>NC_080417.1:124843371-125490871 GCF_029873635.1 Malania oleifera
ATTGGTGTGTGGCATATGAGCGTTATCATACTAACATGCATAGTTCAATAGTCAAAACAATTAAAATCAATTCCAGTATTTTCACAAAACAAGCAATACAATCTGGTGTCGTCACACCCTTCGGCTCGAAGCCAGACTGTCTGGTGGTATTTCACACCCTTCGGTAAAAATTGGCAATCTGGTGATATTTCACACCCTTCAACAAACGTCGGCAGTCTAGTGATATTTCACACCCTTCAGTAAACGCCGGCAGTCTGGTGATATTTCACACCTTTCGGCAAACGCCGGTGCCCCTGATAACTTGGCATAGCACTAGCATTGAACCGGTATAGATCTGGTGTTCGCACACCCTTCGGCTCATAAGCCAGCCAATCTAGTGGTATTGCGCACTCTTCGGCAAAAGCCAGATTTTCAAACCTGGAACAATTTGGAACCCCGTTCTTATTTCACCAAGATACAACATATGCATGCTCATATAACCAAACAAACCACACCCATTTGGTAATCTAAAATCACGGTTTTCCAAACACATACAGTTTAAACAAGTCAAGGCACGACCATCCCTATAACACAGTATAAATCAACATATACGTTTGGTTTTCAACAAAACCAGGGATGCAGCCCGTCGTCCCCTTTTTCCCAAAACTGTAATCATGAAAAACTTATAGTTTTCCCCATTAGATCCCCCCAACTGAGTAGTCAAAACACACACAGGACCGTGAACCATAGTTCCATCGAGTCCGATTTCAAAAATAACCAATATAAACATAGTTTCCCTTACCTTTTCCCCGAATAGCAAATCCCGAACTCTAAAGTCCCTAAACAGCGAACCGAGTTCAAAAACCTACAAATTATAGTATAGAATATACTCACAAGACTGTTTCTTACAAAACTACCGGATCAGAATTGAAAACCGAGTCTTACCTTGATTTTATGCCAAAACTCGAAAATCTCTGAAACGGGATTCCAATCCATAGAACTTGTAGAGAATCCTTCCACGATCCTCATGGTAACTTCAGATTCCCGATTCCAGCAACGATCGGCGAAGAAATCTAGAGAGAGGAAGTGTAGGCAGAGTTCTAGAGAGAGAGAGAGAGAGAGATAGAATTTGAGTTTCTTAACGGTGAAGTAAAGAAAATTCTATTTATAGCCCCTTTGACTCAGGCAAACTCGTCGACGAAATGGTGCCCTTGTTGATGAGACCCTATAGTCCTCTCGTCGACAAGAATATGGATTCGTCGACGAATCCTGATATCCTCGGTTTCCCGAAACTCCTCGGCTTCTCCTCATCGATGAGTCTCTAAATTTTGTTGACGAGAAGGACAAAGACTTCGTCGACGAAATCTAGCTTCGTCGACGAGGCCTGCTCTTTTACCAAAATGTCCCTCTTTTTAAATATTTAAACCCACTTATCACGGTTCGGGTTCTTACAGCTTCGGTGGAATGAGTTATGCTATCCTCAACAACCCCCAAAACCTCCTCCCTCGGTTGCTCCCTCCTCAATCTCATAAAACCTCTATCCGCTCCTTTGCTCCTTCCCCCTCGATCGGCAGCTCCGCTGCTCCCCCCTTAATTGGTTCCTCCTCTGGTGGTCTCACCTCCGCTCACTCCCAGCACTATTTGGAGGTAGATGGACACAGACGGCGAGGATGAGGAAGTGATTGAAACAGACAGTTCTCTTGGCCATCAGCATCACAAGAACCCACCATTAGATCTTCAACAATGGTCATTGACACAGACGACGACAATGAGGAGGAAGGGGCCGAGATGGAAGGCTGCATGCCCAGATGGAAGATGGTGTGCTGCGCCGGTTAGGAACTTAGGGTTTTATGTTTCACTGTGTATATATATATATAGAGGAAGATAAACGGGTCACCCGTCGGGTGACCTGACTCGAACTCGTTTAACCCGTTTAATAAAAGGATTAGATTCGGATCAATTGTTTATAAACGAGTCAGCTTGTATTAACTCTAACTCGTTTTAAATGGTCAAATCATGAATCTGTCAAGTTTCGACCCATTTTGTGACCCTACTTAAAATCAATTTTTTAATAGTCTGTTCATTTCATTATGTAAATATCAGTCCATCTACCCGTGTTTATTCCATTTTAAATTGATTATATCCGTAAAAAAATATCACTATTTGCTCGTGTGAGGAGCCCCGCGGGGGTTGAAAAGCCGCATTCGCATCGTCCTACAAATTCTCAACCTACTCGTAAACGAACCCCATTATTCGCAGCGTTTGCTTCATCGACTCCCCAAGCTCATTTTCAAGGTACACAACATTCCTGATCTGCTCTCCATCTCTATATATTTTTTCCTCCAAATGGGTTGTTGATTATTTGGGCTTTTCAGAAATTTAGATCCCTTTTATCTACCTTTGCAATAGCTGTTTGAATCTCATTTGCTTATTCATGTTTTGGGCATCATTGATTCTGCTCCCCATGTGCAAGCTTATGGGTGTTTTTTTTTTTTTTTTACCTTTTGTATGATCGGTATATGATATCTTGGAAGTGAAAACAATGAAGAATAAGGGATTCAGTATTTTTATTATTATTATTTTTCTTTCAATCAGCTTTTGGACCATCCAAAACGAAGAGGGTTTTACGAATTGGGTGTCCTGAAAAAAATTTCACGGTACATTTATGGCCGTTTGGAACTTGGAAAATATTGGGAAAAAGAAAGAAAACTAGGAAGAATTTTATTTTTTTTATGTTTGCTTATCAAGGAAAGTGAGAAATATATCAAGGAAAGTGAGAAATAAAATAAAGAAAGCCAAATCAATGGACAAAATTTTAAATTTAAACATCCTTAATATTTGGTTTTTCTTAATTCTTAATAATATTAGAAAATTTAATTTTTTATGGTATTTGATATAGGGAGAAAATATAATGCGAAATGAATTCCTCTCTTATTTTCCTTTCCATTCCCTTTTCCAAGCAAAATCCATGATCCAAATTCCAAACTGATCCACTCTTGTGGCTTTGTGAGCAGCATTGATTGGTTAAGTATCCTCCATTATTAAATTTTGATTCAGTTGTTAGAGATCAGGTTACTATATGGATTTATGGATGATGTATGTGCAAGCACATCATGAATTAAGTTGAATTTAATTCTTATGAGGATCGAATCTCTTCTGTGTTTCCTAATTTATTCCTTCAACTCTCCTCGACAATGACTGTGTAAATGCCCCTTCACAAACTCGAGAGATGATAACTAGTTCACTCTAGGGTTTCTCTTAGCCTTTCCGTGTAAGGTAGGAGAAGATCACACTAGAAAGAAGAAGAAGAAGAAGAAGAAGAGAACTACTAATAATAATGATAATATATTCTCCAACAACATAATAAACATAATAAAATTTCTATTTATGAGATAACTTGACCTTGATCAACTTCAGTACATATATTTCCTTATGGCTTGAGTCACAACATTCTACTTATGTAGCAGTGTTGCTCTTGTTAGTCTCCAAAAGAAGTTCCTATCTCTTCACCCATGAGAAAATATTCACCCATGAGAAAATATGCATGCATGAAATCATTTAAAAAATTAGTGAATTTAATATTTATCATAATGAATAAACAAATAAGCATATATTTTCTTTGAAGGGCATATATGTCTAAGAGTATGAGCATCTCCTAACTGAATTTATGTTGGTTGAAGTTGGATGGAGACAACATTTGTGTAGAATTAAACAAGTGTTTAAGCATGTGCTTAAAATGGTATGTGGAGGAATTTAGTGCTGTTTTGTTGATTGTAGCTGAATAAATTATACATTATATTGGAGGCCCATTTTGTAATTCAAGGGGCACAATTAGCACATCAATGTGATTAACATTGTTGATCATATTAATGTGCCTATTGTGTCTCTTTGCAACATTGAGTTGAGGGGGGAAAGGATGATGTTATGGGTTAAGCACTCCAAAATTCAAGCTTCCTAACTTTATTATATGCCAAACAGTATATGTAAATTTTGATGTTTTTGTTCAACATCACTTAGATGCCTTGAAGGAGCCAGTGTGTTGTCAGATACTGATGTACTGCATGCCGCACAACCCTATGAGTTCACTAACCCCCCCCCCCCCCCCCCAAAAAAAGATATATACTAAACTAACCCATTTAGAGACTAAGGGGAAAATTTTATCTTTAAGCACATAAATAGTTAATGAACAGTTGAACCCTCAATTGTTACATCTCATGGTGATTTATAATGTTCAAGTAGGCAGTGGATTATTATATTTCTACTAAGCATGCTAAACTCTTATCATCTGCTAAGAAGATTCAATGCCGTTTTTTTTTTCGAGGTGAAAACACAATTCCATACCATCATTTCTTCCTTTGAAACAGTGGGATCATTCCTTTTTATGCCCGTGGTGCATTAACTGTATAATTTGAGTATAAGATGCCAACGATCTAGCCTCAGAAAATGATGTAAGGAAGAAACTAAGCTGCCTCACTTTTCCGATGTTTTCCTTGACAGTTGTTCTCTGTTTTTCTGTTTATTTGCTAGTTCCACCTTTCATCAGAAAGGGCTCTGATTGATCATGAAAACATGTGTATCACTGCATTGCATCTGTTGATATCTAGAGCTGCATCTGATATGAACTTTTCCTTGGGATTCTTTCTTTCTTTTTTTCTTATTTATTTATTTATTTATTTATTTTTTTATAATTTGGTTCAGGATCCCAATCCTCATGTTTGTTTTTATTTGGTTTGTTTTCTACATTGTTGGTTTGGGGTTTTAAGCTTTCTCTGGGAAGCATGTCTGAAGCAATAAAACTTTTATATGCCATTTACCTCGAAATTTAGGGAAGCCAAATTAATTGAATATCTATCTTTTTGTCATTCTAATGTGGCTCATTGTTGTCAAATTGAGAATCGAATCCCAATCTTGGAAATTGAGAATTGAATCAAATTGTAAGATTCGGTACAAATTTCTAAAATTGACTCCAAGTGAAATGCGTATACTGATATATGAACAAGAAACAAAATAGAAAAATTTATTTAAATTTAACAATGAAAAAATCATATTCCCCTCTGTATGCTCTCCCTAAACATTTAGAAGGGAATGAGTAAAGAAAAATTGATAAAAAAAATGAGCTTGATGTCGTTTAAGGGAAGGAATCAAGAAAAAATAATGAAAAGCTAATAATAGCATATTTCATCCATACAGTTTCTCTAATTAAAAAAAAGGGGGGGAAGAAAGAAAACTAAAAACAAAATTGGTATATAGCTGAACAAACTACCAAAAAAGAAAAACCAACCCATGAATCTCAACAATACAACAAAGCCTGAGTACCATGTTAGCCAAGGTGTGTTTTGCCCTTTCTTTTCCATGGAAAAACAACGATACTCCTCATGAGTGAAGAATGGTTTTGTGAAGGCAATTGTGTAAAAGACGAGCAATAAAATAAAGAAATGCTGCTTTGGAGGTTTTCAAGTCTGACTGTATGTGACATGTTTGGAATCATGTGAATCAATGGAATATTCAGGGGATGAATTGATAGATTCAGCCACAATTTGGTTGTTTTCCAATTCTCGAGTAAGATTCAAATTTTATGAATCAAATTGTGAATCGTAAGATCCTAACAATTATCAGGTGGCTTTCTTAGAGTTTTTCTTACAGTTTTGTTACCATGTTAGAACTCCTTCTCTCCTCGTAAATGAAAAACCGGTCTTATTCTTCCTGCTGCTGTCTTGATGCTGGTTGTGTGGTCTGCGAGACTGACCATAAAACTAATGATAAAGCAGCGGTAAAGGCTGGGTAGTTGGTACTTGGTACATGATAGGTTGTGCTAGACGTTTTGTGCAAGTAAGAGGTTATGCAGGGCTGCGTGGGAGGTAGCATGCTTTAATGAGAGGTTTAAAATGTTGAATGCAGGATGACAGAGCCAGGATTTTTACCTAGGGAGAGGCTTTTTAAGCAGCAGCAGCATTATCAGAGCATTAAAAAATACACTCATCTGAAAGGGCCATATGATAGGATTACCTCTGTTGCAATTCCCCTTGCCTTAGCAGCTGCTTCTGGGGCTCTCATTGTAAGTATGCTTTCCCTTCAATGGAATAAACCAAAATGTCAGATTAGGCATCATATTGTAGCTTCCAGGTTTTCTTTTCACGACATTCATTTTTTTTAATTTTTTTTTCCAGATACGCGGGATCTATAATATGTCTCATGGAATTGGGAAAAGAGAATGAGAAGGCTACGTCTGCTATGGGCTGTTATGCATTTGATTTGGATATTGTTTTTTGACATTATTTGATCCTAATAATGGCTGTTTCTGGTTTTTCCATGATTTCATTCTGCCTCTTTGTGGACAAATATGTCCCCAGCAGTCGGTCTCCGATTGAGAACCATGTTGTGGATGCATTTTGTTAAGCCTGAAGTGATTGTCTAGAGTTTCAAACAAGTGCCTAATACCATCTACTTCATCCCCCCCATGTTCTATTTTTGCTGAAATGAGATTTCCAAGTGAGATTGAAATACCAGAGGAGCTAATTTCGGTTTTCATTTCCCATGAAGACATTATCCGCATACTCCTTACTACTTAAAAACTCTGATCCTGCATTTGGGGGTGTTGAGTGCAGTCTTTAAATTTGAATGTGTGAATTAGAAGAAAAAAAAGTGTAATATAAAATTATATTAAGTGTTTTTTTTTAATATATAGAATCTATATCAATTCAAGTTCATATTTTCAAAGATTAGCTGAATCTTTTTGCCTTTGCGACTGTCTTGGCATGGCCTTGCCTCCTCTTCATTTCTATATCGTTATTATAGAGTATAAGAGAATAAGGCATTGTCCATCTTCATTGAGAGATTTCCAAAATAAATGAAAAAAAGAAGAAGCCATAATGGCTTTACGGTTTGTAGAAAACACTGATCTTACCATTCGTTTTTCTCATTTGTTACCAAAATATTGACTTTCACCACAATTTGTTCCTGCACTTCATGCTGTCCGACGTAGTACCTTAATTGCATCAATTTCGGCCTCAGAATCATCCTAATTTAGGGGCTTGGAATTCTTCATGACCTAAATTTAAATAAAATTCAATATAATTTTTATGATAAACAAAAAAAGAAAGAAAACAGCATATTTAGTATGGAAGGCTTCCAACCTCCAAGACACAAGCAAGAGCAAAATTGAAGGCCATCTTTCAGCATGAACCCATATGCGCTTTTCAATAATTTTTATATTTAATTAAACCAGCTCCCAAAAAAAACAGAGATGATAAAATACACCAAAAATAAATAAATAAAAGGATAAAATACACTCACCTCCCAGTTTGGGCAAAAAAATACCTACTTATCTCAAGATTTCAAAAATTTTATAAACCTTTTTGAGACTGTCAGAATTTTAAAAACCCCTCCCAAAAAATTTGTCAAAATGATACAAATTTTTTCTTAAAGGACTTATCTTTTTACAAAATACGAAAGGAAGTTTGTGCCTTTTTGACAAACTTAAGAAAAGGTTTTTGAAAATCTTACAGGGGAGATGAGTGGAATTTTTAAAACTTTAGGAGAGGTTCCTATCTTTTTGCCAAACCTAAGATGAGTACCTTTTGCCCCTTGCAAAAGAAAAGGGTGAAAAGGAAAAACCTATCACCCTGTAGCAAAAATAGGCTAAAATCTAGTGAAACAAACTCTGCAAAGGGCAGGTTCAAACTGGGAAAAAATAAGGATCTTTGAATTAGTAGTCCTGAAGGTGATGACCTAATTTGCACGACTTAAACTACACCCATTGGATTAAATCATTACATCATAACAATCTAAACAGTTCATCAGCTTCATCCCAAGCAAAAACCATTACAATGGCTGAATTGACTGCTGCATCTCAAAGTCGTGCCTTCTACAAGCTCAATGCCAATGTACAATTTCACTGTGTTAAAACTTGCTTTACATTGTGCTGCAACAACATTACATTATGCAGATGCCAAAATCTCTGCAATGTGTTTGGAAAAACAGTAATATCAAATACAATGTACAACCGCATATCTGCAACTCTTCAAATAGAGTTCACTTCAAATTGGTGGCACACTGGGTTCCTACACCATGTGCAACAGTATTTCACCAGGAATTAAGTCTATTATGGAGTGACAGACTGTAATAGAGATAGATTGTCTGATGGAATAGTTAAGGGCTTGCAGATCATTAACAGATCCGATGTCATGTTCGAGAAATAGGTTTGGCTTCTATTGTTCATGCAATCACGGGAAGCAAATTTGTGGCCCATTTAGCTTGCAACATCTGATAAATAATGCAAGATTTACTTCACTTTCAGCCCATGTAATCTGATGAGTAATGCAACATTCACTTCACCATAGCCCCATCAAATGCTAGACTCTTTCCTTCACCACTGTTCTAATGAGATTTTTGCTGTTCCACACCAGTACTAATGTCTCCTTGTGTACTGGCCTTCTACGGGGCTCCAAATTTAAGGGGTCTACACTGCACTTCTGCTTGCATCTTGCTATTTTTATGGTACTTAAGAAGTATCTGTCAGCAAACTGAAACCCATATAAAAGAATTTAAAATAATTTACAGAAAGGTTGCTTGAAAGAAAGGCATTAGATAATTTTTGGGACTTGCATCTTACTATTTCTTTTTAGACGATTGCATCTAGCTATTTTCAGAGGAACAAAGTGAAACAGTTAAAATATTTTACCCAAAAGGATGCTTGACCGAAAAATGAGCACTAGGAGGTAGAAAGTAAAAAAAAAAAAAAAAAAAAAACCTCACAGACGAGCAAATGCAGAGTCTACCAACCTTAATATAATTCTCAGGGTTACACTTTTAGTGCCCAAAATATGAGAAAGTATTGCTTTCTCAGATGTGACATAAGTTTTGAGGTAACATATGCTAAGATCACCTACATCTAAATTGTCTCAGCCCTTAAAAAAGAAGTTTCTATGATCTCTAGAGTAGTTCCAAAAAGCTATCATCTCACCTAACCACATTATCTTCAAAGTGTGAGCTTCATTGGCCAGAACCACGAAATAATAACTCAAGGACTTAAGTGTGAACTATGTCAGTCATTCATCTCATAAACAGAAAATATTAGTTAATAAAATTAGTTCAACATAGCAAAGGAACATTGTCCCAGAGTGGCTTACATTAGGAAGCTCAAAGTCACCTTCACTTGCATCGCACAAATCTAAAGATATCTTCCGAAGCATTGGCATCTGTAATCATCATAAAAGACAATTTTTGCATTTTCACTAATAGTATTTGTCAGACTAGATTCCTTTTAAGACAGGAGTGCCATTATACAAAGTATAAGCTTACCTTCAAAGCAGCATCAAGAATAAAGTTTCTATGAATCCCAGGGCCCTGTATCATGTTGGTAGAAAAACACAGTACAGTGGATAAGCTATTAGTTGCAGGAAAAAGAAAAAAGGTTCAAATAAGATAAAATTCAGAGTGATCTAAGCAATCTAATTATCTCATACTGTAATATAAACCCTTGAAATATGCAAAACCATGTAGGAAAAAAGCATAATGTACTTCCACAAAGCAGAACAGTGATTTTTTTTTTTTTAAAAGAGGCCAGCACCTCCTATCTTTATTAGAAAACCCCTTACTTATGAAGAAATATTGATTTATGAAAACTCAAAATGCAATCATGTGTAAAACAAAAATTGATTTCCAGATGCATGTCAAGCGTTCTTGCCATTGTTGACTCATACATCAGATTGAGATGAACGTGTTCAAAAGTTGTCAATAATTCTATATAGTAAACCTGGAGCATATAATGCGTCTGTTTCTTGTAACAAAATCACATCCTTGTGTCTGATTATGCAAACAATTTTTTATGAGCAGATATTGTAAGGGTAACCCAATGAAACATCTTTTAAAATTGTTTTATCGTTTGTATCTGACAAACACAACAGTGTTGCCAAAAAGCACCAGAGTCAAGCTGACTACTTGCAAGTGCCTAACAGAACCCTGCAAGGCACTATTGAATCCTCATCACTGTCCAGCCAAAAAAAAAAAATCTAATTTGAGATGTTGACGTCCAAACTGTAATCCTGAATTTTTAAATCAACACATTAAAACAGGCTTTAATCCATGTCTGACTCTTAACGCATTAATGTTTGCCAAAAAGCATTATAATTGACCAGCAAACTGCTAACATAACCCTGTAAAGCACTATTTAATCCTAAGTAATGCTCAGCACATAAAGACAACAGAAAACATCTAAATGGAGACGTGAGATATCCGAAGTCCAAACTGCAATATTAAATTATTCAAGTCCACAGAATAAAAAGGGTTAACAAGGAACATGTTGCATACTAATACTACAGAATTAGCTCCATTCAGGAGACATCAATTGGATACACATGCAAGAGGCATGGGAAAAAAAGTGGTATGAGCTCACATTGTGGCGCAGCAAGAGGTCTTCAAGAGCTTTGCAGTCAAGAAGAGAAGCAACACCATTTGCTGTTATTTGTCCACAGTTCTACACATAAAAAATGAGCATATTTGGAAACTCAATAAGCACATAAAAATCTTAAGTGCAAGAACCTTTTGCCTTCATGATTCAGATCTGAGAGCATTTAGAGAGAGAAAAAAAACGACATCATATGTGTGCTATATGATTATGCATGGATTAATAGATTTTTAAAATAAGAAAAGTAACCAGAGGCATCCTTTGGTTAGTTGGGATGTGGTTTGTCGGCTCAAGGATGAGGGGTGCTTGGGTCTTAGAAAGTGGTGCCTAAAAGCACCTCTTTAGGGTAAATGAGTATGGTGGTTTCTCTTAGATGTGAACCCCGTGTGGCAGAGAGTTCATATAAGTAACTTTGGCATGCAGGTGAGTGGTTGGGATGCAAACTTGGGCTTTTGATGTTCCTCTTAAGAGTCTTTGGAGGTTTATTTCACCAGTCTACTATTTATTCATTCCTTGCACAAAATGTAAATTGGTTGAGGGGTCTCATATTCATTTTTGGAAGGGGAGATTCAGCCTGCCTCTTATTTTTCCCTCATATTATCTTCTTTCCATGTCTCATTATGCTGTCATTTCATCCTGTCTGATCCCTAGTGGCAAACTTGTACTTGATATTTTCATTTTCAAAGAAATCCAAATGACAGGGAGGTAGAAGAGCTCTCTTCATTGTTTTCTCCGTTAAAAATTGTCACCCTTTCAACAGGCGTGATGTTCGTGTTAGGGGTTTCAATTCTTCAGGGTTTTTCACTAGTAAATCTTTCTTTCACCATCTGATTAAATATTTTTAGGTTACCACCTTACCTAAAAGCTCAAGCTCTTAGGCTGTGGGCCAACAATGTATATCATGAGTTTTACATGCAGCCCAATTGCGTGTAGATAAACAAACAATGAATAACACCCATACTGGGAACATACAAATTTTTTAACATACTTCATTAAACGCAGGCAACAAAGTTAGGATCCAGGACCTCCTGGCAACCATGGCTTTAACACATCATCAAATTACCACTTTACCTAAAAGCTTAAGCTCTTACACTGTGGGGCCAACAATGTATATCAAGCCTTAAGTCCTTAACAAATATAAGTTGTCTTTTTCACTGCATTTTCATATTTGGAAGGCCAAAGTTCCTTTCAAGATTTAAGCATTCATTTGGTTGGTGTTCTTAGTAGAGTTAACACCAACAATCTCTTGCATAGTAGGGGGCTATCAAAAGCATTGTCCCCAGATGTCTGTGTATAGTGCTTTAACAATTCTGTGACTGCTTGACGTCACTTTGCAGTGTCCATTTAGTTGGGGCATTTGGGGCAGGTTGTTTGGTCTATTTGTTGTAGATTGGGTTTGTCTGGTGTCTGTTAAAGATTTCTTAGCCATGACTTTTGAAGGTTTTGGGAGGAGCAGGGATGTGGGATCAGTTGTCAAGTTGCACAGAGTTTTCTATTTTGTGGAGGATCTGGTTGGAAAGGAATGCATGCATTTTTGCTCAATGTTTCTTTGTTTCAGGGCGGTATATTGTATATGGTATCTCCATGGGCTCTTGCAGTGGGGTTTTTGGGAGTGTGTCTTCAGATGTACAAAAAGACTGGAGGACCCTTTTAAATTGGATTGTGCTTCTTTCCTTTTGATTTTTTCTGTATTGAAGGATTTCTTATCCTTTTGATTGTAAATTTTATCTTTTCCTAATAACATATTTATTTTTCTATTAAAGAATATATACCTGGTTTCATATAATAAAAATACTTCAATATTACTCCATTTTAATTAGTTGAAAATCTTTCAGACCAAGGAAAGTCGCACTCGAGAGGATAAGAAATCCATGACTGCAGTATTCTCTTCACTTCATAAAATATTAGCATAAATGGCAATATTTATTTGTATGTTTCATGAGCCCATGAGTTATTTAAGGTGTTTTAGTCTTTTCATTATCCATGTCATATTGAGTCCTTTAGTTTCAGCATCCCTCAAGCAATCAACAGTTGAAACAGGTCTGTTGCACGTTAGCAAGACATATATCAGGCCTTCCACTCATGCTTCTAATCATTCTTATGAAGCAATTATGTGAATCTAGAAAATAAAATAAAATAACCTGTACAAGCCCAATGGAAAACTGACAATGACAACCATCTGGTCATTACCTCTAGACTGATGGAAATCAAGCCTGGCCATCCATGTGAAATGATGCATTGAGAATCTATGAAGACCCACAATTTGGAGAAAAATATTATTTACTGCCCTTGTGCTAGAGAGCATTGGCAATTATGTCAGGAAATAATTATCAATAAAAAGTAGTGAATACCTGCAAGCATAAACATTATACTTAGAGATAATAATTACTGACCTGAATTGAGAAGAGTGCATCCTAACAAGGATAGTTCCGTTAGATTTGCACAGCTCTTGCTCAGAAGAACCAAATCGTCATTGGTCATCCATGGGGTTACCCTCTCCAGCTTCAATTTCCTCAAATTTGGCATACAGAATATCAAGCTTAATGAAGATATATCACCAATGCAGTAACAGAGAGAGAGAACTTTTAAGTGCCTTAAAGATTCCATCAAGTTCTTCACAATTCTATCAGATATTACCTGTTGAGAACAGAAACCAAATCATTATACTGCAGGACGATAACTTTTTGGAAGTAGGTTTAAGCAAAAATGATCAAAGATCTAAACTCAAGGACATGACCATCCCATTCACCATGAATATAACAATAAGACAAAGAGAAAGCCAAAATCTAGTTAAGGAAAAAATTATATATATATATATATATGTGTGTGTGTGTGTGTGTGTGTGTGTGTGTTGTGTTCATGTTATTGCTCAGTTGAACATTGAATAATTTTCTTCAAAAAAACAAAGCACTAGCTATATAATAGTCTCCAGCCTCCAAATACTCATATTCTGTAGATTTTTAAAACAATTAAAATGCGGAAAAGTTAACAAACAGGTATTGGCCATGTGGACAATCCGTCAGGTCATAGATGCCCAGGACCTCAGTTGTCCAAAAGGAAGGGAAACATTATATTCCTTGACAAATGTGGGAGATGTGAGGAAGTTGAGACTATACCACAAAGCTCAAGGACAACCATGAACTAGCACCAGCAAGCCCTGTACAAATGGAAGGGCTGGATGCCTTGTTCTGCCAGTCTCACCAGAGAGACATCTAATAATCTATCCTCATTTGAGTCATATAAGCAACATTTCACCAATATATTACACTTTAGAGATTCAAAAAAGTGTGGAAGGCATAAAACTGACAAGGTCAGAATGACATGATAACCCAAAACAAAGCATGAAATCGAGGCTTTTGTTTCTCTTAATTGTGACACAGGCATAGAAAAGATGGGCAATGCAACAGGAAAACCCACAAGTATATTATGCCTTGCCAAAACATTAAACCTGAAAATAAAGAATCACTGATTCTAGCAAAGGACATATTGAAGGGAGGAGTATCAGAGCATCGTGGCCTAATGATCCACCTAGACCAACAGTTATTGCCCTCAGGGATTCAATAGCGGGCTTGAGAGCTTCAAGAGAGAGATAAGAAAATCCCCATCCAAGTGCAATTTCTTCCAATTTGCATGTCTTGCCTAACTCCAAATACATTTCTTTAAAGGAATGTGGGTAGCAAGACCCTTCACTTTTTTGTTCACACAAGTTTTTACAGCCCCTTGCTTTCAAGTGTTTCAGAGCAGGATTCTGTCTGACAACATGATATAACGCAGCACCAGAAACCTGCAATTTCACAGGCACAGTATCCTTAGTTTAGGCACAAGGTAGTAGTTAGTACAGATTAAATTTATATTGGTTCCACATACAAGAAGCTACATACAGTGAAACTAGTATTTTAATAATTTTATCCATTTCTTTTTTCCTGTTTTTGTTATAATTGGTTGAACCATACCATTAGTCCTGTTGTCCATAAGTCCATGGTAAAGTCAATTGAGTTTATTCAACACCATGAAGTCAAATGCTTTGGGTACATGACATTCTAGGCTCTAGCAGAGACCAGAAATAAAATTGCTCCAAATGGAAGAATCAGACTTCAGACCAAGATAAGGTGTCACTGAAATCCTTACTAATTAACAACACATCCATGTGGACAGAACCTATTGACCTGATTGAATGATGCCACCAAGAAGTGATCTTGTGTTCATAAGTCCATCACAAAGTCTATTGAGTTTATTCAACATCAAATGCCTTGGGTACATGACCTTCTTGCAGAGACAAGAAATAAAATTGCTCCTAATGGAAGAATCATGCTTCAGGACAAGACAGTGTCATTGATATCCTTAATACTTTAAACAAGGCATCTGTGTGATTAGAATCTATTGACTTCATGGAATGACACCACCAAGAAGTCATCATGAAGCTGAAAAGTGGATCCAGTGCACTATATTGCTCTTTTTTACAAAAGAAGTAATATATTTTGACTATGTAAGAATAGTTTAGATAATTGAAATGATTTTTGAAGTGCACTTAGCTTAGGAAATCTAGAGGACATTAAATTCGAGGGAAATTAGAGACCCAACTGCAAGGGTTGTTAAAATTTAGATTCCTGACTCTGCCTTCCTTTTATTTGCAGTTTCAAACTAGTTCATCCCTAGAATATATACAACAATCTCTACATAAACGGAAAAAATTGAGTAATTATGTCAGAATGTCTGGGGAGAGAAGCTGAAAACTACAGCAAATGTTGACACACCATTGTATCAGAAACATCAAGCATCTCCAAGGAAGAACCCAAGAAACTTAAAAGAGCACCATCAACAAGGTGAGTCCCCATCAGGCAAATACTCTTCAGCATGCTTGTCTGCGACAAAAGCTTCTGCAAAGATGTCTCATCAACTCCTGCAGAGTAGCAGTTCATCAGATAAGTGTAAAAATGAATTATCTTGAAGATAATGTCGATGCCACAATTATCACTCCTAAAAACAGTTGTTCGAAGAAATAAAAAGAGAAATAAGGAAAACCATAACTAGGAAAGCTGTATCCATGTTACTTCAAATTGTCAGACATCATTTTTTACCATTTTTACTATATCCCATATCTTATATTAAATTACAGGCCATTGTGTTTTGTTTAAAATGTGCTAGATCAGGTTAAAACTGCTACAATAACAAGATAAAGACAAATCAAATGTCAGTCAAGGATGTGGAGGCATGAAAGCACAAAATTTCAAAAAATCTTCTGAATCAGATAGAGCCTGGAAAATTCTTAAAAAGGATGTGCATCCGACCCAAGTCCTACACATGAATTTGGCTAAGTAAAGTTGAGATGCAGTGAAAGAGTCTCAAAAGGCAGGTAGAACTGTATGACGCCCAATTTTACTTCTCTTCAGGTATAGGTGTGTGCATGCATATATGTGCATAGTGCATACATGCACAACATGAGCTAAGATTTTATTTGAAAAAACTTGCAGTAGTCTACACTGGATCTTTTTTCTCCATTCATCTTACTTTTAAGGCACATACAGCTCCACAATTTCGCCAAGTCCAAAGCCATATTTTCAGTCAAAACATGAAACTTTAGAAGCTCATCTAAAGGTTCAATACATGTCATTTTTGTCTGTACAATCAGAATACAAGGCCATGCATTAAAAAAATATATATTGAAAATTACCAAAAGAAAATTAGAAAAATGAAATAGAAACTGTGAGATACTATGTTTTATTATATTATTATTTTTTAAAACATGTTTTAGGTTTTCTTTACTTTCATTCTGCAATGTAGCATTAAAATTTATCCAAAACAATAGAAAATCATCAAGCGAACACTTACCCTTGCAACCACCCATATGCAGTGTTTGAAGTTTAAAGGCCGACCAACTAGCATGCTTCCTTTCAAAATGTTCGGCAGGAAAATTAGGAATATCAGAGCAAAGAGCCAGAACTGAATTCCTCCCAAAAGAAGTATCACAAACGACAATAGAGTGTAGCTTTATACAACTCTTTATAAGAATTGATATGCCAACATCTGTTACTGAAATACACCCTTTGAGGTTCAGGTAGTGTAAAGAAACACAGAGTTCTGAGATATTCTGGAGATCTGAATCTGGTACAAATGTTACAACTCAAAATTAGTAAGATGGTCGGTAAAGCAAAGCACCACATAGCATGCAAGGTGCTAAATTTTTATATCAATTGTAGGATCACAACCTGACAGCTTAAGGTTTAGGTGAAGTGGTAATCTACTTGGCTTGCCAGGAGGTCCTGGGTTTGAGTCTTGTTGCCTGCATTTATTGTGTGGCGGTTGAAAACTATCTTTTACCCAGTAATGGACTTAACACTTTTTTATCTCACCATGTGCAATCAGGCTGCATGTGCAGGAGAGTGTTAAAATTTGATGTACATTGTTGGCCTACAACCTAATAGCTTAAGCTTTTTGGCGAAGAGGTAATCAAACAAAAGGCTTAGCAGGTTCCAATTTTCTGGCCAACAAACAGGCAGAGCTCATAATATTGTCTGCATTCTATCCCCCTTATATTTTAGCACAGCAAGGTTAAAATGTCACCTATTAATTTGTGCTGTGGATACAAATTTCACCTAAAATTTCCTACATTCTTTGTATTCAAAACATGCAAGCATTCTTTAAAAACCAAACATATGAAGTAACTTACCACTGATATCACTTCGGCCTTCCAGCGTGAGTTTTGTAATGTTTGATGACGAGGGTCCTGACAATGAAAATGATCTAAATTCTAAAGGATAATCCTCATTGCTTAGAAAATTTTCTGATACTTTTGGCATTCTTGATCCACTCGATGATAGAACCGATACTTGAGCTGGAATAACTGGACTTATATCAACAGTCAAATCAACTTCAACAAGCATAGGAAATTTTTGCAATAACTGATGCAAAGAAGTTATCTTGAAGTTCAAAAAGTAAGCAGCTTTCAGTATCTGCAATGAAGGAAATGACTTGCAGAAGCACTCAATGGCAGCTTCAAGATGTAACCTTGGACAGTTGGAAATATCCATTTCTTGTACTGTTGCAAAAGACAAAATTGGGAATGAACTCTTTGAGACTGGATTCTGACCCCTATCAAGACGTTCAAAGTTCATGTGAGACAGTTGTGTCCTCTTCCTCAACAAGGGATCAGTAGTATAAGAAAATGGAAGCACAGATAGGAGCAGGATCCCTGGTATTATCTGCGGACAACCAGAAAGGTCTAGCTTCTGCATTCAAAGGAAAAAATTAAGTCAAACAGCAGGCATGGAATCCATCCACTGCACAAAAGTAAAGCATGTGAAAAGTAACAAGCCATTTGAGGTTCCCAAAATAACATTTAGTAACTGAGCATTAAATTACTGAAAGTGATATGGGAATTTCAAAGTGCTCAATTAAATTGATAGAACTGCAGGAGACTCTGGAATTTACTATCCACCAAGAAGACAGATTCTTAAGGCAATAGAGCAACATGAGAAGCAATAAAGGATTGCTTTCTAAGATAAATGATATCTTCTTTGGCTTTTCTGGGGCCATCCTTTTTTGTTAGGGGTGTATTGCTTTGATTCAGATGTGTCTTTCTTCCACTCCTGTCTATTCTCTGTCCTTGTCTAGGATTCCAATTGGGATGGCGAATAACTCAGAGAAGATTCTGGTTACTTCCTTCGGACCAGTACAGAGGAGGGATCATCTAGTTGGCTGGGAGATTATGTCGTGGTTGGTATCCTTTAGTGGGTAAGTTGTTATGATAATTTCCCTTAGAAATTGATCCCTTTTGGGACAAGGTGATGAAAAGAAAATTTGGACTGCCGAAGAACGGTTGGGATGTTAATAATGGTATTACCGTATTATGGCTTGCAATAGTGCCAAAGATTTTACCATTTCTGAAGGAACTGGAGTTACATCTCTTTTCCCTTTGGAGATTCATTTTGCTTGTTTCATCTTTGTTCTTCCTCTCATTAAAAATAAAGTTGGTGACGGCTATCATATCCTTTTCTGGAAGGATTTGTGGGTGGGAGAAGCTTTTTTCTCTTTCACTTTCCCATGTCTGTGGAATAGATTGAACAATTTCTTTCATGAGAATTGAGTGTGCCTAGATCCATGAGAGAGTTTCTTACTTTCTTTATGTTAGCCTTAAAGGCTACATGAGCTTAATTGCCTTGTTTTGATGATAACAACCCATTAGTGGTTTTAGGTTAACTTATCTTTGCATGATAAGCTATGTTAAGTATAAATACAAATGCAAAGATTAAGTAGATTGTTAATAGGTTCATCATCAAAAAGGGGGAGAATGTTAGCCTTGTTGGCTACAATATCATATTTAATGTGTTTTGATGATATTAACATATTTGTATTGTTCCTAGTGTTTTCCTATCTTTGCAGATCTTGTTTAGTATAGGTACTTGTTCATGGACTACTGGATCGAAGGCAAAGATCGGTCCGAGCAGTCGTCAAGCAGGAACGATCATACGGACACGTACTCGGAAGGACCCAAGCACAACCAAAAGCTTAAATTGTAGAATTATTTGTAATAAGGGTTGTGTATGTTAGGAACTTTTTGTAACTCTTGCGTTTTGTTTCTGCATGATTTCTGAGCAAGGGTTGAGCAATGCACATGCATACTAGAACACATGAGTTTATAGAATTGCATTAAAGTCATAAACACAAACTCACCTTTTATGGTTTTCAAAGTTAAACTTAAAGAATTCGTTAAATGAATCCCAAACTCAAACATGGTTTTCAAAGGAACAAGTTTTTAACATCTTGGTTCTACAAACATTTTCATACTTGGTCCCCAATGTGTCAAAACGAGTCTTATGTCCAAAAACTTCAAAGAAGTCAAGTATTTTTCATAAAAGGGCATAATGGCACATAAGATATCAAACGAGCTTTCAAATGGGTTTTATTAACAAGATATCTTATAATCAAGGGGAAACTCACTTGGACAAGTTTTGAACTTCATTAGACTTAATATCTTTCTTATATTTTGTCTAAGAAATGTTTCAAGTGTTAAAAGGTTTTTTTGAAGGAGGAAAAAACAGTGTGCGAGTTTCAGCTCCAGAACACTCGTCGACGAATACAGGGGATTTGTCGACTAGTGTGAGAATGGGACTCGTTGACGTACACAGGGTACTCGTCAACGAAGAGATCCCGAGAGCACCTGAAATTGCAGAGGTGATTCGTCGACTGATGTGTGAAGGTGACTCTTTGACATATATAGGGGAATTGTCGACGAAGAGATACCGAGACCCATCTGAGACTTGCAAAGAAGTCTCGTCGACGAATGTGTGTGTGGGGCTCGTCAACGTATGTATGGACTCGTCAACAAGCAGTCTCGAGCCTAGTATCCTAACAGGCAGAAAACAGCTAGTTTTTGTTGGGGATTGCTCCAAACGGCTAGTTAACGGCTATTAGGGGCTTTGGGCTATAAATACAAGTTCCTAATGATCATATTTGTGAGAAATATCTTTAAATCTAAAAACCTAGCACATTGCACCTTGCATATAGTTCATATTCACAGAGTGCTCAAACTCTCTTGTCCTCTAAATCTTGTTTAAATCATTTCTTGAGAGAGTTGTGTGAGGTTTGAGTGGTAAATCACATTTGCTCATTGTAAGGAGCATTCGTTATAATCTTTCATCTTCTTATGAAAGGTTCTTTGTGAACCAAGTTGTGAGGTTCTTTGTGAACCGAATCGGTAAAGGCTCTTCGTGAGCAGTAGGGATTTGTTCCCGAGTTTGTAAGGCTTGCTCCACCGGGGAAGGAGCGATTATAGTGCATTGTGGAATCCTTAGCTTGGTGCTAAGGCGTGGACGTAGGCTGGGTGCCAGATCACGTTAAATCCCGGTGTTAAGCTTCTCTCTCCCTACTCTTTATTGTTTATCTTGTGCATGATTTAAATTCCATATATTGTGATATAATTGCTTGAATCTTGCCAAGTGTTTTTTTTTTTGTAGAGAAAATTTTTTAATACGCGAAAAGAGCCATTCACCCCCCCCCTGACTCTATTGAATATCCGCTGCGGGGCATATCATACTCCGGACTGGGGCATCAAACACTTTATTTTGAGGATTTTGCAAGAATAGGGGCACTAGAAGATTGTGTACTTGTGTTGTTTGCTAATTTTAGGGTGTTTGGCTGGAAAGAAATGTGCACATATATTCAATGGATTGTCACTGGCTTTACCTTTGCTATGGAATAGTGTCAAGTTTCTTGCATCAGTTTGGGCTTTTTCATCTGGTTGCTTCGAAGGGAGTTGCTTTTCAAATTCTCTGAGAGATAGAATGACATTGTTGATATGAGATTTTTTTTTTTTTTGGGGGGGGGGGGGGGTGATAATGTTGGAATTAGAACTTTTCATGAAATTCCATGGAAATTTATCTCATAGATTTCACCCCTACTATATACCTGTAGTAAATATAAAGCAGAGAATGGCTCTCCATTTTTCTAGAAGATTTTTTTTTGGATAAGGGAGCATTGTTTTCTATTGTAGTTCATTCTCTTTTTCGCTCTAACACTCATTATGATGTGCCAATTTCCACTTTGTTGATTATTGATGGGGATTCAATTTATGGGTTGTGACTATCGTAGGTATCCTAATGATAGGGAGGCAATGGAGCTTTCTTCACTTCTTAGGTTTTTATAGTGGGATCTTAAGCCATGGACTTTGGACATCTCTGGAGTGGGTTCTATGATAGATCTTTTAATTCTCATTCGATTCATTACTCTAATCATTTTCCTTTTGCTAATGATTAGCAAAAAGCTAGGTACCCTCTAAAGGCTAAGGCTTTTGTTTGGATGTCCATTCTTAATAGAGATAACACTAACAATCTTCTTTAGATTAGAAGACTTTACAAGGCATTGTCTCCTAACACATGTGCGCAATGTATTATGCCAGTACTGCGTCTCACAGTCACATGTTTTTTCATTGTTTTATGGCTTAGAGTTTGTGGAATAAGCTTTTTGGTTTGTTTGGTGAGTGCTGGCCGCTGGGTGTGGCCTAAAATTCCCTGGAAGCCTTCTTGTTAAGTATTTTTAGAGGCTTTGGGAGGCACATGGATGCAAGAAGGTTACAGTGGTGGGTAGTTTTGCAGTTTTTTGGGTGGTTTGGTTGGAGAGGAACACTCACATTTTTCATGATCCTTTTTGACTATTCATTTGATTTGGGGCAGGATCATCTTTCTTCACATGTTTAGGGGCATTCTCTTCTGGTTGTTTTAGTGATTTTTGCTTCTTTTATCTTCACCATGATTGGGTGGCTTTTTCTAGCATGATATTTTTGGATCCATTTTTTGTTATTTTCTTTCTTTTATAATTTTATCATTTTAGTAGATGATATTGTATTAATTGATAAAACTAGGGATGAAGTAGAGGTTGAGTTAGAATTATGGAGAGAAGCTTTGGAATCTAGAGGCTTTAGGATAAGTAGAAATAAGGCAGAATATAAGAAATGTAATTTTAGTAATGATAGGAGGAATATTAGAGACAAAGTTAAACTTGACAATGAAGAAATAAATAGCACTTGTAGATTTCAATACCTTGGATCTATTATGCAAGCTGAAGGAGAAATTGAAGATGATGTAATGCGCAAAGTTAAAACAGGTTGGGTAAAATGGAGAAGTGTTTCAAGTGTGCTCTGTGATTGTAGAATACCCTTAAAATTGAAAGGGAAGTTTTATAGGACATCTATAAACCAGTAATGCTATATGGGTCGGAATGTTGGGCAACGAAGAAACATAATATCCAAAAAGTAAAAGCTGCTGAGATGAGAATGCTTAGATGGATGAGTGGTATAACATTTTAAGGTCAATTAAGGAATAAACATATTCGCGGTAAGTTAGGTGTAACTCCTATAAAAGATAAGATAAGGGAGGGACGACTTAGATGGTATGGACACTTGCAACGTAGGTCGCATAGTGCATCAATAAGGAAGAGTGAGTTAGTTATTGTGGGGGGCAGTAGAAGGGGTAGAGGTAGACCTAAAATAACTTGGGAGGAGATAGTGAGTAAGGATTTAATATCCCTGAATCTATCAAAAGAAATGGTCCATGATCGCATAAATTGGCGGAAAAGGATTCATATAGCCGACCCCACTTGGTGGGACTTAAGGCTTGGTTTTGTTGTTGTTGTTGTAGAAGGGAACCTTACCCTCCTTGTATATTCAACATTCTCTTGGTAAAGTTTATTTTTCTATATATATAAAAAATTTTCTTCTTTCTGGAGTCTTTTCTTTTTTTATTTTAGGAGGATAAATTATCCTCTGCCTTGGACATTTTTCACCCTTGCTAAAATTTCTTAATTGTGGGCGTGGGGGGGGGGGGGGGGGCCTCTAGGCCTTATCCCTATTGATCCCAACCACCACATATCTAACCACCTCCTCAAATGGCATCTCCCAACCAAATTGCCCAATCCTCAAATATGAAATACCAATTTAAACCCACAAATTATAGGCCTACAAACATCATTCACTGGATAAAGATTCCTAAAAATAAAACCATTATTGCACCAACAATCAAATTAGTTTCCCTAAGAAGCTCACCAGTAGAATTCTCCAACTACTTGATAGAAAGTTTCCTAAGCCTCCCATAGCAACTCTACAAAAGATTCCAGAATTACAGTCACCTTCCCTACCCATTTTCGCCTGGTTTTTTCCTCCAAAACCTCAAAAAAGCACTTTGCCCAACACAATTTGTAAGAGTCTTGTAGCCTGACCCTAATATAAAACCTTAGCATCCTCCATTTTGTCCAATCAATCTCATGCAGAATGCTAGCCTTCTTTATTCTAACATCGAAAAATAACTCTAAATTCCACTATTTCAAGGACACCTTAAGATGCTTCAGTTTTTTACAAACTCAAGACCTTCCCATCCCTCCCTAGTCTCTCCAAGTCTCCTCAATAAAAGAATGAAAAGAATGATGAATTGTTGGATATGTGGCTCATATTGATTGGAACGCATGCGCCGGGAAAGCATGGTAAAGCAGAGAACAAGGAAGGAGGATGCAAGAAGAAACAGTCATCGGTATTGTTTGGCGCAGATCACGGATTTTGCATCGAGAGATCAGTAGATTGGGAGATTTGGAGGATTTTCCTCCGGGATTTGCTATAGAAGTGTTTTAGATGCATTCTAAGTCTTCTGTACACATAGGATTAAAATATAAACAATATTTTGTAACCCTTGATGTAAGCTTTGATGATTGACAGTAAAAATCAGCCGCTTGCTCCCATGGACGTAGGCACATTGCCGAACCACGTAATTTCTTGTGTCGTGTGTTCTTATTGCTTTATTTTATTCTCTTTGTGATAAAATTATTTTCGTATTCATTCATCGTTGGCTGCTGCATTGCTTGTTCCGGATTCAATTTGTGTTTTTCCGCTGCGCATTGGTATACTGCCACTCTGCACAGCATGAATCAACTACATATTCTCAAAATGAATACTAGTAGGGATCCATCTCCCTTTGCTAGACTCCAAAATAATAGAAAAATGGTTCAGAACAGGTCTAGAAAGCATCTTCTAACTTCTAAGAAAATTAAGGGATTCCTTCTCCCAATCTAGTAAAAAAGAAAAAGCATTCCCCTTCTACAGACCTAAGAGCTAGCCTAGATAGAGCATACAAAGAGGAAATCTACAACTGACCCGTACCCTTCACCTCCAACAGAGTATACAAAGAAGACGATCATTTAAGACCATCAACCCTACACACTCTAAGAAGGGGGATAACCCCCTCCTTGAACCAAAAACCCATACCACAACCCAATCCAAAAATTCTAGCTTAGCCTCCATTGAGACAAACAGAAGCTAAGCACAACATACAGTTTGTTCCCAAAGAAAAGACCTAAGAACTAGCCTAGATAGAGCTTACTTAGAGGAAATCTACAATTGACCCCTACTGTTGAATTCTTAAAGTGATGTGTTTCAAACACAATATCCTGTTTTTCTCCATTCTTCTTAATTGTATTTGGGAACCTAAGGTTCCTCCAAGGTTAAAGCGCATTTGTTTGGTTAGCAATTCTTAATATAGTCAAACACCCAAAGCCAGCAATATAAGGGTTTAATAGTAACATATGTTCCCTAGGGGACATCCCAATGGTTAAGAGATTGGGACTTTGAGACTTTAATGTTGGGGGTCGTTCTAACCTTGAGAATAGGTGGGAATGGTAATGAGAGGGGTGATGGGCTGCCTCCGTTGTGTAGCCTAGGCCTGATAGGCCTCCATGGACCTAAAAAGGAAGTGATTAATGGCATTTTCATATATACTTGTGTTGTTCAAGAATGCGTTGTTATATCTTTTTAGCACGTGCTGGTTGTGCTGGAGCTTGTTGGAGACCTTTTTGTTGATTTGTTTGGGGTTTTGAAAGGCAAAAAAGGCCAGCACATAGTGGATTTGTGCACTTCATGACGTGTTTTGGGGTATTTGATTGGAACAAAATGCTTACATTTTTAGATGTTGTTCTAGGCCTATTTATTTGCTTTGGACAAAATTGTTTTCTTTGCTTCTCTGCGGGCTGATTCTTCTGGTCATTTTAATGGGATTTGTTTCTCGATTTCCAGCGGGGTTGGATGGCCCAATTTGAGCTTCTTCTTGTGCTTTTAGGGTTTTCTTTTGTTTTCTTTGCTTCTCTGTGGGCTGATTCTTCTAGTCATTTTAATGGGATTTGTTTCTCGATTTCCAGTGGGGTTGGATGCTTCCCTTTGCATGTATTCTTTTTAGGTTTTCTTCTCTTTGTATTTATTCCTTTTGTTTCGATTAGGAGGATGTCTTATCCTCCCAACTGTACTCGTATTATTTCTTCCTCTTATTATAATTTCATTTTTCTATCAAATAAAATACTCTAGTTATTTTCTTGTACAGAGGCACATTCCAAAAACTCCATTTCTACATTTACTTCAAATGAACAAAATTATTCTTCTCATAGAAGTTGTTAAGAGTGTCCTAAGTTGACACAGCATGTCTTGACATTGTGATGGAACCAAGTTTCACTTGGTTAACCCAATGATACACAATTTAAGCTCGTTGGTTAATCCTGCTAGTGTGTGTTAAGCATGGTCTTAAATTTCCACGAAATTTCTGATTTCCGTCACCCTCGAAATCGAATTGGCAATCGATTTCGTCTTGCATAATTTAGGTCGAAATCTCAACGAATCACCAAAAATTTATCGAAATCTCAAAATTTTAGCGAAAGTTGTCGCAATTTTAACCATACGATGAAATTTTGTCAGAATTCAATTGAGAAATTTAGGAGTGAAGTGAAATTTCTATCTTAATTTATTTTATCGAAATAAAAGATTATTATAAGTGCTTTGAAATTATATGAAAAAATAAACATGGAGTAACATTTTATTTAACCATTCATGTCTAAATTATCATTATTTGTATAATAAATAATATTTAAATGATTTATGAATTTCATTTGTATTAACTGAATATGTTTAATGTACATTATCTTACAAATATGTTTGATACACATACTATTTTGCAACTTTTCCACCTCAGACAAAACATAGATGTATTTAATTTGTAACATATTAGTCCTAAAACTTATATTATTATGTTTGTTAACCATTTCTAAAGTTTCACAAAGAATTCCATGCTTTACTACTAATTTCCGTTTTTTTTTCAAATCAGAATCAAAATTGACATCGAAATCGAAATTTTCATTGAAATTTCCGTACTTTTGGAGCTTCGAAATTTGAGTCGAAATCAAAATTTAAGACCTTGGTGTTAAGTATGACATACACAAGGCAACAATTTATATGAGCAACACCTCCCAACTTATTCTTATTCAAAGACAAGGATCACACACTCATTACATGTGTAGGAGCACCACGCACAAATCCCCTTCAATGTCCCATGCGACCCACATGTCATATTAATACAGTTGACACCCCCAATTGTCTAGGGTGTACAGTTTACAACCCCAACTGCCTAGGTTGTGCTAGACACAGTCAGCATTTGCCAACAAGGATACCTGAATATGCCTACATTTTATGGCTAGAATCATTCCCACATGTAAAACTACGAGTTATCCCTTCAGAAAAGCCTGCATGTCAGCCCCCACAAGGAAAACTGTCAAGTAACCGCTCTGCCTCTTCAACATGTCAACACAACACACAACCTATGAGTTAACACCTAGTGTCATGCATGGTTTCCCTTTAACCATGAATTATCCCACATACAAGTAGCACAATATGTCAATGGGGAAATTGACATATACCTGACCTAACCATTCAATTATGTCAACCAAAACCAACCATTGTTGCCACCTTGTCAAATACCATGGCCCCAGCCATGCCCATCTCTGACCATGTTGAGTAGGCAACTTAGCATCTATGTGCTCCCTTCTTAGCAGCATAGATCATCAATTTACTACATGTCAAGATAACCCATGACAGGCCAGCTTGTGCTATTGCCTTGGCACATGAGCTGACAACACTGTGTGCCTTGTCAATGTCAAGGTAATCAAGGGTCTGACAAAACACCCCCACCATAAGACAGTCGGGAGGTTGTCAACCTAGTCCCTTCAATTTCTCAAGCTGCCATAGTGTCATATCCCTTACCCATGTAGCTTCTGCTTCTGGCAAACCCTTCCACTTTACCAAGTAAAGGGTTCTTTGATTTTTCTTACTTTGCCCCTCGATTCTGTGATCAAGGATCATGTCAACATCTCTGTTAAACTGTTTCAGAAGTACCATGTCTGCTTCCCAAAACTAAACATACCTCCTCTTTCTGTCTACATATTTTTCATCCTCCAGACTACCTTAGACAAGCTATCTCTTGCCTTTTCAAGAATTCCCCGGTTGCTGTGGGTTAACTGGTATGAAACAGGGCACTTCCCACCAATACACTGTGCAGGAACCTCATGTGGATTGAGTGGATGAAACCCCAAAGCCAACTCAAAAGGACTCAATCCTGTAGAAGAAGATTTGTGTAGGTCATAAAAGAACTAAGCAGCATCAAGCAAATCAACCAGTTCTTCTGACTGGAAATAACATAACATCTCAAGTACTCCTCAAGCAAAGCATTCACCCTGTCATTGTGGCTGTCAATCAGAGGGTTATTGCTTGTTGAGAATTTTAACTTAGCCCCCATCTGGTTGAACAAGTGTGTCCAGAACCTACCAATAACCAGGTGTCTGTGTCACTTACCATTTCCTCAAGCATCCCAAAATGTTTAACCACATGTTTGAAAAACAACTCTGCAGCCACCTCTGTAGGATAAGCACGCAGAGCCAGTACGAATACTGATACTTGGAGAACCAATCCACAATCACGAAAATGGACCACAGGTCGTTTACCTTTAGTGAACCCACAATAAAGTCCATAGACACGTTCCTCTATGGATTCTTGGGAATAGGGAGAGGTTGCAGCAACCCTGCCTCCCTTTCTCTCTCTAACCTGTCTTGTTGACACACAAGACATGTCTTAACATAGGCTTCAACATCTTCCTCCATCTTAGGCCAAAAATATGACCTTGTTAGCAGCGCCAATGTTATTTCCCTTCCCAGATGACCAACCCATTGTGCATCATGCACTTCTTGCAGCAACTCATTTTGGAGTCCTCCGGTAGAAGGAATGTACACTCTGCTTCCCTTTGTGTATAATGGTCCATCCTTCAACCAATATTGGCGTACAATCCCATCAGTCACCATCTGTTGGAGAGTACCAAATTCAGAGTCCGTCTTTACAAAATCTCAGACATGATCTAAGAAGCTGCATTCCTAGTTTCCAACTGAGCGAGGATTGTAAGATAGGCCATTAGGCCCCCACTTTCTTCCAACTCAACCATCAGCCACTTGGCTCTACCTCCCTAGCTTATGCACCCTCCGAAATCAAACTCACCCAGAAAATTTTGCCACCAAGCCTACTTTGGTGAGGTTTCTTAACTTTTTTCTGAGTTTTGAAGTATCTGTTCACCACATTATCGGTCATCACTGTGAACCACATACCCAAAAAGTAGTGTTTCCATGTCTACAAACAGTGCACTACTAGAGTCATCTCCTTCTTATGAGTGAATTATCGAGTCTCAACTTCTTTCAACTTTCTACTCTCAAAGGCCATGGGTTGACCTTCTTGCACAAAGACTCCTCCCATAGTGCTATTTGATGCGCCAATATGCACCTCAATAGGCAGATCAAATATAGGCAATTGCAACACTGATTCTGATGACACTGCCAGCTTTAGGTCATCAAAGACATGTTGACACTCATCTGTCCATGTCCACATCTTGTCTTTCTTTAACAAGTCAATCACTGAGGCAATTCTTTTTGAGTACCCCTGGATGAACTTTTGGTAGCAATCAGCCAAAACCAGAAACAAACTTAACCACTTTTGAAGGTGCAAGCCATTCAAGAATAGCCTTTACCTTCCATTCATCCATTTGCACCCAATATTTGCTAGTGTCCCAAGAACATAACATCCTGGAGACAGAATTCACATTTCTCTTTCTTGACACACAACCTTTGCTTACCCTGGCATAGGAGTTGACAACACGATGTGCCTTGGCAATGTCAAGGTAATCAAGGGTTTGACAGAAGTCTGCTAAAGTATTAAAAAGATACTTAAGAGGAAGTAAACAAGTAAGAAAGGATGGAGGTTGGAACACTTCACAAATTAAGATGTCCATCCAACAAACCCTTTGGCAGCATTTTGTGTCCACCAAATCCAACGAAGAGAAAATTACACTTTAAAAATAAAAATATAAGGAAATTACACTTCAAAATATATATATATATATATATATATATATATATATATAAAATCCGATTTCCAGTACTTTCAAGTATAAAAATTAAAAATGTGGTTTTTACATGCCCACACACACGTACTTGGTGTTAAAATGTCATAATTCAGTGATAAAAAGAATCAATCAAAAAATGGACTCAAGAGAACCTCTAAAAATTATTTTTTAAAAAAATAAAAGACAAAAAGTATAACTTTTAAAGGAAAGACCTTACTGTATTCTGTCAATCGAATTCTGAGACGCAGAACCCCATCTCCAAAGTCATTTAGGGAACTAACAGAAGGGTGTTTTGTTAGACTAAGAATTGTATCAATGCTTTCATCAGCAAACTTAGAAAAATAGCGGCACCTTCTTTTCCCTAAAAATGAAGCCATGTTGATTGTTATTTTAATGGATATGAAGAATACATATAACATTTTAGTGCTTTAGTACACGTACAGAAAATTGAATGTACTTACGTACCAGCAGAAAAATACAGGGGCAAAAGACCAATATGGATCTGTTCAACACAAAAATGACAAAATTTAGGTGGGGCAAATGTCATAACAAACTGGAAGATCACAAAATGTTAAACATGGAGAAATACAATAACATTTGATGCCTTCATTTCTGCCTTTAGGGGTGCCAAGTCATTTGACTTCGTTCACAACAGATGAAGTGTGATGGATGAGAAAATTATATTAAAAAAAACAATTTAATTTTCCCTACATATGTGCATCAAGTTATGCATGCACACTTATGTACAAGAGAACTACTTGATAAGTGTCTAAGTTTTGAACATTGTGAAAGGCCATGTATTTTCCGACTAACAATCAAAACCAAATATATGGAGCACACCATCTCTGCAGTTGGTGGCCTTTGCAGATGTTTGCTATGGAAGAGGAAGCTTACAAAAAGGAAAAGAAGAAATTGTGACTCATTGAACCTAACAGGGGTACAGGCCTTGACCATGCTAAGTTCAGCTTCAGGCATATTGTACATGTGGGCCTAATGAAAGTTAAGGGAGACAATTAACAAATTGTAAATTTGGCATCTCAATAATTATAAACACAAATTGTGACTAAATTTATTCCTCCTTGAGCTCACCAATTATGAAGAAATCCTACTTTCTCAGTTTCTCCCAATTTGGTCAGAAAACAGAAATTGGAATTTTCGGGAGGATAAAATCGTTTCTAGTGGTTTTCTCATATGCTTTGGGCTTGCATTTTTCATTTGTATTTTATATTTCATCAAGACAACTTTGCCCTGCCTTTTCAGACCCACATATGGTAATAAATTGAAGACAGAATAACAGCAGTTAGTGTTAGAGCTTTCCTTAACAGATAGTCAAAGAAAATTGAAGTGGTATCCCACAAAGCCATATTATAATTGCATAAATAATCCATGGTATATTAAGGTAATCTAGAAATTGAAGTTGCATTAGTTAGTTCAAGGTTTAAAGAAAAAGGATCTTGATGCTCTTATTGGATGTTAATGCAATAAAATATATAGCAATTAAAGCCCAGACAGATATTACTGTAAAAATTGATGTCTTTATGCTAAGCTACTCTTGGAATTTTCCAAATTTCTAACCAACACTACACATTATTCTCAATATTTCCCAGTGATCCCTTGGACAATATGGCATAGCTTACTATCAGATAATATCAAACTCATTCACAAATATGCTTTTTTCCTGGTTAATTAATAAGCTCTTTATGAATTATAAAGATTATTCCCCAACATTTTTTTCCTGTTAATAAATAAGCTCTTTATGAATTATAAAGATTATTCCCCAACATTTAAATTTTCACTACAACTTGACAGCCTTTACCTACGGAGTACAGATAACAACTTTCTGTGACACACAACATGATCTAAAATTATATCTCAATTGTGAGTTCCCCATATTTGCAATATTTGGCATGTCAGGCCATGAAGATCTGTGCCTTGGAATACTATCAATCCATAACAAGAATCAGAATAAATAGTTCGAATATATTTAGTGAAAAGCTGTCTTTGATGACCATCTTATGTGTCAAAGAACTACTTGACGTGTTGCTAAAGGTGGTGCTGATACCAACAAAACATAATCAATACACGGCATGTCAAAGCAATATACAGACATATTCTAAACAACTTTCTAGAGATAACAAGATTCTATTCCTTCAAAAAAAAAATTAAAATAAAATGAATTCATTGATGGAAATTTTAGGAAAACTAATATTTGTCATGTCAAACAGATTCTCAGTTTAAGTACCTGGTAAATTGGTTCAACATTCTAATATTAGACACAACACTTTAATAGTACTTTAATCATAGCAACAGATGTATAAACTAACTTATCATTTGAAATATACATACATACATACATATATATATATATATATATATATATATATATCATAAACTGAAAAATTAACATCTCCTTGTTTTGTTGCCTAATATATTTATTAAAAAAATAAACTAGATGGTACTCTTGTTACAACTTAAAAGTAAAATATTTCTCATGTATCATGCGTCCCAATATATGGGCTCATTTGTAGAAGTGATTTGACATGACAAACTACTTCTAAGCTAGAATACAACATTTTAGCAGGAAAAAGTGATGTTTGACCCAAAATTAGCCTTGGAGAGAGCTTCAACATTTAAATTTCATCGTAAAGTGAGGTCACAATCAACTTCCAACTCCAAGAATGTAAATTACCAATCAAGTTGTCGAAAATTAGCCTATGAATTTTGCACTGAAACATTTTCAATCCTTGTGCCCCGACCAAGATTCATAGTTAGAACCTTGCTGCTACATTATATGACAAAGTCTCAGTGCAATGAGGGAAGTGGGGCAGAATTGTTTTCCTTTATCTTTTGCTCCCATCCACCCCCCCAACTCCCTCTCTCTCTTTGGAAGAGGAAGGGAAGAGGCAACGCTTGTCTCCCTGAGCCGCCTTGCAAGAGTCTGTTACTAAAAGAAGTGGTCCACTACATTATAGCGCTACTATCAAGGCATAGCTTAGAGCATTATTCCATGGAACATTATGAGAATGCATGCAACATATTGGATACTGATCACAAATGGAGCCATGGTGCATAAAAACTCATTCCTTTACTCGCTGGCACGTTCACTATTAATTTAATCTAATTATTTATCCAAGCCAGAATTGGCTCTTAGACTCCTTACACCTTAATGCCACGAAAGAAGCATTTATACCTGTTTTAGAATGTTAGTGCAATCATCTTCCAAACATTGTCTGTTAGCGGCTATCCAAACTAGAATTGCCTCACAAAGATGCTTCTCACTGTGAAAGGTGGCTAAAACATCAGAAATACAGAGTGTATTTCGTAATAAGTAAAAATGAACACATCATTTTTACAGTTTAAAAAATGAAAAAAACAAGTATTCCACTGGGTAGATAAATAACCACCTGTCAACCGTCAAATGAGGGTGCTTCATACACGAAAATAACAATTTGTATGGAACATTGCCAAAAGAATTTGAGGAAATTGCCAGCATCTGCAATTCAAAAAACAAATCACATGTCAGCACTGACTAGCTAAATGACTATTGAATACCTGCATTTAAACAGCATTTTGTGAAGGCATACACATGCCTGTGAATTTACCACTATGGAACACAATGTGTTCTCCTAATGAACATGCAACAAAGGATGCCATTAACTTAGAAATTCAAGAAAAATCAGCCATGCAGAATATTATCCCAGCTACTGCAAACAGGGATTTAATTCAGCAACTTTAATATATTTAAAGCTCTATTCCATTAAAACCACATGCCAGCTCTTTCAATGTTTTTAACTATTGCCTCTTAACTTAAAAAGAAATTAACCCACATTCTTTCTTTCCACAGCAGTTTTCTCATTTAGATTTTCTTTTTTGGCACTTCAAAGGAAATTTCTGAAACTACACAAATTCCAAGTGATAGAAACCTAACAGCTACCTGGTCTTGCTCTACAGCACCCAACCAAGCGCTCCATAATCAATAACATTGTCCTACGTAAACAAAGTGACCCATGAACCACTTCAGAGGCATCACAAAAGGTAATCCACAAAAGTGCCAGCACAAAAGATGAATCAAATACCAATGATACAAGGGACACTTAAAACTGGACCAACTTAGGAGTTAAGACTGCAATGGATGAAATTTAGTACGTTGAGCATGTTAAAACCCAATCTCAGCTTTGACCATTTAGCAACTTTCCAGACTTTTTACTTTTTAAGATATTTTCTAATTCAAATCTCAAAAATATTGAATACAATTCAAAAATAGAAAATCCAAACATTCATATTTTAAGTATTGATCACAGCTCCTACAACATCTTACACAGTGAGAGGAATTTTCATATGGACACTGCAGGGGACCGAAGGATAGAAGCCTATTTAGACAATATGATAAAAGCACCAACAAAAAACAAAATTGACATAAATTAAATGATTAAAAGGCCATATTTTTTCCAAAATAACAATTAAATTGGGGGGGGGGGGGGGGGGAGAGAGAGAGAGAGAGAGAAGAAAAAAGAACTACCATGTAATACCTTATGAAGATTAAGAATGCGCTTGGTTAGCCAGAAGTGGACAGAAGAAGGAAAAAAAAAATTAATAGGAGAGGAGAAGTGAAACTAGTGTATGTTTGTTTTGATTCACTAGGAGAGAAACTTGAACAAATCTATTTTTTCCCTGTTTGGTTCAACTAATGGGAGAGAAAAGAAAGAAAAAAAAAATGTAAAGTAAATAGTCATTTTACAACATAACCCTTGTAAGAAAGGTGCAGGATAATAAGGCAATGACATTATATAAAATAAATTTTTTTTTAGACCTGTTAAATGCAGAACAGACCTATATGCACATTGAACTCCATGATCAAAATATATTTATTGACCATATTTGTTAGAAATAATAAAATCATATAAAAATAAACAAATTTTACATACATAAGATTTGTGATTCTAGGAATTTTTGTATTTTGATGAGGGGCATTGTTTTTTTTACTTTTTATTCTTCATTTTTTTTATTTATTTTTTTTGCAAATTTATGAGTTGATTTCTCTTCCTTTTCTCTTCAAAACTCTCCAATTTGGGAAGGAAAAAAGTGAGTCATTTTCTCCATTCTTTCTCACCACTTCCCTCCACTTCTTTTCTCTTCTTCCCTCTTTATGTGAACCAAGCATGGAGAAGTGGAAAGAAACTATTTCCTTCTCTCCACTTCACCCCAACCAAACACACATTAGCGCCTTTTTTCCTTTGCCTGGGAAAGATTATCATATTAATATCATGTGCAGCAAGAAAGAGGTCACATTTTTAAAAAAGGGTGAAGGTTTGAAAGTCAGATCCCTATTAGATTTTCAAAAAACCATTTGACTGTTTGGTGAATGTATTTAAAAGGTTTTCTTAGGAGAAAATTGTCTATGGGGGAATAAAATTGCACCATAATATGACCAATCAAACACCAGATTCTCAACCAAGATTTCAATTATAGTGTTCCAAAATATGATAAAAAAATTAGCAAAAATGGTTCAATGTGAAACCCAATTCCATGCAAATAATAAGAATTTTAGAGCTTGTAACATAAGAGGAATTACAATGCCTCAAAACAAATTTTTTAAAAACATAGTCTGTGAGGTCAACGAGAAGGCAGAGTGAAACAAGAGATAAGGTAACAAAAACAAACTATCAGGTCATCAACATGTGTTGTGCTTTAACCCTGATCATTTGTAAAACACATAAGAAAATATATAACCTAGGATTCAAGTGACAGAGTTTCCACTACTTCCAAAGGTAATTTGAGCAACTTTCTTCTTTCTATTATGACTTTTCAGTTTTTAACATATTAGAACTGTTGACCTGTTGTCTGTTAAGCAAGGATTAGAAATAGAGGCAGGAGCAGTGGCAAGGTAATAGACAGTCTGGAAAGACAATCCCAACCATAAAGAACAACACAGGACATAGATTGGCTAGATTAAATAACAACAGAAATGCCAATTTATTTAATTTACTGTAAGCAATCAACAAACGCCAATCTATTTAATTTAATGTAAGCAATCAATAAACCAGTGGGAAACTGGTGCATGCACAATCATCAACTAGGACCACAGGGAATAAGCCCAAAGACAAATTGTTTATCTTGCTGGAGGAATGCAGAGTGGCAAAAAGGAAAAGTTGTCTGCAGAGAATTAACTTTTATAACCTTTACCAGCCATTACTTGATGCCATATTGACGAATATTGAGTTTCAAAAGGGAATTTCCAGGAAAGAATACAAGCAATGCTAGATGAAGATAATGAAAATAAAATCAAAGATCAAACTATTCTGAAAAGGAATTGATACAGTTCGCAAATACACATCAGGCGTTCTTCATCACAAGTAATACATATTTACCTCAAGACACTGTTCTCACAATTCTATGGACTCCCAACATTATTTTTTTAATAAATGCAAGAAGAAGACAGCATGGTAGGAGAAAAAAATAAGTAGAAAAGGGATTAAGTCATCCTCCTAAAAAATAAAGAGCAGAGCAATCCATAAAACAAACAGCAAACCTACGATAAAAAAACAGCTCCCTCTGAATATCAGCCAATCACAATCCTATTAAGTCCAAAAGCTGAAAACCACAAAGAAGTAATGAAAAACACCCCATCCCAAATTAAGGGCAGAGGCTGACACTGATCATTCTAACATCCAAATACACCAAACCATCACCATCAAAACACACCTCCAAAGAACCTCGCCTTCCTTATCTCACCCAGAGCCAAGCTGAAAACCACAAAGAAGTAATGAAAAACACCTTTTCCCAAATTAAAGGCAGAGGTTGACACTGATCACTCTAACGTCCACAACACCAAACCATCACCATAAAAGCACACCTCCAAAGAACCTCACCTTTCTTGTCTCACCCAGAGCCTCCAAAAAAGAGTGTAACCATTATAACCTCCTGAGTTTCTGGACAAGCCCAGTGGTCTCTAAAAATGCAAACAAGCCAATTCCAAAGATTCCATGAGAGATCATGGCACAAAAGATGATGACTGGCCATCGCATTACTATTATAGCACATACACATAACACAAACATTAGGAGACAAAGCCTCATTAAGTTTGTGAATCTACAAGCTATTGGTTTCTTTACCCCCAAAAAATAAAAAAGCTATTGTAGTTAATTTTATCAAGAACCACCCACAAAGTAAAAGTCTTAATCTTAGAAAAAATATTAGCCTTCCAAACGTGACCAGATAAATTGTCCAAATCAGGAATTCCAACATTATTTTTTTTCAAGGGTATATTTAAGACTGTCGAGTTTCTCCATCTATCTCCTCACAGCTTTCTATATAGAATGTAAAACGTACATGCAAAGTCATAGCGATGCACTGGTACTGAAATAAGTTCAATGATAAGTACAAAAACAGATTATTATTAAATTTTGCACCAAAAAGCTATGATTGAGATTAAGACTTCCAGTCTATTTTCTTAGCTGTGATATTGCATAAAATAAACTAACATCAGAAATTAAGATAATTATTGGTCTTGTAATTCCTAGTGTCAAATGCAAAAGGAAGTAAATATTAAGTCCAGTGAATTGCATCTTTGAAACCTTGCGACATTGTTCTAAACCTGCCAGAAAAGAAAAAAAAAAACAAGCAGAAAAAATTCAAAAACAAGTTCTCCTGGAGACACATTTCAGAATGCATGGTTGCCTTCTAGTTCACTTATATGAATTTGAAAAGTCAACACCATTAACAGTCAAAATTCAAAAGCAAACATGCAATTGCTCAATAAAGAGAAGTACACACAAAAACAATCATGAGATCATGCATACAATTGTAGTAACAAGAAAAGTCAGCATGCATGCTGGGTATTCGAAGCTAAATAAAGAGAAGTACATACAAAATTTCGTGCGAGATAACCCGTACATAGTTCTGGAATAAAATCATTTGCTGCAAAAAAATTCCAGTCACAATCTATTAGACTGGATGCTATAATGGTAACATCAAAATATCAAATATAAAACTTAGAACACCCATAACATTTTTTTTTATCAGCAAAAGAAAATAAATTAATAATTTAAGGCATCAAGGGGATGCCATAACTTTTGTTAGTGGCATAATTTCTAATGGGTTCCAAAATCGTAAAAACTCACCATGCTCTAAACCAAATTTCCAAATATGAATCAAATCATCCAACTGTATTTGCAGTGAGCAAAGCCCCTTGGTTGAAGTTATTTCACGGAACCAAGCCTTGCATTTAGAGAGAAGCTTCTCCACTCCAAAAAATAGTGCACCCTGAAAGCGTTATGCAAGATTTTCCAAGTTCAATTAATTGCGTAAATCTTCTCAGATTTTGACTAAAGTGTAAATCGCAAGTTGATGTGATGATAGTTACAGCAAGTTACATATCTCAATGTTGCTCAGGAAAGATCTTACGAATTGTTACATACTCCCTACAATTAACATGCACATTATTGCAGCTTGCTGTACAACAATACGCAGTAAATTTTAGGACCAGAATTTAGCATGTACGATCAAATGTGGTCATTTTAAACTAGTCACCAATTATCAATTGCGCATTGTTTTATGGAGATTTGGGGTTGCGGTTGCATGATATTCTCAAGCAGCAGTAATGTGGGTTGCACACAACTGCAAATGCAGTTTATCTATGGTCCTTCCGAGTTAGATTACCTCAAGAAGGGTAAGTAAATAACTGATATGTGAGACAATGAATCTCCTTACCTCAAAAAGCAGAAGGAAATTATCAGTTGTGACATCCATCTGACAGTCATACATAAACTTCAAAACATTTATGAATGTTTCCAGCTCCCACTGAATTGAGATACAGTCCAAGCATGATTCACTGCAGTCAAAACAGATAAGCCAAAACAACCAAAAAGTTAACCAAACTGCTTAATTCAACAAATTTGAATGATACCATCGAGGAGAAAAGTCCATTCTATATAGTGCAAAAAATGAGCCTGCAGTAGTAATAGTAGTAGCAGCAGCAGCAGCAGCAAGAAAACTATGTCATCCCCACCTTCCGCCCCATAAGACATGAGAATATTCAATACCGAGTCATCAAATTAAGCACCTTTATGTGACAAATAAATTCTCCAACCTGCATACTTGAAGATTTTCCGCAAATATTCCATAAAAGACTACATGTTCCCTACGAGATCCTTTCATTCCATGAGACGCTCAATCAAATTCAAAATAAGCAATATTACACACGCACGCACGCACACGCATACTTCATAAGTGCAGATGCGCATAAAAGGACAGGAAGACAGAGATCAGACATACCTAAAGCTGCCGCTGAGGAGGCCACGGAAATAAGAAGATTGTTCTATGAGCCTGCAATGTGAAAAGAAAACAAAAACAACGAAAACAATAATTGAGCTTTGCGAATTAGGGTCGAAATTTTTGAAAACCAAAAGAAGACCGCAGCAAATGGAAACGAAATAACAAGTGGCTCACCTGCTACGATCTGATTGAATTTTGACGATCGGGCAAGCGAGGATTGTGGGGAGATCCCAGGCCGACACCTCTGCAGTGGAAATCAGAATCTCTTGGAGTGTGGTCTCCGCTTCCGAATGGTGAGGGTTTATGCAGTTCAGAATCACGATGGCCTCGTCGGGGTCTGACGACATTGCTGCAGCTCTGTCGCTCCTTACAGACTTAACTGCACATTACAGTGGGCGCCTGCGCGGCTTTTATATCTCCGAACTTGGAACAGTGCTTATGTGACAACTGTCAAGTATTTACCTGAGCTCGTATAATCCATATCTTAAAATATTTTTCATAATAAAAAAAAAATAGTTGACTAAATCTATTAAAATTAAAATTAAAATTAAAATTAAATAATGTTAGCTGGAATAATATTGAATGGAATTAAATAAAATCTATAACTCCATTTTTCAATGTATTTTATTTCATTGTATTTTTATTTTACGAATGAAATGTGTATGTTTTTGTTGGAGGTTAATAATTAGATATACTTTATATTTATAAGTTTTATTTTACTATGGGGATGTGCGACAATTTGATAAATTATCCCCAAAAACATAATCAATTTAAATACCCTATAGTTCAAAAATGCATACAGAATTAATAACACGTATTTTCATTTGTAAAGCTTTTTGATAATTAAATAAGTGAATATCATTTTTATTTCCAGTAAAGTGACACTTTCGATTCTATAGTTTTGGATTAGATGATAGAATAAATTTGTAAAGCAGTCAAAATGTCCTGCACCGATTTATTTAGAACAATTCTAAAATATTAAGCAAAGGAAACCGAAATGAGACACATATATGAGCGTACACATATAATAAATTAGGTTTTTTGGGCGATACAACATCTTTTGATGCAACCCTTTTGCTACTTGTCTGAATAGTAAGATAAAACAACAAACCATAAGCTAAATGAGAAATAATATTTAAAATGAGTTGAAAGCAGAATCGTAAATCTCGGTTTTCGTAATGTATAATAATGCACACTAGATAAAATCAGAATTGAGACCCATGGCTTGTGGGAACCTTTACTCCCCTTAATCATTGTTGTAGGACCTAATATACAACATGGTTAATATGTGTTACAAATAATATGCAAGAAATTTCAAGTACTGGAAGAAACGTAATCACAGTTCAAAATAACTACTATAAACTAAAGGCGGAAACGATTTTTAGACAGAATGGCAAAAAAAAACATAATGTGTATCTTTGTGTGTGTGTGTGAGAGAGAGAGAGAGAGACAGTTGTGAGTTTCAGCGGCAATTCAGTGTATAATTCTATGGTCATTCAAGCATAATAGCAATCTTTCAGCTGCAGTGTGAATTTTCTGAAGCCTTTTAAATGAAAGCTTTGCCTCAATACTCTCATCAACCAAATATATATATATATATCATAGTGTTGATATTAATAATTACAAGGTAAAGCCTTGATTAGAGGCAATACCAAAGGAGACCCACTTCTCTTTCCAAGTAGTAGATCGGTACAGCTAAAACAGGTCAAACTCCAAGTGCTCTCCTGTAGTTCTACACTCCATCAATTTGCTATCCTTCAGCTGAGAGGCCATGGTCATTGCTCTGAAGTCATAGCACTCCGGTATTTCTGGTGGAACAGCACAACGTATTAATGCCCAGTTCAAGCCCTCAAAGAATGGGTGCTGCTTGATCTCAGCAGCCCCCGTCTCAGATCCCAAACGATTCTCAGGGTCCTTTACCAATAGTCCTGCAATGAGATCCCTTGCCTCGAAACTCACAAGAGGGCTTTCTGGGAATTGGAGGCTCTGCAACACCACATTGATTAATGTTTCTTCATTTCCCAAACCTTTGAAAGGCGTCTTACCATATATAAGCTCGTAAAGAAAAATCCCAAATGTCCACCAGTCAACAGCGCTCCCATGGCCCTCTCCTTTGATAATCTCAGGAGCCAAGTACTCATGGGTGCCAACGAAGGAGTTAGAACGTGCACTGGTTGGCTCAGCCACAAGCTGTGGCAATGATCTGACCTGAACTGCAAGATCAGATTTTTGCTTCCGTGCCTTTGCTGCAGCAGGCAAAAATCTGGGACTGAAGCACGGGACCTGACAGGATGGTTCGATACAGAAAGGGTCGATGCAGCTACTTCCCGTGGATGGACCTGACATCATCTTTGCAGGCTCAAAGAACGATGATGATTTAAGGAGAGTTGGGCTCACAGTACACCTGAGTGACAAATCAAAATCAGTGAGCATTATGTGACCATCTTCTCGAACCAGAATGTTTTCTGGTTTCAAATCCCGATACACAACTCCAAGCATGTGTAGGTACTCCAAAGCAAGGAGTACTTCAGCAGCATAAAACCTGTACATACAATGACATCATATCATTTTCAATAATAAATGATAGAGAAAAAAAAAACATCAAATATCGATCATTGATCACAAACTTAGTTCCACCTGATGAAGCATGCATGGGGACACATATAGGATCAACTATAATTAATATGGACAAATAGAGTTAATAGACAGCAAAGTTTTAAGATATAGAATATGACCTGGCAAGGGCAAGTCAATATGTAAACATATAATGATATAAGTTATACTAAACATGATAAATCTTGGATTCATAACATCTAAATCCATTTATATATCTAAAAAATTATCAATACAAGACTTTTATTGAAGATGTAGCCAAGTTCATTATTATTTTATTTAAATAACCATTAATTAAGCAAGTAAAGAATTCTCATATTAGGTACTCAGTATTTAAGCAGTCTCACTGTTTTCTAAGACAGTTTTACTTATTTTTTTCAAGTTTAAAAAATTTAACAGAAAGAACCACCACATTTCCTGAAAGCCATAGTCCATGGAGCACATACGTATGGCTATAAGAGTTGTTGTCCAACACAAGCACAGCTCCTTTCAGAGAACATACAACATTTCTGCTTAAATTTTATTTTGTCAAATTTCCAATTTTCATGATGGAAATTAGAATAAAAAAGCACCTCAATTTGTACTGAGCACCAGAATCAATATTCAGTTTCCCAATTCAGTCGCATTGAGTGCAACTAAAATGGAGCAGCTTCTAAGATACCATGCACAATCATTGAGAATTGAGAAGCATGCCTGTGAATGAAACAAAACTAAAGGTCCTAGGTAAGAATCAGTTTGAGCTAGAGAACAGCATGATGTCCAGTGATTTATCCCATGAAAAAAAGGTCCTAGATAGAGATGAAATGAGGAATAAAACTTTTGTGGTTGATCAATGAAACTGGGATTTAAGGCCATTGAGTTGAATTGAGCTAAGGCTGCCACTTTAAGAATTCCTGCAAACAAATATATGTTTGGTATGACAATCAAATGCTGTTTTTTTTTTTAAAAGCAAAAGATGGCCAAAACATATTCAATGGAGAAAAGGTATAGGTTGAGATCGCAGACTGGCAGTGAGGTGATGATGATGATGGCAATGGTGATGGTGATGGCAATGTATAAGGAGTGACGAGGTAGTTTTGGCAGCAATGCCAGGAACAGTTGTAGTCTCATAATGTGGTGTTAAATGTTTGAGGCAAGAGTTCATGACAGCGAAGATGTGTCATAGATGTTGAGTAGCATTATATACATTGTCCCCCCTTACCTAATATCTTAAACGTTTAGGTCCAGTAACAATCTAACATGGTCTCAAACTCATGGTAGCCAGGACATCCTTGGTTCTAATCTTGTTGCCGCATTTGTTGTTGTTCAAAAATATTTTAGAATTACTACCTCATGGTCATATTTTTGTTTGGCTCACTCATCAAGATTTCCAAGAACATAAGATTGAACATCAGGCATAGCAGCAATATTCTAATATTATTTCGCTAATATAACTAGAATACCCTAAACTAAATATGTAATGACAATTGTTAAAGCTTGATATACATTGTTGGCCCACAACCTAATAGCCTAAGCTTTTAGGTAAAGTGGTGATAATCTAACATGGCATCAGAGTTGGTTACTAAGAGGTCCTGGGTTCTAGTCTTATTGCTCGCATTTATTGTGTGCGTTTAAAAAATATTATTGTGTTCCCTATCATGGGTGTTATTTATTGTGCGTTTATCTCTCCATGTGCTACGGGGGAGTTTTAAAGCTTGATAGTTGATATACATTGTTGGCCCACAACCTAATTAGCTTAAGCTTTTAAGTAAAGTGGTAATCTAACAATAATAATATTAGTAGTAATGCATATATGTGTGTGCCTCTGTGCATGTGTATAATAATTATTATAATGATATCAATATTTAATAATATCTTTTAATAAATATTAGCATAAAATTTTTTCAAAGAAAATGAATAAATATATTGTCACTAATAATAATTAAATATTAAAAACCAATAATAATATAATAATAGTGAAGAAGAAAGGACAAGCCAATAGCAATAAATGGCAATGATATTTTTGTCCTATGAAGTTGGATTCAGGATACCTAAGGAAGAGGTAGATTTTGAATACTCATATTTTGCAGGCATCTTACATTCCCAAGGAATCCAAGATGCCCTCACATGTAATTTCCACTGATTCTCAAATGTGGGCATCCAACATTTCAAAGGCCATGACGATAACCCATGCTAAACGTCCCCTTCAAATTTTGTTATCGTGCAATTGTTTTGTTTGTGTTCATGCACCTCTTCAAGTTCATCTATACGCTTTTTCACATTCTTTGACCCCAAAAAGGATTTTGATAATAAAATATTATTTGGATTAGTTCAAAATTTAATATTCATGAAATAATGATTCGTGACATTTCAAGATTGGTTTGGTTAGTTAGAGCTTAAGCATGCTCAAGGTAGCACGACAAATCTATGTGAGGTGTCCATGCATGCATCAAAGGAGCATGCTTTACATCAACCCCCCTTTGCATTTTTATCCTTCTTCTCTTAGTAATATCCATTTGATATTCATGTGGCCCCTAATTTAATACTTATGTTGTTGACAACTCATCTAGGCTCTATTTTATGAATTATTAGTTTCAAATATAAAAATTTTTATTGTTCTTGATAAATGAAATAATTATTTAGAGAATAATTCTAGTACATAATAGAAAAATGAATTTTCTTGGTTTAATAAAGGAAGAGGTGTGCATTCATTTCATAGGACCACACATTAAGCACATATCAGGAGTCAAAGCCTCGTAGAGTCTTCAAATCTGTAACAAATCATGCATGTTAATCTTATTACAAGTCAAAGTCAAGATGAAACTCCAAATCTTGAAAGGAACCTTTGCCTTCCAAATGAAGTAGCTCCAAGGGAAGAAATTGGAGGAAAGAGTTTTTAAAAGGTGAAGGAAAAAAGATTTTGTGGAAAAGAACCTGAAGAATCACCCTCCTGAACAAAATGATCCAACGCATTAAGCAAGGTGGTGAGCTTGTCAGCCTCTCTTTCATTGAGATTCCTAAAAAAAATAAAATTCCCAAGAAAGAGAACACCCTCAGAAGGAAAGAAAGAGCAGATGCTTTATAAAGAGTAGAAATCTCAAACGCATGAGAAACCATCATCTCCAACAAACACTCACCCAAGCAAACATCCCCCAAAAACCAAACCCCACAGCCATTACTTGCTCGGAAACAGGTAAGGAGAAAAAAGAAACAAGCAGCTTGAGACACAAACTTCCAAGGGTTTTCATGAGAAACAATGCCACTTCCTCTAGTATCTCACCTATTCCGATGAACTTCATACCTACTATATATCACCTAGAACCATAGGGAATTAACCTCTAAGGTGAATCTCCCCGACCATTTTTTAATTAGAGGGATATTTCTAGGAACCACATTACCAAGCCTAGCCCCCCTACAGATTTTTAGGTATGCTAACTACCTCTCGGCTAACTTGGTGGTCTCTTTTATTCACCTCAAACCCAAGAAGAGAAAGTCACACACCATCCTCTCTAGAACCCTGGTGACACTTGTGGGCACTCTAAAAACAGATAAGTAGACAGGGATGTTGGAGTGGGAAGCGCTAATGAACATTGTACGACTACTTTATCGATTTATCTATTGAGTTTCCATGTTTGATGGATACTGTATTGGAAAGCTTCTTGAATTTCAAATTGATGGTACAATAAGATTGTTTTCTTATGGCATTATCTGTTTTGGGAAATCCTACCCAATCCATATCTTGCATGTTTAAAAGATGGGAAGACATTGTTCTCAACAAGTATTTAAATATACAAGATATGGATTGGGTAGGATTTCCCAAAACAGATAATGCCATAAGAAATATATATATATATATATATACATATAAAAGTAATTATATATAACTACATAAGATTTATTTAATCTCTTATAATAACGTGTCTATCTTCTTTTCTATATATATAACTACATTGTTAGATTACCACTTTACCTAAAAGCTTAAGCCATTAGGTTGTAGGCCAACAATGTATATCAAGCTTTAACACTCCCCCGCATGTGCAACCCGACAGCACATGGAGAGATAAACACAATAAATTTTTAAATACCACAGAATAAATGTGGGTGAAGAGACTAAAACCTAGGACCTCCTGGTAACCAGCTATGATATCATATTAGATTACCACTTTACCTTAAAACTTAAGCTATTAGGTTGTGGGCCAACAATGTATATCAAGCTTTAACATACATAACATTTATTCAATCTCTTATAATTACCTGTCTATCCGCTTTTCCTGATATAAGATTGCACAAACAAAATCTTGTGAGCAAATTCGGACACACATTCAAGCCCTTTTCGCCTTAAAATGTGGAACCTTTTTGTGCCCATACAAAACAAGCTCAAATGGCTACATATTTCAAAAGGATTATACATATATTAATCTATATTCACTGTGCTAAGAGATGTAAACTTATTAAGAAAAACTTAAAAAAGAAATATATCTCGCAAAATATACAATGATCAAAGAAATAGAACAAATCTTATATAACATGTGCGTATTTGATTTGTTCCATCGGGGAATAATCGAATGATCTTCAAGAAATGGGTGTACAACAAGTTGACTAAACCACTATAAATATTGATTTCAACTTTTTTACCCTATCTCTTTTCTATCTATTATTGTTTGATTGTGCGCATAATCAGTTTAATTGCAACAAATTATTAGAAAGACTACTCACCCAAGTCACCTCCCTTGTTTGGCGTCCACTAGGCCAACAAGTGTTATCAAAGCAGGTTCCCTATATTAGACCTCACATGCTAGAGGCTTCCATGGTGAGCACATGTCTTGCCAAGGGGCAGTCCACCAACCAACCACCTCTTTTCAATGGTTCAAATTATACATACAAATGTATGTCCAATATGTTGATATGAACATCCCAAAAGTGAATATTAGTGGTCTATAAGTTCCCATGAAAAATGTCAAACAATGTAAATGTATTGAAAGCTGAGACCAAATGGAGCAATGCAGGCAATAAGAAAATCCAGCTCAATGCTGGACCCTAAGGAGTTCTAAAGTAGTTCTGCTTGCGAGTCAGCAAAAGATGATAAACTTGAAAAAAATCTATGAAGGCACTTAACACAGCAAGAAATTAATAATAAATTATCTGATGCATGATTACGAAATGTTTCAAATGACAGAAAATGATGCTATACTATGAAATCTTGGTTTAGTGACATCATTAATCTTATCAAGGCTTTAAGGAAATGTTGTTATAACAGTGATAGCGTGAGCAAGATCCAAATATCACTTCCAAGGGCATGGGAAGCCAAAGTCTTAGCAATTATTAAAGCAAATGATCTAAAGAATTTATAGGTTCATTGAGCACTCATGAGATCACAATAAACAAAGAGTCAAAAAGTTACATAAAGCGAGAAAAGCGATAGCTTTCGCAATACTAAACAATCCCTCAAGTGAAAAAGTGGTTCAAATGACAAGGAGGAAAGCAATTGTGAAATAATTGCCAGTATGACTAAGTTCTTGAAATATCAGAAACAAAAAAAGAAATAAACAACAAAAACAAACCAAGTCTTAAGTCCCACTAGATGGGGTTGGATACATGAATTCTTTTCCATCAATTGACATGATCATGGGCAATTTCCTCCAACAAATTCAGGGCTAGTAAATCCTAACTCACTATCTCATTCAAAGTTAGGTCTACTCTTACCCCTTCTGTTGTCCCTCACAGTAACTAGCTCACTCCTCACTCCTCCTTACTAGTGCACTATTTGGCCTATATTGCAGATGCCCAAACCATCTGAGACATCCCTCCCTTATCTTATATTCTACGCCGAACTTACTACGATACGTTCATTCCTTGATTTATTCTTTAATGTTATACCATTCATCCACCTTAGCATTCTCATATTGACAACTTTTACTTTTTCAATATGTTGTTTCTTATCGCTCAAGATTTTGATCCATATAGCATAGCTAGTCTTACGGCTGTACTATAGAACTTCCCATTTAATTTTAATGGTATTCTACAACCACACAGCACACTTGAAGCACTTCTCCATTTAATCCAACCTGATTTAACTCTAGGCATTACATCTTCAATTTCTCCATCAACTTGCATAACAGATCCAAGGTATCGAAATCCACTAGTGTTATTGATTTATTATCCATCAAGTTTAATATTCTCTCCAATATTCCTCCTATTATGACTGAAATTACATTTCATATATTATGTCTTATTTTGAGGGTGGCTCTTGGATCAACAGTAAGGTTGCTCCTTTATGATCGGTTGGTCATGGGTTCGAATCCAAGGAAACAGCCTCACTGCATAAACGCAGGGGCAAGGCTGCATATACTATGATGACCCTTCCCCTACTCTCGCAAAACAGGGACCTTTATGGCTTGGGGATGCCTTTTTATAATTTTTTTTATTTCTTCTTATCCTAAAACCTCTAGATTCTAAAGCTTCTCTTCATAATTCTAACTTAAATTCTACTCCACCCCTAGCTTCATCAATCAAGACAACATCATCTACAAACAAAAGATACCTTGGAACCTCATTTTGGAATTTGGATACTCCTAGTAAGTTCATCCCTCACTAGAGCAAAAAGATAAGGACTCAAAGTAGATCTTTGATGTACACCTATTGTGATTGGAAATTCCCTAACCTCTACACTTGTAGTCCTAACACTAGTCATTACTCCATCGTATATATTTTTAATGACAGTATACAAACTACATACAGTCATACACCTTTTTCTTTCTAAAACCTACCAATGAACTTCCCTAAGTATCCTATTATATGCTTTCTCTAAGTCAATAAAAACCATATACAAGTCTCTTCTTTACCCTGAACTTTTCTAGCCTTCTTAAAACATATATAGCTTATGTAGTAGATCTCATTGCTTAAAACCAAATTGATTTTCTAAGACCCTTGTTTCTAATCTTAATCTTTGTTCAACTATTTTTTCCACAGTCTCATTGTATGACTCATAAGTTCAATTCCACGATAGTATTACAATTTTAAACATCTCGTTTATTTTTATATAGGTATTAAAGTTATTTCCTCCATTCATCTGCCATTTTCTAAATTTTAAATGTTAAATAAATTAGTTAACCATATAATTTCGTTATCATCAAGGCATTTCCAAACTGCAATTAAGATGTTATCGGGTCCTATAACTTTTTCATTTTTCATCTTTTTTAATGCAAATTTAACTTCATCAACTCTAATTTTGCAAATAAATCTCATATTTTTAGCCTTTTTCTCATTTTTCAATTGACTCAATTCTAATTTTAAGCTTTCTACTTAGTTTTTATTAAATAGCTTATTAAAGTTAAAGTAAATTCGTCATCCTCCTTTTATGTCTTCTTCCTTAACCAAGACAATATCATCCTCACTTTTGATACATTTTATATAAGTGTTTGCCCTTTCTTTCTCTAGCTCCAGTAAGTTTAAATATGTTTCTTTTCCCTTCTTTTGTATCTAATCTAGTATATAATAAATTAATAAATGATCTATGTTTAGCTTCACTAACAGCCTTTTTTGCATCTTTTCTAGTCTCTTTATACTTTTCAAAGTTTTCTATGTTTCTACATTTTTGCCTCGTTTTATACCAAATTTTTTTTTGTCTTTACAACTTTATGGACATTTTTATCCCATCACCAACTTTCTTTGTTGTCCGAGAATCTTCCTCTTGATTCACCTAAAATCTCTTTTGTTATCTTTATAATAAAGCTAGCGATCCTACTACAAAGTAACACCCTCAATTGCCCAATCATCATCTTTGATTAGTTTATCTTTAAATTTTATTATCCTTCCTCCTTTTATGTTCCACCACCGAATTCTCTTGCACTGATTTATATTATCCTTTCTCTTCAATTTTTTAATACATATATCTAATACTAAAACTTTATATTGTGTAGTTAAACTTTTACCTAGGATAACTTTACAATCCTTGCATGATAAATGATCTACCCTCCTAATTAAGAAAAAATATATTTGACTTTTATTTTGTCCCCTCTTGAAGGTCATTAAGTGTTCATCTCTCTACTTATAGCAAGTGTTCACAATAATAAAATCATATGACATGGCAAAACCTACATTTTTATCTCCATATCCATGTCCTCCTGTCCTCCATGTATCATCTCATAACCTTTATTATCATTTCCAATATGTCCATTCAAATCACATTGGATACCAAAAAACAGAAAAACGAAGTAGATAAATGGTAGTTACTTGTCATGAATACAATGGTTGAAGAAAAAAGAAGTAGATAAATGGTAGTTACTGGTCATGAATACAAAAGGTTGAGGCACTACTAGCTTGGTTATCTGCTTTACAAAAAGCAGCCCAAAACAAGAAACAATGAAAGTAGAGACAAGATAACTGATTCAGAAAAATAGAGATAGCAAATCTTGGCCTCATGGCACAACAAATAGATTATCTCAATATAAGTGATTCTTATGAGAGTAATAGTTCTTATTAATTAGATGATTTAAATAATGCAATAAATATTTTATATCCAAAATATACTAAGGTTAAATAAAAAATAGAAGTTTTGGAAAAATCAAATAGTATTTTGAAAGAAGAGTTTGATTTGTTGAAAGAGGGGAACCAACATGACTTTGAAGCTTTTGAAAATAAAATAAAAATTTGAAAAATGAAAATAAAAGGTTAGAATCAAAACTGACTCCTAGCAAAAATGATATGTCAATTGGAAACAAACATGTGCTTTCGAGAAACACAATTTTGGTTATGAAACCTCCACAAAAATAAAAATAACATAAAAAGCTATCAAATCTTCTTTGGAAAAATCTTTTCAAACATGTACCCTTTTTGTGAGATGCTTTTGCAATAAAAGAGGAAATATTGAAAAATCTTATTTTTTAAAAAAGTTCCTACAAGTTTCCTCAAAATGATATCCAAGAAAAAATGTCAAGAAAATTCGGATTCCAATAGAAAAAAGTACATGGACATTTTAATCCATCCAATAACAAATGGGTACGAAAATTCAACTGATGGTATGCTTAAAGGCTGGAACCGATAAAACAAAAGTGATATCAAGATGGTTACTTGTTTCAAGCACTAGACTGACAGTAGAAATTATTTGTTGTTTAATGGTTTGAATCACAATTTACTTCGCATAACTCAATTATGTGATAAAGGTTATACAGTTTCATTTGACGCAACCAAGTGTGTTGTTTCTTGCATATATAAAATTACACTAAGTGATCCTAGATATGACACTGTTTATGTATTTTGTTGACATTGATAATGTGTGTTTGGATGCAGCATAAGACTATAAGAGATTAGTTTATATTATTATTAGTATGGATGGCTTATCTAAGTTGTCAAAGCATAATCTTGCTAAAGGATTATCTGTTATTAAATTTCACAAGAATAAACGTTGTAACGCTTATGTCAGAGGTAAACAAGTTAAAAAATCTTCTGACTCAAGAAAGTTTATTTTAACTTCTAGACCTTTGGATTGCATTTGGATTTGTCTGGACTCATGCAAACTACTAGAGTTGGTGGAAAGAAATATTCGTTTGAAATTCTGGATTGAAGACAATTTTCCTAGCTAGAAAATAAGGAATTCATAGATTTTCTGTGAAAACGAAATTGCACATAATTTCTCAGGACCAAGAACCCAACAACAAAGTGCTGTTGTTGAAAGAAAGAATAGAAGTTTAACTGAAATGGAACAATTCTTAACAATTATATCTTGCCAAAATATTATGGCCAAGGCTACTTGCCATGTGTTGAATAGAGTTTCTATTAAACGTACATTGAATTAAACTTCATATAAATTGTGGAACAATTAAAAAACTCATATTAGCTATTTTCATATGTTTCAAGCGTAAGTGTTACTAAAGTGTTTAATAAACATACTGAATTACAGAGGCTGCAAAATTCTAGAATGAATATTTCCCACTATGAACAGCAGTTTGAGAAAGCTCAAGACATGGTTGCAACTCTATTGTGGTGTGCTCACAGAGTCAGGGTTGGAATGGAATCTAAATACAGGCCCTCATTCCCATTCCCATGTTTGGTTTCAGAAAAGAAGTTGGAATGTGATTCCAAATCAAATCATGACACAAGTGGCAGACGAACCAGAATCGATATTCATTCCACTCAAATTGTTTCGTAATTTTAAAATTTCCTAAAATATCCTTAAATAATTTATCATTTCTCCATAATATCCTTACCATCCCCATGCCACCCTCACCAAAAAAAACAAACTTCATCTCCCTCCCCCAGCCATGATCTTCGACCATGGGGTTGTGTAGTTGGAGATTATGGTTAATTGTCGCAATGGAAACAGTGATCAGTGCCCACTCTCCCCAAGATTTGACTTCCTTTCCTGAGTTGTGGCATGTGACTATGGCATCCAGCCAATGGAAGCTGAAACCAGCTTCCTAGAACATGGCAAAATCACCAAAACTAGAGGACTCTCAATCCTCACTCATCAGCAGCAAACCTTTTCTCGGGCAACAAAACCACTCATCAATCTGGCAGCAACATCACCCATCTCTAGCAACCTAGTGGAGTTTCTATCATTGAAATTGAATTGTTTTTTTTTTTAAATTAATTGGATCATTGAAAAAAAAAAATCAAAAGAAAGAATACAATTAAAATCAATTTTTTTTTTTTAATTTTAAAACGGCGTTCATGGAGAATATCTTATCTTTTATTTCATTCCAGTTTCCTATCAAGAACACCAAATATTGAAAAAGGAACCTGAAATGCAACTCTGATGGTCATTCTGGTGAGTATCCAAAAGCAACAAATGCAGTATGACGTTGATTCCATTACTGCCTCTATTCAATTCCTGTTTTGTTTCCAATCCGCAAAACATAGTGTAACAGAATAGCCTGCGTAGAGGCCTGCTCAGGGCACGGAGTGAGAACCACCTAAAGAACAGAAGTATGATTCTCACTGACCTAAGGATTAAATTTTGGGTAATCTTTCGACAAATACTTTTATTAGATATTTGTTTACAAAGCAAAGTAATAGTGTTTTTATTTCTCAAATGGAGCATATGTTTTGAAGAGGTAAAAAATGAGAAATATTGGATGTTTGCTATGCATGATGAATTGAATCAGTTTAAAAGGAATGATGTTTGGCCTTTAGTTCCTAAACCATCTAATCTCAACATTATTAGCACTAAATGAGTTTTTTTACAATAAATGAGACGAAAAGGTGATGTGGTTAGAAATAAATCTAAACTTGTTGCACAAGGTTACGCACAAGAAGGAATAGATTATGAACAGACCTTTTCTCTTGTTGCTAGAATAGAATATATTCATATGTTATTTGCATTTATATACTTTTTCTCTTGTTGCTAGAATAGAATCCAATCATATGTTATTTTCATTTATATATTTTAAGAATTATAACTATTTCCAATGGATGAAAAAACGTGTTTTTTAATTGGTTGAGAGAATAAATTTTTGTTGAACAACCTTGTTTTAAAAACGAAGTTTTCCTCAATCATGCTTTTAAACTATCATAGGCTTCATGTGGTTTAAAACAAGCTCCTTGAGCATTGAGTTTTTGATTGATGAAGGCCTTTTGAGAAGAAAAGTTGATACATCCTTTTTATGATAACCATTGATAGTATTTTTTGTTGGTTCAAATATATGATGTCATATTTGATTCTACTAAGAAACTATTGTGCAAAGATTTTGTAAGTTGATGCAGGCAACATTTGAAATGAGTATGATGGAGAACTCAAAATCTTAATCTTTGGTATCTTTAGAGTAATTATTTTCATCTATTTAGTTGATTTGGACATCGTTGACTACAAACTAGATCGTGAGAGCAATGACAATACTTGTCAATTTTTGAGATGTTCATTAGTTTCCTGATTAACCGACTAACAACGCTGTTGCATTTAGTACAACCAGCAATGAACATGTTTTAGCTGGAAGTTTATGTGCACCCCTTCTTTAGATTAGAAATCAATTATATGATCATGTTTTGTGCTTACATGATACTCCTATTAAATGTTATAGTGCTAGCATGATTCATTTATCTAAAAATATTATAATCACTCATGCACTAAGCATATAAAAATTAGACATCATTTCATGCATTAGCATGACAAGAAAGGTGATGTGGAACTTGAAGGTGCGTCTGTTGATGACCAAATGGTTGATGTCTTTACTAAAGCTTTGTGTGAAGAAAGGTTTTGCAAGATTTGACAAGAATTGGGGATGTCTAATCCCACTGACTATTTATCTTCAAGCAATTTATCATGTTATATTTGTGCATATTTACATATATTTATTTCTAAACAGTTATACAAAAAATTTACAGCAACTGGGGGCTGCTTGCACTGAGTATTGAATGAGAAAGCGCACAGATTAAAAGAATCATGAATTCTATGAATTTGAGCATTTTATGTAAAGGGAGGATAAAGAATAGCACTGAAATTATGTTTCTAGATATTTGCAAAAATTTGTGGCATAACAATTTTTCATGAACTCTAAATTTTCTTTATATTGAAAAATGCAATTTTAAATGTTCAAAATATTTTGAAATTTATTTTTATTTTTGAAAAACAACAACCACCGATATTATGGGCATGATGAATTATATTTTCAACGATTTGGATTGTTCTATTCTTTTGGCCCTAATTTGAATGTTTGACAGTGCATAACCTCTCTGATTCAGAGCTGAAAATAAAAAATAAAAAAATAATAATAAAATGCAAAGACTCCCATAAATGTACATTGCATCTAAGTTTCTTACCTAGCTGCTTGTTCAGGGAAGTTCCTGCCAGGCTGCTTTTGCCGCAGGACATGCAGATCTCCGCCTGGACAATACTCCATAACTAAACATGATAGATTATCTGATGTAAAGTGAGCATAAAGTGTTGGGAGGAAAGGATGATCTAGCATTCTCAATATCTCCCGTTCAGTTTGGGCCCTTGGCATTTTCTTCCTTCTTTCCAAATACTCATTATCCATAACTTTTATGGCAAATAAACAGTTTGAATCAATGAGCTCAGCAAGATAAACAGTCCCTATGTCTCCACAACCAAGCTTCTTTAACAAGTTGAAGTGTTCCAATCCCAGGACTCCATGCTTCAATCGAACATAACGTATAGCTTTCCACCTCACATCCTTTGACATGTGAGGCCTGTTGCTACAACTAGACCTACTGGGATTGCTCTCTTCACTGATGCTAGTGCTGCTACTGTACTCACCATGGCTACTTTTTGAGCTTTGGGAAAATTCTCCCTTTTCCCTTGATTTCGCATTCTTGTTAGCTTTTGCATCAACTGTTCTGTTGCTGTTGCAGCAGTTTGAAGTGTATCCAGGTTTTCTAGCACCAGACTTCACAATAATTGAACCAATCTCAGCACTTGGGCAACTGGGTGCTAGAGAATTTTGATTAGGTTCTAGTCTTGCATTCTTCAAAGAGCACTGGCATCGCTGGCAAAGCAACTCGCTTGTACTAGGATCCAAGTCACTATTAACTTCGTTGTATGCACTAGAAATGTTGGGCTTGGCAGTGGACTCCTGCTTTAATTTCTTCTTTGCAAAATTCTTGTTCCTAAGTACTGGTTTCACCAAACGTTGGTTATTCCTTGTTGGCTTTCTCACTTTATTGCCAGTATTTGAGCAAGATGAAGAAGAGGCAGTTTGCAGCCTGCCTTTCCGCAATGGCTTGGGAGCAGAAACTTTGTTTGACTCCTTGGTTAAGGCAGGATCACTCTTACCTGGCTCCCATCTGTTAAAATTTGTACTAGGAGAAAACGGAGAAGGTGGAGACCTATTCTTTTCCATCTGTACCACATCTATCTTTGATGTTTGACTCGCAATATCTTTTGATGCAGGAAAGATCTCATTCGGCATAGGATCAGTCAAACTCCCAGTCTCTGTTGTTGCAGCAGCAAATCGAGGTGAAGATGTTGCACTTTTGCTTGGTAACTTCATCTTTGGCACTCCGTATTGAGCTATCTTGGAAGGATTTGATGTGCTTTCTTCTGGAACCAAAGAAATTTCCACTATACCCTGCTTATCCCCATCTAGTGAAAGACCAGATTGACCAAGTTCAGTTAAACTCCCTGTCTCTGTTGTTGCAGCAGCAAATCGAGGTGAAGATGTTGCACTTTTGCTTGGTAACTTCATCTTTGGCACTCCGTATTGAGCTATCTTGGAAGGATTTGATGTGCTTTCTTCTGGAACCAAAGAAATTTCCACTATACACTGCTTATCCCCATCTAGTGAAAGACCAGATTGACCAGGTTCAAGTACGACTGATTTATACAAATTCTTTATCCTGCCAACATCCGAGACCCGTGAAGAACCTGGAGACTTCGATATGCGTTTCATAGCAGCCATTTCTGATGCTTGAGAAATACATAGTCCCCTTAATGCCTGCTTCAATGTTACTGGCTCAGAAATTCCGATTCCTGATGAATGAGACAGACCTGCTCTCATTGGCTTTTTTAAGGCATTCTTCCGAGAGGGGCCTGCACCTACTTGAGGGGAAGCACCCACGCCCTCGAATGAAGTTTTCCGACTAATTGCTGCAAAAATCTTATTCAAATCGTCTTCAAGAGGATCATCACATCCCAGTTTCAGCATAGACTTTCGACCTTCTTCATCCACTCTCAATACAGAATTTAATTGACGAATTCCTCTAGAATGTTGAACTGAATTCAGCTCTTCCTTCAATTCAACAATTTCACAGGTACCAGAAAACGAACCCATTACTTGCATTTCCCCAACCATATGCTGAATTTATGTGTACATAAAACCCGACAATGGCAATATATAGGCCTGCAATTGCATACTCATCTTTTCATAGGGAAGCATACTGGAAGTGTACGAGTTCAAATATCTGGAAGTGCAGAACAAGAACCCTAGAACAATCTCTGATCATACTTGAATCAACAGTTTAGTTTATCTGCCAGCTCCTTTTAATACTTCCAAGATGCTCATCTGCAACCCAACATAATTACTAGAAACATGATACCACTGGAAATAACTCTCCACAAAATTGGCAATTTTTTTCTCGGAAATTCAGAAAACAAAAAACCTGGTGGCATGAACTTATTATGAGCATGGAATTTTATTTTGATGCCAAACAACCCAAAACACACTGATGACTCAATTGAGCATTGGCTAAGATTTCTAACTTCTATGTTTGAATGCAGGTTGAGTCAGCAGCCACTTTACTTTTATTAAAAAAGTTACAGCATGAGACTTCATATTACAGCTAACCATTAGAATATGATGAGGTTCAACCATCCCATAGAAAGCCAAACAAAAAAAGTAGAGTTGATACAAACTAGTTAGCAAATACATTACATTAACAAGAAAGCTAATTAAATTTTTTTTTTTTAAAAGTCCCAAATTTTATGCATATGTTGTTTTGGTTTGTAACAGCAAACTCGCCTAAACAGAGGACTACTATCTTCTATGGACCAATACAAAATAAATAAATAAAACCCAAGATCAAAAGTTTAATTTTGTCACATTTACAAAACCTATCAAAAGGACCAAATTCAAAAGGGAAACATAGTACCGATCTGCACTCCATCCTAGTACAATTTGGACATTTGCTGAAGGGTGCATTTTGCACTTGACAGGAACTTCCTCACAAGGTAGCTTGGCAGTAAGGACTAGCTCTGGGATGAGTCATTAACTCAGATATCCCAGGTTTACTTCCTTAACAGGATTGAAACTGTTTGAGGATGCCCATGGTAAGAGTTGCTGCGCTAGATGTTCCTAGGGGTTGCCGATCAATTTATGGTTGAATGTCCCAATGTAGAAAAAAAATTGAAAATAAACGAAAAAAGTGTCACAACTATAAATAAGTGAACCATGTCAAAGAAATAAAAATAAAAATCAAACTGCTCGATAGCTCAAGAACAACATGAGACAAAACCAGAGGGCACACTTGTTGTCCTGTGTGCTCCCTTCTCCACTAGTTTTGTGATCAAATCCATCTCACACATGACCACTGAAGAAAATGTGGCAAGGTTACAAATGATATTAAGAAACCGATATGTTGGTGCATCAGAAAAATCCTACAGCATCAACAGGGAAAAGTAGAAAATTAATCCTTAACATAATCAACGTAGCCTTCTCATGAATGATGGACACATAGGTTGAGAGACCATGTAAATACACAGATTGTAAAGCCCTCACCTTTGCAATCGCTTCAATTCTATTCATGCCCATCAAAGACTACAAGTTGTGGATGAAATCATTTCACATAAGCTCATTATCAAAATTAATTGCTGGTCCATTACGTAAAGAAAAAAAAAATTGCATCTAAACTAGAGAATTAACAGTTTAATACTCTAATAAAAACTCAATAATTTAGTTACATCAGAAAAGGAAAAACTGAAGCAAAAGACAAATTAATTAAGTAGAACCAAATAATACGCAAACATCAAATCATGATAATAATGCAGACTTCCTGCAAACAACGAACAACAGGGAAAAAAAAGGAAAATTAGACGATAATTCAAACGCTAGCATCCTGGTTGGTTTCTTCGCGAATCCAAATCCAACAACCAAGGCGTCATTACAGAAAACAAAAGGAAATTAAAATCAGCAGAAAAAATCTTGAAATCTAAAGACAAGAATATCAAACTTCTAACCTAAACACGCTAAAAAAACAAAATTAAATAGATATTCGTAAACAATAAGCTCAGATGAAGCGACCATTAAGAAAAAGATCAGCTTCAGCACAGTGAGATCAGATACAGTAAACACTAACCTGAAACAAATTTGAGTCACCGACACAGCAGCGTAGATTCGGTAATCAAACCTATTGTAGAATGAGGGATCCCAAAGCCCTCGCGGGAGAGAGAGAGAGAGAGAGAGAGAGAGAGCACTGTTTTCTCAGTTGTGAAAAATGAAAATGGCGGAAAAGAGAGAGAGAGAGAGAGAGAGAGAGAGAGAGAGAGAGGAGAGGAAGAAAATAATTTTATGTTTTTAGGCTTTTTGGGTTTTGTACAGTCAAAAATAATTCCTTAATTGTTTTGAGGTTAGGCCCCACGAAATAGTGAGCGTCATGTTAGAGGCCAATTAAATAATAAAAAAGATAATATTATAATTCTATTTTTCTTTTTCCTTTTTTTGGGATCGGATTTATTATACACTTCTTTTTGGCCTCTAGGGACCAACTTTCCTCTCTTTGCTTGGTTGACTGAGTAACTTTGAAGCATGCTTAGATGACTGCATCCAAAAAAATATTAAAATATAAATATTCTAAACTATTTTGTAATAATACACATATTTGATTTTAAAAATACATATTTCTAAAAATAGTTAATCTATTTATTAGAATCAAATTATGTTCAAAGTATTTATTTTAAATGAATCAAGACTCATATCAAAAGACACAAATCAAATTATTATTTTAAAATAATATATCATATCATTATTAATTTTTTAGACAAAATTTATAAATAATAATAAGTAAATATAGCAAACCAAATAGTATAAATTACTGTCAGACTTATGGTGTAAGTCAAAAACAATTCATATTAATTTTATAAAAAAATAAAAAAAATTTAATGTATTTTAAATAATTAGTTTAAGCTCTATTTTTAAGATTAAATTGTATTTTTTTTTCATAAATAACTAGTATTGTAAAATGAGGATGGTTGAAGAATAAATTTTATGTAATAAACAAAAAATAAGTATATTTATGATTAATAATGTTCCTTTATGATAAATAAAACTTTGTTACATGAATATATACATTTTAAATAACTTGCCCAACTCTGTTTTTTAGTTTAAAAAAAAACCATATTTTTGGAAATTACTAAATTTGACAATATTTAGTAATTTATTTCGTTTAGGATTTAATATTTTTTTTTTAAAAGAGTTGAAAGTCACCCACATAGCGGTCTCATCTTAAATTTATTAATAACCCTCACTTATGGTGGAAGAATACCGTGATTACAAAATGACACTCAAGGCTTACATAAAAGCCAATAAGAACACCTCACACATCAAATCGAACAAAAAAAAAAAAGAAGCATATATCAATACCAAAAGAAAACTAATTAAATATACCTCATAATATAAGTTCTACACATCTTATCCAATTAACTATAATATCAGTCCATGTGTCCATTCCCGCACCATCCACCAATTAATTGTTTTCTGTATTAATTTTGTCCAATTAAATGTCAATGTTAGAGATTCAGACGGATGGCAACGTGCTAAGCAAAGACCAAGTGGGTGACAAGATGGGAGATAGATACGGAGGGAATGTTAATTAATTGAGACAGCTAATTAATGGTATGTATAAAATAGATTAACCTTAACATTCCTTTATTAACTAAAATACAATTAAAATGAGGCGGCCAGAGTCAGCCATATTTGACTCTCTTAATTACCTAATTAATTGATTGATTAATTGTCATTAACAACCGCCGCGCAAGCTGCTCCAAGTACATGCCCATGAATTATTAGTGCCACCTACATTTTGGTACGTGTCGGCTGGGCATGGCGGCAATGGACCAAGGCTACGTGCCCCCACCCCACATTTTACATATTCACATATATATATATATATATATATATATATATATATAAAATTTATTTATTTATCCTTTAATAATTGATTTTTTTTTAAAGTAGCAAGTAGCCATACCTGAAATTGCATAAAAATAATAATTACGCTGCTTTAAAAGTATAAATTTTAAACTTTAAATTTAGATTTGAGTATATTTGGATCAATTTTAATATAATTTTTTATTACATTTTATCCAAATTTAATACACCAAACATAGAGTTAAGATTTTCATTGAAATTTCAAAAATTTCACAAACTTTAATTGATATTTGATTTTTAAGACATTTGTATCTCTAATTTTTAAAAAAATATTAGGAAAAATTTATATATTTTTATTAAATCTTAGAGTCAATTTGTGAAGTTTTTAAAAACTCGAGTGAGACTTGTAGAATTTTTAAAATTTTTTTAAAAAAAATTATTATTTTTTTTGTCGATTCCCTAAAAATGTCTTTCATTGTTATTTATTTATTTATTTATTAAAAATTAATTTCTAAAAAATAATCCAAACATCTGTGTGTGCGCGTGCGTGCGTGTGTATATATATATATATGATCATTATGAAAAGAAATAATGCTAAATGACATGAGACATGTGTCCTTACGGCTTCACATGTCAACAATTGAGTAAATTAGGGATAAGAAAATAAGTTGGAATCCAACGGGTGACTTGTAATCCGCTCATTTAAATCGAGTTCGAGTTTAGTTGAAAGTGACCCATTTATCAACGGGTTAGATGGGTTTGAGTTGGATAACCGCTGGATGACCCATTTAATTATATATATATATATATATATATATATATGTGTGTGTGTTACATTAAAAAATATTAATTAAATAGATGTACCATTTTCTACATTTTATTTTTTTGTTAAGATATTAATAAATAAAATAAAAGAGTATTGTTTTTTTTTAAATGTCACTTTATTTGAATTTTTTTTTTAAATTTAAAATAAATAAATTATATTTTTAAACATATTCTTAGCAAGTACCCATTTATTAAAAGAACGAATTTAGATTTATATGTTAGTCATTCATTGGTAAACGGATCAACTCGAATCCGAATTCGTTTAATCCCTACCCACTTATGATTCGTTCAAACTTGACCTGCTAGTCCATTTTTACCACCCCTAAGTAAATGAAACAAATGAGACCCGTTCAAACTCGACCTGATAGTCCATTTTTACCACCCCTAGGTAAATGAAACAAATAAGACCCATTCAATATTGTTCATGCTGGTGTCATTTAATATTTTTAAAACATATATTCATATATATATATATATATATATATATTTATATATATATATATATATATATCAGCAAAGAGAAATAAAAAAGAAAAAAAGAATGGTGTGGAGAGGGTGCTCCTTGGTGACTTGAAAATCAGAGGGCTACTATCATATCATATTAAATCATGACATTGTACTGTATTTTTCTTGATATTGCCAATGAATGTATACCATGCCCGCCGAGTTTGGTTTTATACAATGCCTCTCTCTCTCTCTCTCTCTCTGAAGAAATAAATAAAGGAATGGATTCAAATGTGATAAGACATTTTACGGGGTGATTTGTTTTCTGTTTGCTTTTGACTCCTAATTAATCATACATACAGTCTAATAATAATACATACACTGGATTTACTCACCATACTCCTACCTTGCTTGTAAAACAACCCATGCAGACTATTTTCAAATTTTAAAAATAATAAATGATGAATTATTATCTTATGAATTTTAAAATTTTATTTCATTTTTACCACTATTTTAATAAAAAATCATTACAAATTAATTAAGATACCATACCTAAAATTTGTAGAGTAACAAAAAATAAAATTAATGTAAAAACACATTATTTTCTCTTATAGTTATTAAAAATCATCCCCAAGGTCACAAATTCGATTTTCTCTTTAGACATTATGCCGGTAAATTATCAGGAGTGCGTCAATGGGCGAGTGATTTTCATATCCCGAATTTGGTTTCGCACCATAGTGTTTAAAGTGACACGATGATAACTAAAGTTCTTGAAATATCAAAAAATATATATTTATAAAATTTCAAATATCCCAATATTCTATATCCTGCATGAGCTTCACGTCTACTTGTACAATTATGATTTTCTTGACATTTTGAAGCTTGACTTATTTTTGTCAACAATTCCCGTGCTTACCTTAATTTCTTAACTAGCAATATTCATAATTAAAGTTGACTTTTTAATTTTGTCACTTGCAAAATTTAGATAATTTGGGATTAATATAATTATTAGGCTTCTGTTTTTAGGTAGAAAGAAAAACATGAATAGTTAAGTAAAATAAATTTTTTTTTTCAATTAATTGATAGCATATAATTAAGTACAATACATAGTATACTTATTTAGTTAGGTACAAGGTAAACATGCATTATTAATAAAGTATAATTATATATTTCGATTAATTGAAGACAAATAATAATTTATGCAGCTTAATTAAAACACTTAAATTCTGTGGCTAGTAGTGACAAGGGGTGCCGCCCATGGCCTTGTGGTTGCATGTTCTGATGAATTCTCATATAGCAGAATTATAATAAAGAACTGTTTCCACTGGCTTCCTCTATTTTACTTTTTTTTTTTTGGATTATCCTGAGAACTCCGCCATCGACGAGTCACTCTTCGGACACCCCGATGTGGCACCAAACTCACGGGTCGGCAACCCTCCCTCCTGACTCACTGGCCAAGTTAACCGGATGCTGTCACAATTTTTGGCACCGATTAGGCATTCGTCAAATCCAAGCCTGGGACATTTCTCATTTACCAACCAAAGGATGCGGTTTCAGCATCCGCATCACCGCTGGCTCTGCAAGGAGCACACCCAAGGATCGAACACACGATCCCCCCACTGGATTGCCAACACTTATCCATCGTGCCAATGCCCTAGGGGCCTCTATTTTACTTTTCTCGTCTACAAATTAGCTCTATTTTAGAACTTCTTAAAAAGAAAATATATATTTTTAAAAAAATATTTTTATAAATACTTATACGAATAAATAATATTTAATTTACAGTTAATTCTTTGAAAAACTTTTTAAAACTACTTTTTAAAGAAAATATAGATAATAAATAACTTTAAACTATTTTTATGTACATGCTTTTCAGATAAGTACTTTTTTAAACAATATTTTTTAAGTGATTCCAAACAATCCCTTAAAATGTTAATCGGTTTCAATTTTAATTTTTTATTTACCAATTTTTTATTTTCAAAAAATTAATATAAACATAGATTAAATAGTAAAATTCATAACTATATAGCAGCTTACAACATAATTCATTAGTAATTTTTATCTCAATAAAAAAGATTAGCAATGGTTGCTTAACAACTTACAAAAATTGAAAAAAAGGTAAATATAAAGATTAATTAATGTGATTAAATAAAATTATATTATACAAGTCACATGAATCTAGCGATAACTTTTATAATTTTAATACATTAAAAAATAAATAAAAATTATAAAATATTTGGAGGAATTAATGACGAGTAAAAACAGCATATAAATGCAGATGTATGCAGACAGAGGGTGAAGACAAAAAAACGTCCCATCCCTTTCCAGGGGGAAGGCATATACCCAGGACAGCGATGGTTCCCAAGTTTCCCAACTCCAAAAATATTACTCATCTTCAATTCCCCATGTTTGTTTATTCTATTTTTATTTATTGAACATGCCTACGTAGTTCCTACCCTCTCTCTCTCTCTCTCTATATATATCAATTGATTTATGGTCAAAAAAAAAATTTCTCAATTTAGTCTATATTTTATTTTGTAATATACTAAATTAAAGTTGTGTTTGAATTTATAATTTGATAAAATATAAAAAAGAATTACTGAAGATAGAATATAACTAGTCTTAAAATTATAATCATAAATGTAAATCAACTAATCATCTAAATTTAAATGAAAAATATAACTAGTTTTAAAACGTAATCCATCAAAATTGATAAAAACTCACACTTTATAATGCATTTTGTTAAATAAATTTAAATATAAAAATGCACAATTAATTAATAGATTAGGCAAATTATCAATGGTCAAACAGAATCACCCATACCAAAATCCTCCTAAAGTGTTAAGGAGACACCTGTGCAATAGTAAGACTATACTAGGTCCAACACAATCGTACTCACCCCTATCTAAGGGAACACTCAAGTTTCTAACCCACTGGTCAAGTCTCACAACTCAATTGTCCTTGAACCAAGTAAAGTCATCACCAAGAAACTCTTAGTTGAATGGTAAGAGAAATAACTCGCATCCACTAGTATTGATTGGTAACTCTCATGCCCTTAGTACAACTGGGGTCTTAGATGATCTTGCCCAACTGAATAGCCAATGGCTAAGAAGGACGTACACTAACCTTCATACCAAAGAGACCCATGCGATCCCATTTCCAAGTGGATCATCCGTGAGGCTCCCAATTCGACACAAAAGCCCAAGACACCTCTTGAGGATGTCAAGAGCCCAACTCTGAGTGCTCCTCAGGGTTGCTCACTTAGTAACTATCAAGATATTAGTGAGATAAGACGCTCACTTGGTATTTCCCAAAAGTCAGTCTTAAAGTATTTCTCGTCATATACAAGTAACTAATAAAGATCTAATGATCATACATCATAGATTCTAGAACATGACTGTTATGCCCCGAACCCGCAGATGGATCCTAGGTGTGAATTTAGTAACCTAACTTATCTCTGTATCAATTCAAACATACATGATACAATACAATAAGAGGGTCCGACCCCGTGGGGTGCACAGATGCCCTATACACATACACATATACATTTATACTCATTAGTTACGCAGCAGAAAATGCTTCATCTATCTATATAACATACCATACTAGAGTTTGTACAAAGTTAGGATACACGAACCCATACAATACTAAGGTCCAGGTGTCTACAAAAACCATCACGACAATCCAGTTACAAAATCTCATACCTAATCAGGTACTAACAGCAGCTAATGACACCCCTGCTTCCAATTGCTAGGATGCTAAATATGACTACTTGATGGACCTGAAAACATTGTATGTACATTCGGGGTGAGACACCTCTCAGTTAGGAAGAAAGCAGGTTATATCAGTGTGTGGCATACCAGTGTTATTTTACGCAAAACATAACACTATACAATACGATATAGTTTGAAAACATTTCCATATAGTTCTAGTATTTTCACAAATTCATTCCAGTACATATGATACCCAAAACATACGGTTAGTGTCATCACACGAATACGCAACCACGCTATGAAACCCAAAGCTTCACAGTGATTACATTGCCAATACGATGTAGCTCACACTAGTACGCAACTACTCCATGAATCCAAAGCTTCACAGCGATTACATTGCCAACACGCAACTACTCCATGAAACCCGAAACTTCATAGTGATTACATTGCCAATACAGTGTAGCTCACACCCCTCGATGACCAGCTAGGATACGTAGTGATATTTCACACCCTCAGATATAGAACCGGACACTCTCGCCCACGATTTTCACACCAGTACATGGCGCAGTGTACGGTAATTAGCCGCCACATAACTGTTTCGGTGTACCGTAATTAGCAGCCACTAGCCGATTTCACAAAACCTGGAATCATTTTGGAGCTTACACTTCTATACATATCAGGGTACGGTAATTAGCCGCCACATAACTGTTTTACAAAATACCTAGAACAATTACATACAACCATACATACCACACTTATTTGGTTTACGACAAATCATATCGTTTTCCAATTCAAGTATTCAGTTTATGCAAATATTGATAACAGTCATCTGAATAATACAGTTTAAACAAAACAAACGGTTTTCCAAACAAAGCAGAGATGATACTTGAAATCCCCAAATTTTTTTGAAAACTGTAACCCAAAAATACCGTATTTTACCCGATAGATTTCTCCAAATAAGTTACCAAAACATACATACGATCATAGCCTACAAGCTTACCGATCCCGATTTAAAAAATAACTGATATAAACTGAATCTCCTTACTTTAACCCGAATTCCAACTACGAACTCTACAGCCCCCAAAACTACGAACCGAGACTCCAAAACCTACAACCCATAGTACAATACATGCTTACAATTCGTACTACTACACATATTTTGAATCAGAAAGGAAAACCGAGCCTTATCTCAATTTTGTCCTGAAACATGAAATCGCTCGAAACGAGATTTCGATCCGTTAGAAACGTAGAGAATCCTTCCCTGATCCTCGCAGTAACGTCAGATTTATAAATCCGGTGATGAACAGCGAAGAAATCGAGAGAGAGAGAGAGAGAGAGAGAAAGAAAGAAAGCTTCGAGTTCTAGAGAGAGAGTGTGAAAATATTAAGATAACTTAGCTTGGAAGCAACTCCTTTTGAATATTTATAGCCCTTTGACTTGGGTGGATTCGTCGACGAATGGGCATCCTCGTCGACGAGTCCGCCATTACCTTCGTCGACGAGCCGGATATTTCCAGTTTTTTTGAACCTCTCGGCATCCCCTCGTCGACGAGATATTGAATTTTATCGTCGAGAACAAAAGGGACTTTGTCAACAAACTCTGACTTCGTCAACGAAGCTTGCCCAAAATTACCACTTTACCCTTCTTTCAAGTATTAAATCCACATACCACGGTTCGGGTTCTTACACGATAATCAAATTATCTGAACCAACCAGAACATCATAAAGACATACTAAAACTATCCTCATGACAACCACATAGTTGCATTCAAGTTAACTAACCATGCCTCAAAATCAATAATCATACATCAAAACCATGTGTTAGGATCACAAAGCTCTAAGACCCTAACACATTGCAAGTTCATGTACAAATACTAAGGCATCTTAACCATAAGTAATGTGAAATAGTGTCATAAGATTATGCACAAATAATAATATATATAAAAAAAAGCCAAAAGAGAAGAAAAACACAGTGAATTTACGTGATTTGTCAGCCTATGTCCACGAAGCTCCTATGCAATTTTTACCATCTCATCATGTGAAAAAATGCCTAAGGGTTTCAACCCTTAGCTACAAATATAGATTTGCACCCAAGTGAAAACCCTAGAATGCCCTCATATGACAACATAATTACAGTATGCCCCAATTCAAACATATTTAAAGGCTCTTGGAGCCCCCTTGCCCTTTGCCTGAAACCTCCCACTTGTAAAAGACATCAAATGGTTAAACCCTTATGAATATGAGTTATAATTCAACAATCTCCACCTTGGGCGAATATTTATCCCCTTAGAACTTTTTAACCCTTACCAAGCTGAATGCCAAAATTTGCAGTTCTTTTCAAGTACCCAATCATGACCCACTTCAAAGTACTCCAATGCTCCTTGCTTGGATTTTCTATAAACTTACTTACCACACTAATTGCATGCGTAAGATTTGAATGAGTACAAACCATGGCATAATCAAGTAACTCATGCGCATTGGCATGTGGTCCCCTCGACATCTCCTTTACATCCTCCTCAAATCATGAACATTGTATTAAAGATAGCTTGAAATGATTTGCCAATAGGATAGGCACTAGCTTAGCATTTCTTATGCTAAATCTATCTAATACCTTCTCTATGTTAGCCTTTTGAGAGACCCAAAACTCTAGATCGTTCTTATCTCTCCATATTTCCATCCTAAGGATTTTCTCCACAACATTAAGATCCTTCATCTTAAACTCCTTAATCAAAAAGGATTTAAACCATTGACATTATGAATATTCTTTGCAGCAACCAATATATCATCAATATATGATAATAGAAAGATAAATGAACCATCAAATAGATTTCTCAAGTAAATAATAATCTGCCAAGAGACCACAACCTATTTGCATATTGGCAGGGAATCATCTAAAATGGAGGATGCCTTTTGATCTTCCTCTCTATGCATTCTTAGAGAATCGTGAAAGTATTTAAATTTTCATTTGCTTGCACTCTCTTAAGAAATTTGAATAAAGGATAAGTCAAATTCAAATCATTTTCCATATTAATACTAACACCTTCGTCTCACTAATTTAAATGCCTCAATCAACTCCAATGCAAATAAATAAATAAAAGATGTTGCAGGCTATTGACTTTAGTGTATTCCCAAGAGGGTGGTGAAATGGGTATTTAAAATTTATTCCTAGGTTTAGCTAGTTCAACAATAGTATTTCACAACCTAGAGTTTTTCTATATGCACAAACCCAAATGCACAAATAATATGCGAAAATTAAATCATGCGCATCATTCACACAATAACATACACGTGCGGTAAATATAAAGTGTGAAAATATAAATAGACACACGATATGTTATTGGGGTTTGGCCAACTGTGCCTACGTCTCGGCCTCTAGTTCGCAAGCCCGAGGATTCCACTAATGGCTCACTTAACGGGTGGAGCGGCACCTAATACAACTAGGTCAATTAGCACAAGGCTGACCTCAACCTTTACAAACTCTCCTTATGGGGTGGAGAAGGCCCTAGGTCAAATTCACAGGGCTGACCCCAACCTGATCCTTCCGGGCTAGATTAAACCCCCTCAAGCCATGCCTGGAAATACAACAGTATTCTTAACAATAAAATGGTACAGTGATTATGCTTTCATGTAAAGCAGATATGTACCCAATACGCGCAATCATATACACATCAATAATGTAGGTAAATGTAAGCTCAGTGATGTGAATATATGTGCAAATAACACTCAACAAGATATGATCACAGTAATGTTCAGGAGTGTTCTAATCAAGCTATTTCTTTGAAACAATACATATCAAATCTCAATAATAATCAGGGTTTCAAAGATGCTGCAAATATTCAAAACAACTCAAAATATTTCCTTCAATGTAATATGCTCAAGAGTTGCTTGAAAGAATAATATAGCTTGTAGAAAAATATTTTTGCACAACCAAAAACAAAGCTATTGGACATTGCAATAACAATGCAAATATCCTAAGCTTACTAGGTTATCCCAACACAAGATTTATAGTATGAAAATCTGTGGGATAAACCTAAACTAAACTCCCCAAAAATAATATCTCAATCACACATGTACATTGGGAGTATTAGCAATGCCTAATATATACTAGCACAACCAATATACTCTCACAATACTAAAATGTATCAAGGGAATAGAAATTTGAGAGTATTTGGGCAAAATGGGATTTTGAGATAGAGAGGATTTTTGCTAATTATATTGGCTAATCTCACTCTAATCCTCACAAATGAACCCATATTTATAGGTAGGGGCAAAAATATAACCGTTTGGGACCTATTGGGTATTATTAGAAAAGTTTCAAATGGTTTGAACACAATTAACCCAACTTAACCCATATTTACCTCAGTTAAATTAATTTTAACTCAGTAAGGTTCGGATGGCTGCACCTTGGTTCAGTCGCCCGAATAGACACAGGGATAAAAGTCATTTAAATGAGTTTGGTCACCTGTATCATGCTTCGGCAGCCCGAATCAAAGTTAGTAGCATTGTTTCGTGACTTCGAGTGCCCAGTCATATGTTCGGTGGCCCAAATCCGTGTGTTTGATCGCCCAGGGCCCATTTTGAACTAAACAGTTCGGTCGCCCGAGTTGGCGGAATGTCCCTTTCAAAGGGTTCGGGTGTCCATGGCCGGTACGCACAAAATAGTTCGGTCGCCCGAGAGCCCAAGTCAACTGTTGACTTGTCAACAGTTTGGGTGCCCGAGGAGTTTTGAACTCCAAGGGTTTGGTCGCCCGAGCTCTCTCAACTTTCCTAATAATGTTCAATTAAGTACAATTTTAATACTCCTGTATTTTGTATGATATATGTGCGTGAGTGTTGGGACCTATAGTCATACTAGGGTCTTACTGATGCCGTTTTGAGATAGTCTCAAAAATCCGGCGTCGATCGACCTTGCCCTAAAGTTATTCAGCCCCTATGGTCATTCTACAATCATTTTAAGCTTACAAAACCTACATGCATGACATGCAAAGATTATTACAGACCGTTTCTCCTAATTACTATTACAGACCCAAATTACACAAAATATAAATTACAATAAGTCTTCAGGGTCTTTAGTCTTCAAGTCTTCATGTGCCATCAATTGGTTTGCTAATATAAACTTGCACACAAACTAGATAGATATTAAATATCAGAGTATTTGTCATAATCAAAACAGGGAATAACCCATAGAGTCAACATAGGCATCTAACTTCCATGATTTTATAGCCAAAAAAGAAAGATATATGTTGGAACTAGATTTTGTGTGTGACAAAACTTATTTTGGATGATATATTGACAAATGAAATTAGAGATGCATTTATCGATACAATTACAAATGCACTTATAAATACATTGATAGATTCAATTATAGATTTAGTTATAGGTGATTTGCTCTTCTTCTTCTTCTTCTTATAACTTTCTTGATATCTGGTCGTAAAGCCATTTCAGCTTGCAACTCTTTCCAAACATATTCAAACTTACAAGCTTTGGAAGTGCTCCAACTTCTTGGCCTTTTCTTTATATGTAATCCAACAGTTTTTTATCTTTGTATTTTTTAAAAAGGAAGCTCTTATTTCATTAAAAGGTTATGATTTTCATAATGATTAATAGATGATGATTAAGAAAGAAAAGGCATATATTATTAAAAAGAGAACACAATTTGCAAAAATGTTAAGGCTAAATTACTAAAAAATCTATAACTTAAATGTAATCTGGGTAGATAGCATTGGGAAGCTGTCAAATGGATTTTCAGATACTTATGGGGTATTTCTAATTATGACATCATGTTCGGAAAGAAATATGATAGTCCATCAGTTGTGGGGTTTATTTATGCTAAGTATGCAGGGGATATGGATGATAGAAGGTCTACAACGGGTTGTGTGTTTACCTTTGTAGGAGGACCCACCTGTTGGAGGTCCATGGTACAATCCATGGTGGCATCGTCTACAACTGAGTATAAATATATGACAGTCTCCAAAGTTGCAAGGAAGCCTTATGGCTCACCGATATAGTCAAAGAGCTAGGGATACAATAGAGTGGAGTTGTGCTGCGTTTTGATAATCAGAGTACCATATGCTTGGCGAAGAATCAAGTGTACTGTGCTAGAACGAAGCATATTGATGTAAGGTTCCACAGGGTCGAGGAATTGATCTCTTTAGGTGAATTTGTACTTGATAGAGTTCAGACATCTAAAAATGTAGCGGACGTCTTGACAAACCCCGGTTACTACTGAAAAATTCAAGCATTGTGTCGATACCCTAATTTTAACCAAGCCACCCCAAGGAAACCCAACGAAACAGGAGTTGACTTAGAGCCCTGAATGACCTCAAGTTGTGGAATTAAGACCCTAACCTTTCAACCGAGTCCTTCTAATTTCAGTCAAGTCTCTAAAAAGTCAAAAATATGGTTTAGAGTTGAGTATTGTAAATGTTTAGTCCAAATCTTAGGTTTTTAAGCCAATTGTTAGGAAATGTTTATGGTAAGTTCAATTAACTCTTTTAGTTATAAAATTAATCTTGGTTGTTGCATAGGACACCGTAGTTCCAAAATAAAACCCCCATAGGTAGTAGGGTTTGAGTCTTAGGAGTCCGAAGGTTGAGTCCTTCTAAGTAGAGTGCCTCCAATCTAGCTGATTTCAAAACCATTTTTCCTTAGTTGAGCCCCGTAGTTTCCAAATTCATTGTAGGCTAGGCTCTAAATACCTTTAATTTTAGAATTTTTGTTCTTCATGATATGCCAAGGTCCTATTCTCTAGGTTTTCAATTTTAATCTCAAAATCCAAAAAATTAGTGTAGAGTCCTCTTATTAGATTAGGAGTGGTCCTTTAATTTCAAAATTAGTGTTCTTCATAATAAATTTAGGTCCTATCCTCTAATTTTTAATGTTATTTTCAAAACCCAAGGTTCAGTTAATCAAGTTTCCATTCAAAGCCTTAACCTGTTTGGAAATTGGGTCTTAATTTGAGAACATGTCCTATTTGGCTATTAAAAGTCATATTTACTATTTTGTTGGTGTTAAAAAGGGGTCAACTCTGAAGTCAAAACTATTGGTCAATTCTAAAGTCAAAATCAAGATGCATCACAAATGGTATTTAGTGATATGCATGTGCAAAGTGAGGTGCATGCTGAGAAATGTTACATTTCGAAAAGCACATAGCAAATACAGAAAAGGGGAAAAGTAACATGCATAGGTAACTGAGCATATTATAAGCGTGTACAAATAAGGGTTGTAGGAAAAACAACCTGGGGGTACATGCATCACAAAGAAAAAAAATTAAAAAAAACAACAAAATACAATAACAGAGATGTCGTGCCCTCCTATCTCATGCTGCCAACTGGAAGCCCCAAAATTCCTGTAAGTCCCAACCTGCCACTTGGATTACCCACCTGCGCAAAGAGGAAAGAATGAAGTTAGTTAGCAGTAGAAAAGGAAAATACAAAAAAAAATGAAATAATAATAAATACCTAACTCTCCTGTCCTCAAAGGCCACCTAGAAGAACTCCAAAAAGCCCGCAAGTCTTGAGCTGCCACCTGGACAATCCATCCGCCCACAAAGGGAGTGGAGATCAGAAATTCACAAAAGCAAAGAGGGGAAATCACACACACAAGATCGAAAGAGAATTATTCATTGACACAAGCCGTTAGAAAGGGAATCGCTGAGGAAATTGGCGCCAAAGGCCATCCCAAACTCCCTATAAATAGGGAGTCCCAGCACTGTAGACAGACACCCAAGGGAGCACAAGAGCACTTTGTAAAAATTAAAAGAGAAAAAAAAATTAGAAGAGAGGGGAGGTTCTGCCAACTTAGAAAGAAGAAAGAGCGGTAGAGCAATTCTGTAGAACTAAGGAGAGACTTGTGCAATTTAGAGAGTCAGAGAGAGGGTCATTAAATTCAGAAAGCCATGTAGTCCATAGAGCAGTTGGGGTTGCATTCAGAGCACACCACATTGTTCAGAATAAAGAAGACACCCTGAGGTGTCATCCTATTCCGAGTCCAGAGTCCAGAACCAAGGAACCAGTTCCCCGCCAAATATCCAGGAAGATACGGAAAGAATAGAGGAAGCAAAGAAGACCGGAGGAGAGGAGAAAGGAAGGTAGAATCCGAAGCCCTCATTCCTGTTTCAATTGAGTCATGTATGTGAATTTGAATGTTGAGAAATCTTCTAGGATTACAGGTCCATATTTAAACCTGAATTGGGTTTGAGATCAGACCATTTCACAAAGCTCAGATCCGAACACCCAACCCATACCCAAACTCAGGTTCGAATCCTTCATACACCCACTGAATGCCCAAATCCTTTAAATAGGATTGTCAAGCCTGAACCTAGGGCTATGATCCAAACTCAACCCTATTTTATAAAAGAAAGAGCCCGAGCGCTATTGTTTTAAATTGAGTTGGGCCGACCCTGTTTTGAAAAAGAAAACCTGACCTTGTTTTGAAAAATAAAACCCTGCCTTGTTTTAGAAAAGAAAGAGCCCGAGCCTTGTTGTTTTAAATTGAGTTGGGCCGGCCCCGTTTTGAAAAAGAAAACCTGGCCTTGTTTTGAAAAATAAAACCTGGCCCTGTTTTAGAAAAGAAAGAGCCCGAGCCTTGTTATTTTTAATTAAGTTGGGCTGGCCCCTATTTTGAAAAAGAAAGCTAGGCCCTATTTTAAAAAGAGAGGACTGGGTCGACCCTTTTTGGAAAATGACACAGGCCCTGTTTTCAGACCAAGCCCACTTGAAACCTAAACCCAACCCAAGGCCTAGGTCCAACACTCACTAAGCCCGTCATGTGACAGAGCCCACGTGGCTCACACAGGGTCCCCCCGAGTTCAAGCAACCCACACGATTTGACTCGCACGAGTCAACCCGAGTTTGACTCACCTCACTTGGACCCACACAGAACCTCATGATACACCGATTTGACTCATGTGAGTCACCCACACTACTCATCTGATTGGAACGAGCTAACTCGTCCTTAATCTGAGACCTTACAGGAGTCAGGACCCTAACCCTAGCTTGAACCAGAACGAACCTGAAGCTATCAAGTGCACACATGAATACAAGGACACCTGCGAGCACACTGACCTTCATTTCAAACTAAATTCACATAGATCAGTATCTTAATCCCAAACATTGCAAGAATAGAAAATAGAAATAAAAAATAAAGAACAAAATAAAAAGAAAATGCTTATCTTGCGGAATGTCACCCGCACGAAAGATCTCGAGTCAGAAAACCGCCTGTGGATGTCTGCCATTGTCTTCGAGTATTCAGATTAAGCCTAGAACATGGATTCCGGTGTCAAGGAGTAACCTTGCAATACGAAAAGGAATTCCAGGTTCTAGAAGAGTCTAAGAGAGAGATGACAGGGGGTTTTAGGTTTCATCCAGAGTTAGAGGGGTGAGAGGCTCTCAACAAAGGATTGAAAGGGGGAGGTTCCAAAGAGGGTGAAGACCTGAACTTTGTTCGGATCACTCAAAAATAGGGAAAAGACAAAAAAAAAAGGAGGGAGAGAGTGAGAAGTAAGAAACAGAGAAGGGTTGGCGAGGTGTCAAGCACTGGTAAGGCCAGGGGAACCCTAGGTTTCCTTTGCAAAGAGAAAGGGGAGAGAAAAGAGAGGAGTGTTCGGGAGAAAGGAGATTGAGAAATGAGGAAAGCACAAAAAAATTTTTGTTTAAGTATCTTAAGCCCTGAAATTGCAGGATGCACATATGGGATGAATTTTCGCCCGTATGATCAAAAGGCCACGTTGTCCCCTTCGGCACCATCCAATGCATAATTCCCTTCAACGGTTCATATCAACCCGTTTCAGGAGCAACAATGAGGGCCTGCGAGCTTCCGTTCACCCAGTGACATGTGGCCATCCCTATCCTCTTGCCATTAATGTCTGACGACTTTTCCGTGGTGGCCATTCGATGCATGCCTTAATGGACAGCCAAGATCACCCCCAGCCGGAAGCTTCCTTGAGCGCCTCCCGAGATTCCCCCGCTCCTGATGCATGGCAAGTCGTGTCCCCAAAGCATTCAATGCCTCCCCTTTGTAGTCGTCTGATCTCCTTCACACCAACGGTTAAGATCACTCACGTTAGAAGCATTCATGAAGGCCTAAATGCCTCCGTTCGCCAGGCGACACGTGTCGCCCTTGTTCCCCGCTCCATTAATACGGGGGGAGTTCTGTTCATTATAACCATTCGATCACTGATATGCATCAATGACCGAGATCTCATATGCATCAGATGACATCAATGACAGCCTGTTCCATCCATTCACGCGTCGCCATGTGGCCACCAATGCCCCCCCCCAATTAATGTCTGACAGCTTCTCCATAGTAGCTGTTCGATCCATACCTCGATCAATGGCCAAGATCACCTCCAACCGAAAGCTTCCTCGAGCACCTCTTCGGATCCCCCACGCCCGTGACACGTGGCCACGTTGTCTGCTAGCATTGAATACGCAGATGTTACCCCTCCCTGGCCATCAGATCTCCACGCCCCGCACGGTGAAGATTCAACCATGTATTTGATCCTGACGCGTTTCACCAACACCGTTAGATCTCCGACTTCCATCTACAGCTAGGACGACCTCGTGCTAAGGGCTCTCTTTGATTCCTGACACGTGGATCTCATTTCCTTTGCATGCGATCAGATGCGCGTGCGATGCCGTTGTCTCTCGACTGTTCGATCCACATCTTCCAGTAAATGACCAGGATATCACCACATTGTAGATCCAATTCGCTCGCTCCCAACCATCAGATCCCCGCCTTTCGATGACACCCAGGATCGTGCCATATAGTCAATCCTCATCCGCATGCCCTCTCCACTCGCCACCTGCGGTCTTGACCCGAACCTTAAAATCAGTGTCCTCTGGACTGGTCAAAGTTTGACCAATTCGCCTCCTTAAACCGGATTACACCGGTTCTTCTCATTTTCTTTTAATTTTAATATAGATATTTCAAATAATATATTTAAGATTCACAAAAATTAATAAAAACTCAGGAAAATCACCAAAAAATATGAAAAATTGGGGAAAATTTCTAAAAACTACTTTAATTCAATTTTTATCCTTTGAAATAATTCACATGTTAAAAATCACATTAAAATACAAAAAATCACAAAAACATATTCTAAAGTTAGGAAAATATTTTTGCACCTAGAAAATTAAAGAAAAACCAGAAAAATCTAAAAATATTATTGGTTTTGACCAAGACCTTAAACTAGTTTTTCCCCAGAACCAGTTAACGTTTGACCAGTTCATCATTCCCCGAACCAATTTGCATCGGTTTTTTTCACTTCACTTGTTTATTACTTTAATAATTCCAAAATTCACTAAAATCCACAAAAATAAAAAAAAATGTCAGAAAATTTCAAAAAATATTTTCAAACTTTGACTTCCATGGTTTTTGCCTTAATTTTATTTGTGCTATTTTAAAAGTTCAGGAAAAATATTGAAAAAAATCATAAAAATCACAAAAAATGTTTTCACACTTAGAAAAATCACAAAAATACTTTTTTAGGCCCAAAAAATCATTTCCATCTCGAACAAATTCCAAAAAACCTCCCGAAATAGTATTTTCCTACTTAGAAAAACCTTATGAGATTTCAAAATCTGAGAAGAGTATTTTGTACCTTACTTTCTCGATTTTCCCATCCCGATGATTGCAACAAAGGGCGTGAACTTTTCGGAGTATTGGATTGCCTTGGTTCTGAGGGAATACTTATATAGTATTTATTTTGTGCATTTTCTTTGATTTTTGGAAAGGAGTAATTTTCTAAGGCTTATCAAATTTATTTTGGGATAATTTTTGATTAATTTGGTACTGTTCGTAAGAACAAGCGCGTAAGGGGTGCTAATACCTTCCCCTCCTGTAACTGTACTCCCGAACCTGACTCTGGTAACGCAGACCTATTCTACCCCTTATAGGGTAGCAATCAAGTGTTTTAACAGCACTCCAAAAGGTTAGTGGCGACTTCATCACACATTATTTTTCCACGAAAAATATTTTGTCAAAATTCACATCCATTTTTCCTAGTTCGTAGCCGCACCCGTTCCAAGTGGTTTCTGGCGGGTTCGGGACGTCGCGACATATTGTTTGGACTTGCTTCATGTGTCCAAGTGCTAGAAGGGAAATAGACCCAACCTAATGTTACAAGGTTAAGGTGGAGCAGCGGGCTATGTTTTTGGTTTCTCCTAAGGGGCATATATTCGCCAAGGTGGAGATTGTTGTATTTTGTGGCTCATATCTTTAAGTGGATGGCATACACAAGGGGAAAAACATAGTAAAATCAGCATGCTGGGGGAAACTGTTGACTATTTGCTTTTACCGTCGACATTTTGGCTAAATTTCAAAATGTTTTACTCTCGACTTTTATTTGTCTAAGGAACCGCCGACGGCTGTCTGAATGTTGATGAGACGGTTTGCTCTCGATATCTCAAATCGTCGACAGTTTTGTTCTGGGCAACGACACTGATTTTGAATTTTAAATGTGAATGTTAAGTTGGTTGGGTGTTTAGAGCAAAAACCTCCATGGTGTTTATAAATATGTTTGTTGTGATGTATCTGTAACATTGGAAGTGTCTTTGACACAAGATAGTAATATTTCTTTGCCAATTGCTCCTGTGCGTGTAGGCATTACCGAACTACGTAATTCCTTATGTTGTTCATGCTATCATTTGATTGTTGTGGTTGTGTTCTGTATTTTCTATTTCATTGATTGTTGTGTTTGACTTCCATTGTGCAAATTTGAGTTTTATACAACACATAATATATAGGTGGCGTTTTTCATCTAATGCTAGATTCACTTAATGTACATGTGGTATTTTCATCAATAATATTCCAATGCACCTTCAAATGTATGAACTAATAGCTTATTACATCTCTCATTTACACTTAATTACATCAATCAATTTGTTAATGATTATATCACACCTTAGAATACCAATGAGTTAATTGGACCAACACCCTTGTGTGTGAATAAGCAATCACAAATGGTCATAGAAATTGCACATTGAAAAATAATAAGTATAAATTAAAAAGTTATTGGTAGTTAAATACATGTTGTTGAAGCAACATTGTGCTAATATCATGAGAATGCAAATGCCCTTTTAGCAATTCACGTATAGGAAAATACCAAAAAGGAGACTTAGCCTTAAAGGGGTCACCGAATAAGGTTGCAAAGATTAAGCCCTAAAGTGCCGTATACACTAGGAAGTCACAAAATATGGAAGGCCAAATAGGCCCACTTAACAGAATGACTAGGTATAGATAAGCCTTGCTCATAAATTGACGAATAAAATCTACTCATAATGACAAATGATCTTTAATAAAAAAATGATAGATGAGTTATACTCATAATTGATAGATGAGCTCTACTTATAAAATGATATATGAGATTTACTCATACAAATGATAGATAAGTTTTACTTCTAAAAATGATGGATGAGTCTCACTAATAATTGACAAATGATCATTGCTCCTAAAGTACTAACAAATGAGCAGCCTTGCTCAAAAATTGACAGAAGAGCTCTACTTATACAAATGATAGATGAGCCTTACTCATAACATACAGATGAACTATACTCATAAATTGATAGATGGGTTGCGTATAAATCACATATGAGTTCCACTCATAATTCACAAATAAGCCCTACTTATAAATGAACAAATGCCTGCTCATATTTAATAATAAAGTAAGCAAAATAATGTAAAAAGATAAATACTCCCAAACTTGAAGGATGCCTTCCAACTTCTAAGGTTTGGAAGTAGGGGGTGGCAACAAATTGGGAATAAAATAAATTTTTATAACAAGGAGACCAAGAGACACAGGAGGGCTAATAAAGGGTTTGAAATGCCTAGATTGGGGAGGAGGGGATGGAAGGAATGAAGGAGTAATTCTTGTAACTTCTCTTTGGATTAAAGGTGTCAAATATTGAATATCAAGAGGTCTTCTCACGCTAGAGCGGAGACTTTTGGGGAAGATATTTTACACCAACACTTTTTTATCGTGTTCCCATGTTTCATCATTTTTCAGTCCTAAACTTAAGTATGAGAGAGTATCTAGAGTACACCTTAGGTTCTTCAAGTACTTTTTACTTTTTTTCTTTTAAATCGAGATTGCAAATTGACCCAACGAATTTCGACAACAACATATACAAAAAGAAAATACAATAAAAAATCAGTTTCCTTCTTTTCTTTTCTTTTCTTTTTTTTCTTTTTCTTTTAAAAAAATCCTTCACTCAAACAAAACTTGGCTAAAAATAATGTTGTCTTTGGTTGATTAATGAAGTTCACTTTTAGCAAAAAGAAGCATTAATCTCCATAAATCTTTCATTAACTTTTAACACAAATATAGGGTAGGAAAGTAGCATGTGCTAATCCATTGACCCAAGCGCAAGGATACAAAGAATAGCACAACCCTTTTCATGTCTAATTCCATCCCTTTCAAGCCTAGACAACTCACCCTCCATATAAAAGCATGCTGAGGGCAGCCAGACCAGTCATGTGAAGAAGATGGAGATATCACTATTACAAGTGGCGATGCTCTATTGGCCTTTGATATTCATTCTTCTATAATTTCAAACTGCCTTCACCACCCACATTGCTAGAGCCTAGAGGCTAGGAGGAGAAATTTAATAGTGGTGGAATCTCAAATTTCATGCATTAAAATTAAGATGAGTATTTTATAGAAAAATGTTACTATTTGCAAAATCTTCGAAGTCATATGTAATATTTCATGCGTACTTCTATATAAGACGTAGGCTTAGGAATATATTAATTACATAGCATTAGTTAAATTACTCGATCATATTTCGATGTTGAGTACAAAGTCTTTCTTTTTTTAATGAAGTCCAATGCCTTTTTATCAATTGGACTCATTAAAATGATCAGTCGCACATATATGCAGGCATTAACAAAATTTTAGTGCCTACCCAGATTAGGTATATTGATTTAAAAATAGTACTTGAGCATTTAAGAGATGCCTCTGTTTTATTCACAATGAAAATTTCTTCCCCATTGTGCATGTGTTTCAAAGTTGATCTAAATAAATTTTAAGGTATTAGGTTACAAAATGCCGTTTTTTATAAATGGAATGAAATAAACTGAAAGTATAACTAAATTGTTCAGGAGTATATTAATTTAGAAAGAAAAAACTACTTATGTAAAAGTTGGCGTTTCCATCTAACATGAAAGGAATAGACATTTCTCATGCTTAAATTTGAGAATAATTGTTCCTTATCTATTTCATATTATGAACTCATAGATAATTGTTCCTTGTCATTTATTTTATAACGACAATATATACATACATATATATATATATATATATATATTACAAATTATCAACATTTTTTTTTATGCTTGATTTATTCCTAAAACTAAGCATTATGTAAACTGAAGGCAATCCAAATATTTGCTATGTGTTTGAATTTTTTTCCTTCTCCACTATTTATTTGTTTTATTATTCGTGTTTGGGTTTTATAGTTTGTTTCATAAAAAAGCCGTCATGGGCATATGCATTATACATACTTTTTAACTTCCGATAATCATGAATAATAATGAATAAAACTGTATATAAATATCAAAACTTTATAAAAATTAAATTTATTTTTTAATAAAAAAAACCATATCTTAAAATTTTCATGCTTTCCTATGTTTAGTAGCTTCATACTTTTTTCATATCAATACTCAAAGTAGTATGTTTACTAATTAATTGGGCTTAATACAAGCCCAGCAGGTGCGGGGTGGAGAAGTGGCATTTCTTTTTGAGGTCTCCCAAAATGCTTAATTTTATGATTGTTGTCTTGTAAAGTTTGTCCCACATTGAAAAAAGTGAGTATTTGATAAGTGCGTATATACATAGTGTAGTTCAAAACCTAATAGACTTAAGCTTTTGAGTTAAGTTGGTGCTCACACATGTGTATCAAACACACCTTTGAACTGCTAACAAGTGATATCAGAGCCTACCGTTCATAACGTTGGGTGTGGGAGTGTGTGATCGAGGCTAAGAAAGATCATCTAAGCTCTGCCAAGATGGATCCAAATTAGCATACCTTTGGACTCCTTCGATTTTAACAACGGGTTTATATGACAATAGTGGACTGTGTCTTTTGTAGCATAGTTATAAGCTCATGTATAGTAATGTTACTCTTTAGGATATGTTTGGATCAAAAGATTTATTTAAAAAAAATTACCTTTTATTGTAGTTTTCCCTGTATCAAATCCCATTTACAATGAGATTTTATTCTAATACAATTGAATTAAGGGAAAAAACAAAATGTGAATGATGTGCGAATACAAATTTTGAACATTAATTTAGTAAATTTTAAAATTTTCTTTCTAACTTTTCGACAGTCAAACATGAAAAAGTTGATTCCTTTGTATTTTTTTTTCTTTCTTTATAGTGATTTGAGATTTTCTTGAGCGTGTTTTAATCTCCCCTCTTGCTTTAATTTTGGACTTATTTTGCTTTTATTTTTATATTTTTTTCTTTGAAAAAAATTTAGCTCATGCTGGATGTGAAAAAAAAAAAAGGAAGACAAATCCTGGCAATTCAAATTATATTGAATTCCTTTTTTGAAAAAAAAAAAAACATAAATCTGAAAAAATTAACAAAAAGAAAATTGAACTAGCCATATTAGGGGTGGCAATTCTAGTGCATGATTAGATTGTTGCTTTGTTTTTTTTTGGTCTTGTTCTTGTGTCAGTTTGCTACCCCAATTTAGGGCGAGAAGTCACCCTTTAGCCCAATTTCAATGCAAATAGGACCTAAATGAAAGTACTAATAGTAATATTGAAAAATTGTACCAAATTAGTCTACATAGTAAACCCAACCTAAGCCCAAGCCAACTTCAAGGCCAATTGCAACCCAAACCAAAAAGAAAAGATCAAGAAATAAATATTTTTCAAAACTTGGATCGACATACGCAAATATATTTTTTTAGTCCATTAGAAGTTTATCTCATCTAAACTAAAGAATTGTCAGCCATGTGAGCAATGTGGCTATCTTTTCAGTTGCGCATCCTACACATTTAAGAAATCTAACCCACCCCTATAATCTCGAAAAATTATCACGTTAAAGTTGTATAAGGGACTAAGCATGTCACATTTTAAACAATTAGTCAAATCTTTAGTTTTGGATAATTTTCAATTCATGTTTACGTGTTTGGAATTTGCTGAGCATCACAAGTTCACATGGTAGAAGAAGAGTGATTAAGCAACGTGAGTCACACTTGTCGTATCTACTCTCCTTCTATTACTTAAGTCTATGATGGTTACGAGCTCGTAACCATTAATATTGTTCCATGCATTTCAATCAAATTGTCCTACAAGCACATAAAATCAAAGAGTTTAATTGCTAATAGGATCTCATTACACAAACTAGCCTAATAGTTACTTTATGATTTCTAGCTTAATTGTCGAACCTTTGAAGGCTAATTTTTCTAAATCTTCCCTTTAGTTCTTTCCTAACATAATGGCCTCTTAGGACTTTTAAGTCCAATAAGATCATAGTTGCAGCAAAGAATTTAAGGCGTGTTTAGTTGTGGAAGATATTTTCTATTTTTTAAATAATTATAAAAAATTATATTTACTTTTTACTTTTTAAAGATTTGTATTGAAAAGATAAAAATAAATAGTTTTTTTACTTGTGCAAACCATATTTTTTATTTTTATTTATAGATTTCAAAGTATACAATTTCAAAAAAAACGTCATTTTGTATTTTTTAAAAATATATAAGATGGTATTTGAGATCACTGATTTTGAGATTTGGATTCGAAATTGTGCGAGTTTAGAAAAAAAAAAACAAATATAATTATATGCTATATTTTTATCATAATTCATATACAACGAAATCTAATATTTGAATTTCACGCTTTCAAGTGTAAAGTAATGACTAAAGAATCTAAAAGTACCAAAAAAGATATTTTCTAATTGATATAACCTAAAAGAGACCCTAACATTAAACTTGATATAAATTAATCTAAGACCAAAAAATGAAATGAGATCAAGGGAATAATGGAAAGAATGTAACGTTCGTTAATTAAAGCAAGGGGTTAGCACACCAAACTTTACTCCCTACTAAACCTATTCAAAATGTAGTCCCTACGATCCATTAGTAGGGAAGTCAATGAGAAAGTATCTCGAATGCCTATAAATATGACCTCCAAAAGAAAGTAAGACATCTCATCTTATCTCATTCATATCCATACTTTTACTGTTGCAAACATACAATCCATTTAGATTCCCTAACTTAAGCATCATAGTGATCCTCCAGAGTGCACAACAGGTCCCCCAAGTCATTTTCTCTTATTTTTTATAGGTGATCAAAGTCGTGATTGATCCAAATTATCTCGAAAAAATTTTGGCAACAACAATTGACGCCGTTTGTGGAAAACTTGAAAGGATTTCTTTATAAAACTCAATTATGGTTACGTATTGCAATTTTGAGGTCGAACCCATTGCTGGGGATTAATCATCCGAGTCAATTCACTCCCCACTACTAGACAACCACAAATTGTGCCTTCAGACCTATTTTTAGTCTTTTGAAGGAGGGTGGAAGACATGTTTAGCATGATCTTATAATAGAAAAAAGATATTGTTGAACCTGGCCTAGGGGTTTTGTTCAAGCAGAAACAATACCTAAAGGTAAGGAAGTGGCACCACATAAAACAACCTTAAAATTTTCATATTCGACAAAGGAAGCAGAAGGAGCCAACAATGTGGGTGTTATTGAGCAATGGTGTAACGACCCAAAAATTATACCATTTTCATTTTTTTTTTCTTCTTACCTATTTACTCTGATACCCCTGAATTATCTGCTATAACCTCCCAAGCTCCAAGTGAGCACTCAGGAAACCCTACTCATATTACATACCAAAGCAGTGGAAAACATAAAAACATACATTCATATTTACAATACCAGAATCTAGTTTTCCCCAACACATAATTACATAAATACACATCATCCCAGTATCATATACCAAAAACTCCTGGTTACTTACTCAATAATACAACCACCTATTAAAACTTACTCTACAAATAGGGTAGTGTACTCGCCCTTTTTATCTGTGAGCCTGATCCGCTTGCCTAACTGGATCACCTGAAAAATATTAAATCATTGGGATGAGACAACGCTCAGTAAGAAGAAATATGCTATTACTAGTGTGTGACAACTGAGCTTACAAACATATTATACTGACAAATAACTGAAACTAAATTTGGCTGACAAAACATCTCATATAATTTAAAATACAACTGACATCTTTGAGTACGATTTATTCATAATTCTAGTACTATAGAATATCTACTGCTGTTTTGTAAATCTATATACATAAATATAACTGTGATAGTACCCCGGAAAACTATACATCATGATTTAACCTTTACCACTCCTCAGCCCGGCCCTGTCACAAACTCCGTGACATGGTAGTTGGTAAACTACACTCCACCAATCCTCAGCTCGGTCCTGACACAAACTCCGTGGCATGGTAGCTAGTAAACTGATCTAAAATAGCAACGGTACCGTGCTCTGCTGATAACTGATCTAATTCATCAGAGTCTAATACTGTATATATGTATTATCTTGCTATTTCATCATGATTTCAAAATAACCATAACACTATAAATCTTATCTAAAGTATTGAAATATCTGACTAAAATAACTGTATTATCTGACTGAAATATCTAACTGAATAATCTGTAATATCTAATTGAATAATCTATAGTGTTTGAGTGTTATTGTAACACCCCGACCCCGAGGGGCCTGGGATATTAACTTTTTACTACTGATTTACAGCGGAAGCAAATAAACTCAATTTTATTCAAACCAGAGCGCTAATTATTCATGTTACAATCACTTATTTCAAAAGAAGAAAATTACACAAACGTAAATATCTGAAATCATACTATATTTCTAATTAATCTTTATTTTTCTAATCCCCACCCGCATGCTTGCTAAGCCTGATTTCCGACATATCCTTCAGAGTTATCTGAAATAAAATATGATTGGGGTGAGACGACGCTCAGTAAGTAAATAAGATTATTATTAGTGTGTGGCCAAAATGAGCTTTTAAAGAATTTCGTAAAACAATATTTAATACTATAACTTCAAGACTGCTTTTAGAATAAACATAAATTTAAAAATTCCTGCATAAAACTTTTGTCATCAATTTCAACAGTAAATTTTTATAATCATATACTATAACTGTTAAATTAAACTTTTAACTTTAAAACTATAAAAATATTTAATGATAAACATACATATACTTTTCCTTATACGTTTTCCTTAGATCGTCATTTAAGCACCCAAAATGATCCTTTTCACGTAAACTTACACTTTTCCTTCAAATCATCAGTAACTTTGTACACGTAATTAAATATGTATAAACATATATTATAAAAATCACCCTTAGGCCTGTTTGCCGTAAGTCATGTTTACCCCCATGACTGGGTTGTGCGGTCCGAAGACTGGACTTAGCTGGCTGGCCGACCAAACTAAATCAACGTACGTAAACTTTAAGTGAGATTTTCCTTATTAAGTCCTGGACTTAAACCAGGTGTGCACTCAGGAGAAATCCACTAACATAAATAACCACTCTGTAAACAGTGTGGGTGCACTCTGATCCGTATAAACTTTAAGCTGCGGTACCGAGCATCTGTAACTTTGAACTTTCGTTGCCATAAGGGGTTTGAAAATCATCTTATTATCATTTATGCAATTTAAAATAATATCGTGAAAATCTCATCTTTACTCATATTTACATAAAAAAATGTAACGTAGAAATAAACTCATGCCACACAATTTTTGTGTTAAAAATATATATATAATTTTATTTTTGAATAGAAAGAAATGCTGAAAATTTACCCGAGGGGATTGGAACATTTCTTAACCCAAAAATAGATGCAAGTATATTAAAGATAGAACTGGTATAATTAAATATGCGTGAAAATAAACTCATGAAAATTTTGTGGAACTAATTGACATAATTAAAATTTACGTACAAAATAAACTCGGGTATGAATTTAAAATAAAAAGAAACTAACATAATCAAAATTTACTTACCTTCTTCTTTTACCGTGTGCTACGAACACAATAATTATCTTTAAGAAATGAGATCGGAAAAAGTGGGTGATTAAGAATTTATTCAAAAATTCTCTCTCCACCACAAATTCTTTCACTCACTAATCCTTCTCTTCCTTGGAAAATTGTTGTGAAAAATGAAGGTTGAGAGCTCTCTATTTATAGGAAAATTTTGGGGAAGAAATAAAATTTATAAAAGTGTGGGGAGATGGGTGAAATTATAATTTTAAAAATTAAAGAATGGGCAAGGGATGGACAAGGTATGGGTTGAGTGGAGGCTATTTGGGAGTGCTTGCCACCATTCCCACTAAATAAATTTTTAATTAATTACTTTCCTAATTAATTAATCCATTACCTAACTAATTATTTTATTATTTTATTATTTTTCTTAATCATTATTATCATTATTATTATCATTGTTATTAATTTTAAACTTGAGTGGAGGCCATTTGGGAGTGCTTGCCACCATTCTCACTAAATAAATTTTTAATTAATTACTTACCTTATTAATTAATCCATTACCTAACTAATTATTTTATTATTTTATTATTTTTCTTAATCATTATTATTATCATTGTTATTAATTTTAAACTATATTTAGTATTTATTTTATTTTATTTTATTTTTGAACAAGAATTAAATTTAAATTTTAAAAACTCATGTAGGCCCTATATGGTCTTGTGGGCCCCATGTAGTCTTGTGGGCCCCACACAATTTCGAGACCCAAATGGATCGTACGTAATTCCAATAACTCTTATACGATTTTATGCATCCTGCATAGTTTTGAGACTTGTGAAAACCTTCATACGGTTTCGGGACTCATGTGGGCCCCACACAGTCTTGTGGGCCCCGCATAGGATACCTATATTATTATTATTTTATCATATATTTCTTCAAATTATATCAGTTAAAACATTGTTTTATGTACTCATTTACGTATATAAACAGTGTCTTGTGGCTCCGGGACTCATGTGGACCCCACATAGTCTTGTGGGCCCCACATATGATACCTATATTATTATCATCTTATTATGTATTTCTACAAATTATGTCTGTCAAAACACTATTTTATGTATATATACTTATTTATGTATACAAACAGTATCTATCCTGTTTATCCTATGAAATTCCATTTTGACCAGGCCGACCTCCAGGGAGCGACTGAGCCGCAATGGTCTCTAAGCACTCGCTAAGACAAGGTCTTTCTTAGACATCAAACATGGAATCAAGGATCCTACAGAAAAACACTTCTGTATTGATATTAACTTAATGACTATTTTTACTATTTTATTATTATTGTACTTTAATCATATATATATATATATATTTTTGGGTCATCACAGTTATGGTTTTGGAAAATCATGGAATTCTATAAATACTGTAAAATATCTGCCTGTAAATTATCTGTCTATATATATATATATATATATATATATATATATATATATATATATACTGTAATTTATAATTCTATAAAATCTGATAATACATATTTCTGTGCATAAATTCTGATAAGTTATGGTCTTCTTAAAAGCTGTATAAACTTTATACTGAACAAATATCTACTCAGGCCACACTATTAATAAAACACATTTTCTGAAATTTATGAAGCTATATAATCAATATTCTATACCTTATTAAAAAATTACCAAATTTTACTGATAATAATCCTGAATTTCCTAGCATAACATATTTCCTTTACCTAACTGGCTGGGAGGCTCGTCTCCAATACTATTTTCACGCTCACGGCACACTATCCTCAAAATCCTAAAATAACACATTTATACAAATTTCTCAGTAAATCACTGAATTCCACAGAAGATCATCTCACTCATATTTCCTAAACCTACTTATTCACAATTTCTTAAACTTTAATATACCTGACTCCTAGAAAAAAATATATGCTGGGGTCCTCAACCCATGCCTGCAAGGTTCTAAAAATACCCTAACCCTGAAAATATAACACCCAAATTTTATTCCACAAAACACTTGTATATACCCTCACAACACAAAATCCGAACTCAGATAAAACTGGTAATACTAAAAATACCTAAAAATCCACTTACCCTAATTTTGAGATGGTTCCCAAACTTCCCAAATCGAATTTATGCTCCGGTTATGTTGTAGAAAATCTTCCTAGAATAACCGTGGTAGCTTCTGATCGTCGAACCAGGGAGAACTAGAGCCGAAAATCTTGAGAGAAGGAGAGAGGAACTAAGCTAGAAAGAGAAGAAAATTGAAAAATTTGAGTTTCTTTGCTGAAATGTCATTTTTGACTATTTATAGTCCTCTTGCTACATGGCCTCCTCGAAGAGCCACGTCACCTCTCATCGATGAGTCCAGAAGGAAGTTCGTTGATGAAAACCTAACCCTCGTCGATGAGTTTCAGGCCCTAAAAACAACCCCTCGGTAAACTCTCGTAGATGAGACACGTGTCCACGTCGACGAGCCCATGAAGACTGTTCGTCGACGAGGTCCTACTGCGTCCTTTTTTAAAAAATTCATTTTTACTCTCATTTCTTTATTATTTAATTCCCATAGTTATCCAGGTTACTACATTCTCCCCTCATGAAATTTTATCCTCGAAATTTACTATTTGTATTGAACACCATCCATCGAGAAAAATGAGCTACTTATTTTATTAATTACCCTCACTTATGTCAAAGGAATACCGTGGTTACATAAGCAATTCTGGGAGATTACAAATATACCATAAAAAAAATTCTCCCAAAACCAAAACACTACCTATCCTATAATCTAAAATACAACTTTACATTTGTCACTCAGTATTGAATAAACAAAATAGTCTTTATTTGAACAATACTGACTAATACTGTACCCCATTAAATAGGTGTGGGTATTTCTGTTTGATCTCCTCCTCAAGCTCCCACGAAGCTTCCTCTATGACATGATTCCTCCATAGGACTTTTACTAATTGAATTTTTTTGGTGTGCAATTCTTGTTCCTTCTTATCTAAGATCTGCACTAGTGCTTCCTTATATGTCAGTGAATCTCGAAACTCTATCTCTGCATAACTAATCACATGGGATGGGTCTGAGACGTATTTCCTCAGCATGGAAACATGAAACACGTTGTGTATTCTGGATAGAGCTGGTGGTAAAGCTAGCTTGTAAGCAACTGACCCCACTCTCTCAAGTATCTTGAATAGGCTAATATACCTAGGGTTCATCTTACCCTTCTTCCCAAACCTCATAACTCCTCTCAGTGGAGCTACCCTCAAGAATACTCGATTTCCCACATCAAACTCTAACTCCTAGCGACATGTATCTGCGTAACTTTTCTACCGACTCTAAGTTGTACTAATTCTTTCTTTAATAAGCCGGACTTTATCATACGTCTGCTGCACCAACTTTGGTCCCAATACTCGCCTTTCTCCCACTTCATCCTAGTATAATGGAGAACGGCACCTCCTACCATATAAAGTCTCGTACGGTGCCATCTCAATGTTGACTTGATAGTTTTTATTATATGCAAACTCAATTAGAGGTAGATACTGGGTCCAACTACCCCCAAAATCCAGCACACAAGCTCGCAGCATATCCTCAAGTATCTAAATCGTCCTCTCTGTCTGACCATCAGTCTGAGGATGAAAAGTTGTGCCGAGTGCTAATTGTGACCCCATAGCCTCCTAAAAACTCTTCTAAAATTGAGAAGTAAATCGGGGGTCTCAGTTTGAGACAATAGATACTTGCACACCATGTGAGCACACTATCTCCTGAATGTATAATTCTGCCAGTCTGTCTATAGAGTAGTTGACTTTGATAGGGATAAAGTGAGCGGTCTTCGTCAGCCGATCTACGACCACTCAAATAGCGTTTTGTACCTGTTATGCTGGCGATAGTGTAACTCCCCGAACCCTTAATCCCGGGTCCGGTGCATTATACCTGATAAAATCCTTGATAATCCATAAACCAATATATACGCAGCGAAAAACATAAATATAATCTTCATATAACATAATACCAAAGTTTACTAATTCTAACTATAATCCATATTAAATCATCCATCACCTACATTTCCATAAATCTACATAACTCCCAAAACAATTCAGTATTTTCACAATCATTCCTTACTCAATAGCCTTAAAACATAAAGGCATAAAACATAATATTTACATTCGCCAAAATTAACATAGAAATATACCCTTTTCTTTTTCTATTTCCCAATAATGCTATAAAAACCATGAGCTTTCAAAGCTCGATCTTGAGGAAATCCTAAAAAAAAGATAAATTCATATTTGGGTGAGACACATCTCAGTAAGGGAAGAAACAACATATTAAAACAGTGTGTGGCCAACATGAGTTTATACATATCATTTTATAATATTTGCAAATCATTAACATAACACTGAAAGTTATTTTCTGAACCTAACAATCACATGCAAAGGTTTACCCACGAGATTACCCAAGGATAGGGGTGATTACCCACCTATACAAGTAGCACCCCTCTGCTCTGATACATTTAGCAACCCGAAGGTCACGATTTAAGCATACCAGGGCACTCACCTTACTCAGTAAGCCCTCAAGTGTTAAATTGATCTCGTACTCACGCATTCAACAATAGTTTACCGGCAAAGACCCTAAGGATAGGGAATTCTACCCACCCATACAAGTAGGTTCCCTCTGCCCTAGTGCGTTATGCAGCTACTGCCACATCTGAAACTACTAGTGCACTCGCCTTACTCAGCAAGCCCTCAGGCGAAGAGTATACCTTGCCCAATCGTAACATGTTTTACATACATAGATACTTCTAATATCATAATACATCATTATTTCCATTGTTATTCAATCATTCACATTCTTTCATGTTCATAAGTTAACATTCCTTGCGTTTCACTTTAAGTGACTCTTTCCCATTTGTATCATTCACATTTCACATTTCACATTTCACTTCATTGCATTGTCATTCATTGTCATTTCATTTCATAACATTTTCATTTCATTTCTTTGTACTACAAACCGCTCTTTAGCCGTCATTTGTTAGTCCACATAGAAATGTGTTAGAATCTAACACAACTCCGTTTAGCTGTCATCAGTTAGTCCATATAGAAATGAGCTAGATCCGCTAACCCGACTTTCAACTGTTGTACCTTTACATGGTTGCATTTAACATATACAGGCAACATTGTTCATATCATATTTTATTCATAATGCATTACTTACTTAACCTGCATCTCATACATTTAACATATATTTCCACACAACATTCTATTTATTTATCCCACACCATTTAGCAATAAAATTCATACACTGCCTGTAAAATAAACCAACCAACATTTAATGTTTATATACTGAAAATACCTTTCATTTCTTACATAATTATCCTGAAAATATTTCCCACTTTCATCAGTTCATTTTCGCATATACATATATAATAAACAACCCTAAACTCGAAAAAAATATAATTTAAACAGTTGGCATTTTACCCATACCGAAACATATACACGTACATATAACACAATTTATTTTTCCATTAAATTCATAAAAATTCTGATTTAATATATATATTTTTTTCCTTACCTTGTTTCTTGAACTACGCCAACACGGATCCCGAAAAGATGCCTGCAGCACTCACCTGGACCCTGAAATTAAATTCCTAATTCCAATAAATTATTCCTGAATAAAATATTATGTAAATATTTCCTAGGGCTATAATTCCTAAATAAATAATAATACCCTTAAATATAGCCAAAATTTTCAAATCTCACTTTTGCTTTGGAGTAGGGTCTAGAAAACCCCAATTAGAAAATTACCTACGTCAAAATAACGATGACAACGACTAGGACCACATGGTGGTGTCTAATCATCAATTTAAGCGCATATTAACACCGAAATTGAGAAAATGGGAAAAAATTACCTTTCCCCAAGAACAGTGCCTAAGCCATTCCCATGAAAAATCTGCTCCAATAGAAATGTCGGCAACGGAACCAGGAATCCAATGGCACCTTCCGTTTTCTGATCCGTCGCAAACTCATCGAGAAATTGAGAGAAAGAGAGAGAGGGATGGAGGTGGCTAGCGCGCGCAGGAAATATTCAGGGGGGGTTGCCGTGTGACATCTTCTTCTCTTTCTTCTTCTTTCAGTTACTTTATATATATATATATATATTTCTCTTATTTCAATTAATTTTTTTTAATCTAATGCAAAAATGTTTAATTTAATAACTAATTATTTAATTATGTAATTTATCTTAATTTAATTTAATTTCTTTAATTTTAATTTTTTTTCTTTTCTTTTTTTTCTCACGCCATTCCTTTTAGTTATTTATCTGTTATTTTATTTATTATTTTTTCTAAATTATTTTAATCCTTTTAAGTTTTTGGGTCTTTACAAGTAGCTCTGTTACAAAATTCATAGAGACATGATCCCATTTCCACTCAGGGATGTAGAGTGGCTGCAACTACCCCGCAGGTCTCTGGTGCTCAGCCTTTATCTGCTGGCACATCAAGCACTTTTTTATGAATTCATCAATCTCTTTCTTCATACCACTCCACTAGAAGGATTCTCGTAGATCCCGATACATTTTGATACTACTTGGATGCACGATGTATAGGGATTTGTGAGCCTCCTCCAAGATAACTCTCCTGATTTGAGCATCAGCAGAAATGCATAATCTGGTATGAAACTGTAGTGCTCCGTCATCTTATATACTGAACTCTTCCTTCTGCCCGTCTTGCACTTTCTCTATCAATTCTACTAGTTCTAAATCAATTCTCTGGGCAGCTTTAATCTTTTCTTGCAATGTAGGCTATAACACTAGTTTGACAATGATTGCCTAGTGATCATCCTCTACTATCTCTACTCTAAGTCTCTTTAGATCCATCTGGATAAGGCGCTGAATCTCAACTGCTGACACCATTGCTCCTACTGTTTTTACTGCTCAGTGCATCAGCCACCATATTTGCTTTCCCTAGGTGGTAGCTGATAGTACAATCATAATCCTTGATAAGCTCCAACCATCTTCTCTACCGCATATTCAAATATTTCTAGGCGAAGAAATACTTTAAGCTTTTATGATCCGTGAAAATCTCGCATTTCCCGTCATAAAGATAGTGCCTCTAGATCTTAAAAGCATACACCATTGTGGCTAGCTCTAAATCATGCATAGGATAGTTCTTCTCATATTTTTTAAGTTGCCTAGATGCATAACCAATAACTCTCCTGTGCTGCATCAACACGCACCTGAGCCCCTTCTGAGACGCATCACTGTAAAAACAAATTCATCCTCTCTTGATGGAATAGCCAACATTGAGGCGGTAACTAGCCGCTATTTTAATTCTTGAAAGCTCTGCTCGCAATCATTTGACCATTCAAATCTCACATTCTTCCTCGTGAGCCGTGTCAAGGGACTTGATAATCTCAAAAACCCATCTACCAAGCATCAGTAGTAGCCTGCCAAACCCTGAAAACTCCTGACCTCCAAGACATTTTCTGGCCTCACCCAACTCACCACTACCTCTATCTTACTTGAGTCAACTGTTATACCATTCCCGGATATCACATGCCTTAGAAAAACAACCTACCTCAGCCAAAATCCACATTTTTTGAATTTCGCGTACAACTTTCTTTCCCTTAATACCAGCAACCCCAGCCTCAGATGATGTTCATGCTCTTTAAAACTCTTCGAGTAGACCAGTATATCATCTATAAAAACTACAACAAACTGGTCTAGATACTAATAGAACACTCAATTCATCAGGTCCATAAACGTTGCTGGTTCATTCGTCAAACCAAACGGCATAACGAGAAACTCGTAATGCCCATAATGGGTCCTGAAAGCCGTCTTCGGAACGTCCCTCGCTTTAACTCTCACTTGGTGATAACCTGACCGGAGATCAATCTTGGAGTAGATAATAGTCCCTTGGAGCTGATCAAATAGATCATTAATTATAGGAAGAGGATATTTATTATTTACCGTCACTTTGTTTATTTCAGTGTAATCAATGCAAATCCTCATAGTCTCATCTTTCTTCTTCACAAATAAAATCGGTGCCCCCCAAGGCGACACGCTAGGCCTGATAAAACCTTTTTCTAACAGCTTCTGCAATTGATCTTTTAACTCTTTTAATTCTGCTGGAACCATTTTGTAAGGCGCTTTAGATATTGGTGTCGTCCCTGAAAGCAAATCAATTGCAAAATCTATCTCTCGATCAGGTGGTAAGTTAGGTAATTCTTCTGGAAAAACATATGAAAATTCTCTGACCATTGGAATATCAGCTTGTTTCAGTTCTTCCTTTGGCAATTCTTTTATGTAAGCAACATATCCCTAGCAACCACCCTGAAACAGCCTCCTCGCCTGAATAACTGACACCAACTGTGGCGAGGCGCGCACACGTGAACCCAAAAATCTGTATTCTGACTCACCTAAGGGTCTAAAAATTACTTCTCTCTGATAGCAATCTATGCTGGTGTGATTGGCTTCCAACCAATCTATACCCAATATTACATCAAATCCCCGCATATTTAATATCACAAGATCAGCTGGTAGTATTTTCCCTTAAAGGTCCACTAGAAAATTCCTAAGTAACTTCCTACACCTCACGATAGATCTAGTTGGCATAGCTACAACCAACTCAACATCTAATAACTGTGCTTCAATCCCAGCTAATTTAGCATACCCCAATGAGACAAAAGAATGGATGGCACCTGTGTCAAACGAAATAACAGCTTTATAGGAAAAAAGCAATAAAGATACCTGTAACAACATCTCCAACAGTATCAGCGTCTCCTAGAGTTAAAGCATACACCCTTGACAGTGTTATATTCCTCTATTGGTCTCCACGGGGTGCTTGATAACCACCCTAAAGTGGTCTATGAGCTGGCGTATGGATCGGCGATCCCCAACATGCTTGTGCCATATAACTAGGTTTCCCACAACGATAGCAAACATTTTCTCCCCTTTTACATTCATCTGAATGCCTTCGGCCACATTAAAGATAGGTAGGAAAAGTCTACCCACTTTGAAAACCGTCGTGCCTCATCATTTGTCCTTGACCTCCTCCATATCGGTCTCCTTTTCATGGGCCCTATTGGAACCCGCCTAGAAACCCTGAGGCGTGGGCCTCTTCCTTTGACTCTGAGCTGCGGTGCCTCTCTGTATGCCACTTTTGATGACTGCAGCTCTGTCCACAACCTCCATAAATATATGAGCCCGAAAACTGATAACCTGCTCAAACAAATTCTTCCTCAGGCCTTCCTCAAACATCCTTACCTTCTTCTCCTCGTCTGGTGCAAAATGTGGGGCAAATCGAGACAACTCTATGAAACGGGCTGCATATTGCTATACTGCCAACTGTTAATGAGTCAAGTGTAGAAATTTCACTGCCTTTGCTCTCCTAACGGTGGCGGGGAAGTACCGATCAAAAAACAACTCCCAGAAACGGCTCGACGTCACCGCCACCGGATCAGGCCTCTGTTCCTCAATCAACCTCGCTAATCCACCACCGTTTTGCCTCCCCAGTCAGCTTAAATGTTGCAAACAATACCTTTTGTTCGTTAGTACATGGGAGGACCGTCATTATATCCTCAAAATCCTGAATCCAATTCTCAGGCGCTAGAGGGTCTGCTCCTCCAGAAAATGACAGAGGTCTCATCCGCGTAAACTACTCGATTGTGCAACTACGCTCCCCTGAACTTCTGGCCATCTCAGCCATCACCTGTTGGGTGACGCTGCGCAGTACCGCATCAGAATCTCTACCCCCCAGACTGAAGGGCCTGCTCCATCACCCCCAGCATTCGTACCACTGCTCACTGAGTCCATCCTTTAATGACAATGAACATAATTTAAGGACCCAATCTCCCATACAAATATAATTTATTTCATCTAACTGAAATTTCATATTCACAACTAACTATCCTCCCTGATCTTGATTCAAAATTCAATCCTGCAACCTAGACACCCGACCCGACAATAGTTTACTATGATTTTTTGAAATCGTCACCCTAGGAAAGACATAGAAACCACTACGGAAATCCTATACCTAGACCATAGAACAAAACTTCAAATCATTTTCCTATATTCTTGTATTGTTTCCACTACACTTTAGAGTCTACAAAACCTAACAACTTAGGCTCTGATACCAAACTGTAACAACCTAAAAATTATACCATTTTCATTTTTTTTCTTCTTACCTATTTACTCTGATATCCTTGAATTATCTGCTATAACTTCCCAGGCTCCAAGTGAGCATTGAGGAAACCCTACTCATATTACATATCTAAGCAGTGGAAAACATAAAAACATACATCCATATTTACAACACTAGAATCCAGTTTTCCCCAACACATAATTACATAAATACACATCATCCCAGTATCATATACCCAATACTCCTAGTTATTTATTCAAAAATACAACCACGTATTAAAACTTACCCTACAAATAGGGTAGTGAACTCATCCTCTCGATCTACGAGCCTAATCTGCTCGCTTAACTGGATCACCTAATCAATATTAAATCACTGGGATGAGACAACACTCAGTAAGAGAAAATATGCTATTACTAGTGTGTGGCAACTAAGCTTACAAACATATTATACTGACAAATAACTGAAACTAAATTTAGCTGGCAAAACATCCCATATAGTTTAAAATACAACTAACATCTCTAAGTACGATTTATTCATAATTCTAGTACTATAGAATATCTACTGCTGTTTTGTAAATCTATATACATAAAAGTAATTGTGATAATACCCTAGAAAACTGTACATCATGATCTAACCTTTACCACTCCTTAGCCAGGCCCTGTCACAAACTCCGTCGCACGGTAGCTGGTAAACAGCACTCCACCAATCCTCATTCTAGCCCTGACACAAACTCCGTGGCACGGTAGCTAGTAAACTGATCTAAAATAGCAACGGTACCGTGCTCTGCTAATAACTGAAATTCATTAGGGTCTAATACTATACATATGTATTATCTTGCTGTTTCATCATGATTTCAAAATAACCATAATACTATAAATTTGATCTAAAATACTGAAATATCTAACTGAAATAACTGTTTTATCTGATTGAAATATCTAACTGATTAATCTGTAATATCTAACTGAATAATATGTAGTGTCTAAGTGTTATAGTTTTGGAAAATCATGGAATTCTATATTACTATAAAATATCTTCCTATAAAATATCAATCTATATATATCTATACTGTAATTTATAATTCCGTAAAATCTGATAATACATATTTCTGTGCATAAATTCTGATAAGTTATAGTATTTTGAAAAATTGTATAAACTATATACTGAACAAATATCTACTCAGGCTACATAACTAATAAAACACATTTTCTAAAATCTATGAAGCTATATAATCAATATTCTATACCTTGTTAAACAATTACCAAATTTTACTGATAATATTCTTGAATTTCCTAGCATAGCATATTTCCCTTACCTAATTAGCTGAGAGGCTCGCCTCCAATACTATTTTCACGCTCACGGCGCACTATCCTCAAAATCCTAAAATAACACATTTATACAAATTTCTCAGTAAATCGCTGAATTCCCCAAAAGATCATCTCACTCGTATTTCCTGAACCTGCCTATTCACAATTTCTTAAACTTTAATATACCTGGCTCCTAGAAAAATATCTGCCGAGGTCCTCAACCTATGCCTGCAAGGTCCTAAAAATACCCTAACCCTACAAATATAACACCCAAATTTTATTCCACAAAACACCAGTATATACCCTCACAACACAAAATTCGAACTCAGATAAAACTGGTAATATTGAAAATACCTAAAAATCCACTTACCCTAATTTTGGGATGGTTTCCAAACTTCCCAAATCGAATTTATGCTCCAGCTATGTTGTAGAGAATCTCCCCAGGATCACCGTGTTAACTTCTAATCATCGAACTGAGGAGAATCGGAGCCGAAAATCTAGAGAGAAGGAAAGAGGAGCTGAGCTAGAGAGAGAAGAAAACTGAAAAATTTGAGTTTCTCTGCTAAAATGTCATTTTTGGCTATTTATAGTCCTCTTGCCACGTGGCCTCGTCGACGAGCCACATCACCTCATCAATGAGTCCATAAGGGAGTTCGTCGAAGAACACCTAACCCTCGTCGATGAGTTTTAGGCCCTGAAAACAGCCCATTGGTAAACTCTCATCGACGAGACACGCGTCCACGTCGACGAGTCCAAGAAGACTGTTCATCGACAAACGCTCTACGTTCGTCGATGAGGCCCTGTTGCGTCCCTTTTTAAAAATTCCTTTTTCCTCTCATTTCTTTATTATTTAATACCCATAGTTATCTGGGTTACTACAAATGGTCCTAGGAATTTGAAGGAAAACTTAAGAGAATTGATCAACTGGAAAAGCTGGTAAAGAAGTTCACAGTCAACCCTTAATAGGGAAAATATCAGTTAGATCTTCTGATTCCCCCTTTATCAAGGAAATAATAGAAAAATTCCTCTACCTAATAAATTTAAGATGACCAACATAGAAGGATATAATGTAGAGACTAGGAAAAATAATAATAATAAAAATAATTAGAAAAAGGGGAATTTAGTTTAGTGCATGACCAAACCATCGACGATTTAAGGAGTCTCAGGAAAATCATTGACGATTTTGAGTTACCAAGGCCCAGTAAGGGTAAAATAGTAAGAAAAAGTTTGGTTAAAATCCAAAGCATTGACGGTTTCAGGAAAATCATCGATAGTTTTCCCTAGACCAGCAGCCTATAAAAGGCACTTAAGGTTATTTTTTTTAAAAAAATTTCATCTCTCCTCTCTTTCTCTCTAAGGGTTGCAAAACTCTCTCCCTTTCTCTTCAATTTCTCATCTATTTTAAGCCTGAATAGATGGATAAAAGCTATTTTGGGATCCCAGCGATGAATCTCAGCAGTGTAGCCAGACAGATTTGTTGTTTAGGCATCCTATGCACTGCTCCAAGAAAAAGGTAAGGGGAATAGTGTAGTAACCTGGAAAGAAAATAAAAAAATTAAATTAAATAAAAAAATTAAATTAATTAAATAATAATTATTCATTAAATAATATAATTATATTATATTATATTGTAAGTTATTATATATGTTTATATATACTTCCTGAAGGTTCCTTAATCGTCAAGAAATCAAATTTCCTGAGATTAAGAAATAAAGAGGCGCCCTCTCTCTCTCTCTCTCTCTCTCCTCAATTTTTTCGGCCAAACGTGTGCTGATTGAATAATGGAAAATACCCTTCGGTTCCAAATTCAACCACCAACATTTTAACCGGAGTAGATTTGTCGTAAGCACCACTCCTGGGATAAGGTAAGGGGAATAAATTATGTCAGGAAATTATATATTTAACCGATTAAATTGTAATATGAGATTACAAGAATTATATACATGTTTTTTCGAATATTCTGGCATATGGAAATTGGATTTTGAAGTATTATTATTATTATTATTATTATTATTATTATTATTATTATTATTATTATTATTATGAGTTAATTAAATTGGTGGTTGTGAGCCTAAGGATCTTATAATAATTGTTATTTTAAAGTTGAACCGATTGAATTAAAGTATTTAATTTCTAGATTATTGTAGTAGATTTTATGAATGATTTGACTGGTTAAAATTATTGATTTGATTTATTATACGTATTTTGTAAAGAATAAAAGTGAGTATGGTTGGTTATCTTTGTTTTTCCTTTAAAAACATATTTTGAGTTAAAGAAATGGTGGAGATAATTAAATCGATATTTTTGAAAAAACAGATATTGGGTATAAAATGACCTGTTTTCTAGTAGTTTATATAATTATAAAAAACACTAAAATCGTGTGGCATGAGAAATAATTTTATTGTTTTATTAAAGTTATGAGTTTTTAGTATGATACATTGATATACTGAAATGTGTGGGTATCATACTATTTTAGGAATTGTGGAAAAGAAAATAAAGTATAGAGTATTATCATTGTTAAATTGCAATGTATGGTTTAAGAACTCTGATGGACTATAGATCGCTATGTACCGTAGCTATAGTAATAAAGAGCTTAGTGCAACCACACGTCTTGGAGAGAGTGTTGATATTGAGTAGTTTAGTGGGCCAGTGAAGTGTAAAGTTCCCACTTGGAGTCTAGACCTGTTATGGGATGACCATTCGTACTAGCAGACATTCTGTGGAGACCCAAAAAATATAAAAATAAAAAGAAATAAGGAAGAAAACCGGCGATGATTTTGGTAATTTACCGCAGCTGGGTAACGGGTAAATGGTAATTTCTAGACTGATTAAATAGAAAACCGGCGACGATTTTCTTGGCAATGCAGGTTACAAAGAAATTCTACGAGCCTCATTTGAAGAAAATAAAATTTTCTTCTCCCTCTCTCACTAAACCCACAAACCCTCTTCCCCTTCTCTCTAAAATTCTACTCCATTTTAAGCCCGAATCGATGATTAGGAACTACCATAGGGTTCCTAGAAAGATTATCTACAACGTAGGTGGAGCAGAATTTTGGATTGGGAAGTTTAGGCACCAATCTATAATTAAGGTAGGGATGTAATTTGAGTGTTTATGGGTTGTTTATCTGAATTATTGGATGTATAGGCCTAGAAATGTGAATATGAATATAGTTTTGGGGTTGAACTAAGGAATTGAAATTTTGTGAAATATAGGGTTATGGTGCAAAAGCTGCAGGCATGAGTTAGAGTTTTGGCGGGTATTTTCCAAAAAAATAAGGTAAAAATGATAGTATTTGTCTGGTTGATATTCAGTAGATAAACTAGGAATATGCGAGTTCAGGAAAAATGTGAATACAATAATTCAAGGAAATTCAATTGATTGACTGGGGAAATACATGTGTATAATTTCAGGGCGTTGAAATTACAAACGCCGAAAGCGTGGAACAGGAAAATAATAAACAGTTCTCAGATAGTCAGGTAAGGGAAATATGTTATACCGGCTAAATGAGAAGATATACCAGTAAAGCATAGTATTTGATTATGAGTTACAGAGTATGATTTTTGAACAAATCAGAGCATGTAAATTATACAGTTTTACAAATTATATTCAATGAGTTTTATGTAATTGTGTGACATAAGAAATACTAGAGTATTACAGAAGTTTATACAGATTTACAGAATTATCATTATATAGTTTTTATAGAATTACGATATACACATTATACAGTTTTATTTACAGAACTATGGCTATACAGTATTTTACAAAATTATAGTTTACACGTTTATACAGAATTATGACATATAGTTTGCACAGTACCATGAAATTCAGATTACAGGATCATGAATATACAGTATTTTATAGAATTATGAATATACAGTGTTTTATAGAGTCATGATTATATAGAGTATTACAGAACCATGATTATACAGAGTTTTACAAAACCATGATATACAGAGCATAGAACCATGACATACAGAATTACAGATGATACAAATATATAGTTATTATAGCATCATGGTTAATATAGTTGATACAAAATCATGGTAAAACAGATAGATATTATATAGAAATAGTATTATATAGTATCAGACCCTGATGGAACAGAGCAATTTATAGAGCATGGTACCGTAGCTATACAGTATAGATAGTGTAACTATACGTCTCAAATAGAGTATGGTATTGGAAGTTGATTGTGCCACAAGTAGGGTAGAGGGCTTCGTGGCATCTGGACCAGGTGGAGCAGGTCTTTCGTGCTACATACATATACATAAAATACAATTAGACTAACACTGGTAGGCCAAGAAGTGTTTAGTCCCGCTTACGGGCTGCCCAATCCTGTCATGAGGGGTTAAATCATGACATACAACCATCTAGGAAAGTTTTTAGAACTATATACATATACAATATACATAGAAAACAAAGATTATATATTATAGATGGAAGTATGTTTGAATAATTAACTCAGAATTACTGTATTTTAAATGACATAGATGTGGGTTATAGTACAAATACTTTTACATGATATCTCATTTATAGTTTTAATAAAAGATTATGTTTTGCATATAAACTCATATGCCACACATTGGTATAACATATTTCTCCTTATTGAGAGGTGCCTCACCCCTAACATTATAAACATTTTAGGTAACCTAGAGAGACGTGAGACGTGCAGGGCTGGCTCAGAGATAGAGGAGACGACTGAGTCGACATAGTTCTGGTGTAATGACCCAGTCCTTCAAATAGACCCCGATTGCTATCATGCTTACTGAAAAATCCGTACTTGATAACATACATCAACCACCCGCCCTACACAGGGACATATGGGTGCATCATACATATAATTGTAATGTAAATGTTGCGAAAAAACATAAACATCCATAGGGATTCTATTAGACATATGCCAGAGTTTACTATTGTATCCTCAAATACATTTATCCAGACTTAGAACATAACTTGTTATTACAACCTCTAAAAAGGTACTCAAACTAAGTTTAACACACAAAAAAAACACTTACGTAAGCTAAACCAAAAACAACCTCCCAAGTCCTTCTAGCAACTAGGATCGACATCCTAATGGACCTAAAAACAAAGGTTGGATAATGGGGTGAGACACTTCTCAATAAGGAAGAAGATATTACAACAATATGTGACCACGTATGTATATTTCAGTTAAAACTGATACATATAAAGCATTTTTACAATACTGTAACATATGAGATTCATTTGCATATTTTAGTATTTAAATCATGCATATGAATATTAGAACAATGACCAACTTGGTATGACAAGTTTTGACTATTTACCCTGTGGCTCAGGTTGTGCACTGATAACTCTGACATGCCCTGTTCGTGCAAACATTGTCAAGCATCTATTATATAGTCCAATTTTCCCACTTGGTCCATTATTTCACCAGTGGTCCCAATCCTCATGCAAGCCGACTATTTACGTACTCACACTGATTCACATGTGCGATTGCATTGTACTTTACTAGCAACAGAATTGTGCCTTTAGTAACCGGAGTATCTTTCAACCCCTATAATTTGAAGTATATTTCAACTACTTTAAACTGAAATATCTTTCAACTCCTTTGGTAGCAAGTTGTGGTTCCATTTATCATTTATACAGTTCACAATAAAACATAGTAATCTGTGCATTTCCAGTATTTTCACAAACTCATACAATCATATCACAGTATAAACCGGCACATATCCTCTCGGTTAAACCCTTTTTCGCATATATAGCTCAGTATACAACTCGCACCTGTTTTTCACATTTTCCATGTAGCAAAGTAGAACTCCAATTTCCATAGTTCATACAGGAACTATAAAAGATTCTCACGTTCCATTTCAACACAAATGTCACACTCATTTGATCAAAAGTCCGCTACATAGTGTATAATTCAATAAACATCATTTAAATGAGAAATAATGGATTCAAGCATCTCCTACAATAATATTAATGCAAATAAAGATATTTTTTAAAGTTTGGAGATCATATGCCAAAATCCGTATTTTTACCAAAACCGTAAAAATGGCAAAATTGACATTTTTACCCGGTGGAATTTAGTAAATAAGCAATCGTATCATATCAATATAAACGAACTTTTTAGCGGTTTAGTTTTACAAAAAGAATTGTTGTAAACAAATTCCCCTTACCTTATACCTTGAAAATAGAAACAAGTACGGAATGGTCCAAAACAACGACTCGGGATCCTTGAATCCTAAAAACCACAGAACATTACTTCTCTATAATCTCAGCTACTATACAACTACCTAATCGAAATCAAAATCAAATCCTTACTTCGATTTTTGGGAAAACCTAAAAATCTTCAAAACGACGATTTGATCAGTTATATTTGTAGAGTTTCCTCTTCTGATCCCCGTAGGAACCTTTGATTGTCGAAATAGTCGACGAACGACGAAGGATCGTAGAGAGAGGATCGTAGAGAGAGATAGAGAGAGGGAACTCGCTGGTTCTAGAGAGAGAGAGAGAGAGAGAGAGCTTTTGGGTTATCTTAGCCCTTAAGCAACTAAAAAGGATATTTATAGCCTTTGACCAAGTCAAATTCGTCGACGAGGTGGCACCTTCGCTGACGAGCCCACCACTAGCTTCATGGACGAAGCCATACCTTCGTCGAAAAACCCCATCCAGACTTTTCTTTGGCTTGATCGGTATTCCTTCGTCAACGATGCTCTAAATTTCATCGACAAAGCACTAAAGGGACCTCGTCGACGAACACACTGCCTTCGTTGACGAACCCTGCTGAAATACCCTTGTTACCTTTTTTCTTATTTATTTTCCTTATTCACGGGTTCGGGTCTCTACAATCTCCCCCCTCCCTTGTAAGAATTTCATCCTCGAAATTCATTAACTGTTGCTAAGCATAATCTTATCTTATAGCTATGTTCTACAGAAGAGTTGGTAGCCACCCACAAAGCAGCTTCGACCCAAATTTATTACATACCCTCACATATGGCGGAGGAATACCATGGTTACAATATAATTTTTTGGAAGATTACATACACATGCAAAACTCTCCCAAAATCTGTACTACCTATACTATTATACATACTTACGTACTATAAAATAAATGCGGGTACTTCTGGCGTATTTCAAACTCTAGTTCCCACGAAACTTCTTCCACTGTATGGTTACACCATAATACCTTTACTAGCAGTATTTCCTTAGTCCGTAACTGCTGAACTTTCCTATTTAATACCTGTACTGGTACCTCCTCATATGATAAAGCATCATTGATCTCTAGAGGTTCGTAACTTAGTACGTGCGATGGATTAGGTACGTACTTCCATAGTACTGATACATGAAATACGTCATGGACTCTAGATAGTGCTGAGGGTAAAGCCACTCGATAAGCAACTGAACCTATCATTTCTAGGATCTCAAAAGGCCCAATATATCGAGGACTTAGCTTCCCCTTCTTTCTGAACCTCATCACTCCCTTCATCGGAGCGATCCTCAGAAATACCATATCTCCTACCTCAAATTTCAACTCTCGTCGACGAGTATCAGCATAACTCTTCTGTCGACTTTGAGCTGCCTTGATTCTTTCCCTGATCAACTCGACCTTTGTTGAGGCCTGCTGAACCAGTTCCGGACCCAATATCTGTCGCTCGCATACCTTATCCCAGTACAATAGAGATCGACACCGACAACCATATAGTGCTTTGTAAGGTGCCATCTCTATGCTAACCCGGTAACTGTTGTTATATGCAAACTCAACAAGCGGTAGATATTGTATCCAACAATCACCAAAGTCCAACATACAAGCCCGCAACATATCCTCTAACATCTAAATAGTTCTCTCCAACTGTCCATCTGTCTGCGGGTGGAAAGACGTACTGAGCGTTAGTTATGATCCCAAGGCATCCTATAAACTCTTCCGAAAATGGGATGTAAAACGCAGATCTCAATCTGAAATAATAGAAATAGGGACACTATGGAGTCATACCACTTCCTGCACATAAAGCTCTGCCAGCCTATTCAGAGAGTAGCTGACTCATATTGGAATGAAATGTGCAGTCTTTGTTAGCCGATCCACTATAACCCATGTAGCATTCTGCCCATGCACCGCCGTAGGTAATCCTGTCACAAAATCCATCGTGATGTGCTCCCACTTCCACTTGGGGATATTAAGTGGCTAAAGTGGTCCTGCTGGCCTCTGATGCTCTACTTTGACCTGCTGACATGTCAAACACTGCTCTACAAAACGGGTGTTCTCTCTTTTCATGTTGGACCACTAGAAAGATTCCCTCAAATTCTGATACATCTTAGTACTACCAGGATGTACGGTGTAGAGTGAACGATGTGCCTCCTCTAGAATGACTCATTTGATCACGACATCATTCAGTACACAAACCCTGCTGTGATATATCAGTATCCCATCACCAGAGATATTGAAATCCAGCTTCAACCCATTCTGAACTCCTTTCTTTACCTCAACCAACTCTAGATGCCCTTCCTGCGCTACTCGGATCCTCTTTTGTAAGGTCGGCTGTACCACCAAGCTGGCAAGAATAAGCTGATGATTTCCTTCCACTATTTCCAAGACCAACCTTTCCAGGTCCATACAGATCTGATGTTGAACTCCCATTGCAGAGACTAACGCATGAATTGACTTCCGACTCAGAGCATCAGCTACCACATTAGCCTTTCCTAGGTGATAGCTAATAACACAGTTGTAGTCTTTTATCAACTTAAGCCACCTGCGCTGTCTTATGTTCAGCTCTTTTTGGGTGAAAAAGTATTTAAGACTTTTATGATCAGTAAAAATTTCACACCTTTCACCATATAGGTAGTGCCTCCAAATTTTTAATGCAAACACAACCACTACTAATTCCATATCATGGGTCGGGTAGTTCTTCTCGTACTCTTTGAGTTGACGCAAAGCATAAGCAACTACTTTGCCTTGCTGCATTAGAACACAGTCAAGACCCTTTTTAAAAGCGTCACTGTAGATAACAAAACCACCATCCCTAGATGAAATAGTCAGAACTGGAGCAGTAATCAGCCTCAAATGAACTTCATGCTCTGCAGCGCTCCTAGAATATACTAGGATGTTGTTAATAAATACCACAACGAACTGGTCTAAATATTCATAAAAAACCATGTTCATTAGATCCATAAATGCTACAAGTGCATTAGTCAAACCAAAAGGCATAACCATAAATTCATAATGGCCAAATCGGGTTCGAAATGTTGTTTTCAGAGCATCCTCCACTTTAACCTTCAGCTGGTGATACCCATATTGTAGGTCAATCTTTGAGATGACTTGCATGCCCTAAAGCTGATCAAACAAATCATCAATCCTGGGTAGCGAGTATTTGTTCTTTACCGTCACCTTGTTAAGCTCTCTGTAGTTGATGCATATCCTCATCGACCCATCCTTTTTATTCACAAATAACATTGGTGCTCCCCAAGGAGAAACACTTGGTGTAATGTACCCCTTGTCTAGCAACTCCAGAAGCTGTTCTTTCAACTCTCTCAGTTCAGCTGGAGCCATACTATGGAGCTTTCGATATTGGCGCCGTACTTGGAGCTAATTCAATAGCGAATTCTACTTCAAGGTCTAGAGGTAATCCTGGCAAGTCCTCTGGAAACACATTAGGGAACTTGCGCACTACAACAATCATCTCCAGTTTATGTTCTTCAGCTGGCATGTCTTTCACAAACGCCAGATGCCCCTGGCATCCTTTAAGGAGTAGCCTCCTAGCTTGCATAGCAGAAAGGATCCGTGGTGCGGAACGCACACACGACCCTAAAAATTGGAATTCCTGCTCCCCTGGTGGTTTGAACAACACCTCCTTCCTGTGGCAATCGATACTGGCATAACTGGCCAATAACCAGTCCATCCCTAGGATAATGTCAAAGCTATACATGCCAAACACCACAAGACTAATTGGTCGTACCCTCCCCTAAATTTCAACCGGGAAGTCACGAACTACCTTGCTACACCTGACCACAGACCCATACGGTGTAGCCACCACAAGTTCATAATCTAACAGTTGCACCTCTAATCCACATAGTTTAACAAATTCACGGGAAATAAAAGAATGTGTTTCCCCAGAATCAAATAATACAACGAATTTATGAGAAAACATGAAAATGAAAATGATACTTGTGACAACATCCCCAGCGTTCTCAGCATCACCAAGAGTAAGAAAGTACACCCTAGCCTGGGTCGTACTCCCCTGCCGACCACCACGCTATGCCTGTGTATTCCCTCTGTATGGCTGCTGTGGGGCTCCGCTGTTTCCCTGCATACAACAATCTTTCGCCTTATGTCCCTGTTTACCACATCACATGCAAGCGCCCGTAGTCATCCAACACTACCCCGCGTGTCTCTTGCCACATAAAGAGCAACCATGATAAGATGCGGTACTCGGAGACGTACCACCACTGTTATTCTTCCAATTACCCTGCCTTGCCCCGAATGAAGAACTGGGAGGCGCTCGCCTTTTCTTTGGGACCTAAACCTCTGCGTCCTCTAGCAAACTCTCCTATGCCACAGTGTCTTTGTCAATCAGCGTAGCAAAGTCCTGCAACTGCAAGATTGCCATCTGCCTCCGAACCTCCTTTCTCAAACCCCTCTAAAACTTCCAAGCCTTCATCACCTCATCCGGTATCATAAATGGAGCAAATCGGGATAGCTTCTGGAATTTGGTAGCATACTTCTGCACCGTCAGCAACTCCAGCGTCAGATTCATGAATTCCTCCATCTCTGCATTTTTGAACGTGGCTGAAAAATACCGTTCAAAGAATAGTTCTTTGAAACGAGCCCACATAATCGCTACTGGTATCGGTCAGTGCTCCTCCATCTTCTTAACCGATACCCACCATCTCTCTGCCTCCCCTAACAACTTGAACGTTGCAAAGGTTACCTTCTGCTTCTTCGTGTAGTCTAAAACCTCCAAGATCTTCTCAACCTCTTGGATCCAATTCTCAGCTCGAATTAGGTTCACTTCCTATGAAAATCGATGGCTTCAACCTAGTGAACTGATCAATGGAGCAACCCATCTCAGTTGTAGGACGGTCTTGACCTTTATTCGTTTGCACTACCTCAGCCATAAGCTACTATACGAAATTCTGCAATACACTAGTAGAGTTACTGCTAGCCTCATGGCCAGCACCCTCACTACTACTGCCTCCCACGTTGGCAGTATTGTCCCTGGATTCCATCCTGAAAAGCAATTGAGAAATCCATTAGAAGGATAATAGCCTAAACATCGGTTAATACTATCATACTATAAACTCAATCCCCTAAATTCATATCCTCAATATTTACATACTCCATTAATTTGACATCATTATTCTAACTCAAGTTTCACCCTTCCACTTGGAAACAAAACCTTCAATGGATTGCCATGATTTTCAGAACCTTTCGATTGATCCAGAAAAACATAGAAGTCTGTCAATGGATTTCTGTCTCCAGGTATACAAAGCAAAACCCAAGGTCTCATCCATGTCCTATACTCTGGTATATTCTAAACTATATAAACTAGCAAACCTAAGTTCTGAACATATCCCTAACCAGACAGCACAAATCAAATCATACTTCTAACTGGTTAATGCTTCGATACCAACTATAATGACCCGGTCCTTTAGATAGACCTCGATTGCTACCATCCTTACTGAAAAACCTGTACCTGATAAAATAAATCAACCACCCGCCCTACACAGGGACATACGGGTGCATCATACACATAACTGTAATGTAAATGTTGCAGAAACAAACATCCATAGGAATTCTATTAAACATATACTAGAGTTTACTATTGTATCCTCAAATACATTTATCTAGACTTAGAACATAACTTGTTATTACAACCTCCAAAAAGGTACTCCAACTAAGTTTAACACACAAAAGAAACACTTACATAAGCCAAACCAAAAACAACCTCCCAAGTCCCTCTAGCAACTAGGACCGACGTCCTGATGGACCCGAAAACAAAGGTTGGATAATGGGGTGAGACACTTCTCAGTAAGGAAGAAGATATTACAACAGTGTGTGACCATGTATGTATATTTTAGTTAAAACTGATACATATAAAGCACTTTTACAATACTGTAACATATGAGATTTATTTGCACATTTCAGTATTTAAATCATGCATATGAATATTAGAACAATGACCAGCTTGGTATAACAAGTTTTTCCTATTTACCCCGTGGCTCGGGTTGTGCATTGATAACTCTGACATGCCCTGTTCGTGCAGACATTGTCAAGCATCTATTATATAGTCCGATTGCTCCACCTGGTCCATTATTTCACCAGTGTTCCCAATCCTCCTACAAGCCGACTATCTACATACACACACTGATTCATATGTATGATTGCACTGTACTTCACTAGCAATGGAACCGTGCCTTTAGTAATCGCAGTATCTTTCAACCCCTATAATCTGAAGTATATTTCAACTCTTTTAAACTGAAGTATCTTTCAACTCATTTAAACTGAAGTATCTTTCAACTCCTTTGGTAGCAAGTTGTGGTTCCATTTATCATACATACAATTTACAATAAAACATAGTAATCTGTGCATTTCCAGTATTTTCACAAACTCATACAATCGTACCATAGTATAAAACGACACATATCCTCTTGGTTAAACCCTTTTTTACATATATAGCTCGATATACAACTAGAACCTGTTTTTCACATTTTCCATGTAGCAAAGTAGAACTCCAATTTCCATAGTTCATATAGGTACTATAAAAGATTCTCACGTTCCATTTCAATGCAAATGTCACACTCGTTTAATCAAAAGTTCGTTGTATAGTGTATAATTCAATAAACATCATTTAAATGAGAAATAATGGATTCAAGCATCTCCTACAATAATATTAATGCAAATAAAGATATTTTATAAAGTTTGGAGATCATACGCCAAAACTTGTATTTTTACCAAAATTGTAAAAATCGCAAAACCGACATTTTTACCCGGTGGAATTTAGTAAATAAGTAGTCATATCATACATATCAATATAAACGAACTTTTTAGCGGTTTAGTTTTACAAAAAGAACTGTTGTAAACAAATTCCCCTTACCTTAAACCCGAAAATAGAAACACGTACGGAACGGTCCAAAACAACAACTCGGGATGCTCGAATCCTAAAAACCACAGAAATTACTTCTCTATAATCTCAACTACTATACAATTACCTAATCAAAATCGAAATCAGATCCTTACCTCGATTTTTGGGAAAACCCGAAAATCTTCAAAACAACAATTTGATTAGTTATATTTGTAGAGTTTCCTCTTTTGATCCCCGAGGAACCTTCGATTGTCGAAACAGTCGACGAACGGTGAAGAATCATAGAGAGAGAGAGAGAGGGAACTCGCTGGTTCTAGGGAGAGAGAGAGAGAGAGCTTTTGGGTTATCTTAGCCCTTAAGCAACTAAAAAGGATATTTATATGGCCTTTGACAAAGTCAAACTCATCGACGAGGTGGCACCTTCGTTGATGAGCCGGCCACTAGGTTCGCGGACGAAGCCATACCTTTGTCGACGAACCCCATTCGGACTTTTCTTTGGCTTGCTCGGTATTCCTTCATCGACAAAACTCTAAATTTCATCGAAGAAGCACTGAAGGGACCTCGACGACGAACACACTGCCTTCGTCGACGAACCCTACTAAAATACCCCTTGTTACCTTTTTTCTTTTTATTTTTCTTATTCACGGGTTCGGGTCTCTACATCTGGGATGAGTTTTGGGCTGAGTTGTAGATCCCTTGGCATTTTGGGATTTTTGGGAAAGGTGTACATATATGTATATAATGGATCTATAGTACTCTGGTATTGTGTATTTTGGGTTATGGTTTAGTATTTATGTTTTTCCGCTGTATAGGTATTATACATGGAATGCACAGTTTACCACAACACCCACTCTGGGCCGTGATGATGATATGTATATGTATATAGAGTATTAGAGTTAAGAAATATAGCTTGACAGTGTAAATATATATAATGGTATGAATTTTTGGGTCGTTACACATACAATATAGTTGACTTAGTTTGGTGGCAGGCCAGCCATGGCTAAGTCCCGCGTACAAGCCGCACAACCCATCATGGGAGGAAGCATGTCGTTTATCCATTCACGAATGAGTTCTTATATTCATTTTTGTAGATAAAACCAAAGTATAACAGAGTAGAGTAAATGAAAATAAAGCATATTTAACAGAGTATAACAGAGCAGAGTATTCTAAAGATTACAATTCATAGAGTATAGTTGCAAAATATTTACAGTATACAGCTTATAGTTGCAAAGTATTAACAGCTTATAGTTTATAATATTTATATAGGTGTGAGTTATAGTTTGCATGTGAAAGTTATTAATAATAAAGTATTAAACATAATTTATACTATGACATTACATGTGTTTGGGGTGAAGTAAACTCTTTACCCGAGGCTTGCTAAGTAAAGCGAGTGCCCTGATAGGTATCAATTGTAGTCACGTCTAAGATAAATGGGCAAGGTTATATAAGGTATCAAAGCAAAGGGACGTTGCATGTTGTGGGCTTGTAATCTCCCCAATTCTCGGGAACTCTCGCTTATAAATAATGATGTATGTGTGAGTACAGTCTATAAATGTATTAACAGTTGTTGTTGTTGATTAACAAATGTTTATATTTTGTATACACTAAACTCATGATAACCACACACTGATAATAATTTATTCCATCCTTACTGAGAAGTATCTCACCCCAATATACAACTCACGTCTTTTTTTCAAAACCTTATGGTGGTCGATCTTAGGAAGCTCTAGAGCAGGGTTGATAGTATAGCATAGCGTGAATTGCTGTAGAAACTCAGATGTATTTTGGTTATGTTTTATAGTTTTGAATATGTAATATGGTGGAATGGATGTGCCCTTTTTGGATGTACAATATAGTACTCTAGTATTTTAATTGAGGATGTATTATTAATTCTGCTATGTGGTTGATGATTGTGGTATCGGAGATGGGTAGAAGGAACACATAACACCCTAGGCCCCACTTGCGGGTTCGTGGCATCACAAATAGATTATGTCAGGTATTTTTTTAAATAGAAATCTCATCGATTAATTTGTAGTATATGATTATAGAAATGATATATATGATTTTTCAAAATAATCAGGCATATGAGAATTGTGATTATGAATTATTATGTGTATAATTTTGGGAAACTAGGTATTTTAAGTTGAGTAAACCCTAGAAGATGATTTAATGTTAATCCTCAGCAAAATATATTTTCCTGAGCCGTTGTTATATTATAGTTTATCACTTAAGCTATGTGGCATGAGTATGAATATTATTTTTATGGTATATATATGTCAGATTATTTTACGATTATCCAGAACAAGTACGGTTTGACAATGATTTTCAAAAAATGTTATAAATATTACAAAGATTATGATATGACAATTCAGTCGGCTATATGTCGTGATAGTTCAACCGACTTTATACCGCGACAATTTAGCTGGCTTAATGCCGTGACAATTTAGCCAGCTTAATGTCGTGATAGCCGGCTTTATGCCATAACAGTTCAGCCGGCTTTCTGCTGTGATTGTTTAGCCGACTTAATGTCGTGCAGTTCAGCCGACTTTATGCCATAACAGTTCAGCCAGCTTTATGCTGTGATTAGTTATGAAATGATAGTTTATACAGAAATTATGATATGACAGATTTTATGCAGAAGTATGAAAAATGAGATTATATTACAATTATATCATATGAAATGCATTATATGGTAGTGGAACTCTGATGAATTAGTTCAGTTTAGAACACAGTACCGTAGCTATTATGTTAGATCAGTGCCACCACATTTCTTAGATAGAGTGTTAGTGATTAAATAGTCGATTAAGCCCAGAGAAGAGTGTAGTACCCCCTTGGCAGTCCGGACCAAGTTGGGTAGGCCAATCGTATTTATAGATGAGTTATGTTTGACTTAGCGTGGTAGGTCAGACCATTGCTAAGTCTCGCCTATGGGCCGCACAACCCAATCGTGTGGGGATAATACATGATATTAGTTAACTATCCATCCAGGGGAATATTTTAGTATGATACAGATATATTAGATGATTTACATATACAGAGAAACTTATTATGATAAAGTATGCTTATGTTGGAAAGTATAAATTTACCAAACTTATATATGTATGAGTACAGATTTACATCATTTACCAGTTAAAGTTAATTGTTTACAGGATATGTTTATGATACCCTAGAACTCATATTGCTATCGACTGATAATAATCTATTTCTTCGTACTGAGAGGTGTCTCACCTCAAGAATTTTAACATTTTAAGAAATACGAGAAATCAAGTCTAGAGTGCTCCGAGACGAGATCTAGATAGTTATGTTAAAAGTAAGTGCTTGTGAGTACTGATATGTGTATAGTGATGTTTTGTACACCATGGGTTGTAATTTATGTTTATGGGAAGATACTTATGTGATGATTGATGGTTGTAAAACTTTGATATTGTATCTTGAATTTTATGTATATGTTTTCGTTGTTTGGATTAGATGAATTATGGACAAGTATACCCGTTATCCCACTTCGAGTTCGAGTCTGTATAGTTTTGGTATCAGAACATTTTTATATTATAGCAGTATAATTTATTAGTCGTTCGTCACATATAATGAGTTGTCAAATACTTTAGACCACCTTGAGAATGGAGTTGACTGCAACCAACAATGATATAGAGTACGAAACCTTGTTGATAGGTCTATGACTTTCGACATCCTTGGGGACAAAGAAATTATAAGTAATGAGTGACTCACAACTGGTACACTACAAAAAAAATAAAAAAAGGGTCTTTATAGCAGGCTAGCAGCATTGGTAAAAACCACTTGTCTATGGAGAGATATAGAGCAGCGGTTTTTAAAGCGCAGGTATCGGGCATTTTTTAGCAGCCATTTTAATATCTGCCAGTAATACCGCTCGTACCACGAAAATTAACCTAAAGACATCGACATTTTGAGCGTTTTGAGAACGTGAATATCACTCATTCTAAAAGCACTCCCCTCATTGAACAACAGTACTCTGGCCTGGGGCTGCCACTGCAATCTCCACTCATCTCCAGACATAGTCATCTCTCCTTGCCGGCTCTGCGCATCAACGTGTTAGAAATAGGAGGAGAAGAGAGTTTTTCTACTATCTTATTCAATTAACCAATAGCCCTTTAAATAGGCAATACACCAAGGAAAAAAAACTGAAAAATAGCAACTACTTTTAACCACTAACCCATGATTTGCAGCACTAAAAACAAATTAATAACATGCCTAAAGACTAGGTATGCTCATCCTACATCTAAGGATCCATCGTGAGAGACAAGTTTTACAAATTCAAAACAAAAAAAATTCATAACAAACCCTTCCTTAAACTGATGTCTTCAAACATTCAGTTAATACACAATTCAGAAAAAGAACAGCTTCGAAGTCCCTAAAAAATCCAGCATACAAACACCCAACAATTCTCTTAACTTCAGAAACAAAGGCAATTTGAGAGGCCTTGTGAATGTATCTGCAAGTTGATCTTCACTCTTACAGTAGATGAGCTCAATTATTCCAGTCTTCGTGAGATCTCTTAGGAAATGGAACTTCAAATCTATTTGCTTACTTCTCCCATGTAGAATAGGATTTCTGGAGAGTTTGATCGTTAAATTGTTGTCACAAAAAATTGCAATAGGCTCTTGTCTTTTGAAATGAAGTTCTTCAAGAATTCTCTTAAACCATATGACTTGACACGTACATGAAGTTGCAACAACAAACTCAGCTTCAGTGGTTGATAGAGTGATGATTGACTGTTTCATGAATGACCATGAAACCGCTCCTGAACCAAGGATAAAAACATAGCCTGAAGTACTTTTTTTATCATCTTGATCCCTTGCATAATCGTTGTCAGTAAAATCATTCACCAATCAAACTTTCCAAAAATCCTGCATAAATGTGAAGTTTCATTTCCTAAGAAATCTCAAGAGGCTGGAACAATTGACTTCATCTACTATAGGAGTGAAAATCAACTTGCGGATATATTCACAAAGCCACTCAAATTGTCTTCGTTTCTTAAGTTAAGAGAATTGTTGGGTGTTTGTATGCTGGATTTTTGAGGGACTTTGAAACTGTTGTTTTTTTGAATTGTGTATTAAACTAAATGCTTGAAGACATCAGTTTAAGGGAGGATTTGTTATGAATTTGTTTTGTTTTGAATTTGTCAAACTTGTCTTTCACATGAATATGTTATTAGTTTGTTTTTAGTGTTACGGATCATGGGTTAGTAGTCAAAAGTTTTGTTATTTATCAGTTTTTTTAAAAAAAAAAAAAAATAGTAGAAAAGCTTTCTCCTCCTCCTATTTCTAACAGAGTTCCGTCTACTCCTCAAATTTACTCTTACAAACCTGTGCTCTGGGGTGTGCCGTTGATTAAACCGGCCGGAAGCTTGGAGCAAGTATTATAACAATCTCCACAAAGGTCAAAATCTACTTTTTCCACACAATCTATGCATCTATATCTGTCACCAATTATGGGATACATCCCACAATAATCACAGCCAGCACCAATATGAGCATTCGGGCCATCTTCACTCCACCATGGGAAAAACTCTCCTGCTGGCAAAATGACGAGCAGATCCGTTGATTGCCAGCCTCTGTTGAACCAGTTGTTGGAAATCTGGGTCGAAGATGACCATGTTTGATCTGAACATCTTTTCTCAGGGCATATTCTTCAGGAAATTGTTCCTCCAAAAAATGATCCAGCTCCAAACAGACTTTTGGGAATCCCCTTGGACCCAGACTTTGACAAACTTGACACCTAAGCGTCTCATCCATTGGCGTAGAGACACAAGTTTCGCAATATACATGGCCACAATTAAGAACTATAGGCTGAAACAGGAGTTCTTTGCATGCAGCACACAATATATCAGCAGTAGAAATGCACTTGGCAGATTCACTGATACTACTCAGTTGAATTCTTATCCATAGAAATAGTTTCGGGCACTTCAAAATCTTCAGTTGAACTTGGCTTAGGAATAGTTGTGCTACTATCCTGAAACAATAGAATGGATTCTGATTGCTCCATATTCGTACTTGGTTCCTCTTTCCCTGTGAAACAGGGGTCTGAAAACAAGTTGGATGGAGAACTTGTCATGGAGGAATGCATTAGATTGCCCACAGGGTTCAGGCCTTCATTAGTGTGTGACCCAAATAGAAAAGCATCGAACTGTGGTGAAAAGGAGCCGATTTCCTTTTCTTTTTCCAAAATCTGATTTTTCCTCCTCTCATGTGCATCAACGAAAAACAACTTTTACTAACCCATGATCTGCAACACAAAAAACAAACTAATAACATGCCTAAAGACTAGGTTTACTCATCCTACATCTAAGGACCCATGTGAAAGACAAGTTTGAAATATTCATAACAAAACAAATTCATAACACAACATGTTGGAGTATTCCATCTTATATTGAGAACATGGAATTAAAAAGAAAAAAAGAAAGAATTAAAACAGAAAGAAAGAAAGAAGAAAAGAGTTAGTTAGTAGAGTCTTGATTAGTTAGTCATTAGTTTACTTTGTTTTGTTGTATTATAAATAGATATTAAGTCTGATGTAAATTATGATTATTCATTAATCACATTCAACATTCTTCCAATTTGCCATTTCCGTTTTCTTCATTGAACCCAGGTTCTTAACATGGTATCAGAGCTTACGCAATTACTCTGAATTACTTTGAATCTCGTTTGAGCAGCAGCAGCAGTAGAATAGAATATCAAAACAATTACGCAAGAAACAGCAGCAGCAGTAGCAGCATGTTCTTAAATTCTTGAAAAATGAGTTATGGAAATTCTCTTGTCAACCCTTCAGATGACTCATCAAGTCCATATTATTTGCATCCAACTGACAATCCTGGTGCTTTGCTAGTATCAAAAATCTTCAATGGAGAGAATTATGTTGCATGAAGTCGTTCGATAATCATTGCATTGACAGTCAAGAACAAGGTACAGTTCATAGATGGTTCGATTCCTTCTCCTCCTTCTGATCAATTTGTCAAACACACAGCATGGTTAAGGGCAAATAATATGGTTCTTTCTTGGTTAATGAATTCCGTTTCAAAAGAAATAAGAAATAGTTTGTTATTTGTGGTTTCTACTGTTGATCTTTGGAACGAACACAAAGCTAGATATCTCAGAAGTGATGGACCAAGAGTTTTCCATTTTGAAAAATCTTTGAGTTGTATAAGTCAGGGTACTCTCTTTGTTACTGAGTATTTCAGTACATTCAAGACTCTTTGGAACGAGTACATTAACTATAAACCATTTCCAACTTGCACATGTGGACAAATGGCAACATGTACCTGCGAACTTTTTTAATTTTCTGCAAATCAGGCAACAATCTGATTATGTACTTAAATTCTTGGTGGGGCTAAATGATTCTTTTGCCACTGTAAGAAGCCAATTGCTGCTCATGGTTCCTTGACCAAGCATGTCCAAAGTTTTTTCTCTACTGCTTCAAGAAGAGAGTCAGAGGTAGCTTACAAATTCTTCTACATATAATGAGACTCATGCTTTGATGGCAAAGTAATTTAATCAACAGAATTACCAGTCGAAGTCTTTCAAAGGCAAACCAAAGAATTCTACTCTACACTGTACTCATTGTGGTTATAATGGTCACACAGTGGATAAATGTTTTCAGCAAAAGGAAGAAGAAATGAGGTTTCTGCTCATGCTGCCATTACAACTTCAGAAGTTTACAATCAAAATAGTAGTGAGCAACACAAGTTTTGCTTCACTCCAGAGGAATTTAATAAACTAATGGCACTTGCCAATTCAGCACAGCCCAATTCAGAATAGCCCAATTCTTCCAATCAGATTACTGCCCAACCAACTGTTAATCTTGTCACCACTTCTCAATTTTATGGTAAAGTGTTTTCTTGTAATTATGTTACTTCTAATCCAAATTTTAGTCTATCTTGGATTCTTGACACAGGTGCAACAGATCATATGATCTGGTCACCACTTTTATATCATTCCATACCTAAACCAATTAATGCATCTATAAACCTTCCTAATGGTACTGCAGTCCCAATTACACATATTGGTTTGTATGTTTCTCAGATTCCTTATTTTTACATAATGTCTTATGTGTTCCTCATTTTTATTTCAATCTACTTTCTGTTTCTAATCTCACTAAATAATCCAATCTTTTTCTTACCTTTACTGCTTCTCATTGCCTTTTGCCTTTTGTAGGACCAGTCAATGAAGAAGATGATTGGGATTGCTCTTGAGAAAGAAGGACTTTTCCATCTCATTCAAGCTTCTTCAAAAGCTAAATCCTGCAATTCTTTTCAATTTAATTCTACACCTTTTGCTTTATCTTCTACTCACAAGCCATTAGATATGTGGCAATGTAGACCTGGACATGTATCTAGTTCAAGATTGCATTCTCTCAAACAAATTGATTCTTCTATCACTTTTAGTTTTACAAATGTTTGTGACATATGCCCTTTAGCAAAGCAAAGAAGGCTTTCTTTTCCTGTATCACAGAGTAATTCTAATAAATGTTTCGATTTGATTCATTGTGATATATGGGTTCCTTTTTGTGACGACCTGCTTCATTTTCCATATATATATATATATATATATATATATATTATTCAATAAAAATAAAATCGATATCACAAATCCCAACTCAGTAGATTATAATTCACCTGGACTCGTGGGTACTAGAGATAAATCAGAACACGACACGAAAGCCTAAGCAGTAGAAAACATATAATCACAATGTTGTAAATACAAAACATCCATCACATTACTACAAATACCAGAATCACTATACCATTGTATTTCAGTATATACACATCTCAAACAAAATCTAGGGACATTTCCCCCAAAAATCCAACTATCCTTACCAAAGCTTACCCTTGAAAAAGGGTAGACAATAGCTCTAATTCAGCAGGACTTTTCCTGCTCTCCTATCTAGGGCTCCTGAAAAGTTTATAAAATTTAAGAGTGAGACACTTCTCAGTAAGAGAAATAAACTAATACCAGTGTGTGGCAACATGAGTATTCTGTGTTTCACATATACTATACATAACATATGCTGTAACTGTTTGTCAAATCTGGGAAAACATATATATATATATATATATATATATATATATCAAATCATGGCAGAACATACTGCATTTTCATAAACATATCTCATTTCATATAATAAAAATAACATAAAAATATTCTCTGCTAGGTTAGCTGGTTGTTGTCATGTATTACTCCCACATGACTGGGTTGTGTGGCCCGAAGGCGGGACCTGACAATGGTTGGCCGACCACTGCCAAGTCAAAAGTACAGTCTGTAAGTCTGATGGGTCTGCTTGACCTGGTCCGTACACTAGGGGCGATCACACACTTCTTAAAAACCACATCGACCATCCAATCTCACACCACTCCGTACAGTAGCATTAACACAAATATCATGATCACGAAGACCATAGACACATAGCAACGGTACCGTGCAAGTGTTAGCCTAGACCAAGCCAACCAGGTTCTGATACCATATAACATATATTGAAACTGTGATACATGGATATTTCATATCATTAATTTTCACATCAATCATATCATTTTTCATATATACGTATATCATAAAAATCATCGGCCCGTACGTCGGTATTACACATTTTATCATAACTCGGCCCGTACGCTGGCAAATCATATCATAGCACATCCTGTACACCGGCAAACATATCATAGCACAGCTCGTACGTTAGCAATCACATCATAGCACAACCCGTACACTGGCAAATCACATCATAGTACAGCCCGTACGCTGGCAAATTACATCATAGCACGGCCCGTACGCTGGCAAACATATATAAAAATCTCGGCCCGTACGCCATTTTTCCCATTAGAAAAATCCGTATCATAATCTTATTCCAGAAAATAGTATTTCAAACATTTTATACTTATGCCACACTGAATAGATTTTTCACATATTTAACATACCAACATTTTAACCATATTTTCTCAAATATAAATCATATATAAATACAGTCATTTCCCTGAAATCAAATTCTATAATAATATACATACATTTTTCATAAAATACTAGTTTAGTTTATCCCCTTACTTGGCCACTGAGAAAGCCCCCAAAATATTCTAGTTTAACACCCGTAGGATTTCCTAACCAATACCCTGAAAATGAAAACTCTCAATATTAAACTTTAGTATTTTCATGCGTACATTATTTATGAGTTTTTCATGAGTTTTTCCTTAAATATAAGATATCTTAATTTATGAAAACACAATTGAAAGATCATTTGATATCTTATACACTTAAAATGTCCTTTTACAAAAATATACTTAACTTTCTTAAAGCTTTAGGATATTAACCATGCTTTGACAAAACCGAGACTAAGTATAAAAATGTTCTTAAAACTAGGTTGTTAAAAACTTGTCCTTTGAAAACATATTTTGAGTTTTGGATTGTTTTTGACAAACTCTTTGAATTTAACTTTGAAAACCATGAATGAGAGTTTGTGACTTTTAGTGCAATCCTATAAACTCAGGTGTTCTAGTGTGCATGCATTGGCTCAACTCTTGCTCAGAAATTATGTAGAAATAAAACACAAGAGTTACAATAAATTCCTACCACACACAACCCTTATTACAAATAAGTTAATAATGAAGATTCCATCGGTTGTGCTTGGGTACATCCGAGTACGTGACCTTTTGATCTTTCCTACTTCGATCGTCAACTCGGTTAAATCTTTACCTTTGATCCAGTACTTAGTGAAAGTGTCACTTGTACCTGTACTAAGCATAATCTGCAAAGATGGAAGACACTAGGAACAACAAGTAGGTTAATATCATCAAAATATAATAAGCCATGATAGTGTGGCTATCAAGGCTAACAAACCTAAATGCTTATAAAAAGTACCTCTAAGGAAGATAAGACATCTCATCTTATCTCATTTCCATCCATACTTTTACTATTGTAAACATACAATCCTTCTACGTTCCTTAACTTAAGCATCGAAGTGATTCCCCAAAATACAATCAGAGTCTTCCAAACTATTTTTTCTTTTATTCTCGACAGGTAATCAAAGTTGTGATTGATTCAAATTCTCTCGGACAAATTTTAGCAGCAACACTAACTTTTCTATACAAATTTTAAATTGAAAAATAAGGTGGCATTTTGAAATTATTGGAAAAATTAGAAATAAAAATTGAAACTGGTTAAACAATATTGTAGAGTCAAAACTTTTTATTATTTTTCATTCTGGCATATAATAAAATAGAAAATTAGTGCCCATTTAGTCATTGATAATGATTTTTACTTTCCTTTTTCATTTTTACATTATAAAGGTTTTCACTTTTTTTAAAAAATTTTTTTTTTAGTATTTGTATTAAAAGAGTACATAGAAAACAAAGAGTTTGCTTAGTTGTACAAAATAATGTTTTAAATAGATTTCAATATATTTATAACAAAAAATAATTTTTTTTTAATTTTTTTTTCAAAAATTATATAAGGTAATATTTGGAATTATGGATTTGGGGAGTTTGATTTGAATTTATGTGTATTTAGATGAAATTCAATACATAATCCACAAAAAATCAAAGTTTTATATCAATTCAATTCGTACTTCGAGTTTAAAGTAAGAATCTAGAAAAAAAAAAAAGTAGTTTTCAATTTTTCTACATAAATTTATAAGATTGGAAAACAATGTGACATTTTTACAATTATTTAAAAAATTAAAAATAAAAATTTAAACTATTTCCACACATAAATAGTGTCAAAATTTTTTATCGATATTAATTTATTTTATATAAATGTTGTAAAATCGAAAAATTAGCTGAGGGCCTATTTAATTGTGAAAAGTATTTTCTGTTTTTATTTTTTATTTTTTATTTAAAAAAATTATAACAGCTTTAACTTATTTTTTAGTTTTTAAGAACTGTATTAAAAAGGTAAAAAAAATTAAAAAAAAATTGTTTAATGTGGAAAACAATCTTTTAATTATTTTTTATTTGTAGATCTCAAAATAATTTCGAAAATGACAACCTGTTTTCTAACTTCCCAAAATATAAGATAATATTTTGGATCATGAATTTTGTTGTTCGAATTTGAATTTGTGTAGATTTAGAAGAAATTATACACATAATCAATACAAATTATAGTCCAAGATTTGGATTCTATACATCCACATGCAAATTAAGAGTTACAAATTTATAAAATTCTAAAAAGATATTTTATAAATTTTATATATAATTTTAGAAAATAAAAAAATAAAGTGGTATTTTTATCACTATTTTTTAAAAATTAAAAATAAAAAATAAAACTATTTTCACAAGCAAATAGCATCAAAACTATTTACTGTTATTCATTTGTTTCATTTAAGTATTGTAAAAAATAAAAATAAACTATTTTAAAAGTTTTTAAAAATTAAAATGGAAAATGAATATCAATTTCAACAACAATTAAATGGGTTCTAACTTTTTTTTAAATTTCTTTGAAAGACTAAAATAGAAAATAAAATTATTTTTCACCATTAAACGAGTCTTAATTAAAATTTACGAATTTTTTAAAAATTAAAATAAATAATAACAATGTTTCAAAAACTCAAGAGGCCCACTAGCCTTCCTAATGCATCACCAAAACGAGATAGTGCTTCGTTTGCGGGACTCAAAAAAAAGCGTAGGTAGGATTCCAAATGCAAAATTTGTCAAGTTGTCCCAATTTAAAAACAAAAAAACAAAAGAAGTGGCAATTTTTTCCTAAAATAAAAATGGTTTAAACCTAAAATTACAAATGAATTAAACCACCCATTAATGGCTTGGTAAGAATTCGCTCAGGCTCGTTCATAGTATAAACAAATATTTTCTCAACTTAATTTTGAGGCTCTTTTAATAAAGAAGTCAAATTTAAACAAAAATAGACTCCGCTCAAATTGACTTATCAACAACTTGATTATATGATTGATTTGTACTTATATTAAGCTCATTCATAGATTTATTTAATAAAGTCGAATTATGTTTGGTAAACATCAGTATGCTTAAAAGTAGGGATAACTTGAGTATGAAAATGTTTAGCTCAAACTTTATAATTTAAATTTAGTGATAATGACCATTAAAAAGGTCATAAAATTGATTTGGAAAGAACAAAAAACTCTGAGCCGGTATCAATACGAACTTTTTTTTTAAAAGAAATTTTCCTTTTTGCCAAATAAAAAATTCTAAGAACCTCTCATTCCGAAAAAACAAACCGTGGTAGATATTTCAATAAGTTATTTATTTGTACAATGAACAAGTATAAACAAATATGTTTACCATATAAAGTTGGATTTGGCGAGGGCAACACTACAAAACTCAATTTGTCTTGTTTACTGCCCCCTACTATGAATTGTAATGTCAACGCGTGAACTTCACATTTTAGGCTGAAACAAGGGGGGCGCCATGTCTAATGAGATGTTGCCAAAAAATTTATATTCTGAGTACTTTAAGATCAAATCAATCCACCGAACTCATCACATGGGCCTCACCCACCGGCCCAAAATATATACAACTTAGATAGGCCTAACTCCGGTGGAGCCCACTCAGGGTCGGAGCCCAATTTGTGTTTTGCAACTTAAAGCTACTTCATCACCAGCTGTCACCTCTCCTTCCTCAGTGTGAACGCCATTAGATGCGAGTCAACAGTCAACTCGTTGACCCATTCTAGTCAGACTTATTTAAATAGTCAATTCATTTTAGACATAATAATAATAATAATAATAATAATAAGAGTTATTTTGATAATGTCTTACGCGTCTCAGAAATTTTAAAATATTTTTAAAGAAATTTCGTAAAACTTTTTAATCTGTGTCTCTAGCCCGAGGAGAGAGAGGGCGTCTTTGGACCCCAAGAAGAAGGGTGATTTTGTAATTTTGGTGCTATTAGATATCTAAAAAATTTATAGTTGCCAATTTGAATTTTGGAATGACGTCCTCCCTTGACCCCCCCCCCCCTTGCCCGGACGTCATGTCCCCGTTCAAGCGGTCACTGTGCTAGCGAGTAGCAAGCAGCAACTTTCTTGCCTTTTCCTCCCTAACAAACAGAAAAAGTTAAAAAAAAAAAAACCCCCACATTGAAAATACCCCGTATTCCAAAATAATTTAAATTAAAAATTATACCTCGCGATCTCTCTAGAATTTTTTATATAATTGAGAAGCATTGACGGTGTAAAAATATATTATTGTTAATATTTTAAATTTTTTAAAAAAATATTAAAAAATATTTTTTTATAATTTTTTTTTATTTTCTTTCCTCTTGATTTTTACCATACAAATGAAAAAGCAAAAAAAGAAAAAGAAATAAATTCATAAAAAAAAAAGGTGATAAAATGCCATGAATAATTTTGTAAGTATCACAACTATCTCCACAGCAGCTTTATCCTTTAATCATTGTTATAAAAAACCATTTTTTTTTCTTACTTACAAAATAAAAATTGTCATATTTAAAATAAATGCATATAGTGTCACCCTTTTTGTATAATATTTATTATTTATTAATAATAATAAAAATTTAGGGCGACATCAGACGTATTAGGCCATGTTTCGATTGGGCGTCGTGGCGAACGGCAGAAGTTGGGCCACGTGTACGGTCAACCTCGACTTCTAACATCTCCCAGAAAATCGACGGTCAGCCAATGGCAAGCACCACGGCTACATAATAGGCTCACAGTCGGCCAAAGACGCACCTCGATTTAGCTCTGCCCGTGAAGCAAAAGCTCATCGTCTCTTCAACTGCAAGGTGTCTTCCATAGATATGGCTGGAAAATCTTTCAAATACGTGATCCTCGGTGGTGGTGTTTCTGCCGTAAGCGTCGATCCAGTCCAATTAATTTGTGTTGATTGCTTTTTTTTCTTTTATTGTAATTTTTGAGCAATTGTTGATCTGTTCTCCGTATTTGATGTTCACGGACCTGATTTTTAAACATAAAAAACGGAGATATCTGGATTTCTTGAAGTGCGATTGATTTAGAGAGCAATTGCCTTGTCTTGGTTTGGTGAAGTGAGTTATAGTTGTTACTTGTTGCTTTTTAGATTTCGAGTCTGGCTGATCAAGGCATTATCGAATCCTGCAAGATTTTATGTGTTTGATTGTGATATTTACTTAGGATTCAACGAACTGTTTCCGATTAATTAATTAATTTCAGCTTAAACGAGTGGTTCTTCGTTTTATTTTGTGTTCTTTTTTGAGTTAATTGCAAAGAAAGAATAATCTCGTCAGTTCGTACCGTCGTAAGGAGGTTTCTGCTATAATACGTACTGTAGATATTTATTTATTTATTTATTTTTTCTGAAATGAAACCTCTTACATTTTCAGGGATATGCAGCTAGGGAGTTTGCCAAACAAGGAGTTCAGCCAGGCGAGCTGGCAATTATATCCAAAGAGGCGGTATGTTTTCCCGAATTTTGTTTTTAGATATTTGAACTGCCTGTGTTTGTTGCTTGTATGGAGGTTAATTCTCTTTGGGTCATGGCATATGTAGGGGGATGTAGTAAATCTAGAGTTTGTAATTAGCTCGGACTTATTGTGTGACATTTTTGCTGCTTTATATTTTTTGCGCTGCTAGTAAGTATGTAGGATGGAACATTTCATGCAAAGTGCTTCACTTAGGGTAGTTGCTAGATGTTGCAGCTGAGCTGCCAAAGTTTAGGCTTTCTTAACCTGCAGAGTGTTGATAAAAGTTCAGTTATGTTCTTACTAACAGAAAAAAGTTTTCAATTCACTTAGAAATTATTTACGATAAAATATTGTATAATTATTAAAATTAGAGCCTTAGACATACTATTCTATGATGAAGCATTTTATTTTTCTCTAGAATCATACCTTTTGTTCGCAGATGATAGTCTTGATAGATGAAACTAGACACGTAGTAGAATTTAACCTAGAGTCATGGAAAGATAGTTGAAAATCTAGAATTTTGAGATAGTATAGAAAAAGGATTGCATGCGAACTCCATTCTTGGCATGCAAATATGTTAATAATATGGCAATTGATATTTTTTTAGAATTCCTTATAAATGCATATGATCAGCAAAGGGGCAACTTATTAATAAGGGGAAAAGGCATCAAGAGGATGCCACCCAAGCACAATGGAGAAAATGAAAACAATGTAACCGTCACTCTTAAGGTGTCAATAAAATCAAGAGATACATATATGTCCCTCCCAATCATCTTACTGTGCCAATTAGAAGTCATAGCTAACCAACGATCTTTGACAACATGCAGAGGGGAAGCTGATCCCTCGAAAGTTCTTCTGTTCCTTTCCCTCCAGTCAGTCCAAGAAACAACAAAGGGAATGAGGGAAAGGGATTTCCTAACCTTTTTTCCTCAGATCCCAGCCCAAGCCCTTAACTCGCCCTCCACTGAAGCTGCAGTGATTCACCTCTACCCTGACCATGGAAATGACCAAGCTGGAATAGTTTTGTTACATTTGATATGTTATATAAATATAACCAAGAGAAATTAAAGAAGATGTTGTACACATAATTAAAGTAGGTTGGGTAAAATGAAGGAGTGCACTTGGTGTGATACATTACAAACAACAAACCAAGCCTTAAGTTCCACTAGGTAGGGTCAGCTACATGAATCATTTTCCATCAATTTTTGTGATTATGGACAATTTCCTTGGACAAATTCAGGCTATTAAATCCTTACTCAAATTTGGTGTGATACATGACTGGAAAATTTTATGATATGAAACAAGATGTCCAAAAAGTAATTGCATTTCAACAAATCCACAGTAGAATATTGTAGCAGTTATAGAGGATAAGGGAAGGGCAATTGAGATGGTTTGGTAACTTGCAAGAAAAAGTCGATTCAGTTGATGTTAGGGGTTGATGAGGGTCAAGGGTAGACCTAAATTACCTTGAGCCAAGGTAAAAATAAAAAATTTGACAACTCCAACTTTTCAAAAATATTGCCCTGAATTGTGCACAAGGGTGAAAAGTATCCATACAATGGGGCCGAGTAATTGGTTGGTTGGTTATTGTTGCTGTGCATCCAAACAGTAAATGCAGCTGGACTGATAATTTTAATGTATTGCGACCCAATTGCAGCTTAGATGGTTTAGCTGCATACATTATAGGCCAAATAATGCTTCGGTGAGAGTGTCATTTAGTTGGCATTAGAGGTTGGGAGGGGGAGGGGGTTGCATTGGACCTAGAACAACTTGGACAGAGAGAGAATATTCGATAGCACCTTAACATTCTGAGGATATTGACAAAATGTTTCATATGGCTACTTGGGACCTATGTCTTGATTGTTATTGTGGTTGTTCTTGTTGTAGCTGTTGCCACTGCTGTTGGTGTTTGTGTCAATGTATGCTAACTTATCATTGAAATAAACTAATGGATTAGCCTGGGGAATTCTCTGGATGTAATTCTTTTAAAATGAATATGTTGATGTTGTTAGGTTAATAAAAACATGTGGTAAACTTGCTTAGAGTTTTTACTTTTTGTTGGTTGTATTTCAAATGGAGGAATATTATGTGTCATGGAAACTATAAAAATGTGAGTTTGCCAGCTTCCTGAGATAAAGAGAGTACTTACTGTTGCACACTTATACCTCTTTTATTAAACTGCTTCTCCTGTCATTTTCCCATGGTGTTAATTTTTCCCCTCTGAAATACATTAGCAGTAGCTACAGTTTACTTTCTATACATGATGCAACGAATATCAACTCTAACCATCCTGACTTATTCCTTTCAGGTGGCTCCTTATGAACGTCCGGCACTTAGCAAGGCATACTTATTTCCTGAGGGTAAGTAATGTGGTTCTTATCAGAAAATGCTACAGTTATCGCTGCACCCTAGCACCCAATGTTTTAGAAGGCAAAGGCATAAGTTGAGGCTTGAGCCTTTTGAGAACTTTATTTTTAGATAAAATATGTAAATAAATTACATATATTTTAAAAATAAAGATAAAATTAAGAAAATCACAAATATAAAGTAAAAAAAAAAAAATCAGATATAATTTGCAAACTAAGCCATTCAAAGATTGCTAACTTGAATTCATTACATAAATCACGACAAGAGATAGCTATAACATTACAAATTTCAAATTATTTTCAAGATCTAAGACCTAACTCCCTATTATTTTGGAAAGGTTGAAGTTCAAGAATTTCAAAAATCAACTCATGTTATGACATTCCTTTTAGATAAACATGGGGTAAAAATATTTAGCCAAATGTAACTTGAGAATCAGACACCCAAAAATGCGCAAGTCTCAACTAAAAAGATGTGAAAGGCATGTCTTTTGTACAAATGTGCAAGCCTTAATGTGTAATGCATTGGTCTTCTTGGGATTTGTTATTTTAGATTAAACCTCAAGGAGTTAGGCATACCTTGCGTAAGCCTTGAGGTGGGGCTTGGTTGAGCCTTTTAAAACACTGCTAGCACCTGAGGCTTTGATTGGCTGTTGATACTTCATTTTCTCACCGGTAATCAATATTTGTAGGTTGTCGTCATTGTGTTCTGAATCTTTTTACAGGGTACTAGATACAGTGGTTCTATTTTTACGTGAACATTATTTAGTTGACATTGTCATAGATTCAATGTGATATCTTAATGTACCATATGCCAATGTTTCTCTGTTACATCTTTCATTTTTAATAGACACATCTAATTAGTTTAAACATTATTTTGTAACTGCATTCTGCTATTTTCTTTTCCCACTTTCTTTGTTTTGTAATTACTCTTTTACAGTAACTTCATAGTGCAATCTACATTTACAGGGGCTGCAAGACTTCCAGGATTTCATGTTTGTGTTGGGAGTGGAGGCGAGAGGCTGCTTCCTGAATGGTATAAAGAGAAAGGTAATGGGGGTTTCTCACCTATGTTAGTGAAATCCCTTTTGATGATAGGATGAAAAATAATCTCAAACAATGTAATATGCTTATGTTGACATTGAATTCTAACATGCAATTGACTGCTTCCTGTTATTGTGAATTATTTTTCACATAGATATTTATTTTCTGGTGTAAAAATTTCTTGTGTACCCTCAACCAATGGATGCAGGCATAGAATTGATCCTTAGCACGGAAATAGTGAAAGTGGATCTTGCATCCAAGACTTTGAAAAGTGCAGCTGGAGAATCCTTTGAGTATCATGTTTTGGTCATTGCAACTGGTTCCACGGTATGCATGCTATCTCCAAGATTATGCATAGTATATATTCATGTTTTTTGCCTGTCTTCTATGTAAATGATATTATCTTCTACTAATTTGCAGGTTATAAGGTTGACAGATTTTGGTGTAAAAGGGGCTGATGCTAAAAACATCTTCTACTTGAGAGAAATTGATGATGCTGATAAACTTGTAGAAGCAATTAAACAAAAGAAGAATGGGACGGCTGTGATTGTTGGAGGAGGATACATTGGTCTTGAACTTGGTGCAGTGATGAAGCTCAACAATTTTGATGTTAGCATGGTTTACCCAGAACCCTGGTGCAGTAAGTGGAATTTACATTGCCTCCTGGATTCAATATTAATTCCTTATGTTTCGCATCAAAATTATGGAAGATGAGATGGAGTGCACTTCTGATTTATTTTAGTAGGTCTGAGGTTTCCTAATATGGACAGTTATTTTGCAGTGCCTCGGCTTTTCACTTCTGGTATAGCTGCCTTTTATGAGGGCTATTACGCTAATAAAGGAATCAAAATTATTAAGGGAACAGTTGCAGTTGGGTTCGACTCTGATACGGCTGGAGAGGTAAGCTCTCAAGCATCATTGTATCAACAATCTTCGTATATTATCCACTTCACAGAATGGAATTCTCTGTGTTTTATATTCAGGTAAAGGCAGTAAATCTTAAGGATGGTAGGGTGCTGGATGCTGACATTGTTGTTGTTGGAGTTGGGGCAAAGCCACTTACAACATTATTCAAGGGGCAGGTTGAGGAGGAAAAAGGGGGCCTCAAGGTTAGTGTCATATTTTAAGTCTATCTGTAATTCTCTTTCTTAAAATTTTTATGATTGGTTTTATTGGTTTATATATTCATCTCAATATAATAGATGAATATATATTCATATTTTTTTTCTTTAGTAAGCTTTCCAGAATTTTAAATGTGTTTTGTGCTGCATTAACACCTAGCATGGAAATTGAGTTTATGCAATGCACAAGTATTGTAAGATCATGGAAGGCAAAAATACTCATTATTAATAATTTAATAAAGTAGGGTGATTCTTCAATATTTTTATAAGCTGCTTGTTACTTATATAAGATCAAGGAAAAACTAAAACATCTCAGTACTCCAATTTGTAGGCTGATTCTTCAATTATTTATATACGGTGCTTATGAAAAATTCCATGCATCTTCAAATATCTCATTTCTGATTAGATCATCAACCAAGAAGTGGATGAAAAATGATATTGGTATATGCTTCTTTCTAAAGCAAAACTTACTCTCATAAACAACAATATGTGACATTCTTCTTTGTTCCATCACTTCCACTGTAGACATGTGGATTTCAGGGCACAGGATTCAGTCACTAGAAAATTCTTGCACTGATCGTAAAATCCTATTCCTGATTCTGAACATGTTTTGGATAGTGTTTCAAAAAAATTATAGCTTATGGAACAGTTGTTTCATTGCAGACTGATGCGTTCTTCAAAACTAGCGTTTCTGATGTATATGCCGTGGGTGACGTTGCTACTTTCCCAATGAAACTATATAATGAGATCAGAAGAGTTGAGCATGTTGACCATGCTCGTAAATCAGCAGAACATGCAGTGAAGGTATTTATAAATTTAATGGTTAATCATCTGATTGCTCTCATCTGGCTTCGGCTGTGCTGCCTTGACATTTGTCAATGACTTGGGGTTAAAGTTTTTGCATTTTTCTGTTCATTCTGTGATGAATTTTTAAAAACTTTACATGTTGGAAAGTTTGGTAACCAAGGATTGCTTACAACACTCTATGAAAATGGCTGAAATGTTTGCTGAGCCTTCTCCATTTTGCATACTTTTTGCATGGTTGTTTTTCTTGATTTCCACCTAATCTTTGCTGTTTGATGTACTTGTTCTTATTCCAACTTTTGCACAGGCCATCAAAGCGAGTGAGGAGAAAAAGTCAGTTGACGAGTATGACTACCTTCCATACTTCTATTCCCGTTCCTTTGATCTGTCATGGCAGTTCTATGGCGACAACGTGGGTGACACTGTGATGTTTGGAGACAGCAACCCAGCATCGCCAAAGCCCAAGTTCGGTTCTTACTGGATTAAAGATGGGAAGATTGTTGGAGCTTTTCTGGAGGGTGGGACTCCAGAAGAGAACAAGGCCATTGCCAAAGTTGCGAGGCTCCAACCTCCAGTTGGGAATTTGGAGCAACTGTCGAGTGAAGGCCTCAACTTTGCATGTAAGATTTGAAAATCTTATCCAAATTTGGGGAGGAAAAGTACGTGGACAGACACAGACCAACATTGACTACACTCTTAATTTTTCATATTTTCTGATTATAGGATAATGGATAGATTACATAAAAGAGTGGGCTTTGTTCTTAAATGGACTATTGCTTTTAAACTGCTTTGGATTGATCACAGTTCTGTAATTTGGGTTGTGGATTACTCTGCTTTTATTACAATTGGAAAGATGGCTTCAGTTTTTATTAAGGTCACTGCCTGATTTGGTTTACATTGATATTAGTCTTCATATGAAATGGTTGTCATTTCCTTCCTTTTTTTTTTAGCATGTGTCTAGCAATTGTCTGGTTGTCTTGTATTTCTTTGAAGGATTGACAAGGAAAATCTATCAGATGGATAACCTCATAATAGCCCAAACATCTTTGTCTTGACAAACTGGAGAATTAAATCCTAATTTAATATTAATTGTGATTCCTATTTCTCCCTAATTGTCATTAATTGGGACTCCCATTTATCTCAATTGAGATTTGGGTCACATAGAATAGTTGCAAATTGAAGCCTCTGGCTAACATTTCCTTGCCAATCCCTTATTCCACATTTGACCTCTCTGTAGTAGTAAGTTATTCCTTCTCAAACCATAATTAGATTTTCCGCACAACTTGACATCATATTCAGTTAGTATGATAATATTATTATAATTATGTGTTTGCTTGGGACTTCATTGTACACACTAAATAACATAATTTATACTTAATTTACTAATATAAATTGTGACCTAGTTTCATTTCAAGATACAAATTTTTTCTTCGACATAACTCTTATCTTCTACTCTTTTTTGAAATTTATATTTTGTTGGATAACTAAATGAAACTACATCTCCTATAACTCTAGTATTTGTTAGTATACACAAAATCGAACCAATTGAGTAATTCTACAGGTCATGCGCGCAGTGACTATAGGCATCAAAAAATCAACTTTAACGACAATGGTCCTTCCATACCTTAGCTTCTGATAAGTATTTATATTTTTATTCAATATCAATTTTATTAATAAACATTTTTCCTTCTATTATATTTCCAACAATCTTAAAGCTGAGTTCTATTATTTATTTTTAGAAGGAGAAAAAAAATTGCATACATTGAAAATTTTCAAATTTTTTGTGTATTTTCTAAGTTTTTTGGGCTACAAAAGATTTTATTGTTGTTACTTTCTTGCATTGAGTATTTTATATTAAATTATTTTTTTCTCAAATTTCTTATCTATGTTATAGTCGTGCTAGAGATATGTTAATTGAGTAGCACTATTTTTTTTTTAACTTATTTAAATATTATCAAATTTGGAAATATATTGACGTGTGGAGGTTACAATGCTATAATAACTATAATATCATTTGAGATTTATTATATTTGAGTCAAAAGTAAAAATTGTGGTTTGAACAATTGAATTAGAAGGGTTTTTTCGCTTCCATTTGAGGGCTTAATTTGTTTATATAAATAGGAGATGTGTATGTGCATTAATGAGGCGACGCTATTATTTTTTATTATTTTCTGTACATAAAAATTAAATATTTTATTTTATTTAATTACATATATGGGAAAAAAATAATTACCCATTTTTTCCTAATTATACGATTGCTTGTAAGGCATATAAATTTATTATCCTTAGTTGTGGGTGTTAAAAATGTTTTGATATTTTATTATGTGAAATAGATTGTAGTGCATAAATATGCAATTAAATTCATATGCTGAATCATTATTGTTGATGATTTTGTAAAGCAATATAGGTGCAAACGAAGTACAATATTTGCATAAGAACAATTAGGAGTGAGCAAAATTTAGTCAAAACTGAGTAACCTGAATTAACCGACCCAATTCGATTGGTTTGATTCGATTAAAAAATAGTTCAATTCAGTTTAGTTTTAATTTTTGGGAAAATTCGATTTTCGGTTCGATTTGAGGTAATTTTAATTTTGGTTAATCGAATTATATAATAATAATTAATATATATGTATATATATAACTCTAACAGGGTGGGGGAATGGCCATGTGGGGGATTTTAGGTATAGGGATTAGGATTCCAACTTCCAACCCCACTCGACAGTCTCCACTCCACTCTCTAGTCTTTAGCCTCGACCTTAAGAGTCGCTTGCTGCTAAACCTAGCCTAGTCGATGCTCACCGCAATCTGCAATCGCCGCTCGTCGTTGGAGTTGGACCAGTCGCACTCCACTCTCCAATCGCCTAGTCGATTTGCCCTTCCTAACTATGATTCTGTCTGTTAGATTATGCATTTTGCTAATAAGCCTTTTCATAGTGTACTATATTGATGTATCTCAATGTATTTATACAAGTAGAGGGAATCAGAACTGTTACACAGTTAAGAATAAAACAAAGGAGAAAGGTTCCCCCACGGTTACAGAGGGGAATATAAGTTTGTTACAGGGATGTACAGGTATTATTTTGAGTTGTGCTGATACACCCCCTTGAGTCTAATGGTGTATCACACACATTGAGACTCGATTGAAATCGAAAAAATGTGTCAGAGACCAGGGGCTTGGTGAAGATATCTGTGATTTGATCCTTTGAGCCGAGAAACGAGATTGTTAGTGATTGAACTACTACGCGGTCATGGACAAAGTGAAAATCGATGTCCATGTATTTTGTCGGGGAGTGGAAGATTGGGTTAGTGGAAAGGTAGGTGGCTCCAATGTTATCACACCATAAGGTGGGAGGGTGAGAGAGAGGAATCTTAAGTTCACGTAGAATTGTTTGTAGCCAGATTGTCTCGGCAGCAGCAACGACAATGGAGTTGTATTTAACTTCTGTGCTTGAATGAGCAACGGTAGTGTCGAAAGCATCGTCCCAAAATTTATAAGGTAGTTTTGCGTGAGCCAATAAGGCTAGACCTGTTTCAACAATGTGTCTATGTGTTAGTTGTGGCTCTTATACTTCTATTTTGGTAAGCAAAGAAGGAATGAAGAAAAACATGAGAAGGGCTGCACAGCAGGACTCGTCGACGAGAGCCTATGCTCGTCGACGAGGGAATAACAAAGGTTCGTCGACGAAGGTTCTAGAGCTCGTTGACAAACAATTACCAAGTGGGAAATTTTCAGATTTCTAGTATCGTCAACGAGACCTCTATATTCATCGACGAAGGGTTTTCTTGGTCTCTTTGACGAGGCTTTGTTTTCGTTGACGAGAGGCGCCTGGGCTGTTGTAGTTTTCTAAAATTTTGAATTTTTGAACGTTGGGTGGCTGGGCAAATGGGGGGAAACCTCTGAGGAAACTCTATATATGTTATCTGGGCATATTTTGAAAGAGAGAGTGATCATTATTGAAGTGTATTGTGTACAATTTGATTTCCTTAATGAAATTTGTGTGCTATTACTTTCGTGGATGTAGGCTTTGCCGAACCACGTAAATATTTGTGTTGATCTTGTTCTGTTGTGTGTGTTATTTATTTCTTGTTGTTTATTCCACTGTGCATCTTCATTATACGATCCATATCACAACAAGTTGGTATCAGAGCAATTGTTGTTATGGCATCGGGATCGTCTTCTATAAGATTTGACATTGTCAAACTCGATAGAACTGGAAACTTCGGTTTATGGTAGTGGAGAGTGAAAGATATTCTTGTGCAACAAGAAATGGCTAAGGCTATGCTTAATACTCAACTGGAATGAATGGATGAGGCAACATGGTTAGATTTGAAAGCAAAGGCAGTGTCGACAAACGCTTGTGTTTGACCGACAAAGTTCTCTATTGGGTGATGGAGGAGGATTCTCCAGCGGCTATCTAGCGAAAGTTAGAAAGTCGGTACACGTCTAAATCCCTCAATAACAAACTTTTTTTTAAGCAGCGTTTATTGGGTTAAGTGTTGAGTTTGTAGGTGTGGAGTCGTCGACAGTCGTGCCAGCCCAATCATCACCTTTTACATTGAAGAACGGTGGCCACCAACCTCTACAAATTTTGTTGAAATCTATAGCCACCTTCTTTGATTTTACTCCCCCCTTTTGTATATATATATATATGTGTACGTAAGAGGTGTGGCCGTGTGTGAGAGTAGCTGTGTGGGTTGCAAAAAATTGTCTGTGCAGCAGTGAGCTGAGAGAGGTGTGAGTTGTGTGTGTGTGCAGAGAGCAGAGTGCAGAGAGTTGCAGTAAGAGAGAGAGAAGAGAGAGATATAGAGAGTTGAGCAATGGCTCCTCCTTGTAATTTATTCTCCAGTATAGTACAGTGGTGTGAGCTCCCGTGGATGTAGGACAGATTTGACCGAACCACGTAAATCCGGTGTTCCAGTGTGGATGTACTTTATTTTTCTTCGTGTGTGATTGTTGCTTCAGGATTATCCCCAACAATTGGTATTAGAGTTTGGTTGGAGTAGAATCTCCAGATCGAAGAAAAATTCCCGGATTTTGAGCCTCTATCCAGTAGCTCAAAATTTAATTTTGAGGATACCATCGAACTCCTTTTGCCGAGACGAAGCCAACGGTTGTAACCGGAGCTCGAACGAAGCTCAGAAGACTCCGCACGCGCCAACACGTGCCACCAACCTACAGGCGACGTTTCCACACACCCAGACGCGCCTTCACGCGCCTGCAAAGACTTGTCGGGTTCCTGCACGTGCGGCCACGTGCCGGAGAACGAAAGGAGGTTGAAGACAAGTGACGTCAACGCCACGTCACCCATCCACGTTAGCACATGTCAGCCGGGACTCGTGCCCAGCCAGCAGCCACATCAGTGCCACATGGCGCTCAGTAAGCGGCCAGCCAGCAGCCGCGTCATCGCAACGTCAGAAGCCGAGATAGCACCATGTCAGCCCGAGCCCACGCCATGTCATCAAGTGGGTCCCACAGTCGCTCGCCAGTAAGTGGGCCCACAGTGCCATGTCAGCAGTGGGCCCCACGTGCCACGTTAGCAAACGGTGCAGTAACGACATCACTAATGCCGTCAAGGAATATTCCGTTAAAGTTGACCTGGTTTGACCGTAAGTTTGACCGAGTTTTTCGAAGCCATTTCGGGTCCATTTTTCGAACGACTTAAGCCATTTCTAGGGATTTTGGCTGTTCCAGATCCAACTGTGCTGTCCGATTGAACTAATCCCATCTTTAGATCAGCGAATCAAGATGTCGAACGAAAAGAGCTCTCAGATCGAGATGTTTGACGGCACAAACTTTGGTTTCTGGAAAATGCAGATAGAGGACTATTTATTTGGTAAAGAATTACACTTACCAATGATGGAGAAGCCAGATCCATGAAGGAGAGCAAGTGGGAGTTGCTTGACAGAAAAACCCTTGGAGCCATTAGAATGACGTTGTCAAAGTCTGTGGCGTTCAATATCAAGCATATAACATCCACCAAGTCTCTAATGGATGCGCTCTCTAATATGTACGAGCAGCCTTCCGCAGCAAACAAGGTACATCTCATGAAAAGACTATTTACGATGAGCATGTTTGCAGGTGAAAGTTTCAGTAGGCATTTGAATAATTTCAATGAGTTGTCGGATCAACTTGCCTCAGTCGGGATAACGTTTGATAATGAGATTCAGGCCTTGTTGATTCTCAGTCAACTGCCTGAAAATTGGAATGGTGTTGTTACTGCCATTAGTAGTTCCGCAGGAAAATCGAAGCTTGTATATGATGAAGTCGTCAGCATGATTTTGACGGAGGAAATCAGAATGCAATCAAACCATGGCTCCACTTCGAGTTCAGCCTTGAACATGGAGAGTTTAGGCAGAGGAAACAGGCATGGACGATCAAACAACCACGGCAGATCTAGGCCCAGGCAGTTTAAATCCAGAAATCCGAGAGGTACTCAGGACACAGGTTCCCAGAGCACAAAAGTTATTAAGTGCTAGAAATGTGGAAAAACTGGTCATTACAAGAACCAGTGTAGAAGTCAGAAGAAAGAGACGTGGGCAAAGACAGAAGCAAATATTGCTTCCGAGAATGATGAGATGTTGATCTGCTCTTTGGAGAGCAAAAAAGAGTCTTGGGTGTTAGACTCTGGAGCTTCATTCCATGCCACTTGCAGCAGAGATTGCCTGGAGGAGTATACATCAGGTAATTTCGGTAAAGTATGTCTAGGCAATGATCAACCTTGCGACATTGCTGGTAAGGGAACAGTGAAGATCAAAATGAACGAGTCAGTATGGAAACTGAGAGGTGTCAGGTATATTCCAGACCTGAGGAAGAATTTGATCTCAGTCGGTCAATTGGCAGATGAAGGTTATAACACATCTTTCATTGGTGATGAATGGAAGATTTCGAAGGGTGCATTGATAATTGCTCGAGGTAAGAAAAGTGGTACTCTTTATGTAACTCTTGATACATGTATGTCTATTACAGTTGCTACAGGAAATGATGATAGCAACCTATGGCATCAACGACTTGGACACCTGAGTGAGAAGGGACTCAAGGTGATGCACTCAAAGGATAAGTTGAGTGATTTACAGTCAGTGAAGATCGACACATGTGAGGATTGCATATTTGGGAAACAGAAGAGAGTCGGTTTCCAGAAAAACATCAGTACCCCGAAGAAGGAGAGACTTGAGTTAGTCCATTCAGATGTATGGGGACTAACAACCATTTTGTCTATAGGAGGAAAGCATTACTTTGTCACGTTTATCGATGATCATTCACAGAAGGTATGGGTTTACTTCCTGAAGTATAAATTTGATGTTTTTTATGCTTTTAAAAATTGGAAAGCGAAGGTAGAAAATGAAACTGGTTTGAAAATCAAGAAGCTGAGAACAGATAATGGTGGAGAGTATGTTGACACCGAGTTCAAGAAATTCTGCTTTGAGCATGGTATTAGAATGGAAAGGACTGTACCAGGTACGCCTCAACACAACGGCGTAGCTGAGCGGATGAATAGAACGTTGATAGAAAAAGCTAGAAGTATGCGTATACAGTTAGGCTTGCCAAAGATGTTTTGGGCAGATGCAGTCAACACAACAGCTTATTTGATTAATAGAAGTCCTTCAGTACCATTGGACTATAGCCTACCAGAAGAAGGGTGGAGTAACAAAGAGGTAAGACTTTCACATTTGAAAGTTTTTGGTTGTGTTGCATATGTACATATCAATGATCATGTCAAGGATAAGCCAGATCCGAAATCATGGAAATGCACTTTCATCAATTATGGTGGAGATGAGTTTGGATACCGCATTTGGGATGATGAAAACAAAAAGGTGATCAGAAGTGGAGATGTGATTTTTGATAAAAAGATGATATACAAAGACAGGCACACAGCAGAATCCACCAAACCAATTTAGAGAGAATCAACCCATGTAAATATGGATGGTGTCCCAGAATGTGTTGGGACACAACAGCAGAATGCCGAGAATCCTTAGGCGGAGGAACTAGTGGAGCAGATCGTCACACCACCGCCTCCTACTCCAGCTCCGGAGCTCAGGAGATTTACTCGGCCCCATGTATCAAACAGAAGGTATATAGATTATTTACTCCTTACAAATGGAGGAGAGCCCGAATGCTATGATGAAGCATGTTAGACAGGAGATGCGAGCAAGTGGGAGCTTGCAATGAAGGACAAGATGAAGTCCCTCACCTCCAACAGAACGTGGGAACTAGCTGAGTTGCCCAAAGGTAAGAAGGCCCTTCACAACAAGTGGGTGTATAGAATCAAAGAGGAGCATGACGGCTCCAGGAGATACAAGGCTCAGTTGGTAGTTGTAGGCTTCGAGCAGAAGGAAGGAATTAACTACACCGACATTTTTGCACCAATTGTAAAGTTGACAACCATCAAATCTGTTCTGAGTATTGTTGCCTTAGAGAATTTACATCTTGAGCAGTTAGATGTGAAGACGGTGTTTCTTCACAGTGATCTTGATGAGAAAATCTACATGCATCAATCAAAAGGATTCTTAGAGAAAGGTAAAGAGAATTTGGTGTGCAGGTTGAAGAAGAGCTTGTATGGTCTCAAACAAGCCCCCAGACAATGGTACCGGAAATTTGATCGCTTTATGCACTGGAATGATTTTCTAAAGTGTAACGCCAACCACTGTTGCTACTTCAAGAGGTATCAGTATAGCTATGTCATTCTGTTGTTATATGTGGATGACATGTTGATTGTAGGACCAGATATAGAAGAGATCAGGAAATTGAAGCAGCAATTGTCAATGGAATTTGACATGAAGGACTTAGGCTCAGCAAAGCAGATACTTGGGATGTGGATCTCCAGAGATAAGCGACAGGGAACATTGCAGCTATCTCAGTCGGAGTACATTAGTCGTGTTCTACAGAGGTTTAACATGAGCAACGCCAAAGCAGTAAATACACCTTCGGCAGGACACTTTCGCCTCTCCAAGGATCAGGTTCCCCAAACAGATGAAGAGAATGACTTCATAGCTAAGGTACCTTACGCCTCAACCATTGGAAGTCTCATGTACGCCATGGTTTGTACTAGACCAAACATTGGCCAAGCAGTGGGAGCAGTCAATAGATTTATGTCTAATTCAGGGAAGACTCACTAGGAAGCAGTGAAGTGGATCTTCAGGTACCTCAGAGGCACTATTGATAAGTGCTTATGTTTCGGCAAAGAAGACTTGAAAGTCAAAGGGTATGTAGATGCCGATTTTGCTAGTGAAATCGATCACCGCAGGAGCACCACCGGATATGTGTTCACTGTTGGCACAATAGCTGTTAGTTGGATGTCGCAGATACAAAAGATTATTACTCTATCCACTACAGAAGCTGAGTACGTAGCAGTGACAAAAGCTAGCAAAGAGATGATTTGGCTTTAGGGTTTGTTAACAGAGCTTGGGTTAAAGCAGGAGAGGAATATTTTGTACAGCGACAGTCAGAGTGCGATACATTTGACAAAGAACTCTGCATTTCATTCTAGAACCATACATATCAGATTTTGTTATCACTTCATCAGATCTTTATTAGAAGATGAAGTACTAACACTTGAAAAGATTCAAGGTAGCAGAAATCCATCTGATATGTTGACGAAAGTGGTGACTACAGAGAAGCTGAAGTTATACTCAACTTCAGTTGGTCTTCATGCTTGAAGATAGACATGAGCACATCATTTGCCTATACACTAGTTGAGATGCTATCTCCATCTCCAAGTGGGAGATTATTGAGTTTGCAGGTGTGGAGTCGATGACAGCCGCACTAGCCCAACCATCACCTTTGACATTGAAGAACAGTGGCCACCAATCTCTGCAAATTTTGTTGAAATCTGCAGCCATATTCTTTGATTTTACTTCCCCCTTCTGTATATATATATATATGTACGTAAAAGGTGTGGTCGTGTGTGAGAGTAGTTGTGTGGGTTGCAGAAAATTGTGTGTGCAGTAGTGAGCTGAGAGAGGTATGGGTTGTGTGTGTGTGTGCAGAGAGTAGAGTGCAGAAAGTTGCAGTAAGAGTGAGAGAAGAGAGAGACAGAGAGAGTTAAGTAGTGGCTCCTTCTTGTAATTTATTCTCCAATATAGTGCAGTGGTATGTGCTCCCATGGACGTAGGTCAGATTCGATCGAACCACGTAAATCTAGTGTTCCAATATGGATGTGCTTTATTTTTCTTCGTGTGTGATTGTTGCTCCAGGATTATCCCCAACATTAAGATGGTAGAAGGATCTAGTCTAGATCAACACATCAATGTGTTTAATCAAATCATAAGTGGTCTTATGAGAGTTGAAATGAAGTTTGATGAGGATGATAAGACTTTGATGCTGTTAAATTCTATGCCCTCAACTCATACCTACAAAATTCTTGTGACCACTCTTACGTGAGGAAAAGAAACACTTGATTTAGAAGAGGTAATAGGTGTTTTGTTAAATTTTCATCAAAGGTTGAAAATATGTGATGAAGGGGAAGGACTTGTGGTAAAGGGTTGTAATAAGCGAGGCAAAGGAAAGTTTAAAAATGGGTCTAATCAGAAATCCTGGAATCAATCCAAGAAGAAGAAGGAAGTTTGGTGTTATAAATGCGGTAAAAAGGGGCATGTGAAACCGAAGTGTCCGGATTAGAAGAAGGGAAATGCTAATAAGCATGAGGAAATTTCTAAATCTGTGAATGTTGTTCAAGAAAAGGATTCAGCGGATGGTGATATTCTATCAGTTTCAGCGGAGTCGAATAATGTAACGGGCTTTTAGATACTTGACTCGACATGTTCTTATCACATGACTCCAAACAAGGAGTGGTTCATTACTTACAGGTTAGTAAATTCTGGAACAGTTCTTATGGGTAATGATGCATCTTGCAAGATCGTTGGCATAGGAAATATAAAGATAAAAATGGTTGATGGTGTTGTAAGAACATTGTGTAATGTAAGACATGTACCTGAGTTGAGAAAGAGTTTAATATCTCTTAACACTTTGGATTATAATGGTTACAATTACAAGTCCAAAGGTGGAGTCTTTTGACAGTATGGAAAGGTAATTTGACTATGATGAAAGGGCAGAAACTGGATGGGAATATTTACACGTTGCTAGGAACTACCGTTGTAGGCGGAGTTGCAACCGTGGATGCTGAATCAGATGAGACCTGTCTTGTGGCATATGCACCTTGGACATATGAAAGAACATGACATGAAAGAATTATACAAGAGAAAATTATTGAAAGGTTTAAAATCATGTCAATTGGAATTCTACAGATTTTGTGTTATTGGAAAACAGAACAGGGCAAAATTCAGTTCAGCGACTCACAAGACGAAAAGAATTCTTGACTATGTACATTCAGATGTTTGAGGTCCAGTTAGAGTTGCATTAAAGGGTGGACATGTGTATTATGTGAGTTTCATTGATGATTACTCATGGAAGGTTTTGGTTTACTTCATGCGTCACAAATCTAGTATGTTTGTCAAGTTTAAGATTTGGAAGGCTGAAGTGGAAAACCTGATAGGGAGGAGAAACAAATACTTAAGATCGAATAATAGGATCGAGTACTTTGATTCTCGATTTATGGAGTTTTGTGCAGAGCATGGCATTAAGAGACATTTTACAGTTCGTTGGACACCTCAGCAAAATGGTGTGGCAAAACAAATGAACCAGACTCTTGCTGATAGGGTTCGGTGTCTCAAATTGAATGCAGGGCTATCGAAGAACTTTTGGGCCAAGACTTGTTTTCTAGTTAACTGATCACCAAGGGCATCACTAGCAGGTAAAGTGGCGGAAGAGGTTTGGACAAAAAATGTAGTAGACTACTCCGAATTGAAGGTATTCAGGTGTCCAGCCTATGTCCACGTATCTAGTGAGGAGAGGTTTAAGCTTGACCCGAAGACTCGTTGTTGCATCTTCTTGGGATATCCAGAGGGTGTGAAGGGGTATAAGTTGTGGGACCTAGTGGCAAACAAGGTGGTGATCAGTAGAGTTGTAATCTTTGATGAGAAAACTATGGTGAAGTGTACTCAAGAATTTGATGAATAGAAATAGGAGCCAGAAAGCTGGAGCAGTGATGAACATGTTATGCTGGTGGAGTTGGAAGCTCAAAGCAAAGAAAATGATCATGGTCTCGGGATTGCAACTTGCAGAGAGCTCTAGCTCGGGAAACCAATAAGTTGACGATATTCCTATACGGAGATCCAGACGCACTATCAAGCCTCCATCAAGGTATGATTTTGATGAGTTAGTATCTTATGTTTTTCTTACTTGTTGCAACAATCCAAATTTTTTTCAAGAGACAGTGCACGACCAGGAGAAAGATAGGTGGATGGGAGCAATGATTGAGGAAATGGAATCACTGCAAAAAACAAAACTTGGGAGTTGGTGGAGCTTCCAGATGAGAAGAAACTAATAGGTTGCAAATGGGTGTATAAGAAGAAGGAGACAATTTCAGAAAAGGAATGAGAGAAATTCAAGGCACATTTGGTGGGAAAAGGATACTTACAAATGAAGGGGATAGATTATGATGAGATCTTTTCTCCATTGGTTCGACATACTTTTATCAGAGTTGTGTTGGGATTGGTAGCTTATTACAATCTTCATTTGGAACAAATGAATGTGAAGACGGCGTTTCTTCATAGTGACTTGGAGGAACAAATTTACATGGTACAGCCGGAGGGATTCATTGAATCAAGAAAAGAAAATTTTATTTGCAGGTTGAAGAAATCTCTTTATAGGTTGAAACAGTCTCCAAGGCAATGGTATAAACAGTTTGATTCGTACATGATGAAGATTGACTACAAACGGTGTGAGTATGACTGTTGCATTTATGTGAATAAACTTGAGGATGATTCTCTTGTTTTCTTGTTATTGTACATCGATGACATGTTGATAGCTGCAAAGGATTTAACTGAAGTGAATCAGTTAAAGGACCTATTGCATAAGGAATTTGACATGAAGGATCTTGGTTCAGCCAAGAAAATACTTGGGATGGAGATTCCCTATGATAGGACTGCAGGGAGATTATGGTTATCTCAGCGCAGTTATGTTCAGAAGGTGTTAGATAGGTTTAGCATGACTGATGCAAGATCGGTATGTACACCTTTAGCGAATCATTTTAAGTTGTCTACCGCAGATTGCCCAAGTTCGAATGAGGAAATCCAGGACATGTCAAAGGTCCCCTATGCTAGTGCTATAGGGAGTTTAATGTATGTCACGGTATATACAAGGCCAGATTTAGCTCTTGCAGTGAGCGTGGTGAGCAAGTTTCTCTCTAATCTAGGAAGGCGGCATTGGGAAGCTGTCAAATGGATACTTAGATACTTGTGGGGTACATCGGGATATGACATCATATTCGGCAAGCAACAGGGTTGTCCTTCAATTATGGGATTTGTTGATGCAGATTATGTTGGGGATATGGATGACAGAAGTTCTACAATGGGATATGTGTTTACCCTTGTAGGAGGACCAGTATGTTGGAGATCCATGGTACAGTCTCTGGTTGCTTTGTCCACAACTGAGGCAGAATATATGACAATTGACAAAACTGCAAAGGAAGCATTATGACTTACTGGTTTAGTCAAAGAGCTAGGGTTATAGCAAGATGGTATGGTGCTGTATTGTGATAGTAAGAGTGCCATTTACTTGGCAAAGAATCGGGTATACCATGCTAGGACCAAGCACATTGATGTGAGGTTCCACAAGGTTCGAAAATTGATTGCTTCGGGTGAACTTGTGTTGGAAAAAGTTTACACATTTGATAATGTAGCAGATATTCTGATGAAATATGTTACTTCAGAGAAGTTCAAGCATTGCTCGGACTTACTCCATGTCTCCAAGTGATAGAAGGGAGACATACCCAACCAAACGTTTTTAAGTTCAAAGAGAAATAGTTCATGTTTTTGAGATTCTCCTAAGGGGCATATAATCGCCAAGGTGGAGATTGTTAGTTGTGGCTCTTATACTTCTATTTTGGTAAGCAAAGAAGGAATGAGGAAAAATATGAAAAGGGCAGCATAACAGGACTCGTCGACGAGAGCCTATACTCGTCGATGAGGGAACATCAGAGGTTCGTCGACGAAGGTTCTAAAGTTCATAGACGAACAATTACCAAGAGTAGGAAATTTTTAGACTTTTGATATTGTTGACGAGAGCTCTATATTCGTCAACGAAGGGTCTTCTTGGTCTCGTCGACGAGGCTCTGTGTTCGTCGACGAGAGGCGCTTGGGCTACGGCAATTTTATGAAATTTTAGATTTTTGAACGTTGGGTGGTTGGGCAAATGGGGGGAAACTTTCGAGGAAACTTTATATATGTCATATGGGCATATTTTGAGAGAGAGAGAGAGAGAGAGAGAGTGAGTGATCATTATTGAAGTGTATTGTGTACAATTTGATTTCCTTAGTGAAATTTGTGTGTCATTGTTTCCATGGATGTAGGCTTTGACGAACCACGTAAATCTTTGTGTTGATCTTGTTCTGGTTGTGTGTGTTATTTATTTCTTATTATTTATTCCGTTGTGTATCTTCATTATATGATCCATATCACAACACTGTGCTTACGTTCCACACGGCCATTTTGTTGATGGGTATGTGGGCATAAAAATTGATGTGTGATGCCAAGGGTTTAACATAGGGGGTGAGGGATTTAAATTCGACTCCACCATCTGTCGAAATGGAGATTAATTTGGAATTGAATAATCATTCAACATATGGAATAAAGGTGGTGAAAACATGATAAACATCAGATTTATTTTTTATAGGAAAAAACCAATAAAACCGAGTGCATTGATCTACAAGGGATAGGTAAAAACTAAAACCATTCCTAGACAGACAAGGTGTCGGGCCCCAAACATCCGCATTGATGAGCTGAAGAGGCTTTGAGGCCTGGTCCTGATTGAGAGAGAAGAGATGCTGATGACTTTTGGCTAAGGGGTAGTCCAAGCAAAAGAAGGACGAGCCTATGCGACTGGAGGGTAGCTGATGCTGATGTAAGATGCGAGACACCAAGCAAAGCGAGGGGTGACCTAAATGGTGATGCCACTGAGCAAGGGAGGTCCTTTCGCCGACATGGGTGGAGGGAGAAGACGAGAGTGCCGACGATGGTGGAAAAACGTAGAGGCCATTAATGTTGGGACCAGTGAGGAAGATCTTCTTGGTCAGTTTGTCCTTCACAGAGAAGAAAGAAGAGTGAAATTCAAAGAAACAATTGTTATTTGAGCAGAATTTACAGACAGAGATGAGATTCTTTGTAATGGAAGAAACATGAAGTAATTTGTTTAAAGTGAAGAAGGAAGAGGAAGTGAGAAAATTAGAGTCACCGATGTGTTGAATGGAGAGAGCATTGCCATCGCCTATGCGAACTTGATCACCATCGGTGTAGGGTTGGGAGGACAGATTAAGGTTGTCAAGGAAGTTCGTGATGTGGTGGGTTGCTGCTGAGTTAGGGAACCAGAAGGAGTCGGGAAGGGAGGGGGATGGTGTAAAGGTGTTTGTGAAATTGGTTGAAAGAGAGGGAGGGGTCTCATATTGGTAGGAATAGTTGAAGCGATGGCGGCATTGAAGCGCAACATGGCCAAGTTTGCTGCACACCGGATAGGTTGGGCGAGTGGATGGGGAGGGAGGCTAGGAAAATGGTGGTGGATTGGGGTAACTGTTACTACGGCCTCCTCTGTTGGAGGAGAAAGAACGGCCTCTCGTGTTGCTATTTCTGCTAGATCTTCCACCTCTTGAATAGCCTCGACCACGGTGGTCACGTCCTTCAGTTGTTGTTACATTCACCGAAGGTTCATAAGAAATCATGGATCTGGTTGAGTGAGCGAGCCAGCTCTCATGAACAAGGAGAAGTTGAAAGAGTTCGTGAGAGGAGATGGGTGTAGATCTTGTGGTGATGGAGGTGACAAACGAATCATAGGTGGAACTAAGTCCGGTGAGCAGATATGTAACAAAGTCTTGGTCAGGAAGGGGATTTCCAGTGGAGGCAAGAATATCAACCAGTGCCTGCACTTTTGAGAAGTAATCTGTGATGGAGAGCTCTCCTCGAGTCAGATTAGCAAGTTGGAAACGAACTTGAAATTGTTGTGCTTGAGATTTTGAGGTGAAGAGAGAGATGAGGGAGCTCCACAGTTCATGTGCAGTGGTTGAAGACAGAACATGGCGCAGGACAAGTTCAGTGATTGAAGAAAATAGGATATTGAGGACTAATTGATCTGTTCTCATCCAAGCAGAATATTTGGGCTTGATAGTGAGTTGGTCAGGAAGAAGTTATGGAGGAGCTTGGAGGCTGTCATCGACAAATTGATACAGATCTTGGCCATAGAGGTAGGCACTAATCTGAACCTTCCAGAGAGGGAAGTAGTCTGTAGTGAGTTAACTGGTGACAACATGAGAGAAGGATGGTGTGGGGATAGCTACAGCCACAACAGAGAGGGGGGGAGCAGAAGGTGAAGCAGCAGTAGAGGCGTCAGCCATTTTGATGGCTGCTGTTTGCTAGCTTTGATACAATGTCAGAATAGCATTTTGCTGATAAGCCTTTTCACAGTGTATTGTATTGATGTATCTCAATGTATTTATACAAGTAGAGGGAATCAGAACTGTTACACAGTTGAAAATAAAACAAAGGAGAAAGGTTCCCCTACGGTTACAGAGGAGAATATCAGTTTGTTACAGGGATGTACAGGTATTATTTTGAGCTGTGTTGATACTGTCACCTCGCCCTCGTCGTTGCCTTGCCACTCGTCGCTGGACCTAGACCAATAGCACTCCACTCTCCTTGTGCCTAGTCGATTCGCCCTTGCCAACTATCGTTTCGCCGTCTTGCCCTCGCGATAGCCGTCACTTGTTAGCTTGTAAGGCTCAAGGCCGACTCTTTACAATATGGCCTAGGCGAATGGTTTAATTATGAGCCTTAATATTTTGTTTAATTTTTATTTTTATTTAAAATTAATTTTTCTACCTTTTTGAGATGTAAAATCACTAACTAAAGTTTTATATTCAAAATTTTCAAGTATTTCTTTTTCTATTGATAACATAGCCAATTCATTTAATCTTTCTTGTGACATAATTGATCGTAAATAATTTTTTATAAGTTTAAGGTAAGAATTATTAAGATTTTTATTATATTTGAGAGAGTGGTAGAGAGAGGTGAGAAATACTGATACATAATTGGAAATTGGGGAGAGTAATGAGAAAGAGTTAAAGAGGGGAGAGAAAATGCATTGAGAATAGGAGAGAATAAAAAGGGCATGGGTTGGGTGCGTTGGGAATTAAATGTAAGAGAGAAATTCGTAAGTTGCTGTGAGAATGTGAGATTTTTGTGGGATGCTTTTTGAAAATAAAATAATTAAGAGATTTGCTATCTTTTAAGATTTACAAAATATATTAAATAATCCAAACCTACTTAATGTAAAATATATATAATTAAGGGGGCCCCAAAATTTTAGGTCCTTAGGCAAGATATTTAATGGCCTATACAGTGAGTCAACCCTGACTTAGCCTCACCCTCGCCTTCAACGTTGCTTGCCAGGTTATAGCCTCACCCTCACCATCGCCTTGCACTCGCCATGTCATCACCTATCACCTTGTTGGTTATCACGGACATTTTGATCAGTTTATCTTTTGATTAGTTTATCTTCTGTCATATACTCACTTTTGATTAGTTTATCTATGTATGGAAATGGGGTCGCTTCCTATGAAAGTTTACTGGGCTTAGAGCACTCATTATATCCAGGTATGGTGCATAACTTATTCATACCAACCCATAGGAGTTTTGTGTCTAGAGATGTAATGTGAGTAATATGTTTACAGTGTTATATTAAAAGAATTTGGTTTAAAAATTTAATATTTACCAAATTCTTGTAACTCAATGTATATTAGTGTTACTTGAATTGAAAATTATTGTCACCCAATGCATTACATTTCGTGGTTACCAAAGACTAAAGTTTATTTATCTTCATTTAAAAAGAAAAAAAAAGTTGAACCACATAGAGGATTGTTGATATTTATGTTGGATGTTTCAAAAAAAAAAAATTTTTTTTAAAAAGCTATCTATTTAATAAATATTAAATAACAATTGTTGATTTTATTTTAATTAAAAATACGGTAAATTTAATATAAAATATTAACTACTACTTCAAAAGTTACACTTAATTTATCAATATGAATTATGATCCAGCATCATTTCAAGATTTGAATTTTCCTTTTTGAAATAACTTTATATTCTATAAATTTATATTTTATTGGATAACTAAGAGACCATTTAGTATCACTATTAAAAATTAAATAAATGAAAATTAAAAATCAAAAAATAATAACTAAAAACTAAAAATCAACAACTTGCTTGATTAACATTTATCAAACTAATATAAATTAAAATTTTAATTAAAAGAATACTTACTTTGATCTTTAAATCAAAATATTATAAAAATATAATTAAAATGCTAAAATTACAAATAATAGACATTAAAAAATTATTATAATAAATATAAAAATTTATTATAATTATTTTACTTAATGGTTCTCATTCAAAATTTACTTTAAAAATTTTATTGGACATAACAATTAAAAAATAGTAAAAGTATTTTGTAATTACCTTTATTGTTATTTTTTGAAAGTTATGCATGCTTTTCTTTTTAATTATATTTAAATTCATATGATCATTTAATTTTGATTTTTATTTAAGTATATAAAAATAAATAATTTAATACAAAAAACTACTTCCAAATATTAAAATTTGTCAAAACAACTAAAAATTATAAAATCTGATTTAATTTTTTGACAAACTAAAAACAAATAATAAAAAAAAAAATTAATAACAAAAACAAATATATTTTTCTAATCTATTTTTTCAAAATCGAAAACTAAAAACACTAACGGTACCAAACAAACAATACCTAACAAGTCCTTAATAATACATCTCCTATAGCTCTAATGTTTGCAAAATGTAATCCTAAAAGTGTACAGTCATGCACATTAACCAACATTATTATAATAGTACTACAACATCTCAACTTCTTAATTATTCATATTTTTATTTAATATTAATTTTATTAGTAAACATTATTTTCTATTATATTTCCAACTTACCTTTCAAAAAATCTTAGAAAAATTTGTATTGCTTCATTTAACATCAAATAATATAAAAACAGTGTAATCCTGGTAAAATTTAAGAGTAAATATTCCTTATTATTCCATGTTATTAAAAAAAAAATTTTCATTATTTTATAATGATAACATATTTTGCAAGTCATTAAAATTTATTTTGCGACTACTATATTTCTACAAATAGACTTAACAAAAAAAAAAAAAACTAAACCAGAACCAAACCAAAGCATATTTGGCACAACGCCAGCCTGCAAGGGCAATTGGAAGACAATTAATCCTCTTTTATTTTGCCAGCCCACCCCATCAATTTAAAATAAAAAACAAAGTCCAGCCAAAAATATTTATTTAAAAAAGGTACAGGAAAGCTAACGAGGAAACAAAGGTATTACCCACTCCAAGTTAAAAACAGCAAATAATTAACCTGAAATTTTGCAACTACAATATATGTGGAGGGCATTGGGGCAAAGAGATTTCTGATTTAAGTATGACGCAGTGCAGCAACAATGTTAAAACAATTCATCAAGAATGAGTCGATATAATTCAGTTTCCAAAATTCAATAAATCCCAAGTTTTCTTTTAAAAAAAAATCTTACTCGTTGGTGATAATAGGCATTTTAGCCCATCACAAGTCTCTTCTAACAAACAAAAACCATACTGGGGAAAAAACTTCCTACACACAATGATAAGCTCCGGATTGGGGACAGAATGTTGGTGTGGCAACCATACTTGTCCCTTAGTCAAAGAGACTGAAGCCCATGTCCTGCAGAGGGAGAGAGTTAAAATTAATCAAAAGGTAAAACTTTGTGCATTTGTGCGCATGCAAGTGAGCGTGGAGGGTGACCTATGTGGGGCGGGCATTAGATGACAATAAACTGGTTCAATATACATACAAATGGAGCGGAGACTGGGGCTTATTTGTCAGGCATTTTTTAAGATCATATCTCCCAGTAAAGACACCCTCGCATGAGAAATTCTACCTGGTGCACATTACATGTTCAAGGGGCATGTGTGCCCAGCATAGATGCATTGTGAATACAGCACACAATAGTTTTAAGTGCAATGCCCATCAAGAAAAGGATAACCAGTACAACTGAGTTTGACACCCTATCACATGAGATGCAAATAATCTAGTGTAGTGCTCTATGTGCTTGTATCAAACAATACTTACATCATCCGACTCTTCTTTTTCCTCCTCCTTCTCTTTCTTTGCCTCGGCTGCAGGAGGAGCTGCAGCACCACCACCACCGCCACCAGCAGAAGCAGTTGCAGCAACGGCAACAGCACCCCCACCACCAGAAGGAACAGATGCCAGCTTCTCCCTCCCAGATGCAATAAGCTCTGTTACATCTTTGCCCTTAACTTGTGACAAAAGGAGCTCAATTCTATTGTCATTAGTTTCAGCTCCAACTACAAAACAGCGGAACAATTCCATTTAATTCGAGTAAATGCTCCTGTTATAGAAACTAGTTTTCCACGTTAGAGTACAACAATTGAATGGCAGGACAGCTTTCAAATTACTTTTTGTCGCACAAAAATCTCAGTTTACAGACTTGGGCTCTGTTTATAACTCTGTAAAAAATGCTGCGAGAAAAACAACTATGATAGGTGTCCATGACTTCATATGTTCAACAAATAGTTTCAAGTGGTGGTTGCTCCTTGCAGTATAGCAAAATTCTTAAAATACCCAAAATCTTCCACAATTTTACCCAAAAGAAAAACACACAAAAACAAAATTGATAGACGTCCATGACTTCATCTGTTCAACAAATAGTTTCAAGTAGTGGTTGTTCCTTGCAGTATAGCAAAATTCTTAAAACATCCCGAAATCTTCCACAACTTTACCCAAGAAAAAAACACTCATACACCATCCAGTTTGATAATTCTAGCCTCCCATTCGAACATCCTAAATATTAGAACAGATTAATTACGTTTTGAATTTCCAAGTCTCAATTCCGTAACCTTTATATAGACATAGTGTTGGGGTTTTATCTTTTACTTTCATTGTTTCTACTTTCCAATAGCCTTCGAGATATTTGTTTCTTTTAATGGATTATGTTATTCTCAATACCATGTTATTCCAATTAATGATCTTATTTTGTTTTATTTCTGGATAGTTCCCTTTTTTCCCATTTATTGTCAAGTTTCAATTTCCAAAATTTCCAATCAAGTCCTCCTTTATAATAGAATAGCTTACATGCCCCATCGTGTCCATTATTCCAAAAGTTTTCCTTTCAAAATCTATGTTTCCGTTCAGTTTCCTAACATTATATATCAATTGAAATATAGAAGCAAATATCAGTAATCATTTTCGATTAGAGAATCTGCATCTGTGTGGGTGTTTTATATCAGGGGTACATGCTTGCCTCAAATAATCACTTGCAGATTTATCTCCTACAACTCAGCAATATAAGTAATAATTTCTGTGAAAATTCATATTTTTGTAAATTTATAAAGCCCTAATTTAATGCGGATAAAATTTGGGCTACAGTTTTTAGCCATACTGATTTGAACAAAACCATTTAAATTCCAAAATCAAAGCTGTAAATCCAAAACCACATACGCAAGATAATTGCGCATTAAATTTTAATGCAGCAACCGACTATCGGTTACAAACATAAAATGCTAAAACTGTAATGCCGTTTCCTGTACCGATTATTTCCACGAATTGTCAATCGAAAACATGAAAAAAACGGAGAAAGAAAACTAAGTGTCAAGTCTAACGCTTCTAGTTCATTTAGCTTCAATTAACAAGAAATCAACTCAACCAAACAAATACACTGCGGGGTGCTAAAAAGTGGAAATTTAAGTTTCAGAGTTTCGATAACCCTTTCTTAAATTCTCTCAGCAAACAAAGCATAGAACAAAACCTAGAGCATGGAAACAAAAGTATCGCGGCTTGATCAATCAAACATAAGCACAATCATTTATGTATAGCTGCGTGTGTGTGTGTGTGTAGAGAGAGAGAGTACCAGAGTTAAGGATGACCTTCAAATCTTCAGCAGATGGAGTGGTGTTCCCTCCCAGAACAGCCAGCAAATAGGCCGCGATCAACTTCATCTCTGCAGGGAACTTACAGAGACAACAAAAACTTATTAGTACAAAGAGAGAGAGAGAGAGAGAGAGAGAGAGATAGAGAGAGTACCAGGAAACCTTGAATTGACAGAAGTGCCGACTTCCCGACACGAAGAGGGGTGGAAGATGGAAGAGACGAACTCTGTGCATATTGACTCATTTATAGCTAGGGTTTTCTTGGCACGCCCGCCTTCCGGGTTGGATTGTAAAATGGGTACGGGGCGAATGCGGATCGGGTAGGGTGGATCCGATGGCGGTTCCGGACAAAATAGCGGTCTGCTTGTTTGTTTTTCACTTTTTAATTTTTTTTTTTTTACTTGAAGAAACAATTATAGAAAAATAATTATGGATAGTGATTAAGGTATTTATATTTTATTTTTAATTTTAAAATATTTATATAAAAAAATAAATAAGAGTTAAAAGTCATTTTAAATTGATTTGGAGTTCCATTATAATATTATTATTTTACATATACTCGTCATGAAATAGCTCTCAAACAAATAATTAAGCATGATCAATTTTTAAAATCGAATTGATCTTCTGTGAATTGAAAAAGTTATCATTACAAAATATAATTGATCAAATTCATGAATTATTCAAAGTAAAATATTTTGATTAGTTTGAATCCACAACTAAAATATTAAAGTTAACCTACAACTTAATTACACTTTTATATATGAAACTTATGTTAGAATTTTATACACATGTATGTGTACTCTTTATGATCACTTAGGCAGTAAGTGTATATATATAAATAATTAATCAATAATTAAGTTATGTCTAAATTCATAAATAGAATAATACGAACATTGACCAAAGTCAAGTTCCATATTGATTAGTACAATTATCAATGTCATGTATTCTTAATGCTAGTGAAAAGTCCCCTAAGATACATTGTAGGAATTAAGGTACATTAGTCAAAATCATAAATTTCACTAATTAATATATTATTAAGGAATGTAGCACATCAACTTTATATACATTTATTTTGGAGGAAAGAAAATGTTATGTGTGGATATTTATGACTCTTTGATAGATTGACTCACTTACAGAATTTTATATAAAGGACTCTTAATGGCCAATCCAAATCGCTCTTCAAAGAGTCGACAAGTAGTGTCGAGTTTTCTACAGCTAAAAGATATTGAGGTCATCGGAGTCTCATTAGAGTCTAAAATGGTGGAGGAGGCTTATAGATTATTCACCCACCGTGATAAAGGTCATTGTTTCAACCCTATCATACTCATCCTAATAAAAAAGGCCTATACCCCAACCAATTATAGACCACATTAAGCCCTTACTCTAGATCATGAAATGCTTTATAAGGGCCTCTTACAAAAAAAAAAAAATTCATATACTTCATGTTGATCAAAACACAAGAATTTTTTAGGTCAAATGAATTATATTATCTCATGATGGATTAGTGAATTATTGGGCCGAACTAACACTACTTTACTAGTACACCCTATCCTCTCACTAAAGTGCATTTCATGTGGATATTAATACATCACTTATGTCTCTCTTATATATAAAATGACGATTCTAAATCGAAATTTTTTGAATGAAATTATAAGAATATATATGTTGTATGCCTTTTTTTTTGGGGGGGGGGGGGGATTGTAGTTTAGTTGCTTAGAGCATCACTTTGTCGAGGTGGAAGCTGTAAGTTACGAAGTATTGGGCAAAGTCGATCTCCTACTCGATATTATATCGCTTTGAGGCCAAGTAGCTTGAGAATAATCTTTCCCCCTTGCCAAGGGTTAAATGGCGGAGAGCCTTTAGGAATGTTTCCCTTCCTCTGATTCCTAGAAAACAAAGAATGGGGGAAATCAAGTCCTACCTTACTTCCGATTCCTTCCATCAATTCCTTCCCATGGGAGGACATTGTGAACAAAATGGAGTTGATAGTATATAAGGAGTTGCAATTGAATCAAATAGGTTATTTGCAAATGAAAGAGAAATAATAAGTTGTGATAGAATCAACTTGGTCCTTTCTTCATAGATGCTTTTAATAGCTATCCGATGATCCTATAACTACCGCTGCCGATGCCAAAGTGCTTCCTTCATTGTTTCAAGTAGGAGATTAGGCTCCCAAAGACACTGGAAATCTCTAAAGTCTGTCTTTGGAAAGTACCAACAAATAATGAAGTAGGTCTAGTCCCTCAAACAGAATTTATGATTATGTTAGATAGAAAATCACTAGGCCATAAATGAGTACTTCAATACATAGATTCAAGAAATAACCAATAGATATAAATGAGAAATTGAACGAATATAGGAGTCATGGAGGCGTGACAGTGAAACCATTCTTTTGTACGGTTAACAAGGTTAGTACCTATGTTAGCGAAAGGACATATCGAGAGGCTAATAGAGTTCTTTTAGATATAAACTAGTCCTTATTAGCTATAGTAGCACTGATGGCCAAACAAGTGGCCAGATAAGTCATAGTCACCCATGAGCCCATAGATGCTAAGCACATCAAACTAATTCGGTAAGCTATGTGTCCAGTGCATAGAGAACCACATTCAGCCTCCCAAATTGAATTACTTGTGGCAACCTTTCGACCGCCCAACGACCTCTAACACTAGTCACTACTCCCACTAGGGCTAGGAAGTAAGCCCCACAATCAAAGGAGTGAAGAACAAACAAAATTTACTATGAAAGCCGACTAACGAAGGTATTCCTACATATGAAAACATAGTAATGGAGAAGTCCCTCTTACCACTCAACAAAGTTTGGTAAAATTTTCATCCTTAAATTAAATACAAAAAGGGATAAGAGAAAAAATAAAACATTAAATAGTTTTGCATAACAGAGACTAGATCAAGAGGAAAAAGGGAAGGAATATATACTTGCATCAATGTGTGGTTATCTTAGTGAAAATAGTGCAAAATATATTAATTTATATTTTATAATTTTTAGTTGTTTTAGGAATGTAATGCCCCGACCCGCCATGTGGGCCCGGAGTGCTAGAAAACATAAAATAAAGTAAAATACTCTTTGATACCATTTACAAGAGGGTCCGACCCTGAAGAGTTGACGGTCGCCCTATCCATAAACAACATACAATAAAGTAGCGGAAAAGTTTCGGTCGCCCTATCCATAAACAACATACAATAAAGCAGTGGAAAAGTTTCAATCTCCAAAATACCATACCAGAGTTCTAAGTCATTACTATTACATAAACACTTCCAATGTTTCTATTACAATCTCAAAAAGATAACCTGACCATAGTCCAGTACTTACACGAGTACTTATAAAAAGAACTCCCAAAACACTATGCTCTAGAACCCACTAGAACGCTAGGCCTAGTTTCCTGCATGACCTAAAACAAGATTTGTATATTGGGGTGAGACACTTCTCAGTAAGGTAGATCATATTACATCAGTGTGTAACTACATGAGTTTATCCCAAAAGAAAACAATAGTAGTTTAACTGAAATGAATTACGCAGTTAAAACATTCCCAATCCTATAATATAGAATATATATATATATATATATATATATATATATATATATATATATATATATATATAATTCTTGCAAAAGATAGTGTAGCTCATTACAAGTGAGAGTTCCCGAGGTTGGGGTAGGATACAAGCCCATACACTGTAAAATCCCTTGGCTCGGTACTCAAAACTGTAATTCTGTCCTTTTATATTTAAATCATGTATATGCATATCGAACTCATCCCTACCTATGAACACCACATAAACACCATTTACTTCCCTCATGGTACGGGTTGTGCGTCCGTACACTCGATCTAGCTCTGGCAGCCCACCGGTTTAATCACTTCAATGTTACAAGTCCACCTTAGTCAATCCCACCCTAGATCAAACACCAAGGCCAGTGACCAATCGACTTTTCAAATACCCACCCTTACCAAAAAGGCGTGGTTGCATTGTATCACCCACTAGCAACGGTACCATGCTTCCATTGTAACTAGTTCCTCAGGTGGTTCATAAATCATATATACAATTTATAATGAAAGCACAGTAACATGTTTCCATTCCATAAAGCATTTTAAGCAATTCCAGTATTTTTCACAAAGTCATTCATTCATCGGCATTACCAAACATTAAAAGCCCTCGATCTTAAATCGGTATCCCGTTTTCCACAACCCTGAAAACAATTTGGAACTCTAGTTCCCATTTTTCATACTAATATTTCATCAGTTTAGTTAATTCACATTTATCATCTCATGTCACACTCATCTGATTAAATATGCTATAATATAACAAATGGCTCAAAAAATAACCTTTAATTTAAAAACAATGGTTCAAGCATCTTCAACTTTTAATATAATAATATATATAAGTTTAAAGAAAAATGGAGACCATACCCCAAAATCCTAATTTTCCCAAAACCATAAAATACAGTTTAACCAACTTAGATTTCAAAAGTAACTGATGTAAGATAAATCCCCTTACCTGGCTTACAAGAAAGCCCCCTGAAAATCTCAAACTCCACGCCCTACGGCGTTTGTAGTTCAAATTCTCAAAACCATAATTTCCCAAATAAATCAACACAAACTCTAGATCAGCAACCATTAATAATTTCCTAAGCCTTCCTATAGTTCACAACAACCATAAAACCTTAAAAAAACTACTTACCCTGATTATGGAGTAAAGCCTAAAATGCTTAAATCAAATATCTGCTCCACTAGATTTGTAGAGAATTTCCCCTAGATCCTTATAGTAACTTCCGTTTGTCGAATTCGTTAACAAGCGGGGAGAAATCGTAGAGAGAGAGAGAGAGCATGAGTGTGGGTTAGAGAGAGAGAGAGAGAGAAATTATGTTTTTTAATGAAAAAGCAAACAAAATTTCTATTTATAAACCCTTTGACTCGGTTAAATTCCTTGACGAATGGAGCCTTCATTGACGAACCACTAAAGGTCATTCGTCAACGAAAGGACCCCGTCGACGAACCTTATACCTGATATTTTTTCGAACGTTCTAGTTCTCTTCGTTGACGAAACTTTGAATTTCGGTGACGAACCTCCGATGGGCCTTCGTCGACGAGAACATGGAGTTCGTCAACGAAGCCTGCTGAAAATCCCCCTTTCCTTTCTTATTTAATTTCCTTATTTCCTAGTTCGGGTCTCTACAAGGAACCTATTACCAACGTACTTTAATATGCATTATTTAATTTTTTTTTCTCAAATCATTACTTTTTTATACACAATTTTTAATTAAATTAAAAATAATAAAGTGAATTTAATAAAAATTAAAATATTTATCCATACCATTTGAGCAAACCACTTGGATTTATTTTAAATAAATTTTTATTTTTTATTTGGTTCAAAGACAAAAAAAAACATTTATTTGATTAAATATTAAATATGTTTTACTTTTAAAAAATATTAACTAAGTTGTTAGTTTCAAATATTAGTTTTCATTTAGTCCTCTTTGTTGGTTTTCATTTTCATAATTTTTTATAAAAACAAAACAAACGACCTTAAATCACCACACATGCATCAGAGCATTTTTTTGGTAGGTCTTAATATTTATCCTACATCTGATTCTATAAGCAGGAAAATTCAAAAGTCTCTTTTGTTGTTTTTGTCCCACATTGGTAGAATGCTTCCACATTAGTATAAAAGGTTGTTTTGAATTTTTTATATTATTTGTCCCACATTGGAGAGAAGTGTTTGAAGTAATATAAAGAGTTCAACTCTTCATTTGTAAAACACACCTCAAAGTTGTACTTTGTCAAGAAGTAGTGGATTGATCATCGGCTCCCGAGGACGTAGGTAATTCTATATCAAACCTCGTAAATTTCTTGTCTTATTCTTTTTATTGCTTTATTATTAGTTTCTGCATTACTTTAATTTTCTTATATATTCAATAGCAATAGTTGTAGTATTGGTGTTTGGAACAAGTGGGGTGCCCGGCACAACAATTGGCATCAGAGCTAGGTTGAATAGTGTTGATACAGAGGTGTTTCTTTGTTAGGATCATTGATTCCACGTTTGATGCCTAAGAAAGACCTTATCTAAGAGAGTGCTCAGAGACCATTGCGGCTTAGTCGCTCCCTGGAGGTCGGCCTGGTCAAAATGGAATTTCATAGGATAAACAAAGTAGACACAGTTGGTACGTACTATTCATCCTAGGCCTTTTGCTTTGTTGGTTGCTATTGAATATATAGAAGATGGCAGAAACTAGTGCAGCAGTAGAAGAAACTCTGTCCACACGAACTCCAACCCCTTCAGCTTCGACATCATCATCGAAGACGATAGCTAATGCTCGGTTTGAGGTGGAGAAATTTGATGGTACTAATAATTTTGGTATGTGGCAATGTGAGGTGATGGACATCTTGTATCAACAAGAACTAGATATTGCTTTGGATGATAAACCGGTAGATATGGGTGGCAGAGATTGGGAAAAGATCAATCATCAGGCATGTGGTACGATTCGTTTGTGTCTCGCCAAAAATCAGAAATATTGTGTTATGAGGGACATCTGCAAAGAAATTGTGGAAGACATTGGAAGATACATTTATGACCAAGAGTCTGGAAAATCAGCTCTATTTGAAAAAGAAATTGTTTCGCTTCTAGTATCAACTAGGTATTTCGATTAATGACCACATAAATGCTTTCAATAAAATTTTGGCCTATTTGTTAAATTTGGATGAAAAGGTGAAAGATGAGGATAAAGCCATATTGTTACTGAATTCTTTCCCTGATGAGTATGAATATTTGACCACCACTTTATTGTATGGGAAAGATAAAGTTACTTATGATGCTGTTTGTATGACATTGATTAGTACTGAATGCAAAAAGAAGGATCAGAGGGTCTATAAGGAAACAGCAGAAGCACTAACAATAAGGGAACGTTCTCAGAGTTGTATGCCTGGAAGGAAGAGTAAATCTTATGGGAGGAGTAAATCTCGTGGGAGACCTAAATGCACCTTTTGTCATGAGAGAGGGCATTGGAAGAAAGATTGCCCTAAATTACAGCAGAAGAATAAGGGAAAAGCACATTCTAATGCTAATATAGCCAATGATGATGGAAGTGAGTCAAATTTTTCTCTTGTTGGAACATCTTTGTCACATTATTTTGGTGAGTGGATTTTGGATTCTGGTTGTTCCTATCACATGTGTCCCAATAGGGAATGATTTTCTAATTTTGAAGAATTAGATGGTGGGGTTGTTTTTATAAGAAATGATAATACTTGTAAAACAACTGGAATAGGATCAATACAGTTGAAATGTCAAGATAGAACTATTAAGACCTTGACTGATGTTAGGTATGTTCCAAGCCTAAAGAAGAATTTGACTTCATTGGGTGCCTTAGAATCTAAAGGGTTCACTATCACTTTGAAAGAAGAAACCTTAAAGATTAAATCAGGTGCGCTGGTGGTGATGAAAGGAATAAGGAAAAATAACTTGTATTATTTACAAGGTAGTACAGTTATTGGCTCAGCAGCTGTTGTTTCTGAGAAAGATGCAGGTTCAGATACAACTAAGTTATGGCATATGCGATTAGCACATGCAGGAGAAACATCTTTGCAACAATTGGCTAAGCGAGGTTTGTTAAAGGGTGCAAAGGTGTGCAAACTTGAATTTTGTGAGCATTGCATTTTGGGAAAACAAACTAGACTGAAATTTGGCACAACAGTCCACCAGACTGAAGGTATTTTAGCCTACATCCATATAGATGTATGGGGGCCCACAAAAACGGCTTTGTTAGGTGGTATGCATTATTTTGTTACTTTTGTTGATGATTTTTCTAGAAGAGTTTGGGTGTATTCTAAGAAGCATAAAAATGAAGTGTGTGATATTTTCCTTAAGTGGAAAAAATTAGTTGAAACTCAAACTGGCAAAAAGATTAAATGGCTCAGATAAGATAATGGTGGTGAATACACGAGTGACCCGTTTATGAAGGTATGTCAGGATGAAAGTATTACTCGACACTTCACAGTTCGAAATATACCACAGCAGAATGGGGTGGCAGAGTGCATGAATTGAACTTTGCTGGATAAAGTTTAATTTATGTTGTCTAATGTTGGGTTAGACAAAAGGTTTTGGGCTGAGGCTGTTAGATATGAGTGTCATCTCATCAATCGTCTACCATCATCTGCAATAGGAGGAAAAACACCTTATGAGGTATGGTCTGGAAAGCCTGCTAGTGATTATGATTCTTTACATGTATGTGGTACTATGACTTATTATCATGTTAAAGAATCTAAGTTGGATCCAAGAGCCAAGAAAGCAATATTCTTGGGGATAAGTGCAGGAGTCAAAGGATACCGTCTTTGGTGTCTAGAGACGAAGAAAATAATTTTAAGTAGAGATGTAACTTTTGATGAACTTGCGATGATGAAGAAAACAATACGCAAAGAGTCACGAGTTGAAGAGAAGACTAGTGGTACTCAACAATAGGTGGAGGTTGAGACAATTTTGGGAAACCCAATAAGAAATGAGACTACACAAGGTAACTCTCCAGTTACGGTGGGGAATAGTGTACAAGAAGAGGAGATTTCAATTCGAGAATCTTCACAGCAACAAGAATCAATTGTTTCTCAAAGGCCAAGACGAGAAATTCGAAAACCTGCTCAGTATACTAATATGGTGGCCTATGCACTTCCAGTTGTGGATGATAATGTTCCTTACACTTTCAAAGAAGCAATGAGGAACTCTGAATCAGACAAGTGGAAAAAAGCAATGGATGAAGAAATGCAGTCTCTTCATCAGAATCAGACTTGGGAGCTGGCCCAACTGCCCAAGGATAAGAAAGCAATTGGTTGTAAATGGGTTTATGTAAAGAAAGAAGGATTTCTAGATGCAAATAATGTTCGCTTCAAAGCTAGATTGGTAGCTAAGGGCTACGCATAGAAGGAAGGCATTGATTATAATGAGGTATTTTCTCCAGTTGTTAAACATTCTTCCATTCGAATTTTGTTGGCTTTAGTTGCACAATTTGATCTTGAACTAGTTCAACTCGATGTAAAAACTGCATTTTTACATGGTGATTTGGAAGAGGAAATCTATATGACTCGGCCATATAGATTTCAGGTTGCTGGAAAAGAAAATTGGGTATGTAAACTGGGTAAATCGTTGTATGGTTTAAAATAGTCTCCAAGACAGTGGTACAAACGATTTTATCAGTTTATGATGGGTCAGAAGTACATCAGAAATAAACATGATCATTGTGTTTATTTTATCAGACTACAAAGTGGATCTTTTATATATTTACTCTTGCATGTTGATGATATGTTGATAGCTTCAAAGACTAAGGAAGAAATCAACAAGTTGAAAAGTCATTTAAATCAAGAGTTTGAGATGAAAGATCTTGGTGAAGCAAAGAAGATACTTGGCATGGAGATTCGAAGAGACAAAATGAGAGGAAGAGTTAGTTTGTCTCATAAACAGTATTTGAAGAAGGTAGTACAGAGTTTTGGCATGTCTGAGCAGTCAAAACCAGTAAGCACTCCTCTTGCTCCTCATTTCAAACTTAGTGCTGCTTTATCTCCTAAATCAGATGAGGAACATAAGTATATGTCACAGGTTCCTTATGCAAGTGTTGTTGGTAGTCTGATGTATGCAATGGTTTGTACTAGACCTGATATTTCACAAGCTGTTAGTATGGTGAGCAGGTATATGCATGATCTGGGTAAAGGACATTGACAAACTGTGAAATGGATTTTGAGATATATTATGAAAACGATTGATATTGGTATAGTATTTGAGAAAAATAATACTATTAATCAACGTGTTGTTGGATATGTGGATTCTGATTTTGCAGGTGATTTGGATAAACGTCGATCAACTACTGGATATATTTTTACATTTTCTAATGGTCCAGTGAGTTGGAGGTCTACCTTACAGTCTACCATTGCTTTGTCTACAATAGAAGTAGAGTACATTACAGCTTTAGAGGCTTTTAAGGAAGCTATTTGGTTGCAGGGTTTACTTGAAAATTTAGGAATTGTTCAGAAGCACATGGTTGTATTCTGTGATAGCCAGAGTGCTATTCACTTGGCAAAGAACCAAGTCTACCATGTACGAACGAAGAACATCGATGTTCGGTTTCATTTTATGCGGGATATTATTGATGGAGGCAAGATACTTCTTCAGAAGATTACTACAACTAAAAATCCCGCAGACATGTTGACCAAGATTGTGACAACAATCAAGTTCAAACATTATTTGGACTTGATCAATATCTTGCAAATCTGAATATTTTTGGAAGGCGCCGATGATGTGGAACTCCAGAAAATGTTGGTGATTGAAAAATTTGTTGAATTTATCGTCAAGGTGGAGATTTGTTGTTTTTGTCCCACATTGGTAGAATGCTTCCACATTAGTATAAAATGTTGTTTTGAATTTTTTATATTATTTGTCCCACATTGGAGAGAAGTATTTTTTAGACTTGAGGTTGAAGCTATATAAAGAGCTCAACTCTTCATTTGTAAAACACACCTCAAAGTTGTATTTTGTCAAAAAGTAGTGGATTGATCATCGGCGCCTGATGACGTAGGTAATTCCTATACCGAACCTCGTAAATTTCTTGTCTTGTTCTTTTTATTGCTTTATTATTAGTTTTTGCATCGCTTTAATTTTCTTATACATTCAATAGCAATAGTTGTAGTATTGGTGTTTGGTACAAGTGGGGTGCTCGGCACGACATCTTTTCTATTTTACTCATTTATAAGAAATGAAAATAACAAAAAACATAACATCGAAGTAGAGCATGTAATATATATATATATATATATATATATATATATATATATATATATATTCAGATATAATATAAAACCAGACAATTAAAATAATTTAACATTAAGATTCAGCGATTAATTCAAGTTAAATTTTAAAATTAATTTATAAAATTAAATTTAAATCAACAAACAATTAATACTTAACTTCATAATCACTCCTTTAAAAAACTTTACACAAACATTTTACGTTTTTTTTTTTTTTTACAATCATTCTTAGAGCAAAAACATTATTTAACATTTAAATCCCAAAACTAAAACATGAGTGTAACTTCAAAAATAAATTAGAAATGAGTATGCGACATTTTTTATAATTCTACACATTGATTTTTTATACGCAAACATGGTTGTGATTTTTAATTCTTGTTTGATTTTCTTTTGTTGAATAGTCTAAATATTTATATTTATACTACTTCTAAAAGCACAAAATATTTTTTTTTTTTTGGTAATCCAATGTGATAAAATTTATAATACCTATTTTTGCCTAATTATTTAAGATGTTTTAAATTTTAATTAAAACTGCATCCCTCCTCTATTGTCCTTTTCTCTTCAAATAATTTATTTTCCTAACCTTTAAATTTCCTATCATTTCTTCATCAAAAGGTTCATCTCCCAACCCTTTCATCTTCTTATACCTCATTTTGGTCTTCTAATCCACACTTATATATATATCCTTAGTAAACAAGAGAAAGTGAATAATATAATAGTTCAAGAAAAAATGTAAAAGCTATCATGAGAAATGGAACTCAAATTTTTAAAAAGAGAGACAAAATCGGATGTAGATATGGACAAATTATTGAAGAAAAGAGGTCATGGCAATAATTTTTACCAAATTCAACAAGTTAAGGAAGGGTTCAAAAGCAGAGCTTGTTGACCCTATGAGTCATGCCCTGTTTTGATTATGACAAATATTCTAGTGTTTAATGTCTATCCAGCTTGTGTGCAAATTTATATTAACAAACCAATTGATGGTACATGAAAGCAAAGCATGAAGACTCTGAGGATTCTCTTTCATTTTGTAAATTCAATTAATGTAATATTTGAGTCGGTAATAGTAACTAGGGATATGGTTTGTAATAATCGCTTCATGTTATGCATGTAGGTTTTTGTAAGTTCAACATGATCATAGACTGAACTTAGGGTACCGAATGTCATTAGGGCACCCTTCGGTTGACTGATGCTGAATTTTTTCAGTGTCCTCATAGACTCTAGAAAGACCCTAGGTCCCAACACTTAGTGCACATTGTCCCCATAATCACATATATTATATGGGGAATTAATTGAAGTAAAATTAGGCAAAATTGCAAAAATTGAGAGAGGTCAGGCAACCGAACCCTAGGAGTTCAAAATTCCTCCGGCGCTCAAACTGCTGGAAAGTCAATAGTTTGACGAGGCTTCGGGAAACCAAACCCAAAATGACCCTATCTCCGTCGGGTGTCCGAACTCTTAGAAGGTTACTTTTCACCAACTCAGGTTGCCAAACCTTTGCATTCAAATCAGACCTCCAGAATTGGTTAGTTCGGTTAACCGGACTTAGCACCGGGCACCCGAACTTACGAACGAATGTTTCTGACTTTTGTTCAGGCTACCAAACCTTCACTCGGGCTGCCAAACTGCTTTTAAAGGCTTTTTTAAATGAGTCTATTCGGGCGACCGAACCACGGTTCAGCCACCCAAACCTCGCTGGGTTAAAATTATTTTAACCGAGGTAAATACGGGTTAATAAGGGTAATTGTGTTTAAACAATTTGAAACTTTTCTAAGAATACCCAATACGTCCCAAACGGTTATATTTTTGACATTGTCTATAAATATGAATTCATTTGTGAGGATTAGCATGAGATTATCCAAAATAATTGGCGAAAATCCTCTCTATCTCAAAATCTGATTTTGCCTAAAATACTTTCAAATAGTTATTCCCTTGATACATTTGAGATTGTGAGAGCATATTTTGTGTTATTGTGATTGTTAGGTCTTGTTAAAAACTCCCACTTGTTTGTGTGATTGTGATATTATTTTTTGGGGAGTTTGGCTTAGTTTATCCCACAGATTTCAATATTATAAATCTTGTGTTGGGATAAACTAGCAAGTTTAGGATAATTGCATTGTTATTGCAAGTGTCCCATAGCTTTGATTTTGGTGTGCAAAATATTTTTCTACAAGCTAAAATATTTTCAAACTACTCTTATGCTCATTACATTGAAGAAAAATCTTTTGAGCTAGTTTGAATACTTGATTAACATCTTTGAAACCCTAATTTGCTATTGAGATTTCATTTAACTTGTTTCAAAGATACAACTTGTTTAGATCACTCTTGAGCATATTAGCGATCATATCTTGTTGAGTGTGACTTGCACAAAAATACACATCACTGAGCTTACATTTACCTACATTGTTGATGTGTATGTGATTGTGCGTATTGGGTACATATCTGCTTTACTTGAAAGCATAATCACTGTACCATTTGATTGTGAAGAATATTATTGTATTTCCAGGCGTGGCCTGAGGGGGCGGGTAATCCAGCCTGGTAAGGATTGTGTAAAGGTTGGGGTCAACCCTATGAATTTGACCTAAGGCCTTGCAAGAAGAGTTTGTAAATGTTGTGGTTAGCCTTGTGCTAATTGACCTGGTTGTATTAGGTATTGCTCCACCCGTTAAGTGAGCATTAGTGGAATCCTCAGGCTTACAAGCTAGAGGCGGGACGTAGGCATAGTTGGCCGAATCCCGATAACATATCGTGTGTCTATTTATATTTCCATATTTTATATTTACCACACATGTATATTATATTGTGAATGTTATGCATGATTTAATTTTCGCATATCATTATCTGTGTAATTGGTGTATGCTTAGAAAGACCCTAGGGTGTGTTATACAACTATCTCGTTTAACCTAAGAGATAAATTTTAAAATTTTAATTCACCACCCTCTTGAGAATACACCAAAGCTAACAGAGCTCTCAACGTGTAGGATCCTAATTTGAAGACCTAAGAACCTAGTAGCAATAGCGTTGATGCTATAATCTCAATCACATGGTCATGATGTTTCAAAAATGTAAATGTTTATGATTATATTTGTTGCTACCAAGAATCGTATGGATTTTGTTAAACTGTCCTTTAACCATGACCATCTGAAAGGAATCAAAAAAGAATGACTTAAAGGACTCGGGGTGTACTTTAGGGGAAACTTTAATGCCTAAATTAGGGAATGTGAGGTTTAGATTGCAACAGTAAGTGAAGAGTGAGTGAGAATGAGATGCTTACCTCTCCTAGATATCCTTTTTATAGTGGTGGAGACTGAACCTCCTTCAACTTAATATTTACAAGCATGTTATTATGTTTAGGGAGGTTATAGATAACATAAGGGCGGTTATGTAGGATATCAATAGTGATTTTGTAACTATATCCCCTCATGAGTATGTCTACTAATTTTTGGTGTACAATTGCCCCCTTCCCTTTACTCTTGAATATTTGAAACAAATTTCTTTTATTTGAGAGTGTTTCAAGGTCTGCCATATGAGCTTTTGACGTAATTTGAATTCGTCCCCAAGCATTCCAACTTAATCTAAGCCACCTATAAGGCTTCCTAGCTTACCTATATTACAAAACCTATTGGCTCAATCTGAGCTAATGTCTTCACTATTCAGCTCAATCTAAGTCAATATCTTCACTATCCGGCTCAATCCGAGTCAATCTGTTCACTTATCATCTCAATTAGAGCCGATGTATTCACTATTTGGCTCAATCCAAGTCGAAGCCTTCATCATCTGGCTTAATCTAAGTCGATGTATTCACTGTTCGGCTCAGTTCGAGCTGACATCTCCACTGTTCGGCTTAATCCAAATCGATGTCTCCACTATTTAACTTAACCTGAGCCAATGTCCCCACTGTTCGGCTCAATCTGAGTCGATGTCTACATTGTTCAGCTTAGACTAAGCTAACTTCTTCCTTCGAGTAGGGGTCTACATTATTTGGCTCAATATGAGTCGTTTTCTTCACTTATCAGCTCAATTAGAGCAAACATCTTCATTATTTGGCTCAATCCAAGCTAATGCCCTCACTGCTTAGCTTAATTTGAGTTGATGTTTCACCATCCGGCTCAATCTGAGCTGATGTCTTCAGTGTGTCATGATTGGTGCTCATCACTTGGGTCATTACTGGTGAGCCATGCTCACTCTTGTGTTGCCTCATAAGCAGTGCTCATCAGATGGGTCATTACTAGTGAGTTGTGCTTACTCCTTTGTTGCCTCAAGAGTTGTGCTCATCAAATGGGCAGGTCTTTAGGGCCTCATGAGAGGTACTAATCAGATGGGTCATTACTGGTGAGTTGTGCTCACTTTTTTGTTGTCTTATAAGTTGTGCTTATCAAATGAGCAAGTCTTTAGGGCCTCATGAGTGGTGCTCATTAGATGGACTGTTCTTGGTCTAGCAATGTTGATCTACACCATTGGGATTCACGCCATTGGGGTTCACACCATTGGTGTTTGTGTGCCGTGAGTCTATAAGTTGTTTCCTTCGCCTCCTTAGCCGCTTCATCTAAGTTCTTCAGACTCTTTCTTTTCAGATCGGTCTAACTCCTTCTTATGGTCATGACTTCTTATAGATTGATGAATTTCTGGACTCATGTGACTAGTTCCCCTATATTGGTTAGGGGTTTTTTTCCGGAGGCTTTAAGTAGTCCCTTAGTTGAAAATTTTTTGTTAGAACTGCTACCACTACCCTATAATCTAGGTTTCCAATCTCTAAAGTGGCATTGACAAAGCGGCATATGAACTCCTTAAGTGTCTCATTTTCTTTTTGGACAAGATCCATCAGATGAGTTAAGGTTTTTGCCATTTTTTGGCTGTTGGCAAAATGCCCAACAAACTGCTGCTTCATTTTATAAAATGATCCTATAGAGCCAGAATTTAGGGCTTGATACCACGCCCTGACATTTCCCTTTAAGGCAACTGCAAATGCACGGCATATGATTGCATCTGATGCGCTTTGCAATTGTATCAACACCTTAAAGGTGTCTAGGTGGTCCAAAGGATCGGTCAAGCCATCATACCCTTCAATAATTGGCATTTTGAGCTTACTTGGTAAAGGTACCTCCATTACCTCTTTGGTAAAAAAAGGGTACGAAGATTTGGTTGATGATTCCCCCATGGAGGGGCAGTTGTGTACTTCCTTCACCAGCTTTTCCAATTGGTCGATTTTTTGAACTTTTACTCCAACTCACGAAACCGTTGTTCATAGATGCCCACACAATTTGTATCCTTTACCTTCTTCATTGGATCTGAGGTCTTCACAGCAACTTCTTGTGGGGCAGTTGCCTTCCCGTCAGACATTACTTTTATTCCATTAGCCTCCAAACCATGCTCCCTATAATCATTTTTTTTATACAAGATCATAGTGAACATGCCTTCTACCCCTTTTCTGGAAGGCTAGAAAGTCATTCAGTGACACACTTGGGTTATCTATTGGAGTGGAATGAATTGACTGGGGTGATTTGTTTTCCTTAGCAGCTTCTGACTTGGAGTTATGCGATGTAGTCATAGTCAAGGATAGAAAACCTCCCAAGGATTCCCACATACGACACTAACTATTGCTCCTAAGAATCGTATGGCTTTTGCCAAACTGTCCTTCAACCGCGACTACCTGAAATGAATCAAATAAGAATGACTTGGAGGACGCGGGGTGTACTCCAAGGGATCACTTCGATGCATAAGTTAGGGAATGAGAGGTTTAGATTGCAACAGTAAGTGAAGAGTGTATGAAAATGATATTCTTACCTCCCCCTAGGATCCCCTTTTTATAGTGGTGGATGTAGACCCTCCTTCAACTTAGTATTTATAAGCGTGTTATTATGTTTAGGGCGGATTATAAATAACTTAAGGGCGATTCTGTAGGATATCAATAGTAATTTTGTAACTATATCCACTTATTAGTATGTCTACTAATTTTGGATGTGTCAATATTAGATAATAATGATGATTTTTTAAGATATTCAAAAGTTATCTCTCTTTTTTCACTATATATATAAGGGTTTAAGAACACTCTCAACTTATCTATGGAGATAAAGAATTGTCGCTCTATCCTTATCTCTTTTAACACAAAAGTCTCTTATTAAATTTGCTTTTTAAATCAATGAGAGTATTTTTATAAAAAAAAAAAAAAAAATTCACTACATTTAAGAATATAGCTACAAACATTCTATGTGAATAGGAAAATTAATATTTTTAAATAAAATTTCATTTTAAATAAATTTATTCACATGCAAAGCATGTGCACAGACTAGTTAAATAAAAAATAAATAAGAAAAAGAAGAAAGAGGTGAAAAATTGGAAACACACACCCCCCAAAAAAAAAAAATTGCATCACCATGCTTAAATCACTAGGCAAAAACCAAGTGAAAAATAGACCCAATTCCAAATCAAATCAAATCAACATCTTAGCCCAACCTAAGTACAAAGCGTGTTGGGCCCAAATGTAAGTTAAATCAAAACAAGCCCATTGGCAATTCAATAGAGTAGCCCAAAATCAAGCCCAATATAGTCATTAGTCAAACTGCCAATCTTTCCCACTAACCCAACTAAAAAGTTTCATTAAATCATTACCTCCACATCAACATCAGTTTTGTTCTTGGACTAAAATTAAATGAAGGTAAAATAAAATTAAATATTAAATTAATTTCATGTATAAATCAAATTACAAATTTGATTCTAATTTAACAATAAATATTAGCCTTGAAAATTAGGACATTGATTTAATTAATACTTATTCTTAGTATGTTTTTATGCTAAAACTTTTTGTTTTTGTTCTTGTTTCTTTTTTTTTTGGGGATCCATAGAAGGTTTCAATGCTAAGCTAAACAATGAAAGCCCACCAGCACTCCATACCTCTTTAGCTCTTATGAAGATTTGAACTTGAAATATCTACCATAAAAATTTAAAATTGTAACTGGTAATATGTCCCCTAATCTCTTATGTACAAGGAGATGCATGTAGAGTGATTAAATTTTACACCAATTTATATACTAATTTATTTTTTTTAAAAAGGTGAGTATATATAATAGAACCCTATATACACTTATTAATTAATGGCTCTCATGTTCTCTTACGTATTTAGGGTTCAATTAGCACCACTTGCGAAATAATTGGCATTCGGAGACTGATTTTTATTAAAATTGTGGTGAATTTAAAGTGCTTGATCAAAAATCATAATTTATTTTTAAATATATAATTTATATATTATAATATATAGCGAATCTATGCTGCACATGAATCCTGAAAATATAGGACCAATCTTACATTGACACGTGGTGTTAGATTTTTTTTTTTTTTTTTGCTTTGGTTCTCTCTCTCTCTGGTCCCCTTCTCTCTCAAAGCAAAGAAAGAGACCCCATACAATCCTCAACTTTTAAAAAAATAAATAAAATTCAATTTCCTCCTCTTTCGTGCAAAAGTAGGGGCTTGCGGGCCTCACTACATTTTGATTTTTTTCCCCGTTCTGTCTGCTAGAGGCGGGTCTCATGTGGATCCCACTAAGATTTTAAATAAATTTTAATTTATTTTTTAAACTCCTCTCTCTCTCTCTCTCTCTCCAATATATATGTGTGTGTGTGTGGCTCCATTAAATTTTTATTATTTTTAAACTCCTTTTTCTATTTTATGAGACAAAGTTTAAAAATTATAACATAAATGAATTTAATTAAAGCACGAGATTAGGCTTGAGCTCGATTCGAACTTGAAGTTTTTTATTTGTGTTGGGAATTAACAACAAATTTCCGAAACCCGTGAGAAACAAAATAGAGAAAGAATACACGCCAAAGAAAAATCAATCACACATATAAGACAATATTTACGTGGTTCGACAATTTTGCCTACGGATGGAATTGTAGGGATTTCACTATTATCAGGAAGAAAATATAGAGAGTGCGGCAGTACAATACTCTCTTTCTCTCACTCTCTCACGAAGTGTGACGGTTTAACCTAATCACCCAAGAAACAATCATTTTATATGCTGCGCACAGGGTTTCGAATAGGCTACAAAATGGGCCCAAAATTTTTTTCCATGGGCGTTGCCCCTGGACCCCCCACGAGTACAACTTGGGCTGCTCAACCCAATCCTACACTCTATGGATTAAGCCTTAGGATAGAAATCTCTCATTAAAGAAAAGTCAAGTCATCATCCAAATTAAACGCAACTAGACTCTACAAAAAACCCAACAAATCTCCCACTTGGAGACTAGTTCAATCATCAATATTAATCGCAATCCTCCAAATGAACAATCCTTCATCCCTGTAAATCATCCTCCAATCCTCAATCTAGAAGACCAACTGAAGCTGCACACAGCTTTTCAATAAGGACACCCTTAGTCAACATGTCTGCCACGTTCTTAAATCTGCAAATATTCTCAAGTATTACCGACTTATCTTCAAGAAGATAACAGATAAAGTGATATTTTGTCTGTATATGCTTCGAATTTGAATGAAAAGCCAAATTTTTAGAAAGAAAAATTGCACTATAACTGTCAGTGTGTAGAATGTCCATCTTTTGCTTCTTACCTAATTTGTTTAAGAAACCATTGTAGACACTCCAATTTTAACCAGGCCTTTCCGAGGAGACCTCATGTCAAAACCTTCCCACACGGTTGTGGACCCCACACATCTTTGTAGGTCCCATACTGGTTGTGAACCCCACACATTCTTGTAGGTCTCACACTGGTTGTGGACCCCACACATTCTTGTAGGTCCCACACTGGTTGTGGACCTCACACATTTTTGTAGGTCCCATGGTGTTCGTGGACCCCACACATCCTTGTAGGTCCCACACTGCGTGTGGACCCCACACATCCTTGTAGGTCCCACACTGCTTATGGACCCCACACATCTTTGTAGGTCCCACATGGCTTGTGGGCCCCACATGTGTTGTGGCCCCACATCTCCTGGTACTGTAGCTCGGATTCTTACATCCAATGCATGTTACTCCCTGGTACGTTAGCTCGGATTCCTATATCCAATGCACGTTACTCCCTGGTACGCTAGCTCGGATTCCTACATCCGATGCACGTTACCCCCTTTGGTACGCTAGTTCGGATTCCTACATCCGGTGCACGTTATCCGCTCTTGTACGCTAGCTCGGATTCCTACATCCGATGCATGTTACCTCTTTTGGCATGCTTGTGCCTGCTGGCTTGGGTTCTTATAACCTTTAAATGACTCGTGGACCCCACATGGCTTGTGGGCCCCACATATCTCAATTGGGCCCCATATGGTTTGTGGGCCCTACTTCTCCTGGTACGCTAGCTCGGATTCCTACATCTGGTGCACGTTACTCCCCTTTGGTATGCTAGTTCGGGTTCCTACATCTGATGCACGTTACCCGTTCTGTTACGTTAGCTCGAATTCCTACATCCGATGCACGTTACCTCCTTTGGCATGCTTGTGCCTGCTGGCTCAGGTTCCTATAACCCTTAAATGGCTCGTGGACCCCACATTGCTTGTGGGTCCCACATATCTCCATTGGACCCCACACATCTCCGATGGGCTCCGCACAGCTTCTAGAACCCTCATATTTTTATTATTATTATTATTATTATTATTATTATTATTATTATTATTTATTTATTTATTTATTTAATTTGTCAAATGCAAGCATGCTTTGTTCCCCCCATCATCACTCACCATATGTCATGTTTTCTCCCTTTATCATTTTTCCCATGCTATATTCCCTTCATCATTCTTCATCCCATACTTTGTCCCCCCATCATCACTCACCACATGTCATGTTTCCTCCCTTTATCATTCTTCTTATACTATATTCCTTTCATCATTCTTCATCATCACTCATCACATGTCATGTTTCCTCCCTTTATCATTCTTCCCATACTATATTCCCTTCATCATTCTTCATCCCATACTTTGTTCCCCCCCATCATCACTCACCACATGTCATGTTTCCTCCATTTATCATTCTTCCCATACTATATTCCCTTCATCATTCTTTATCCCATACTTTATTTCCCCCATCATCACTCACCACATGTCATGTTATCTCCTTTTATCATTCTTCCCATGCTAATTTCCTTTCACCATTCTTCCTCCCATACTTGGTTCCCCCCATCATCACTCCCTTATATCTTTTTTCCTATGCTTGCCCCAAGCTAAGTCTATAAATAGCCCTCTCATTCCAAGCACAAGGTGAGGAGAGTTCTTAGTGATGATAAGGAGAAGATTTCAAATATTGAAGTTTTCTATTATAAGCTTGTGAAGCTAGTTTTTCTGAGTGAAGATCAAGAGGTCGACTGATCCTGTTTCCTACCGGTATTGAGTCACCCCATTTGAAGAAGGCACTCCATAGTGCCTCGAGTCAGAGTTCAAGAACAACTCTCGGGAAGACGCTGTAGAACAGCCATAGTAGATTCACTAACAAGAAAAGAAAACCGGAGCAGAGGAAAACGAAAGAAGATCAAGCGATCGACTGATCCCGTTTCCTACCGGTGTCGGGTCACCCCATCTGAAGAAGGTACTCCGTAGTGCCTTGAGTCGGAGTTCAAGAACAACCCTCGGGAAGGCGCTATAGACTAACCCCTACGGATTCACAGATAGGAGAGGAAGACCGGAGGAGAAAAAGACGATAGGTAAAACCAATGAACTTTCTCTTCCTATGTTACATCTCCGCCTCCTTTCTCGAACCGGCCTCTCCTGGTTTATTTGATTTTATTTCATTTTTTTATTTTAAATAGCTTCCTTAACCCATAAAAATTAAAAAAAAAAAAAAAAAGAATTTTCATAAAAGACACAAAAATTCAGAAAAATTTTCAAAGAAAATTCAAAAATTTTTAAGGTTTTGAAACTTATTTACATTTGAAAATTTTTGAAGAAAATCTAAGAAAGTTTCCAACATGTTTGGCAAAGGTTAGATCTATTTCCTTACAATCAAAATTTTCAAAAATACATTCTAAGGTCATATCTTTAAAACTATGACTTTCATGATTGTTGTCTAAAATTTTGTTGTATTCGGAAGAACATTGGAAAACCTCGAGATGGTCTCGACCAAGACCTTAAACTGGTTTTCCCCCAAACTGGTCAACGTTTGATCGGTTCACCATTCTCGTACCGGTTCACCCCGGTTTTCTCCATTTCGCTTATATACTATTATTATATCTAGAAAATTCACAAAAATCACAAAATTTTCAGAAATTCCAAAAATATTTTCAAATTTTGATTTCAACTGATTTTATTTGTGTTATTTGGAAAGTTCGGGAAAAATCATAAAGATCACAAAAATCATTTTCACACTTAGGAAAAATCACAAAAATATCTTTTTAGGCACAAAAATTATTCCAATCCCGAACAAATTTCAAAAACCTCTCGGAATATTATTTTTGATACTAAAAAAACCTATAGATTTCAAAACCCCTAGGAGCGTATTTTGTATCCTATCTTCAATTTTCCTTCCCAATGATTGCAAACAAGAACATTGACTCTTCGGAGTACTAGATTGCCCTGGTTATGAGGGAATACTTATATAATATTTTCATTCTTTTGATTTTTGAAAGGGAGTAATCTTTAAAGACTTATTACATTTATTTTGGGATAATTCTTTATTAATCTGGTACAGTTCGTAAGAACGGGCGTGTAGGGGGTGCTAATACATTCCCCTCGCGTAACCGTACTCCCGAGCCCGACTCTTGTAACGCAGGCCGATTCTACCCTTAATGGGGTAGCAATCAAGTGTTCTAACCGTACTTCCAAAGGTTAGTGGCGACTCCACCACATATCGTTTTCCACAAAAATCATATTTTTTAAAATCACACATTTCCATCCATTCTTCCCAGTTCGCAAGCCAAACCCATTTTTAACTAGAGATTGGTTCTCTGGGCCGGGGTCCGGGACGTCGCAACAAATATGTTGTCAAATCATCTCCTTTCCAGCTTCAGTTGCTACAACATACTCAGCTTCTATAGTAGACAAAATAACAATCTTTTGCAGATTTGAAGCCCAAGATATAGCTGTACCACCCAGAGTAAATACAAACCCAGTAGTACTCTTTCTACTATCATTATCACCAAAAAAATCAACGTCTACATAACCCTACAGTTTCAAACTTGTACCTGTGAAGCAAAGACATATATCTGATGAACCCCTCAGATATCTTAGAATCCACTTAACTACCTTCCAATGCTGCTTTCTTGGCATACTCATGAATATGCTCACAACTCTCACTGTATGTGCAATGTCTGACCTTGTACACACCATAACATACATCAAGCTACCAATAGCTGATGTAGAGACCTGAAGAATTTTGGTAATTAAATAATAAAGGAAAGGAGAGAAAAGGAATTTTAAAAAGGGGTTTCAGTAGGGACTCATCGACAAGTGTAGAGGTGCTCATCGATGAGTAGGGCTCTTGGGCTTGTTGACGAGAACGCATGTCTCATCAATGAGAAATTATCAAGAGGACTATTTCTAGAGCCTGAAACTCGTCGACGAAGAGAAGGTGTTCGTCAACGAAACTCCTTCTTGGACTCGTCAAAGAGGAGGTGTGACTCGTCGACGAGGCCACGTGGACAAACATTTTATATAAGGCCAAGAATTCATTTTTCCTATGAGAAACATGTAGGAATTCCATCTCTATCTTTCTAACTTTGTCCCCTCTGCATTCTCTCTAGAAATTTGGCCTCATTTCAGGCCAATTTGATGATCCGAAGCTGCCACTTTACTCGTGGGAAGATTCTCTAGAAATCTGTTAGAGTGATTTATTGGTTAGGCCAACTTGGGCACCATCCTAAAATTTGGGTAAGTTAGTTATTTTGATAATTGTTAAGGTATTTTGTAATGCCCCAAAAATAATTATTATGGGAGGATGTAGTGGATACTAAAAAAATAAAAAAAATAAATAAAAATAAATGAAAAAATAAAAAATAAATAAATTTAATTTAATTAAATAAATAATTTAAACAATAATAATTAATTAAATGATATAATATAATATATTAATATAATATAATATAATATAATATTTTATATATATATATATATATATATATATATATATATGTTAAAACCTCGAAGTAACTGAGCCCCTCCTTTCTTTTCCATTTTCTTTCTGTGCACATGAGGCCTCTCCTGCGTTCTCTCTCTCTCTCTCTCTCTCTCTCTCTCTCCTTCTCTCTTCTATTTCTTAGTTGATTTTCGCCTGATCGAAAATCACAAAATACCGTTGGACTCCATTTTTTGCCATCGTTATTACTACCGGAGCAGATTGGTCATAGGAGCGGCGTAGGCATGTCTCCTGGGGTAAGCTAAATTCCCACTCTTACCTTAATTTCTTTAAAATCTTAAGTCTAATTGACGATCGGATACCACTATAAGAATTTAGGGATAATTCTCTATAAGTCTAGTAGAACGGATATCTCGTGGGATCGTCATTAGCATAACCCTAAAATTGGGATAAGGGGGTTATTAAGGGACTAATTATTATTTAATTAATGTAGATTTAGAAATGCTAGAATATTGGGCATTATGAGATTGAATTTGGATTATTGAATTCAGGGCTCGGTAAGGGCTGCAGGTATAATTTTTGGACCCTGCAGGTATAATTTAGGAAACAAGGTAAGGGTGTTAAATATTAGTTTAAATGTTAATTTGGAGTATATATGGAGCCTAGGAAAGGTTATATGAGTATTATTTTGGAAAATGAGTTAATTAATCTGGGAAAAAAGTGAATTACAGGATTTAAGTTTCAGGCGTCAAGGGTGTAGGATTTGGGTTTTAACGAGACTCTCAGTAAGTCAGGTAAGAGGAATAAATTATAGCAGTATTTTGATATTATTGATTAAATAGATATATGGAAAATAAAGCTATGGTGTTTTTCCTTGTGAAATTAATATATTATGAATATTAGATGAAAACTGTGTGGCACACGACGCATATTGAAAAATATGAAATATAATTATGAGTAATTTCTGAGAAAATAATGAAATGAGAATTATTGATATGTTAGTGGAAAATAAAGAAATATAGTATCTATATGTGAATAGAAATGATTTCTATGAAAATGAGATTGTGTAAATTACTGATATGGGTATTTTGAAAAATGTTGAAATACGTGAAACACGATATATACTATTATGAGGTGATGAAATGTGCCCAGTAAATGATGAGAATATTTTTATTGAGATGAATTGAGATATACTGATATGAGATTAATGGTGTATATTGGTATTAAAATATTGAAACGTGAATTCTGAAATGTATATACTGGAATGTGAATATGGGAAATGTGAAATACAATATGGAAGTTGAATGTGATGATTGAAAAGAGAATGCTGATTGTGAATACTGGGGAAATATGAACATTGCAAAGTGCGAAAACTGCAATAGGATCATTGAAATATGATTGATGAAATGTCAATACCGCATAATGGTTGCGGGTATGTGGTAATGATAACCCTGATGGATGGTTATGGAAAATCCTAATGATGGGTTGTGATATTGAGCATGGTACTGTTGCTAGTGGTGTAGTGCAACCACACGGACTCTTGGAGCGTGTGGCGTGACAGTCAACTAAGCTTTTAGTAGAGTTGTTGTTCCCCCTAAGTCCGGATCAGGGCTATAGGCCGGCCAGTCGTACTACAAATGTGAGATATGTGATATGATATTTTGATCTAACCAGGTCGGCCAACTGTGATTAGGTCCAACCTTCAGACCACACAACACTGACCATGGGGGGAAGCAAGGCATAGAAAGAAAGATCCTCAGGGTAGCCATGAGTTACAAACGCGATGTTGGTACTACATACCAAGGATACTCATGAGCTGGATAGTGAAATGGAAATGGAAAGTAAAAGAATGATAAAAATGGGCTAAAATGAGAAATGAAAAAAGTAATGGAAAATGAGAAATAGAGAATGATAGAATTGAGAAATGGATTCGTGTGAGTTAATAATATAAATAATGGAGGCGAAGTGAAACTCTCCGCCTGAGGGCTTATTGAGTAAGGTGAGTGCCCTGATAGGTATTAGATGTGGCAATACCTGACTGCATAACGTGTTAGTGCAGAGAAAAGCTACTCGTGTGGGTGAGTAATCATCCTTATTCTCAGGAACTGCGCGGGTAAATATGTGTTGGAAATGAATGAACTTGAGAAATGGTTTTAAAGCTTATAAAAACTTGTGTTGTATATCTATATGATTATGAGAATATGTATATCAATGTATTTTTCTCAGATGAAATGATGATTTGAAAAGTAAAGTGTGTTATAACTGAACTTATATTGCCACACACTGTAAATAATTTATTCCTTCTTACTGAGATGTGTCTCACCCAAATTATCTAAACTTTTCAGGGAATAGAGATAAGCTAGGTGATAGAACTCCAAGATCGTAAGGAGCTCAGACCCTGAAACACAGGGTGAGTTCTTGGACTAGGGAGATGTAATTCCCTAGGGTTGTGTTGTTTTTGGGTACGTGATGGTAATATATATATATATATATATATATGTGTGTGTGTGTGTGTGTGTGTGTGTGTGTATTGATACTTTGGGTATTGTATTCTAATTGTTATGTATATATCGTCTTCCGCTGTTAGGTTGTATAAATAAAATAACTATTTACCTGGTACCCAATGCGGGTCGGGTCATATGGGTGGTAAACGGGTTGTTGATGTGGCCGATTTGTGAATATTGTTGATGATGTATGAATATTTATTATTGTTTGTTTTAAAAAAAATTGGTACGAAAATTGAGGCGTCACATATTTGGTATTTCTGGACTAAGGAAAGGTATTAGATGGGTTTATACTGAAGTTTTGTTGGGGGGAAATGTAAATTTCAAGATGTTGAGTTGGGGAACACCATAGGTGTAATTTTGGAGTAATTGGTGGGCTTCTCAGTAGGTCAGGTAAAGGGATAAATTAAGTCAATATTCTCAGGAAATTATTTATTATTAGTCAGCTTTTATTTTCAGAAAAATTATATATGTTATAGAATTGGGTTTGGAAATACTGCTATTAACTGGAAAATGACTTTAATACATTTTAGCAAGGGATATGATTTTTGTACAGATCTTACAATTAGAACATTATCTACTTCTGTGTGGCATGAGTATGAAATTCTATGATTTTATGTAATATCAAAATATTTTGTTTTCAGAATAAGCATATTATCACTGTTTTCAAGAAGATATTAAAAACGGTACAGGAATTATGTTTAAAGTATGATGTTGAAATAGTATGGGGATTTCAAAACTATGTATGTTTAAATATGCTGGCATAAGGGCCGTGGTTTTACATGATATACTTTGTCAGCATAAGGGCCGTGGTACTATGTCGGCGTAAGAGTCGTGGTTTTACATGATATACTATGTCGGCGTAAGGGTCATGGTTTTACATGTTATAATATGCTAGCGCAAGGACCGTGATTTACATGATATGTTAGGAAAAAATTTATGAAAAAATTATCATGACATATATTATTATGAAACAACCATGTATCATTGTATGAAACTTACTATATGTTATCAGAACCTGAATGTATTGGTTTAGACTTTCATGAAGCACGGTATTGTAGCTGTATGTTCACGATCATGTACATGTTAGTGCTACCACATGTCGTATGGGACTGTAGGAGAACGTTAGTTGATGTGGTTTCATGGTAGTGCAGGTGTCCCTCTAGCAGTCCAGACCAGGAGCGGCAGACCTATAACAACCCGGGTAATTTTTAAATAATTTAAGATAATAAGGAAGATAAAAGGGGAAGGAAGAACAAATTTGAAAGGTGGCAGCAAACATTCATCGACAAATAGACTATTCTCGTTGATGAATGTTCTTCTTAGCTCGTCGACGAGGGCATGTGTCTCGTCGACGAGGAATTACCGAGATGGGTTCTTCGCATGACTGAAATTCGTCGACGAGTTGACTGTCTCGTTGACGAACTGTGTACTAAGACTCGTCGACGAATCGACGTGTCTCGTCGACAAATCCTGGGGTAAAAAAAAGTGGATTTCTTTCATCTTAGCGCGAATTTCTTGCATGTTCTCCTTCTCTCTCTAAAAAATTCGGCCCTTCCACCTTCTCTTTTCAATTCTGGGTCGGATTTACCTCGGTTTGACGATTAGAAGCTACAACAAGACTCTTGAGAAGATTCTCTGCAATATAGGCGGAGTGGATCTTCGATTTGAGAAGTTTAGGAAACATCCCAAAACTAAGGTAAGTGAATTATTTTGGAATTTCCTTAGCAAATATTGTCATTTGGAGCCTAGGAAGTGTTATAAGGGTGTTTTTCTAAGATTTGAGGAATTTGGAATTTCTGAATTACAGGGTCTCATTTTGTTGATTTTGGGTCGAATTTCGAGGAGCGGGTAAGGGGAAATATTTTATAATAGCTTTTTCATAATTTTAAACGACTAGTTTCGCGTATGAATTTTTATATACATAAAGGTATAATTTTCTAAACCTTGATGGTATTGAAATGTTGTTTTTAGATAAATAAATTATATTGGGAAAAATTGTGTGGTTGAAACCATTTTTGATAATTAAATGATTGTGGACATTGTGGAATGAAGAATTATTGAGAATGTGAATATTGTTTGATTGTGAATTCTGGCTGGTGGAATATGCTGATGTGGTGTTTATGATGGTAGAATTATGGATATGTTGAATGATTGGTTGTTGTTGATTTGGGTTGTGGTTCATGTAAATTACGATATAGCGTTGGCAGTGGTATGAGGAGGTTGTTATATCGTACCTAGTATAACCGTCATATAACGTTGGTAGTGGTATGAGGAGATCGTTATATGGATGTTTATATTGGGAAATAAATATTGGCAATGGTATGAGGAGGTTGTTTACCTATTTACTATGAACAGAGCGTTATTTTGTATCTTGTGTGGATATTTATACTGTGATTTGACTAGTCCTGTGTGGACATTTATACTATGTTCGGTTAGTCCTGTGTGGACACTTATTTTGTGATTTGTTAGGGTCCTGTGTGGATGATTACATGATATGTGGATGTAAACCCTGTATGGGTAAAAATTGGAAACTGTATGAATGTTTCTATGTGGATTGGTTGTGATATGGGTATAAGTGTGACTTTAATTAATTAAGTATTTATGATAAAGTAGATTACTCCACCCGAGGGTTGATAAAGGTGAGTACTCTGGTAATTAATTGTGGGTACTAAAGTAGAGGGAAGCCATTTGTATGGACGGATGATCTTCCATATTCTCGATGACTTTACCTGAATACATAACCCGAGGGCTTACTGAAAAAAGTGAGTGCCCTGGTGTTAGCACTAGAGTAGAGGGAAACTACTTGAATGAGCGGGTATATTTCTCTATTCTTGGGAATTACCAATAAAATATTGATGATTATGGAATGTGATTGGTTGGCAAAGTCGTTGACTTTGTGTGATTATGGGCATGATATTTTGGGTTACTTATGGAACGTGGATGCATTTTGGATAGATATTTTAATTGTATATTAAACACTTCAGCCACATACTGTTATAAACTATTTCTTCCTTACTGAGAAGTGTCTCACCCCGTCATATGTTAAATCTTTTCAGGTTATCTGGGTGATTGAGCTTAGATTGCTCCAGGGTAGGGTAGTTTTGTGAGTGGGACTTAAATGGTTATGTTTTAATTTTTATGTGTTATTATATTTCTTTCATGTTTTGTAATGTTAAGAACATGGATGTGTAAAATGAGTTAGGTGATGTATGATTATAGAACTCTGGTACAATATATATTTCGAGGTATTATATTATTATTTTTTCGCTGCGTTACTGGTATCAAAGATGCGTGTCAACCTCTTAACACTCCGGGCCCCATGTGGCGGGTCTGAGGCATTACAAGACCCATCGTACTTACAGACTTATGTTGATCTAACGTGGTTGGCTAGCCATTGCTAGGTTCCGCCTTTGAGCCACACAACCTAGTCATGTGAGGGTAAGACATGACACCAGCCAGCTATCCATTCAGGGTGTTATTTCATGTACAGTTATATAAGATGATTTTCATGTATAGAAACTCCGTATGTTATACCATGTTATGATAAATTATGTTTTATCCAGATATGATAGAGACAGTTTTACTAAATATGATTTATGAACTGTTACATGTATAACATGAAAATACTCATGTTGTCACACACTGATGTTAGTTTATTTCCCTTACTAAGAGGCGTCTCACCCCATCTATATAAAATTTCAGGAAATCCAGATAGAAGAGTGGATAGAATTCTGCAACGTTAGAGGTCGACTATTCTACCTTGTCAAAAGGGTAAGTCGTTATGTTAGGGTCTGATGGATTTTTGGGTTATGACCCTAGGGCACTTTTTGGTCTTTTTAAGATGTGTATATGTACATAATCGGTTTGGTAGAACATTGGTATTGTGTTTGTAGGATGATTTGAAATGTATATGATGGATGTTTTTTGCTCCTTAGGTATCAGAGGTGTATGACAGGTTTATTACCTGTAACCACGGGTTTAGGTGAATTATGTTTATGGTTATTATGAATGTTTTATGTGAAAAATAAAATAAAATTTATAATATGGTAAAATAGGCAGGTCGTTACAGCTGAGGCATAGGGCACCTTGCTCATATGGTCCCTTTCTTCTTCTGTCTTTGGTGACTATTCTTGCTTAGTTTGAAATGACTACCCGAGGGTGTGCTCATTGGTTTAACTTCATTCATGTTGAACTTGCTAAGAATTTTCTTCACATGCTCTGATTGTGAAAGCTTCAATGTACCATTAGCCTTGTCTCAAATGGTTCTTATTCCAAGGATTTGCTTTGCAGCTCCCAAATCCTTCATTGCAAACTGTTTTGACAATTGCTTCTTCAAATTATTAATCTTCTCAATGCTAGACCCTGCAATGAGCATATCATCTACATATAACGGTAAAATGATGTAAGAATTGTCAAAGAACTTAATATAACAATAGTGATCAGCTTCACATCTCTTGAACTCAATTTTATGCATAAAATTGTCAAATTTCTTATACCAATGCCTTGGAGCTTGTTTTAGACCATACAAGCTCTTTCTCAGTTTGCAGACTAAATTCTTTTGTTCTTGGATAATGAACCCTTTTGGTTGAACCATATAAATGTCTCCCTCCAAGTCACCATGAAAGAATGTTGTTTTCACATCTAACTGTTCAAGATGTAGATTTTCTGCAGCCACAATTCCTAGTACCAGTCTAATTGTTGACATCTTCACAACTGGAGAAATTTTTTTTGTGAAGTCAATGCCCTCCTTCTACTAGAACCCCTTAACAACTAATCTGACTTTGTAACGCTTGCTACCATTATGTTCATTATTTATTCTATATACCCACCTGTTGTGCAAAGCCTTCTTCCCTACCGGCAATTTAGTCAGTTCCTATGTCTAATTCCCCAAAAAGGAATCCATCTCATCCTTCATGGCTATCTCTCACTTGCTTGAATTTTCATCCTACAAAGCTTCATCATAACACTCTGACTCACCACCATCAGTTAACAAGAGATAACTTAGAGCAGGTGAATAACGTTGTGAAGGTCTAATGGTCCTGGAAGATCTACGGACTGCTGCTACATGTGTACTCTGATTTACCTGTGATTCTACATTCTCCTTATCCCCTTCACCCTTTTCTTGGACAGTACTTTCAATCAACTTATCTAAATTAACAAACTCAAATTTCTTCTGATCTATCTTTGTGACATTTGAGACTATAGTTGACCTGTCCTTATACATAACCTGTTCATTAAATATCACATTTCTACTTCTGATGATTTTCCTGTTTTGTTCATCCCAAAATCAATAGCCAAATTTCTTATCACCATAGCCAATGAAATAACATATTTTATACTTGGCATCAAGTTTACTAGGAGCATCATGATCAATATGAACATAAAAAACACAACTAAAAACTTTTAAGTGAGAAAAAATTACCTTTTTATCGCTCCAAACCTCTTCAAGAAGTCTGAACTCCATGGGATTTGAAGGTCCTTGATTTTTCAGGTAAGCTGCAGTACTAACAGCATCAGTCCAGAAAGTTTTTGATAGTCCAGCATGCAACCTCATACTCCTAGCACGCTCATTAAGAGTTTTGTTCATGCACTCAGCCACACCATTTATTGTGGTGTCCTAGGAATGGTCTTTTCCATTCTGATTCTATGTGCAGCACAATACTCTCTGAACCTTCCATCTATGTACTCTCTTCCTTTGTCCAATCTCAAACACTTTACTTTCAAACCTGTCTCTATCTCAACCATAGCCTTCCACTTCTTAAAAGTTTCAAATACATTCGATTTATTTTTCAAAAAATAAACCCATACCTTTCTGGTTGAGTCATCAATGAAAGTAACGTAGTACCTTGAACCTCCAAGAGATACAACGGGAGAAAGCCCCCATAAATCTGTGTGTACTAACTCCAATTTTTCAACCTTCGGTGTCCTACCAGTTTTCAAGAAACTCACTCTTTTCTGCTTTCCTAAGATGCAACTTTCACACAAGTCAAAATTAACAAACTTCAATCCTGGTAGTTTCCCTTTTGATAGCAGCATCTTCATCCCTTTCTCACTCATGTGACCAAGTCTACGGTGCCATAAACTTGTATCAATACTTGCTTCAGCAACTGAAATTGTGTCTCTTGGACTTGAGGTCATGTATAGAGTACTAGATTTCTTTCCATGAGCCAATACTCTGGCCCCTTTGTAAAATTCCAAGTGCCACCAGCAAACAACATTGCATGCCCTTTATTAGTAAGTTGTCTAACAGAAATCATATTCCTTCTCAGGTTAGGAATATGTTGTACCTTCTCTAGTAACCAAATATACCCATTGGACAATGACATCCAGACGTTTCCCATACCCACAACATCCAAGGTTGTACCATTAGCCAAATACACCTTACCAAAATCTCTTGCTACATAGTTCTATATGATTTCATGATGTGAAGTGGTATTAAACAAAGCTCCTGAGTCCAAAACCTAATCATCAAGTGGGCTGTCTACTGCAAGAAGTAATGCATCTTGTACCTCTTCTGTTACAACATTAGCAAAATCATCCTCATTCTTCTTCTTAAGACTTTTGCATTGTCTCCTAAAGTGACCCGTTTTCCCACAGTTCTAGCATTGTCCTTTTTGACCAGATCAAGATTTACTTCTGTTCTGATTATAATTTTTGGATTTTGATCCGCCTTGATCTGAATTTCGGTCATTACCTCTGCCTCTTGTGTCAAGGTTTAGGGCAGAACCAAATCCTAAGGTTTCACCCGCATCTCTTCTGCGAATCTTCTCAGCCAGAATTAAATCTCGTATATCATTGTACTTCATCTTTTCTTTTCCAGTAGAGTTGCTTACTGCCATCCTCATTGCCTCCTAACTATTTGGCAACGAAGCCAAAAAGATCAGTGCACGAATATCATCATCAAAATCAATTTCTACAGACAACAATTGATTTGGTATAGTGTTAAACTCATTCAGATGTTGTACTACTGATGCATTCTCTGCCATCTTCAAATTAAATAGTTTCTTCATTAGATGTATCTTATTATTTGATGACGATTTTTCATACATACCAGAGAAAACCTTCATCATATCTGCTGTAGTCTTCCCCTTTACCACGTTGTGCGCAACAGACCTAAACAGAGTTAATTTGATAACTCCCAGTACCTGTCTGTCAAGGAGAGTCCATTTCTCATCCTTCATAGTAGCAGGTTTTTCTCCTAGTAGCGACAGATGCAACTTCTTCCCATAGAGATAATCCTCGATCTGCATCCTCCAGAATCCAAAGTCTGTGCCATCAAACTTTTCTATTCCAAACGTCTATCCTGCTTCCTCTGTCATTACTCCCATTCGAACCTAACCCTAGATTTTGATACCAGTTGTTGGGAATTAACAACAAATTCCCGAAACTTGTGAGAAACAAAATAGAGAAAGAATACACACCAAAGAAAAATCAATCACATGCACAAGACAATATTTACATGATTCGACAATTTTATTTATGTCCATGAAGTTATAGGGATTTCACTATTATCAGGAAGAAAATATAGAGAGTGTGATGGTACAATACTTTCTCTCTCTTGCTCTCTTACGAAGTGTGACGACTTAACCTATTTACCCAAAAAACAATCATTTTATATGCTACGCATAGGGTTCCGAATGAGCTACAAACGGGCCCAAAAAATTTTCTTGGGAGTGTTGCCCTCGGACTCCCACGAGTACGCCTTGAACCTTATAGCTCAATCTTTCGCTCCATGGACTAAGTCTTAGGATAAAAATCTCTCATTAAAGAAAAGTTGGGTCATCATCCAGATCGAACGCAACTATGCTTCACAAAGCCCAACAACCTCAAATTTTCTCAACGTGGTTCTCCCTCTTTTTGCAGCACATTCTCTCACTTTTCTGATGAAATTTTACATTGCCAATCCTAATTTTCTTTACTTAAATGAGATGTAAAAAGGCCTTTTAAAAAGCTCAACAAAGAACCCCAAAAAAGTGAGCTAAAGAGTTGAATGGATTTCTCCGCATAGGAGGGATACCCAAACCCAAACCCAACAGATTTCTAGAATTCATTTGCAATAAAGTAATTGACAGTGCCACCACTGGTTTAACTAAAAATTGTAATGAGCCCTTTATTAGTTCTGAGATTGTATGAAATGGATATGTTTTCTTTTCTTCCTGGGGTACACCAGTGGAAAACTAGCTACCCAAACTACCAAGCTTATAGATCATTACCAACAGAATTCTAAAACTTAAAATATTAATAATTATGCCAATTGCATTATCAGCAAATGTATCCCTATTTTGTTTTTCAATTTCAAAGATGGCTGTTATTCATACAGTCAAGAATTTTCAAATTATTTTCCTACAGTGGGAGGAATTTTTTTTTTTTTTTTTCTGTTTGTGTGGAACACACAAAGGCGCGCGGTAGCTTATTTCCCATCCCCAATCCTTCCCACCATTCCCCAAGAATTGAACATGGAATTGTCAATCTCTAACTGGTATTGTCTAGGTATTCCACTTAAATGGAATTTTCTACGGCTCTACCAATGTTTTGCATTATCAATTTATCATTGGAGACAAGATTTCTATTTGAATGAGTAGGCGCCTCTTTTCTGCCATGCAGAAATTAGGTGCCTTTTAGAGCATAAATTTTAAATTTTAGATTTGGATTTGTGTAGATATGAATAAAGTATTGTGTAAAATTATATTTATGAATTTTCTTCAAATTGAGATAAATTTAAATTTAATTTCGAAACCCATGATTCTAAATATTATTATTCTGGGAGAAATTTTAGATTTGAATGTTTAGGTTTGAATATAATATAATTCATAATTAGTTGGCAGACAACCATGGACTTGCAGTACCTTGCATAGATGGACACGGGGGTGCGTATTCTGCTTTAGCTATAGCAAAGTTTAGGTGAAGTTCTCTTTTCCATAAGCATCTGAGCCCTGATTTCTCTGATTTTTTTCTGTAGAGCTATCGGGTACTGAATTCAGTACCCTTGAACTTCACGACACACGTCACTTTATAGCTTCTCTGTTTATGTTTGGCTAATTTCCAGATACTCAAGGCAAATGAAGAGTGCGACGATGATAACTGCATCGATGGAGAATTGAACGCAAGTGAAATCCCGTCAGATTCAGAATACCAAAGCACCAAACAAGAAGAAACCAAAGTTGAAGAAACATACCCATTCTCAAAATGGGCAAAAGCTACCGAAACTGAAACCAAAATCACATACGAAAGGACATTGTCCGAGTGGCTTCGGGGGGCGGAATCCTATGTGCAACATATAAAAGGATTGCTTTTGGGTGATTAGGGTTGGTGATCAAATTTCGCGAGAGAGCGAGAGGGAGAGTATTGTACCGCTACACTCTCTGTAATATTTCTCCCTGATAATAGTGAAATCCCTGCAACTCCATGGACGTAGGCAAAATTATCAGACCACGTAAATACTGTCTTGTGCATGTGATTTATTTTTCTTTGGCGTGTATTCTTTCTCTATTTTGTTTCTCACAGGTTTCGGAATTTGTTTTTAATTCCCAACAACTGGTATCAGAGCCTAGGGTTAGGTTCGAGTGGGAGCAATGGCAGAGGAAGCAGGAAAGGCGTCTGGAATAAAAAAGTTTGATGGCACAGATATTGGATTCTGGAGGATGCAGATTGAGGATTATCTCTATGAGAAGAAGTTACATCTACCGCTTCTAGGAGAAAAACCTACTACTATGAAGGACGAGGAATGGACTCTCCTTGACAGACAGGTACTGGGAGTTATAAGATTAACTCTGTCTAGGTCTATTGTACACAACGTTGTGAAGGAGAAGACTACAACAGATCTGATGAAGGCTTTGTCTGGTATGTATGAAAAACCGTCAGCAAATAACAAGGTACATCTCATGAAGGAATTATTTAATTTGAAAATGGCAGAGAATGCATCAGTAGCACAACATCTGAATGAGTTTAATACTATCACAAATCAATTATCGTCTGTAGAAATTGATTTTGATGATGAGATTTGTGCACTGATCATTTTGGCGTCGTTGCCAAACAGTTGGGAGGCAATGAGGATGGCAGTAAGCAACTCTACCGGAAAAGAAAAACTGAAGTATAATGATATACGAGATTTAATTCTGGCTGAGGAGATTTATAGAAGAGATGCGGGTGAAACCTCAAGATCTGGCTCTGCCCTAAGCCTTGAGACTAGGGGCAGAAAAATGATTGAAATTCAAATTGGAGTAGATCAAAATCCAGAAACTATAATCGAAACAGAAGTAAATCTAGATCTGGGCAAAAGGGACAATGCTGGAACTGCGGGAAAACGGGTCACTTTAGGAGACAATGCAAAAGTCTTAAGAAGAAGAGTGAGGATGATTCTGCTAATGTTGTAATAGAAGAGGTACATGATGCACTACTTCTTGCAGTAGATAGTCCACTTGATGATTGGGTTTTGGACTCAGGAGACTCGTTTCATACCATTTCACACCATGAAATCATACAGAACTATGTAGCAGGAGATTTTGGTAAGGTGTATTTGGTTTATGGTACAACCTTAGATGTTGTGGGCATGGGAAACGTTTGAATGTCGTTGCCCAATGGGTCTGTTTGGTTACTAGAGAAGGTACGACATATTCCTGACCTCAGAAGGAATTTAATTTTTGTCAGACAGCTTGATGATGAAGGGCATGCAATGTTGTTTGTTGGTGGCACTTCGAAGGTTACAAAGGGAGCTAGAGTATTGGCTCGTGGAAAGAAATCTAGTACTCTATACATGAACTCAAGTCCAAGAGATACAATTGCAGTTGCTGAAGCAAGTACTAATACAAGCTTATGGCGCCGCAGACTTGGTCACATGAGTGAGAAAGGAATGAAGATGCTGTTGTCAAAAGGGAAACTATCGAAATTGAAGTCTGTTGATTTTGACTTGAGTGAAAGCTGCATCTTAGGAAAGCAAAAAAGGGTGAGTTTCTTGCAAAGTGGCAGAACACCGAGGGCTTAAAAATTAGAGTTAGTGCACACAGATTTGTAGGGGCCTTCTCCCGTTGCGTCCTTTAGAGGTTCAAGGTACTACGTTACTTTCATTAATGACTCAACCAAAAAGGTATGGGTTTATTTTCTAAGATTTAAATATGATGTATTTGAAACTTTTAAGAAGTGGAAGGCTATGTTTAAGACAGAGATAGGTTTGAAAGTAAAGTGTTTGAGGTCGGACAACGGAGGAGAGTACATAGATGGAGGGTTCAGAGAGTATTGTGCTACACATGGAATCAAAATGGAAAAGACCATTCCTGGGACACCACAGAAGAATGGTGTGGCTGAGCGCATGAACAGAACTCTTAATGAGCGTGTTAGGAGTATGAGGTTGCATGTTGGACTACCAAAAACTTTCTAGGCTGATGCTGCTAGTACTGCATCTTATCTGATAAACCGAGGACCTTCAGTTCTCATGGAGTTTAGACTTCCTAAAGAGGTTTGGAGCGATAAAGAAGTAAATTTTTCTCACTTAAAATTTTTGGTTGTATTTCTTATGTCTATATTGATTCTGATGCTCGCAGTAAACTTGATGCAAAGTCCAAAATATGCTATTTCATTGGCTATGGTGATGAGAAATTTGGCTATCGGTTTTGGGATGAACAAAACAGGAAAATCATCAAAGTAAAAATGTGATATTTAACGAACAGGCTATGTACAAGAACAGGTCAACTGTAGTGTTAGATGTCACACTGATAGATAAGAAGAAATCTGAGTTTATTAACTTAGGTGAGTTGACTGAAAGTACTGTCCAGGAAAGGGGTGAAGATGATAGGGAGAATGTAGAATCACAGGAAAATCAAAATACACTTGTAGCTGCGGTCCGTAGATCTTCCAGGGCCATTAGACGTCCACAACGTTATTCACTTGCTTTAAATTATCTCCTATCTAATGGTGGTGAGCCAGAGTGCTATGATGAAGCCTTGTAGGATGAAAGTTCAAGTAAGTGGGAGTTAGCCATGAAGGGTGAGATGGATTCCTTGTTGGGGAATTAGACATGGGAACTAACTGAATTGCCAGTAGGGAAGAAGGCTTTGCACAACAAGTGGGTATACAGAATAAAGAACAAACATGATGGTAGCAAGCGCTACAAAGCCAAATTAGTTGTCAAAGGGTTCCAGAAAAAAGAGGGTATTGACTTCACAGAAATATTTTCTCTGGTTTTGAAGATGTCGACAATTAGATTGGTACTGGGAATGGTGGCTGCAGAAACTCTACATCTTGAGCAGTTAGATGTGAAAACGGCATTCCTTCATGGTGACTTGGAGGAAGACATCTACATGATTCAGCCAGAAGGGTTCATTGTCCAGGGACAAGAGAATTTAGTCTTCAAACTAAGAAAGAGCTTCTATGGTCTAAAACAAGCTCCAAGACAGTGGTATAAGAAATTTGATAGTTTTATGCATAAAATTGGGTTCAAGAGATGTGAAACTGATCACTGCTGTTATGTTAAGTTCTTTGACAATTCTTACATCATTTTACTTTTATATGTAGATGATATGCTCATTGCAGGGTCTAGCTTTGAGGAGATTAATAATCTGAAGAAGCAATTTTCAAAACAATTTGCAATGAAGGATTTTGGAGTTGGAAAGCAAATCCTTGGAATGAGAATCATTAGAGACAAGGCTAATGGTACATTGAAGCTTTCACAGTCAGAGTATGTGAGAAAAATTCTCAGCAGGTTCAACATGAATGAAGCTAAACCAATGAACACACCCTTGGGTAGTCATTTCAAACTAAGCAAGGAACAGTCACCGAAGACAGAAGAAGAAAGGGACCATATGAGCAAGGTGCCCTATGCTTCAACTATTGGAAGCTTGATGTATGCTATAGTGTGTACAAGGCCAGACATTGCACATGTAATGGGAGTTGTGAGCAAATTCATGAGTAGGCCAGGAAAGTAGCATTGGGAGGCAGTAAAGTGGATTCTGATATATCTGAGGGGTTCATCAGATACATGTCTTTGCTTCACAGGTGCAAGTTTGAAACTGCAGGGTTATGTAGACGTTGATTTTGCTGGTGATAATGATAGTAGAAAGAGTACTACTAGATTTGTATTTACTCTGGGTGGTACAACTATATCTTGGGCTTCAAATTTGCAAAAGATTGTTACTTTGCCTACTACAGAAGCTGAGTATGTTGTAGCAGCTGAAGCTAGAAAGGAGATGATTTGGCTACATGGTTTCTTAGACGAATTGGTTAAGAAGCAGAAGATGGGCATTTTACACAGTGACAGTTAGAGTGTAATTTTTCTTGCCAAAAATTTGGCTTTTCATTTAAAGTCGAACACATATAGACAAAATACCACTTTATCCGTTACCTTGTTGAAGATAAGCTGGTAATACTTAAGAAGATATGTGGATCTAAAAACCCGGCAGACATGTTGACTAAGGGTGTTACTATTGAGAAACTGAAGCTGTATGTAACTTCAGTTGGTTTTCTAACTTGAGGACAGGAGGTTGAGTTGCAAGGATAAGGGCTTGTTCATTTGGGAGGACTGCAATTGATATTGGTGATTGAACTAGTCTCCAAGTGGGAGATTTGTTGGGATTTTGTGGAGCCTAGTTGTGTTAAATTTGGGTGATGACCCGACCTTTATTGAATGAAAGATTTCTATCCTAAGGCTTAGTCCATGGAGTGAAGGCTTGGTCTGTAAGGCAGAAGTTGTACTTGTGGGTCCCCCGGGAAAAATTTTTTTGAGCCCATTCGGAACGGAACCCTATGCGTAACATATAAAAGGATTGCTTTTGCGTGATTAGGGTTGGTGATCAAAATTCACCAGAGAGCGAGAGGGAGAGTGTTGTACCGCTGCACTCTTTATAATATTTCTCCCTGATAATAGTGAAATCCTTGCAACTCCGTGGACGTAGGCAAAATTGCTGAACCACGTAAATATTGTCTTGTGCGTGTGATTCATTTTTATTTGGCATGTATTATTTCTCTATTTTGTTTCTCACAAGTTCGGAATTTGTTTTTAATTGCCAACACATACCCATTCTCAAAATGGGCAAAAGCTACCGAAACCGAAACCAAAATCACATACGAAAGGACATTGTCCGAGTAGCTTCGGGGGGCGGCTAGAATCGATCAGGTGCCCAAGGATGCAATGCTGCGGAGGATCAGTTCAAAGATGGCGGAAAGTTCATACCAGCTGGGGCGCCAACTCTCGCTAAAATGGTCCACTAGGGTAGGCCCAAGAATTGGGTGCGTCGCCGAGTACCCTAACGAATTGAGGTTGTAGGCACTAAAATTTGTGAACCTCTCTCCAAGATCTCAATCCACATCTCCATTGCTGTTACCGCCACCGCCACCTCCATCAGGGCTCTAGGTTATCCAGAACCGACAGTCTTGCATTACTGCTCCCACTATAGTGCCTAATTGCCATGTTGTAGCTGCCGGAACCTGGTGCTTGACCTCCCATCCCTCCCTCACTCTCCCTGCATGCAGTTTCTTATCATGTGGAAGAGCCTAATTAGGTGAATAATGTATGTTCTCAAGTCTGTTTTGGATTCGAGAATGCAAAAATGATTAATCATTGTTAGGAGAATGAAAAATTTGAAATTCCAGAATTCTTTTCTCTGAATTTCTTATTGATGATGTAGGTGTATATATATAAAGGAGAAGGGAATATCAAACCAGAGGTTTTTGAATAAAAAGAAAAAGGGAATAACAAAATACAAATCAATAACACATTACAAAGATGCAAATTCCTACACATCAACTATTTGTGTGATTATGCCTCCTTGTGTGCGGTTGGGTTATATAGCTTAATACGTCCTTTCGAGTCCAACGATGTATATACAACATTAAGACTCGATTTGAACTATAAAAATTTTTTAGCAACCAATGGTTTTGTTAAGACATCTACAATTTGATTTTTGGAGCAAATGAAAGAAACTTTAAGCGAGCTAGTAGCCACCCTATCTCAAACAAAATGAAAATTAATATCCATGTGTTTTTTTTTTTTGAGTGAAAAACTAGATTAGCTAAGAGGTACGTCGCCCCTAGGTTGTCACACCATAAAGTAGGAGCTTGAGAAAGCTTGATGCCAAGTTCACACAACATTGTTTGTAACCAAATTAGTTCAGCTGCCAAGGAAGCTATTGACTTGTACTCAACTTCCATTGAAGATCTAGCAATAGTTTGTTGCTTTTTGGAACTCCAAGAAATGAGGTGTTTGCCAAGATAGATGCAAAAGCCCCCTTGTGGAACAACGATCATCTGGACAACCTCCCCAATCAGCATCTAAGTAAGCTTGGAGAGTGAGACTTGATTTGGAGGCAAAAAAGAGATCATCATTTATGGTGGCTTTCAAATATTTGAGTATGCGCTTCACCGCACTCCAATGAGATACTTTTGGAGAATGCATGAATTGACAGACCTTGTTGACTGAGAAGGCAATGTATGGTATTGTAACTGAGAGATATTGCAAGCCTCCCACAATGCTACGATATAGAGTAACATCCTCAAAATCTGGGGCATCTGATTTGGACAATTTTAGGGAGGCAGCCATTGGTGACGAAATTGGTTTGGCATGAGCATATTGTTGCGACTGAGAAGATGCTCGATATATTTTCTCTAGGATAAGACAAGACCATCAACGGTGTAATCAACTTCAATACCCAAAAAGAAATATAGAGGACCAAGATCTTTTACTGGAAAGGCAAGTGTCAAATCATGAATGAGATCAACGATGACGCTGTTTGGAGGATGTGATGACTATATCATCCACATATATGAGCAAGAACATATGAAGATCATTGCAATTGAGAATAAACAGAGATAAGTTAGCCCTAGAAGCAATAGAGCCATAATCAAGGAGCTAGGAACTTAACTGAGCAAACCATGCACTTGACGCTTGCTTAAGCCCATAGATAGCTCTCTCAAGCTTGCAGATGTGGGAAGGCTGATAAGGATCCACAAAACCTTGAGGTTGCTGCATATAGACATCATCAATGAGCACACCATGTAAGAATGCATTTTCAATGTCAATTTTATGCAAACACCAGCCACGAGAGACAACTATAGATAGAATAAGCCGAATGGTAGAGGGTTTTACTACGGGGCTAAATGTGTTATGGAAGTCAACACTTGGTTGTTGATGAAACTCTTTTGCAACAAGATGTGCCTTCCGTCTCTTAAAAGAACCATCAGTTAGGATTTTGTTGCAAAAAACCCAACGACATCCCATTACATTCACGTGAGGTACAGACAGTACCAAAGTCCATGTCTGATTCCCAATGAGAGCATCGTATTCTTTGGTCATGGCCTCCTTCCATTCTGTGTGTTTGATAGCCTCGAAAAAACTTGAAGGATCATTTGCTACACCTGCAAAGACAATGAGACAATTTCGAGTAGGGTACAACATGGTTCCATCAGTAAAACTCTGTGGACGAAATGAATTGGTGTGGGATTGAGTGATGATAGGGGAATGAGGTGGGATAAGACAAGGGTTAGGATTAGTTAAAGTAGGGGATAGAGGGAGTTTGGGGGAAGGATCAAAGGAAGGGGATAATGTTAGTGATAGGATTGGGCTGGAGATGGAAGGAGATTGGGTTGGGGTGAGGATGATAGGAGATGGAGGTACACGGGTTCTTGGATGTGGGCCTAAGATAAAGGAGGGAAAAATGGGTAAAGGGGCCGGCTGGGAAGGAGATGAATTATAAATTGATTTGGACCTTGTTTTGGAGAGAGGGAATGGATATTCATTAAATATAACATCATGAGAAATGTACATGCGATTGATCCATGTGCTATACTATAGCCTAAGAAAATACATGATGTGGACTAGAAGTTCAACTTGTGAGAGGAATATGGTTAGAGGTTGGGTCAACATTCACACCCAAAAACTTTAAGAAACTTGTAGTCAGGTTCTTGATGATAGACCAAGGAATAGGGAGATTTATTCTTTAGGATTGGAGTGGGTAAGCGATTGATAAGGAAAATCGCAGTTTCAAAAGCTTCAAGCCAATATGAGAACGGAAGAGATGAGTGGGCCAGGAGGGTGAGGCCCGTTTTTATAATGTGATGATACTTTCTTTCTATGAGGCCATTTTGTTGGTGAGTATGAGAGCATGAGAATTTTTGAGCAATGCGAAGTTGTTTGCAAAAGGTGGTGAGGGGTTGAAACTCACCTCCCCCATCTGTTTGTAAGGTGATGAGTTTGGTGTTAAAAAGCCTTTCAATGAATGGTAAAAAGGTGGTGAAAATTTGGAAGACATCGTACTTTGACTTGATGGGAAAAATCCAAGAGAATCGTGTAAAAGAGTCCACAAATGAAAGATAATATTTATAGCCATTTCATGAGACAAAGTGGGCTGGACCCCATAGACCAGGGCATAACAATTGTAAGGGCCTGGTATAATGGGTCTGTTTTGAGGAAAAAGGAAACTGATGACATTTTTCTAGGACACATTCAGAACATTGAAACATATAATCAGTGGGAGATAATGGAAGGTTCTTGGACCACAGGAGTTGAGAGACCAAGGTTAAAGAGGGGTAACCAAGCCTTCTATGCCATTAATCCATGGAGGTTCGTTCACCAATATGGGTTGATGGAGATGATGGAATGGTTGTAGCCGATGGAAAATGGTAGAGACCATCACAGGTTGGACCAGTGAGGAGGATTTTTCCGATAGCCTTGTCCTTCACACAGAAATGAGTGGAGTGAAACTCAAAATAATAGGATTTATCAACACATAATTGAAGAACAAACATGAAATTTTTAGTGATTGATGGAATATGCAGAATATTCTTGAAAAGAAATGTAGAGGAGTTACAGGAGAGGGAGGTATCACCAGAGTTTTCGATTGAAAGTCTATTGCCATCACCCACCCGTAAGGTCTCACTACCTACATATGCTTTAGAATATAAGTTCAAGTTAGTGAGGTCATTTGTGAGATGATGACTGGCTGTAGAATCGGGGTACCAAACCAATTCAAAAAATGGAGTCTGAGCGGTGTAGTGAGCAGAGAAATTGCTAGGAGCTTCAAATTGATACGCATGGCTGAAACGTTGTCGGCACTAAAGAGTGACATGGCCGACCTTGTTGTAGACTTGACAAATTGGTCGGTGCGCATTGTAATGCTGATATGAATAGGAAGAAGATGGAGATCTGCCATTGCGACCATTGTAGGGGTAACGACCCCTGCCACGACAATGGCGTCCTCCTTGATTGGGGCCACGACTTCGCTGGTCTCTTGCAAAGGAAGTGAAAAGTGCAGATGGTTCGAGAGAAGTAGTGACGGATCGATTTCTAAGAGCAAGACGAGATTCATGGATGGGGAGAGGTTGATAGAGCTTGTGGAAGGAAACAGGGATGGGTCTGTTGGTGATGGAGGTGACGAAGTGCTCGTATGAAGCCCATTCAACAGGTATGTGACTAGATCTTTATCGGAGAGAGGATTTCTAGTAATAACGATGGAGTCGGCAAGGAGACGAACTTTGCCAATGTGATCAGAGATGGACCGATCACCTTGGGAAAGATTTGTGAGTTGGAAATGTATATGGAATTCTTTGGCATGAGCTTGAGAGGAGAACATGGACAAAATGGAGGTCCATAATTGATGGGAAGTTTTGGAGGACAAAATGTGACCTAAAATGGAGTTTGAAAGAGAGGAGAAGAGAATGCTTAGAACAAGTTGGTCGAGACGCCTCCAAGAATGAAAATTGAGGTTGGGTTTAGGGTTAAATTGAGTGGAGTTGGGAAGAAATTCTGAGGAGGTGTGGCAAAACCATCGACAAAAGAGAAGAGGTCCTATCCACGAAGATAGGCTGAGATTTAAGCATTCCACAACAAATAGTTATCTGTGGAGAGTTTTGTGGTAACTATGTGAGAGAAGGACGAAGCAGCAGAGAAGTGAGAGGAAAAGGTAGAAGAATGGCTGACTGCCATTGAAGGAGGATCGGCGAGACTTGTAATAACCCGAGAAAAAAAAATAAAAATAAAAATAATTAATTAATTGGTTAAACACTATGAAATTAATGTATTAAATAAACAAATAAAAATAAATAGTATGAAAAAAAAAGTAATTATTAATTAATTAATGAATTAATTAAATATTATAAAATTAAATTAAATAAATAAATAAATAAATAAAATAGTAAAGAAAAAAAATTTGGAATAAAGATATATATATATATATATATATATATATGTAAGTTTAATATATATAAAGTATAATATATATATATTTATATATAATATGTTAGTTTAATATACATATACATATATATATATGATATAATATTATTAAGTTAAAGTAAGGTAAAAAAAAAACAAAAGAAACAAAAGATAAGGAAGCCTGGCTTCCAGCAAATTTTAAAGTTTCCTGCGTCAGCCTCTCTACGTCTCTCTGTCCTCTTTCTTGCTCCTTGTCCACTCTCCGTCTCGGCTTCTCTCTCTCCTCATTTCTCAATGGATATTCGACCAATCAGGAAACGGAAGGTGCCATTGGGTTCCTTACTCCGCCACCAACATTTCTACTGGAGCGGATTTTTCGTGGGAACGGCTTAGGTACTGCTCCTGGGGAAAGGTAATTTTTTCTCATTTTCTCAATTTTACTTTAAATCTGCTGTTGAATGAACAATCAAACACCACCATGGGGTCCTAGTCGTCGTTACCGTCATTTTGACGTAGATAAATTTTCAATTGGGGTTTTCCAGACCTTACTCCAAAGAGAGAGTGGGATTTGGGAAATTTAGCAATTTGGCTAAACTTAAGGGTATATTTATTTATTCAGGTTTTATGGTCCTAGGAAATATTTAAATAATATTTTATTCAGGAATAATTTATTAGAGTTAGGAATTTTTTATTTAGGGTCCGGGTGAGCGGCGTAGGTATTTTTTCGGAGTCCCTGTTGGCGTAGTTCAAGAAACCAAGTAAGGGGAAAAATATATATTAAACCAGAATTTTTATGAATTTAATGAAAAAATAAATTATATTATATGTACATGTATATGTTTCTGTATGGGTAAAATGTCAGCCATTTAAATTATATTTTTTCGAGTTTAGGGTTGTTTATTAGATATGTATATGTGAAAATGAACTGATGAAAGTGAAAAATATTTTCAGGATAATTATGTCAGAAATGAAAGGTATTATCAGTATATAAACATTAAATGTTGGTTGACTTATTTTACAAGTATTGTATGAATTTTACTGCTAAATTGTGTGGCATGAGTAAATGTAAATGTTGTGCAAATATATGTTAAATGTATGAGATGTAGGTTAAGTAATGTATTGTGAATAAAACATGACATGGACTATGTTGCTTATGTGTGTTAATGCAACCATGTAAACAGTTGAAATATGCTGGGTAAAATAGTTAAAAGTGGCTGGGTAAATGTGTAACAGCTAAAAGTGGTTGGGTAAATGTGTAATAGCAGAAAGTGGCTTGGTAAATGTGTAACAGCTGAAAGTGGCTAGGTAAATGTGTCACAGTTGAAAGTGGCTGGGTAAACATGTCACAGTTGAAAGTGGCTGGGTAAATGTGTCACAACTGAAAGTGGCTGGGTAAATGTATGACAGCTGAAAAATACTGGGTAAAACAACTGAAAGATGCTGGGTATGAAATGAAAAGGGAAATGAATGAAATGGAAATGAAATGTGAAATATGAACAATATAAAATGGGAAAGAGTCACTTAAAGTGAAATGCAATGCAATGTTAAGCCATGAATATGAACAAATGTGTATGATTGAATAATGTTAGAAAAAATGATGTATTATGATATTAGAAGTATTTATGTACGTAGAACATGTTACGATTGGGCAAGGCATACTCTTCGCCTGAGGGCTTGCTAAGTAAGGCGAGTGCATTAGTAGTTTCAGATGTGGCAATAGTTGCATAAAGCACTAGGGCAGAGGGAACCTACTTGTATGGGCGGGTAGAATTCTCTATCCTTAGGGCTTTTGCCGGTAAACTATTGTTGAATGCGTGAGTACGAGATCAATTTAACACTTGAGGGCTTACTGAGTAAGGTGAGTGCTTTGGTATGTTTTAATTGTGACCTTAGGGTTACCTAAGTATCAGAGCAGAGGGGTGCTACTTGTATGGGCAGGTAATCACCCATATCCTTAGGTAATCTCGTGGGTTAAACATATGTATGTGTTTGATTAGGATCAGAAAATGGTTTCAGGAAATTATGTTAATGATTTGCAAATCTTATAAAATGATATGTATAATCTCATGATGGCCACACGCTGACTTTAATATATTATTTCTTCCCTTACTGAGATGTATCTCACCCGAATATGAATTCATCTTTTTCAGGATTTCTCAGGATCGAACTTTGAGAGCTTGAGATTTTATAATATTTTTTTGGAAGATATAAGAAAAAAGGTATATTTTTATGTTAATTATGTATGTATATTTTATGTTTTATGATTAATGTTTTAAGTTTTATAAGATATGGATGGTTGTGAAACCTACTGGTATTAGTGAATAATGTTTTGGAGACATGTATATATTTGAATAAAGGTGGATGAATAATTTATTATGGTTGGTAGTTAGAATTAGTAAAATCTGGTATTATGTTATATGGAGATTTTGTTTATGTTTTCCGATGCGTATGTTATGGATCATGATTATCAAGTATAACGAGTCGGACCTGGGTAAAAGGGTCGGGGCGTTATATTATGGTATCAAAGCAATGTCCAGCCGGAAGTGTGATTAGAGTATTATGTTAGGAATGATTTATACCAGAGTATAAGATTGAGTTGCGATAAGGAAATGAATGGGTAGATTAAGATACCGTTAGGAATTCTGAATTGTATTTCGTAAGTTTGGGGGCAAAAATCCCTTGATGGTCTTCTGCGTTTTTCTGAAGAAGTTGCTAGCTTCAGAAAATCATGGTAAATCTATCGATGGTGATGTTTCTGAGCAGAGAAATTCGAACTCAGGATTTGAACTCGAAGGTTAGGTTGGTTGATTTAAGAAAAAAAAATCTTTGAAGGAGAATAATTTAATTGATGTGATTAAATGGTTTGTGGTCAATTAAGTGTTTGATATTTAAATTGGAGTATATGGAAATTTGTTGTATGAGGTTGGCTAATTGATTTTAGAGGTTATGGTATTAGGAGAAACCAGCAGGTACCACTAGGTAGAGGTGGACGAGCACGTGGTTATACGATGGTCCTGGATGAGGCAGATAAAGCCAAGAGAGCAAGTATGAATTTATGTTGAAGATGATGATAATTTTATTTAATTATTGATGATGCAAAAATTTATTTGAGAGACATATTTATTGAATGGTATAGGGTATAGTAAATCGTAAAATTATGGAGATGAAAGATTAGGTAACGAATTTCAAGGACAAAATTTCTTAAAGGATGGAAGAATGTAATAACCCGAGAAAAAAAATAAAAATAAAAATAATTAATTAATTGGTTAAACACTATTAAATTAATGTATTAAATAAACAAATAAAAATAAATAATATGAAAAAAAGTAATTATTAATTAATTAATGAACTAATTAAATATTATTAAATTAAATTAAATAAATAATAAATAAAAAAGTAAAAAAAAATTTTGGAATAAAGATATATATATATATATATATGATATAATATTATTAAGTTAAAGTAAGGTAAAAAAAAGAAACAAAAGATAAGGAAGCCTGGCTTCCTGCAAATTTTAAAGTTTCCAGCATTAGCCTCTCTCTGCGTCTCTCTGTCCTCTTTCCTGCTCCTTGTCCACTCTCTGTCTTCGCTTCTCTCTCTCCTCATTTTTCGATGGATATTCGACCGATCGTGAACGGAAGGTGCCATTGGGTTCCTAACTTCGCCACCGACATTTCTACTGGAGCGGATTTGTTGTGGGAACGACTTAGGTATTGCTTTTTGGGAAAGGTAATTTTTCCTCATTTTTCTCAATTTTGCTTTAAATCTGTTATTGAATCAACGATCAGACACTACCATGGGGTCCTAGTCATCGTTGCCATTATTTTGACGTAGATAAATTTTCAATTGGGGTTTTTCAAACCCGACTCCAAAACGAGAGTGAGATTTAAGAAATTTGGCAATTTGGCTAAATTTAAGGGTATATTTATTTATTCAAGAATTATGACCCTATGAAATATTTAAATAATATTTTCTTTAGGAATAATTTATTAGAGTTAGGAATTTTTTATTTAGGGTCTAGCTGAACGCCACAGATATTTTTTCGGAGTCCCTATTGATGTAGTTCAAGAAATCAGGTAAGGAGAAAAATATATATTAAACCAGAATTTTTATGAATTTAATGAAAAAATAAATTGTGTTATATTTACATGTATATGTTTCGGTATGGGTAAAATGCCAGCTATTTAAATTATATTTTTTCAAGTTTAGGGTTGTTTATTAGATATGTATATGTGAAAATGAACTCATGAAAGTGAAAAATATTTTCAGGATAATTATGTAAGAAATGACAGGTATTTTTTAGTATATAAATATTAAATGTTGGTTGACTTATTTTACAGGCATTGTATAAATTTTACTGCTAAATTGTGTGGCGTGAGTAAATGTAAATGTTGTGCAAATATATGTTAAATGTATGAGATGTAGGTTAAGTAATGTATTTTGAATAAAACATGACATGGACTATGTTACTTGTGTGTGTTAATGCAACCATTGAAACAGTTGAAATATGTTGGGTAAAACAGTTAAAAGTGGCTGGGTAAATGTGTAACAGCTAAAAGTGGTTAGGTAAATGTGTACAGCTAAAAGTGGCTATGTAAATGTGTAACAGTTGAAAGTGGCTGGGTAAATGTGTAACAGTTAAAAGTGGTTGGGTAAATGTGTCACAGCTGAAAGTGGCTAGGTAAACATGTCACAGCTGAAATTGGCTGGATAAATGTGTCACAACTGAAAGTGGCTAGGTAAATGTGTCACAACTGAAAGTGGCTGGGAAGTGGCTGGGTAAACGTGTCACAGTTGAAAGTGGTTAGGTAAATGTGTTACATCTGAAAGTGGCTGGGTAAATGTGAAACGGCTGAAAGTGGCTGGAAAAATGTATGACAGCTGAAAAATGCTGTGTAAAACAACTGAAAGATGCTGGGTATGAAATGAAATGAAATGAAAAGGGAAATGAATGAAATGGAAATGAAATGTGAAATGTGAACAATGTAAAATGGGAAAGAGTCACTTAAACTGAAATGCAATGCAATGTTAAGTCATGAATATGAACAAATGTGTATGATTGAATAATGATAGAAAGAAGATGTATTATGATATTAGAAGTATTTATGTACGTAGAACATGTTATAATTGGGCGAGGCATACTCTTCGCCTGAGGGCTTGATAAGTAAGGCGAGTGTATTAGTAGTTTCAGATGTGGCAATAGTTGCATAAGGCACTGTGGCAGAGGGCTACTTGTATGGGCAAGTAGAATTTCCTATCCTTAGGGCCTTTTCCGGTAAACTATTGTTGAATGCGTGAGTACGAGATCAATTTAACACTCGAGGGCTTATTGAGTAAGGTGAGTGCTCTGGTATGTTTTAATTGTGACCTTAGGGTTACCTAAGTATCAAAGCAGAGGGGTGCTACTTGTATGAGTGGGTAATCACCCCTATCCTTAAGTAATCTCGTGGGTTAAACATTTATATGTATTTGTTTAGGATCAGAAAATGGTTTCAGGAAATTATGTTAATGATTTGCCAATATTATAAAATGATATGTATAATCTCATGATAGTCACACGCTGAGTTTAATATATTATTTCTTCCCTTACTGAGATGTGTCTCACTCGAATATGAATTCATCTTTTTCAGGATTTCTCAAGATCGAGCTTTGAGAGCTCGAGATTTTATAACATTTTTTTGGAAGATATAAAAAAAGGGTATATTTTTATGTTAATTATGATATGTATATTTTTTGTTTTATGATTAATGTTTTAAGTTTTATAAGATATGGATGGTTGTGAAACCTACTGGTATTAATGAATAATGTTTTGGAAACATGTGTATATTTAAATACAGGTGGATGAATAATTTATTATGGTTGGTAGTTAGAATTAGTAAACTCTGATATTATGTTATATGGAGATTTTGTTTATGTTTTCCACTGCGTATGTTATAGATCATGATTATCGGGTATAACGCATCGGACCCGGGTAAAAGGGTCGGGGCGTTACAAGACTAGTGGTATGTGGCTCTAATACCATGTTAGGAGGATGAAATATTTGGAATTCTAGAATTCTTCTCTCTGAATTTCTCATTGATGATGTAGATAATGTACAAGAAAAGGGAATATCAAAACAAAAAGAATTTGTTACAGGTTGTAGAATAAAATAGAAAAAGGGAATAACAAAATACAAAGTAATGACAGATTACAAAATGCATATTTCTGCATACCTACTGTTTGTGAAAATGCCTCCTCATATGCAGCTGGGTTCTTAATAATCACCACCAAAAAGGAGACTTTTAATAATGATTTAAAACCGTCGCTAATAATAGTAAATCGTTATTATTAATTATTAGTGATGACTTAATGATGCTTGCAGGCTGGTGACTATAACTGTCCTCTCAACTTATTATTAGTGACGATTTTGCAAACCATCACTAATAATTAACTACTAGTGACGGAGATCGCCGTCACTAAAAGTATAATACTCTTAGAAACTTACTCCTACAACACTTCATTTGTAAGAGTAAATACTCAACAATGTCTTATAAAAGTGTGCCCCTCTAAACCTCCCTAATAAATGACGTGGATAAACCATGCAAAATTATAGTGAATTTGTGTTTTATCTCTCCCGACATTTCCTATATTGAAATAGAATGAAGTGGAATAAAAAAATTACATTTATTTCTTAATTTTATAATATTTATTAATTAATTTTTTTTATTTTATTTCTATTACATTTCACAAAATAAAGTGATACTTGATACATATGATGCTGATGTCATATTTATTTTAATTTTTTGCACAATTAATAAAATTTGATATCTTGTCATAAATAAGACCTTTGCTCAGCAAAAGAAAAAGAATTATATATATATATATATCCTTTGAAGAAAGCAGGCGAGATCACTCACCCCATTTTGTACCTTAATAAATTTTAAAACTCATAAAAAATATCGTAGGTTTACCCCCACTTCATAAATTTAAATATTATTATATAATATCGTGATTCAATATTTTAAATCCTAATAAGTTTTTACAAGTTTATTTCCTTTTAGGTTATCTCAGCAGAATCTCAATTTTTCTCAATTATATCACAAAATTAAGGTTCTTATGAGTAATTGAACACTAACTAATACAAATACTGATTATGATTATAGTATTACCATTTGTATATCAAATATATGTAAAATCAAAATCATAAAAAATTTTATCTGTCCAATTGTTTTTATTTTAGTGTAGTTTAATTTTGATTTTAATTTGAATTATGATCACAGATAATGATAAAAAAGATAGTAAATATATCAATATGTTATTATTATTATTATTATTATTATTATTATTATTATTATAGAAACAATAACAACTAATAATCATATTTGTTACAATTAAAATAATTAATAATAATAAATGAAAAAAATAATAATTCTTGTTAGAATGACAATAATATTTATTACTATAAAAATAATAATAACAAAAGCAACAATAATAATAATGATTGAAAAATTATTATCATTATTTTAAACATAATAATTAAAAAAATAATAAACATTGTAAACAATGTGTCTATGTGTGTATACATAAATATAAAAAATGTTACTTTATTTGAAAATTAAAAAACAAAATATCACCATAACTTTTTGCTTTTTTCAAAATCAAAAAAGAGGAATCACATGGACCATTAAAAAAAGGCGTAGTTATTAAAATCTATCAATTAAAAAAGAAATACACTTAAGTGTTACACAAGCCTGCGATGATGTGACAGCAACAAATGAAGTAAAATAGAGTTGGATTCACCTGTTTTATTTAATTTGTTACTATTATACGAGTCGATGATTATCATGAGTTCAAATTCATACAACAGCATGCGAGAAATTATAAGAAGACTTACTCTTCATGTAATAGTGTCTTATTTTCTAAATTCTAAACATATAAGAAATTGATCCTTCTCTTTACATCTCTAATATGAATGAATGTAAAATTTATTTGTCACATATTTTTTAAGAGATAGACACATAAACAATGCACATATCCTTCTTGAAAAACCTAAAATTAGATAAATAAACGTGAAATGTCAGTACTACCCCCAAAGTCATTAGTTAGTAACATATATGGTCCGTCTAATATATATTTTATATTAAAGTCAATGGCCGAAGTCATTGGGGCACGTCATGCGCCAGTTGTTTTCAGTGTTAAATAACATTCGATCCACGAGGGTGGCTGTTGACCAAAGAGCGTCGACCTGCATTGACTGCAGACTGCCGTCCAGCCTCTCTCCGGCGGTGAAATCAATCCCCCAAAAAAGCCAAATTGACTTCATATCTCTAATCAAATTCAAGTTCTATATATTTAATGAAATATTCTTTGCAATGTCATTATTTGCTTTTGTCCCACATCATAAAGTTTTTGCCCTTATACATAAATTTTTGATTTTTATTTTTATTTTCTTATGTGGCATTTTAAGACAGTGTATGCCTAATTGTATTTTAATAAAATATGAACTTTTATTGTATGCTTATTTTGTTGATTAAAATGGGCTAAGTATTGTTAACTTTTGTTTATTAGAATAGAACTTTGACATAGAATTAACTAAGAGGGCGATCTTTAACCCATATATATATATATATATATATATATATATATATATATTTTAATAGGGTATAAGGCTAGTTCATCTCTATCTCCCTTCACCCTTTTTTAAATACAAAGGTATACGGAATATAAGGTTGGTTCATCTCTGATAGGAATGTTGTATTCTGAAGAGAAGGGTGAATTGGGTATTCAAAAATCTTTTTAGGTTAAGTGTGTTCAATTTTAAATCACAGCCAGTATAACATAACCTAGGGTATTTCTATACATAATCTCAAATCTCACAAATATTTAAAACGTGTATGTAAATTAATCAATACAATAAATAATCAAACATATATGTGTGGAAATTAAAGTGCAAAAATTAAATAGCGTAGGGAAAGAGAAATCAGACACGATTTTTTATCGAGGTTCGGTCAATCCTACCTACGTCCCCTTCTCAAACCTGCATAAGGATTCCACTACCTTACTTAATCGGATGGAGCGACGTCGTTTACAAGTCCTTCTTACAGGACGGAGTCTCCCTAACTCACTTAATCAGGCGGAACCAAACCGTTACACACCTTATAGGATGGTGCTCTCTTAACTCCCTTAACTAGGTGGAGCCAAACCATTATATACCTTACAAGATTGCGCCCTCCTCCTCTGGCAATACCTCACAACAGGAGCACGATTCACTACCCGAACTACAAGGATACAAAGATATGAAAATAAATGTACAAAAACAGGTACTTCTACAATAAGTAAATATGTACAAATATAAGTACTATATGCACTGTGATACCCCATAAAAAAAAGGTTTAACAAGGATTCGATGTTACAATTCATATTAACAAGGTACACATTTCTTTTCGGGAGCCTTTCCATAAGAACTTTATGGTTACGCGTGTCTGACTTGGAGTAATCTTGGGATGGATGACATTTTGGGAAGTTTTCTTAAGAAGTGTGTGAGTGAGGACAAAACATACTAAAAACGACACATGTTAATCTTTGGGGTTAGTCATTAGTCAGATAAAGCTCGCCCCCTTGTCGTCTGGTTCAGGTGGAGGAGGAGAGACGCAGTGCTCCCTAGTAGACCCAGGTTGGGGAGTTATAAAATGGTATCAGAGCAATTAACCAGTTGGAAGTGTGATGAGATTCACATTGCTTGGGTTTGAAAATGTGGGTTCGCAATGAGGACGTTGCATTCTGTAAGTGGGAGAGAATGTGATACCCTGTGGAAGAAAAGCTTAAAAAGGATTTGATGTTACTATCCATATCAATAAGGTGCACATTTCTTCTTAGGAGCCTTCTCATAAGAACTTCATGATTAAGCGTGCTTGGCTTGGAGTAATCTCGGGATAGGTGACCTTTTGGGAAGTTTTCTCATGAAGTGTGAGTGAGGACAAAACACACTGAAAATGATGTGTTAGTCTGTGGGGCCAGTTATTAGTTCGATAAGGCCCGCCCCCTATTGTCTAGTCCAGTGGAGGAGGAGAGACGCAATACTCCCTGACAGACCTAGGTTGGGACATTACAAAATGGTATCAGAGCAATTACCCAACAGAAAGTGTGATAAGATTCACATCGCATGGGTTTGGAAATGTGGGTTCGCAATGAGCATGTTGCATTCTATAAGTGGGGGAAAATGTGACACCGCGTGAAAGAAAGGCTTAAAAAATATTTGATGTTACTACCCATATCAACAATGTGCACTTTTCTTTTTGAGAGCCTTCCCATAAGAACTATTCGGTTAAGCGTGCTTGGCTTGGAGTAATCTTGGAATAGGTGACCTTCTAGGCAATTTTCTTAAGAAGTGTGTGAGTGAGGACAAAACACACTGAAAAGGACACGTGTTGGTCTGTGGGGCCAGTCATTAGTCCGACAAGGCCCACCCCTACTGTCTGGTCCAGGTGGAGGAAGAGAGACACAGTGCTCCCTCGCAGACCCAGGTTGGGACGTTACATGCACTCTTATATGATATGAGTTAAAACTCAGTAAAGTATGTGTTACTTTCTAAAAGTAATTTTCCAAATAAGATAAGAAAGCGTGGAAATGATTTACTCAAATAATCTTTGAGATAAGAAATGTGAGAAGCCTCTTAAGCAAGTATATATATAATGAATATATGCTCAAGGCTCTCTTCAATATCCCAAGGATTTTCCCAAAAATGATTTTTCAAATATTGTTCGAGGGATGTTAGAGTTTATGCTAAAATTCTATTTTTTTTTGCAAATAAAACACAATGAACTTTTGAATCTTGCAATGGATGTGCACAAAGATTCACAAGCACAAAGACATTTCTCCAAAAATATTTATCAAAGAAATATATGGAGAAATTGGAAATGATTAAAAAAAACAGTTGATGTGAGCTTTATGGCTTCCATCTTCCTCTTTTGTGTGATAGCTTTGGTGTATTCCCAAGAGGGGGGAGAATTGGAACTTAAAACTTCTTTCCTAAGTTTGACCTAAATAGCAATAGTACATACACAACCTAGGGTTGTCTACCCAAATGCGCAGATAAATATAATATGTAGAATTTAAATTATGCGCATCATTTACACAATAACATACACATACGGTAAATATAAAGTGCGAAAATATAAATAGATACACGATATGTTATCGAGGTTCGACCAACTATGCCTACGTCCCCGCCTCTAGGTCGCAAGCCCAAAGATTCTACTAATGCTCACTTAACGGTTGAAGCAGCACCTAATACAATCAGGTCAATCAGCACAAGGCTGACCTCAACCTTTACAAATAGGTCAATTAGTGGGGCTGACCTCAATCTATACCATACCAGGATGGTGCATCAAGCTTTCCTAACCGAGTCTAAATCAATCTGGGACTATTCTAGAGGGCTAATCTCCCTTTTCAGGCCCGTGCCTAGCTATACAATAGTATTTTTCTCAATCAAGTTGGTACAGTGATTGTCCTTTCATGTAAAGCAGATATGTACCCAAATACGCACAATATAATCAATGTACCTCAATGATAAACTATATCTTAATCTTATATTAGGGTTTCAAAGATGTTAGCAATAATATTCAAATAAACTCAAAAATATTTTCTTCAATGTAGCAAACACAAGAGTTGTTTGAAAACAAGCTTTGAAAATGATTTTTGCACACAAAAGTATAGGCTTAGGTTACTTGCAATGACAATGTAAGAACCACAACCTTCAAAGTCTTCCCACACAAGATTTATTACGTTAAATCAGTGGAAGAACTTGATGCTTCTACTCTCAATAAAATCAAACAATCAATATAATGTAATGAGAGTATTAGCAAGTATGAATGAATCACAAGCACACAAAATATCCTCACAACACTTGCAAGATCAAGAAGGATGATGTGTATGAGTGTTTTGGAGTAGTATAGGCTAAAATAGGGTTTTGGATTTTGAGAGAATTTTGCCCTAATCAAATTTGTTAATCCTTACTAATTATAACAAATGAATGGGTATATATAGGCAAGGAGGATTTTTTGACCGTTGGGGACACAATGGGCATAATTAAAATTGTTTAAAAAGCCATTAAAAATATTAACCTAGTTTAGCCCATTTAAAAAATCAGTAAAAATTATTTTAACCCACAAGCTTCGGGTGCCCGACCTGAGGTTCGGGTGCCCGAATAGACACAGTCAAAAATTCAATTTTTAGTGGTTCAAGTGCCTAAAGAGTGAATCGGTTAGCCGAAACAAAGTCAGTAGCATTTGTTCGTTAGTTTAGGTGCCTGGCTCACAGTTCGGTTAACCGAACTAAGCACTTCGGTCACTCGAACCCAATTTAAACGCAATTTTTCGGTTGCCCGGGTAGTTGAAAAGTATTCTGACATAAGTTCGGGTGCCTGGGGAAGACACGTTAAATCAGGTTCGGGTGCCCGAACACTTAAGTCAACATGTTGACTAGTTTGGTCGCCTGAGCCGTTTTACACTGCCTAAGTTTAGTCGCCCAAACCCTCTCAATGTTTTCTATTAAGTTCATTTTTAGCCTAACTTGATTCCCTTGATATAGTAAATGATGTTGGGGACTTTCTTATGTGCAAGTGCTGGGACCTAGAGTCTTTTCTAAGGATGTTCCCTAAGATCTCTACGGTCTTTGAGCTTTAGTTCCTATATGCATGTCATGCATTAACTATTACAGACTGTTCCTATATTATTATTACAGACCCAAATTATAAAAAAATATAAATTACAATGAATCTTTAGGTTCTTTAGACTTTGAGTCTTCATGCGCCATTAGTTGATCTGCTAATTATATACCTGCACACAAACTCGAAAGTCATCAAATACCAAGAGTATTTGTCATTATTAATATTGGGTATGACCTATCAGGTCAACACTGTGCGTGCATTCTGAATTGTAAACCTGTTCAAAATACTAGATACACATATAAGATACATGTGCTTTGTCAGCATCAAAACAGAGATCGGATCCAAAAATTCAACAATGTTATGCTTTCAATGTCAGATGCACATGATTCACTACAGGATTTATCACAATATATATCATCAGAATCATTGCATGCATTAGCGTCACAAAAGACATTTGATGATTCATTGTATAATATAACATAAGATTCAGCACATGAATTATCACATGCATCATTTAATATAGAAGATTGAGATACGAGTACCTCCTCATTAACTAGAGCAGCAAGTTCACAATTTTCCACCTCTTTATTATTTGAGCCTGAAGCTTCTCGAGGGGTGGTCTCCTTCTTTTAGGTACCTCCATATCCCTTTTCTAACTCTTCCCAAATTTCTCTCGCAAATACAGGCCATGATTTCATAAAAAATATTAAAGTCTAAAGTGCAATATAACATATCTATGGAATTTGCATGCATTAACCTAATATCATTTTCATTCAACGGCATATGAATTCCTTTAACAATCGCTTGTCAGGCCCTCGAGTCCATTGATTTTATAAATATGCTCATTTTTTTGTTTCCACAAGGCATAGTTAACATCACAAAATATTGGAGGCCTAACACATGATTTTCCCTCACCAAATGGGGATACACCAACGCGAGTCATTGCGATCTTTAACACAAGTGGTTAAGATTTTTGCAATAAGATTCTGATACCATTTGACAATAATGGTGTAACCTAAAGAGGGGGTGAATTGGGTATTCAAAAATCTTCCTAGGTTAAGTGTGTTTAATTTTAAACCACATCCAGTATAACACAACCTAGGGGTCTTTCTGTACAATCTCAAATCCCACAAATATTTAAAGCATGTATGTAAAATAATCAATACAATAAATAATCAAACATACATGTACGAAAATTAAAGTGCGAAAATTAAATAGCATAGGGAAAGAGAAATCAGACACGATCTTTTATTGAGGTTCGAAAAATCTTTCCTACGTCATCACCTCAAGCCAACCCACTTGAGGATTCCACTACCTTACTCACTTAACCGGGCAGAGCGACGCTGTTTACAAGTCCTCCTTACAGTAAAAATTAGTCCTAAAACCTTGGATATTGAAATATATAAATATATTCTTAGGGGATTCTTTATTGAAATGATTTTACTTGGTAAAATTCTTAATTCATATTGTATTACCTAATTAAGTCAAAGATCTTTCCACTTTTGATTTACTAGGTGTTAGCACTGGAAGAGTCCATAGGTGTGCTTGATACACATAGATGAGTACCAACTTGACCCAAAAACTTAAGCCTATTAGATCTTGGCTCAATCATGTATATAAGCACCCATCATTTACTCACTTTTTCCAATGTGAGACAAACTCACAAGTGGAATTCCACCACTTGTGAGTTCCAAATGCTTCCCCTTAAACAAAAGTCATCTTCTCCCTCATTGGACTAATTTTCTAATAGTTTGCTCAAGTGGACCTTACCACTGTGTCTTATGTGTCTTGGATTGTATTCCAAGTGGGCCTCCAAACTAATCCTACCTCCAATATTTTGACCCTATTTGGATCCATTTTGGCAATTTAGATGATCCTTCTTATCCTTAGTCACACATTCCCATACCCAGAGTTATGAACTGTCAACTCTGATACTACTTATTAGCACTGGAGGAGTTCATAGGTGTGCTTGATACACATGGATGAACACCAACCTGATCCAAAAGTTTAAACCTATTAGATCTTAGGCCCAACCATGCATATAAGCATCCATCATTTACTCATTTTTTCTAATGTGGTATAAACTCACAAGTGGAATTCTTAACATTAGGAAGTATATGTCCAACACTTTGTTGCATATTTTTGTTGTTAGAAATTTTTAATTTCACAATATTTTATATCATACTTCCCTTTAGCTCTTAATGCATATCTTCCACACATATTCCATGTTTTTTTTACCAAATAAATAAATAATTAACATTTAAATTTTAACCTTGTTCCAATTTGTTCAAAATTTGGTTCATAGAATCTAAATTGTACCCATCACACATCATTCAAAACTTCATATTTAATTATGTTAAATGTTCAAGTTTCTATAAATTACACAAAGATACTTGAATTTAAAATATAAATAATAATTTTATGAAATAAATAATGCTCTTAATTTAAATAATTGAAAATGTTTTCTGGTAAACTATATAATTTGTCTCCTACTCATAAATCAATTGAGTGGTAATTGAATCGTATATGGGAAAATGTAAGTAATAACTATTCCTAACTAAATAATGTATGAGCTTACAATGTTAATTCAATTGATATTGAGTTAGTTGGTAGAGTCTAAAATTATGAGTGAGTTGGATTAGTTAGAAAATGAAGCTTATATGTAAATAAGATAAAATTATTTCTACAAGGTGACAGAGGCAAATAACAACAATAACAACAACAAATTTGGACGAGTTGTAAAAATGTGCACTTTCATCTTCTTAGCCATTACAATTTCATTCTTGGGAAGAGAAATCTCAACAAGAAACAATAGGGTAATGCAGCTAATATTCCTCATCTAGATATGATAAAAAAATTAGGCCCTCTAAGAGGACCAAGGTGATCCTCCCATCAGACACTCTCATCCAATGAAAATATACCAAACAGTGAAAATACGTAACCTCTATCATGTGATACTCACTATTTGGTATATGTATTTTTATTGAATGAGAGGGTCTGATGGGAGGATCACCTTAGCCCTCTCAGAGGACTTAATTTCCCTCCCCTCCCACATTTTGTGGATTAACTTAGTTACCTAATTAATTATTTAAGATTAATGAGTATGCTGGGTGGGATGTGGTGGTTGATTAATGAAGAAAATAGGTGTAGTCAATTTTTCTAGTTTAGCTTGGCTCAATATGCATGTCTAAATTAGATTGAGAAGGGCCAAAGTAAGTCCCTAGTTTGATTAATTAGACTAGTAGCTTTTGAATGTTTTTGAAAATATTAAATAATTTTGTCTAGTCTTGAATACATTTTTACAAGTGATAACATAGTTGGAAACTCTATTAGAACATGAAATAATAATTAGATTGAGAAGGGCCAAGTAGCTCTTGTTTGCTTTCATTGATGAATGTCATATATTAACTTAAAGGAATTAAGTTTGAATATACCCTAGATTTAGAAAACATGTAATATAAAATTATATTAAAATTTGTTCAAATTCATTCAAATTCAAATTTAAGGTCCGAAATTTATGCTGTCAAACATAGCATTATATTTGAAATCCTTAAACAATTGAATGATTAGATAATTTTTCTGAATAAAATTGTCTCAATAGTTATTCTCTTAATTTTCTAGATATATCAAATGTTATTTTTAGTATTATTCAAGAAGAGAGGAGAAAAATTTTAGTTAGTGTTTTTCCTTCTTGTTACTTTAAAAAGGTATGCTTTATTAAAAATTTTGTTTCACAAAAAGCAAAGAAAAAATAATAAAAAATTTATTTCCACCATGTAATTTCTCAACATCAAATTCTATTAAAAATGAAAAATTTATTCTAGTGAGTATAAAATTTTTTTAAATCAAATATTTATAACATGTAAAATTAAAATTTTGCTAATTCATTTAATTTTATTTTATTTTTCACTTTATTTGATAAAATAAATACAAAAAAACAAATTCGTTTAACTTTTTTTATTAATATTTTTTAAGTTTCAAATACAAATAAAATATCTTCATACTTAAAAATAATTTTAAATACAAAATTACAAACCATGGACAAAAATATAATTTAAAATAATTTTTACTTTTAAAACTCTTAAAATATTGCTATAACAATCCTATTATCTCATATCTCAAAACTATTTATTTTTTAATAAATATGGAATTATAAAACACATAAGTGCATTTGGTTTGCGAAGTGCTATGCCTAATAATAGATTAATTTTGTAAATTCGTCACAATTAATTATGTAAGAAATTATATTATTATTATAAAGAAAATAAAAATGCGAAACATTTTATGATTCCATAAGAAATAATTATTCGCAAATTTGATTCCTTTTTTATTATATATTGAATGAAATAATTAAAAATATATAAAAAATAATTAATTTTCTTAATTTTCAGAATTTAAACTATATTTCATCTTATTCTAATAAATAATTATTTTTATTTTCTTAATAACCCACATTGTCAGTAATTAATAGATAATTAAAAATCTAAAACATCAAGTAAGTCCTTAATCAATTAATTAATTAATATCAATCATAATCCTACAGTCCGGCGGCACCAACCCCGGAATCAGGATGAGATCTTCTGACCCGCCACCGTGGACTGTACGTTTCAGGACCACGTGACGTTTGTACATCTGGCATATTCATGGGCCCCACAGGCTTTGCGTCAGCCAGTGTCGGTGAGTAAAGTCCTCACCCCAAATATAGCGGCAGCTAAATAATAATAATAATTATCATAACTTTATCGTACTAAATAATATTATATTATTATTTATCGTACCAAATGATTAGGTGGAGTAGTGATGTATATATATAAATAATTTATTTATATAAAGTTATAAAGGGCTGGCCGGGCTTTGGCATGAAAAACGTATACTAAATTTTTGAGAATTTTAATCTATTGTATAAAAATATTACAATAATCAATTAACATTTTTTGAACAAGTAAAAAATAAATAGTAAATAATTAGATTTATTATAATAACTCTTCAGTTGATGATATTGTATTTATTGGACTTTTTTACTAAATGAGATTAATTACATAAATGAAATTGAATGATTGTTAAGATAAATTAAAAAGTACGTTTACTCATTTTATGAGATAGATTAATTAAATTAAACAATTCGCTCTTGAGATTTGGGATAACTAATTAAGAAATAACAAGTTTGAATGTACTGTAAAAGCTTTTATTAGTAATAAAAGGGAGTAAAATCTAAATATATGCATAATTTTTTAAAAAAATTAAAATAATTTCTCTGAGCTTCGTTAATAAAAATATAAAAAAATTATCGAAACATCTTACAGACAAAAGTTTTCAATAAATTTTCAAAAAAAATTGACTATGTTGCGGGATAAAATCTGTGGTGACCAGTAAGACTGCTCTCTGACTTCCGTTGACCTAAAAAGGGGAAAAGGAAGAAAGGCTTGGAGGATCTAGGGTGTATTTTGGGGGATCGCTCTAATGCCTAAGTAAGGAAAATGCTTCAGAGAAGCAAAATGCAACAGTAAGAATGGGTGTTGAATGACTTACCTTGGTTTCTTCCCCGTGTCACTTCTTATAATGGTTAGAGTTGACCCTTGAGTTGAATTGTCTTTATGATGCGGGGGCGTGAATCACTTCCGAGTCTTAAAGTGCCCACATCTATCACTTCGAGCGTTTAAGGCGCCAGCGTGGATCTCTCCTCCTCTTTATTGGGTTGGAGTTGATTGCTCTCGTCAAAAGGTTTGACTTGGTGAGTGATGATTAAGTGTTGACTTCCTCTTATTGACTGATATATTTTGGGCATATCAATTATCCCCCCCTTAGTTTCAAATTTCCAGAAGGAATTTTGAAATTTGCCGTATCTTCTTCTCATATATTAATGTTGTCTCCCCCTTATCATCATTTTTTTTATAGGAATATCTGCTATAGATGGTGGGGCTTGAATGGCTTGCCAAGCTGAGGGGGGAGTGTTGCAGCTCTTCCAAGCCGATCCGAGGGAAGATGGCTGATCCAAGCAGATGGTGGGTCTCAAACGGCTTTTCGAGCCGAGAAGGGAGTGGTATGACTTTTCCAAGCCGATCTGAGGGAAAACGGTTGATCCGAGCCGACAATGGGGCTCAAACGGCTTGCCAAGCCAGTCCCGACAGGTTTTGGCTAATCCGAGCCATAATGACACACCACTTATGTCGATCTAATTATTTTTGAACCACCATGCTCGAGGACCTGTGCTGAGTAAACATCGTCGACCAGCTTCGTTCGCAAGTTTGTGCCGGGCAAATCCTCCTGACCATATTCTGTCGAGCCCCCTCATAGGGGAATTTTGTTCCCCCTGGCCCTTGTCGAGATGCTTCTCAAGACTTTGCTGAGCTATTTGTGTCAAGCTGCTCTCACCGACATCTATTGCTAAGCTATTTTGGCCGAGTTGCTCTACGAGGCACTTTTCCCCGAGATACTGTTCTAAGGAATTTTTGCTGAGCTAGTTTTTACCGAGCTACACTTCGAAACACTTTTTTTCTAGCTATTGTTTCGAGGCATTTTTTCCAAGCTGTTTTTGCCAAGCTACACTTCGAGGCACTTTTTGCTAAGCTACTCTTCAAAACACTTTTTGTTGAGCTGAGAAGGCGGGAACGCATCAACAAGGTGTGCGTCTTGAGGGAAAATTTATCAAGTCCCCATACATGCATTGACGTGGTGCTTGTTCCAAGAATCCTTGACTACCCGAGGTACAACCGATTTGACAGACACTTATTACACTTTTGGAGGGCGGTAGACATCGGGAAAAGACTTCAATGTCACTTCGAAGCGGTCAAACTAACAACCCAAAAAATGAGCACAGCTCATTAGGCAAACAAGGCCCTACTGACGAGCAAGACTTGTGAGGTTGCGCAACTGCCCAACAAATGAGCACGGCTCATTAGGCAGACAAGGCCCAATTGATGAGCAGAGCTCGTGAGGCCACACAACAATCCAACCAACAAGCACAACTCAAAGAGTAGCTCGGCACAACCAACTTGGCAAAACCAGCTCGACATAAATGCCTCGGAGCAGCAGTTTGGCAAATATGCCTCAAAGAAACAGCTCGGCAAATAGTGTCTGTTGTGTTTTTATACAAAATCTACCCGTTCGATATTTTTTGGCATAGTATCTTATGTGTTTTTGTGGGAAGCTCACATGTTTGATCCATTTGTATACTTGCATAAATTGTTTGTCTCGTTTGCTTTGTATTTTGATTTTGTCATGGAGTCTTTGGCGCCCTTAGCGAGGGCTCCTGTCACGGTGACGAGTGCTCGGTGCGATCTGTCCTCCTCAGATATACAAAATATCTGCTACGTCTTTACTATTCCTACAAACATTAGTATTAGGTTGCCTACTAGCTCGGAGTCAGCCCTTGATCTTGGCCCCAGTGAGCTCTATTTGTATACGGACTATTTGGACTTAGGGCTTAGACTTCCTTTTCTTCTTTTCATTTCTAATGTGTTATGTTTTTACCGCATAGCCCCCTAGCAACTTGTTCTGAACTCGAACCTTTCTCTAGTGTGTTTTACTGTCCTCCTACTCAGAAAAGGTCATTAGCCCATGGTGCCTCTCTTTCGAAGTTGCTTCCAGATAAGGACGCACTCTATGGAGAAGGAACTATACTACTTCAACTCTTTGTCTGGCTATAAAGTCTTTATTCCGGCCAGTTCTTCCATTCACAATTGGAAGTCTCGATACTTCTTTCTATCCGGGGAGTTGAATTATACTGGGTCTCGTGTTCGGTCTTCTCCTCTTGATGGTGACATTATCTTCACTTTATTTACTTACTACGTATGCAGGAGCTATGTGTAGGTGTACATGTTGCTTACCTATTTCTTCTCTTTCTTTTAGCTCGGGTACATCATATACCTCTGATGCTATCTCCCGTTGAGCAGGTCATCCTAAACGATCTACGAGATCTTGGTCGGCAAGGGATAGTCCCTTATGAGGAGCTGCTCAAGGAGCGAGTCCTTGTGCAGCGGGGGATCAGCCCCGTTTCTCCAAGTCTTATCTTACCTTTGATCTCATGATGTATATATCCAGATGTGCCTACGGTTTTTTGTATTCTTACCTCCTCTTCTCCCTCTTCAGATATGGAGTTTAATAAGTACGAATCTCTCATGGGCGAACCTAAGAAACAAAGGGCGAATAGGAGCAAGAAGAAGAGGAAGGAGCTCGAGGGAGAGTCGTCTCAGAGGTAAGCGGCCACTATAGGTGAGAGTGAGGCTCCTGCTACGGAGAATGTTGCGGCAGTGCATCCTCCTTACCAGGTCGTGTTTAATGAAGCTATTTTTCACGAGCCGACCCGTTCCACTCCTGCACTGCGTAGGGCAGTTCACGTGGAGGATTTTGTGCAAGCTCAATGTTCTCTTTCAGACGTCGTTTTCGCCAAGATCAAACACACCATGTACCAAGTACCTTTGAAACCCATGTTTTTTGACTGTGCCTGTCCGTCTTCCCCTTTTTCTCCTTAGAGTTTTTAACATGTTCTTTCCTTTTGTTTGTTCTCAGCTGGCGATCATGGCCTTGGCTCAAGAAGAAAAGGTTATCGAGATGTATCGTGTAGGGACCCGAAGAATTATGATATTTAAATAAAAAAAAGAGGGAGAAAAGGAAATTCAAAAGGAGAAATTCTAGGGCTCGTCGACGAACTCACTACTAGATTCGTCGCACGCCACGTGTCTCGTAGACGAGAAATTACCAAGAGGGCTGTTGTAGGGCCTGAAATTCATCAAAGATAAGTAAATGTTTGTCGACAAACTTTCTTATGGGCCTCGTCGACGAAGTGATGTGTCTTATCAACAAAGGCTGGTGTATAAATAAGCTCAAATCTGATTTTCTGCGAGAAAATTCAGGCAAACCCTTTCTCTTTCTCCCTACTTTGGCTCCCTCACCTTCTTTTTTCAATTTCGGCCCATTCCCTGTCGATTCGATGATCGAAAGCTATCACGTCACTCTTGGGAAGATTCTCTGCACATCTGCTAGAGTGATTTGTTGGTTAGGCTAACTTGGGAACCATCCCAAAATTTGGGTAAGTTAGTTAAATTTAGTTTTATTAGATTTTTGGTTTTTCTGGACTGAGAAGAATATGTTAGGGAGGATAATACTGAGGTTTTAGTGGGAAAATATCAATTTCAGGATGGTGAGTTGGGGACCGCACGGGTGTGATTTTTGGAGTAATTCGTAGGCTTTTTCATAAGTCAGGTAAGGGGATAAACTAAGTCATCTTCCTTATAAAAATATATTTATTATTTTACAGTATTTAAATTCAGGTAAATATGTATACTGTAGAATTATGTTGAAAATAATGTTGTTGATTAGAAAATATGATTTTCATGTATAATATCAGAAATATGATTTTAGAACAGATTTTACGTTCTGAATATTACCCCTTTTGTATGGCATAAGTAACATTTACCATAGAAATTATGATAATGAAATATTATGTTTTCTCAGAATATTTATGTATTACCAGTTTTCAGGAAAAAACTTTATAACAATATAAGAGCTATGTTCTAAATAGCATGTTAAACAGTACATATATTCATGATTCAGTATGTAATGATATGTCGACGTAAGGGTTGAGGTTTTATATGATATACCAGCGAAAGGGCCGAGGGTTTTATATGATATATTATGTTGGCGTAAGGGCCGTGATTTACAAGATACAAAATGCCGGCGTAAGTGTTGTGAATTTTACTTAATATGTTATGCAAGAATTCATGAAAAATATTATCATGATAGATATTATTACGAAACAACTATGTATCATTATTTTAGATTTACTATATGTTATCAAAACCCGAATGGCTTGGTTTAAGCTTTTACGAAGCACGGTACCGTAACTATAAGATCACAACCATGTATATGTTAGTGCTGCCACTAGTCGTAAGGGGCAGTGGGAGATCGACAGTCAATGTGATTTTATGGTAGTGCAGGCGTCCCTCTGGTGTCCGTACCAGGAGGGGCAAACCCATCGTACTTACAGACTTATGTTGATTTAGTGTGGTCGGCTAATCATTACTAGGTCTCGCCTTCGGGCCGCACAACCTAGTTATGTGGGGGTAAGACATGACACTAGTCAGCTATCCATCCAGGGTGTTATTTCATGTACAATTATATGATATGATTTTTATGTATATAAATTCAGTATGATATACCACATTATGAGTAATTATGTTTTTCCTAGATATGATACAGACAGTTTTATCAAATATGATTTATGTACTGTTACATGTATAACACGAAAATACTCATGTTGCCACACACTAATATTAGTTTATTTCCCTTACTGAGAGGTGTCTCATTCCAGTTATATAAATATTTCAGGAGTCTCAGATAGAAGAGCGGATAGAGCTCCGCAGCGTTAGAATTTGAGTGTTCTACCCCGTCTAAAGGGTAAGTCATTTTGCTAGGGTCTGATGGATTTTGGGGTTGTGAACCTAAGGCACTTTTTGGATATTTTAGGATGAGTGTATGTATATAACAATTGTAGTAAAACTTTGGTATTGTTTTGGTTGGATGATTTGTTATGTATATGATTTTACGTTTCCTGCAACTTAGGTATCTGAGTTGTATTTTGGGTCTATCCCTGGTACCCATAGGTCCAGGTTGATTATGTAATTTAGATGTACATGATTATTATATTAAATGTTATTATGAAAAAAAAAAATGGTAAATTAGACAGGTTGTTACATATCGATAGACCTTGGATGCTAGGGAAAAGTACATTGTTGCCTAGAATGATCTCCGTGAGGCCGAGCTCCATGAGTGGGCCCTTCAGGAAGAAATTGAAAGGATCTTAAAGGAGGAGGTTCATGCTGCTGCTGCGGCTACTGCTTCTGATGCTGCTAAAGCTGCAGTAAGGGAGTATAAGGACTCATCACGATTTGTCATGGACATCGCCAATACTTATCGTGTGGGTTTCAAAAGGTGCCGAGAGCAGGTCAGGACCTTGCACCCTGACCTTCCTCCAGATGGTGTGTTTTCACATGGGTACCACCATGAGAGTCCCGAGTCTGTAAACGAGATGGACGAGGAGAATAAGGTAAAGGAAGAGGAGCTTGCAGAGAGGAGCAAAGCCAGCTGATCTACTGAATAGTTTATCTTCATAGTTTTATTCAATATAATGTAATACACTTTTATGTTTATTGGTAATACAACTTTTGTATTTGAGACTTACTATTCTGTTGTACAACATTTGGTGAAATGAAAAACTCAAGAGTAATATTTTTTTAGCATATCAGAATTCCATGTATTTTTTTATCTCCTTTCCCTCTACGTCCTCCAATTTGTATGTCCCCGGCTTTATTTCTGCTGTAACTCGGTATGGTCCCTCCTAGCTCGGCTTTAGCTTGTTTAGCCCTGGTTCTGCTGGGCTAGTTCGCGCCTTCTAGAGGACCAGGTCTCTGGGATGGAAGGTTCACCCTTTTACGTGATTATTGTAGTACTTCGCCACTTTTTGCTGGTACGCTGCGATTCTCACACGCGCCTGCTCCTACCTTTCCTCTAGGAGGTCTAGCTCCGTCCTGCGCTCTTCATTGTTGTCTTTATTGTCAAATTATTGCCTTCACCAAGAAGGGGTCCCCACTTCAGCAAGGATAATAGTTTCTACTCCATATGCGAGCATAAATGGGGTTTCCCTTGTCGCTACTTGTTGGGTAGTGTGGTACGCTCGGATTATATAGGGGAGCTCTTCCAGCCACCTGCCTTGCACAGACTCAAGTTGTGTCCTTAAAATGTGCAGTATCGTTCAGTTCATGTTTTCCACTTGAGCATCACTTTGGGGATGTTCTACTGATGTGAACAAGAGTTTAATGGACAGGCCAGAGCAGAATTTTTTGAAGCGCTCATTATCGAAATATCTCCTGTGGCCAATGACTATGGCCTATGAGATTCCGAACCGGAAAACCACCAATGTCCACACGAATCGTGTGATGTTCTGCTCAGTTATGTGAGCTAGGGCTTCGACCTCCACCCACTTAGTGAAGTAATCAATTGCCACCAACTAGAATTTCCTTTGCTCGGTCGCTGGAGGCAGAGGCCCCAAGATGTCTTGTCCCCACTGGGCGAAGGGACAAGGACTGGTCAGAGGGGAGAGGAGATTGGATGGCACGTGTGGTACTCTTGAACACCGCTGACACCTGTCACACCGTTTGACAAACTCGACCACATCCTTTCTCATTGTGGGCCAATAGAATCCTTACCATGAAGCCTTATGAGCTAGAGCCCTTCTAGCTAGATGATTTCCATATACCCCTTCGTGAATCTCCCTTAGTATGTACTCTCCTTCTTCATCACTCAGACATCGTAGTTATGGCAACATTAAGGACCACCTATACAACTCTTTGTCTATAAGTGTGTACCTCATTGCCTTCCTCCTTACCTTTAGAGATTCCTTCTTATCCTCTGGTAAGGATCCATTGTTGAGGTATTGCATCAGAAGCGTCCTCCAATCCCCCTTATTGACTTCAGAGTTCTACAAGTTAACACTGCCCTCCTCAAATGAGGGTTTTCCGACTCTCTGTAAGTAAATAGCATCCCTCCATTTTGGGTCGGTGGCTGAGGCTGATCTTGCAAGTGCATCAGCCTTTGCATTCTCGGCCCTTGGCACACGCTCTATATCGAAATGAGCAAATGCTTTTGCATATTCTTAGGCTTTGGCTAGATACTTCTTCATTTTCTGATCCGTAGCCTTAAATTCTCCTTTCAGCTATTCCACCACTAACTAAGAATCACTTGATACCTTAATTTATGCTACCCCCAGTGCCTCCGCCACTTGTAGCCCTGCTAGCAAAGCTTCATACTCAACATCATTATTTGTTGCTGAGAACTCCAACTTTAGTGCATATAGGGTCTCTGTACCATCTGGTGCCATGAGGATAAATCTTGCTCCTCCTTCAGCTGCATTAGATGACTCGTCGACGTGTAGCATTCATACCTCTGATTTTTCTACTACCTCTAGGGGTCTTTCGGATGTGATGTCATGCCCCAAACTCGCGGATGGCTCCCAGGTGTGATTTTAGTAACCTAACATGTCTTTGTATCAATTAAAACATACATGATACTATACTAAATAAGGGTCCGACCCCGTGGGGTTCACATACACCCTGTACACATTCACATATACTCATCAAATACGCAGCGAAAATGTTCTTTCTATGCATACATCATATCATAAAATGTATCATACCTCTATACATAACTAGAATCTGCAATCCAAATACCATACATACCCCGGGAATCTACAAAAACCAACAATGAAACCCCGATTACAACATCTGCACTTACACAAGTACTATATGTAGCTAACCGACACCCACGCTTCTGAACACTAGGATGCTAGTTTCAGCTACCCGAAAGACCTAAAAGATATTTGTATATTTAGGGTGAGACACCTCTCAGTAAGGAAGAAAGCAAGTTATATCAGTGTGTGGCATACAAGTGTTATTTCAACATAAAACATAACACAATACAGCTCCAGTTTTTTCACAATTCAGTTCCAAAACATACGATACCAAATATACGATCAGTGTCGTCACACTCAAGCACCTGATACGCTATAATAACCGAAAACTCACAGCAATATCGTTGCCAGTACGGTGTCCGTTCACACCCATCGGTGACCAGACGGAACAAGCAGGCGATATTTCACACCCTCGGATATAGAGTCGGACACTCTCGCCCATGGTAATTAGCCGAGACATGGCATTAGCGTACGATAATTAGCCGCCCCTAACTGATTTACAAAAACTGGAACAATTTTGGAATTCATCTTCCTAGAACTATAAGCGTACGGTAATTAGAATCCCCTAACTGTTTTACAAAACCCTGGAACATTTTACATACAACATTTCATTCCACACATATTTGAGTATACAACAAATCATATCGTTTTCAATTCGAGAAATACAATTTAATACAAATATTGATACAATCATCTCATTACTACCATTTTATACAACATATGATTTTCCAACCGAAATAGAGATGATACCCGAAACCCCAAATTTCCCCAAAAATGTTACCTGAAAATCCCGCATTTCCACCTGATAGATTTTCCCAAATAAGTAACCAAAACATACATATGATCGTAAACTACATGTATACCGATTTCGATTTCAAAAATAACTGATATAAATATGATCCCCTTACCTTTTCCCGAATACCAAAATATGAACTCTACAACTCCAAAACTACGAACCAAGTTCCCAAAAGCTAAACATCTAAGAACTATACTTCACTATAATTCTTACTACTATATATATATATACCAAAACGAAACTAAAATCGGACCCTTACCTCGATTTTGGGTCAAAACTCGAAAATCCTCAAAACAAATTTTCGATCCGCTAAAAACGTAGAGCTTCTCCTCCTAATCCACGTGGTAACGTCGAATCATTGATTCCGGCGACTGACGACCTTAAATCTTAGAAAGAGAGAGAGAGGGAGGATTCGAGTTCTAGAGAGAGAGAAAAAGAGTGTTTTAGCTTTCTTAGCAATGAAGTAACAAAATATCCTATCTATAGACCCTTGACTCAATCCAATTCATCAACGAGTCGGCGCCTTCATCGATGAATCATCCACCCATTTTGTCGATATACTGACTCCTTGAGTGACAAACCCTATTCTGATATTTTACAACACGTTCGATATCTCTTCATCGACGAGACTCTGAATTTCGACAAAGAAGAGTATGAGGGCCTTCGTCAACGAGAACAATGGCTTCGCCAACGAAGCCTGCTAAATTTACCTTTTTATCCTTTCTCATTTATTCGATCTATATATCTCGGGTCGGGTTCTTACAACCTCCCCTCCTTACAAAAATTTCGTCCTTGAAATTTGTAATCTCTCACTTACCAACTCAATTACATACCCAAACACATACCTGACTCTAGGAAGGGCTGGCGGCCACCCACATAGCAGCCCCGTCCCAAATACATACATACCCTTACTTATGGTAGAGGAATACCATGGCTACATACATACACTGTCTCGGGTGCTCACAATATTACAAAACTCCCTAGAGACTAACCACACAACACTACTACGATAACATAATATTACATACATACATACCCACACCGATCCTGCTACCCCAAAACTATTACTCAGAACAACTGTGGATATTTTCGGCGTATTTTTGTCTCTAACTCCCAAGAATCTTCCTCAACCACATGATTCCGCCACAATACCTTCACTAACAGTATCTCCTTTGTATGCAACTTTTGAACTTTACGGTCCAAAATCTGAATGGGTATCTCTTCATATGTCAAAGCATCCCCAATTTCTAAAGATTCGTAACTAATCACATGTGATGGATCTGACAGATGCCTCCTCAACATGGATACATGAAACACATCATGGATCCTCGAGAGCGCTGGGGGTAGTGCAATCATGTAGGCCACTGGACCTACTCGTTCCAGTATCTCAAATGGTCCGATATACTTCGGGCTCAACTTGTTCTTCTTCCCAAAGCTCATCACTCCTTTCATCGGAGTGATCCTCAGGAATATCTTACCCCCCACCTTGAATTCCAACTAATGACGGTGAACATCCGCGTAACTCTTCTGTTGACTCTGAACTGATTTAATCCTATCCTTGATCAACCTAACCTTCTTAGAAGCCTTTTGTATGAGTTTGGGACCCAATATCTGCCGTTCACCGACCTCATCCCAATACAAATGAGACTGACACCTCCGACCATACAATGCTGCAAACGGTGCCATCCGATATTAGCTTGGAAGCTATTGTTATAGGCAAACTCCACTAATGGTAGAAACTGAATCCAACTACCACCGAAGTCTAATACACAAGCCCGTAACATATCTTCCAAGATTTGTATCGTCCTCTCCGACTGTCCATCAGTCTGGGGGTAGAACGTTGTATTGAAAATAAGTTTCGTCACTAATGCTTCCTATAAGCTCTTCCAAATTCGAGAAGTAAATCTCGGGTCTCGATCTAAAACAATGGATACCGATACCCTATGCATTCTAACTATCTCCTGCATGTACAAATCTACTAGCCTACTCAAGAGTAGCTAACCTTCATCGGTACAAAGTGAGCAGATTTAGTCAACCTATCCACGACTACCTAGATTGCACTCTGCCCGTGAAGCACTGGTGGCAATCCGGTGACAAAGTCCATGGAAATATGCTCACTGTGGACACCCTATTTTTGCCCTAGCCAAATAGAACAAGGGGTCCTTTCTCATTGTATTATTATTATTATTATTATTATTATTATTAGTATTATCTTTATATTATTATTATTATTATGATCATTATTATTATTTTTGTTATTATTATGACTATTATTTGATTGTTATTATTATTATTATTACTATGATTTCTATTGTTGTTATTTACACTATTATTATTTTTTTTATTTTTTATTTTTTTTCACTATTATTATTATTGTTAATTATTTTTCTATATTGATATAAGTAATTTATTATTATTATTATTATTATTATTATTATTTTATTATTATTATTAATTTCCTTATATTGATATAAGTAATTTATTATTATTACTATTATTATTATTTATTTTCCTATATTGATATAAGTAATTTATTATTATTACTATTATTATTTATTTTCCTATATTGTTATAAGTAATTTATTATTATCACTATTATTTATTTATTTATTTATTATTATTATTATTACTTCTATTTGTTATTTTTACCACTATATTCACCACTATTATTATTATTATTATTATTATTAACATTATTATTATTTGGTCTTTATTATTAATTTTTATTACTCTTGTTATTATTATCATTTATTATTATCATTATTTCTATATTCACTTTATTATTATTATTATTATTATTATTATTATTATTATTAGTAATTATGCTCATATATATTATTTTCATAAAGGTATAAAAGAAAAAAAAATATAATAAAAAATATAAAAAACCAAAAAAGGAAGGAGAGGAGCTAGGGTTTCTAAAAGCTTTTATAAAAGACCATCTTCTTCTCTCCCAATACACAGCCGGGGGCGCAGGAAAAACAGAGCAAAAAAAAAAAAAAAGAGCTATCCGGCGCACCTTAACTCTCTCTCCCCGGCTCCATCTTCTTCCTCCTTCATCCTCTCTCATCTCCATCTCTGCTCCCTTTCCCAATCTCACTCTGCTCTCAGCCACTCTCTCTCGGCCACGACCTCCTCTGCAGTTCAAGCCAATCCCGAGCCTGCCACCAGCTTCTCTCTACCCCCCCCGTGAAGTAATCTCTGGTTGCAGCCTCAAGCAGCAGCGCTGCTTACGACTTCGGCTGCATCCCGTGAAGACCGGCAACTCCACTCCAGCCGCAGAATAGGCAAGCCACCACCACTCCTCTGCTCTTGGCAACAGCACCAGCCGAGATCCATTTGCTGCAACAGTTGAACTTCCAGCCAGAGTCCCGGCTCCGCTCCGCCTCCAGCCACCACGAGCACCGACAGCAGCTGTCCAGCCTCTGTTCCAGCCACATGCCAGTAAGTCCACACCAGAGCTCCTGCTCTGCTCCAACTCCAGCCTTCTCTGTAAAATCCTGTTCACGCACCGTTTCATGCACACCAGACACACACACACGCACCCACTTGCACACACACACACGCGCACCCACTTGCATGTACTCACTGATATACTTACCTCTTTTATATTTTTACTGTATTGTCATCGGTAGGTTTTTGTTTGTCTTGTTTTAATATGCAGAGTTTAAATCTTTATTATCTATGTGTATGAAAGAAAAGATTAATACTTGTAAGATTTTCATTAGTTGTGTATTTATTTACCATCCACGATTAGGCCTTTTATTGTATATATTAAATAAGTTAATTTTGTGATATTTGTTCATGGTTATTTATTCATTCATTTATTTTTAGATATCAAACATAGTTGTAGAATCTTTATTGTTAAAATTCATTTTTATAGTTAAAGCTTAAATTCTTGTCACATTAATCATATTGATATGGGAGTTTTGAAGTTATAATATAAATTTTGGTATTTAAATGTTGTAGTTATTTGAGTACATAATATTCAAGTCGTGTACCTAATATTAGGATGGTGGTTGTATTTACTAGAATATTAATGTTTATGTTATAAAGTGTATATTATTCATAATGTTCAATACGTATTTCTAGGATGTTCATTTCTTTGTATTCATTACGTGTTTGATATTTTTTTTATTATCATAGTATTTATTTACTTAAGGGCGGTGTTGTTTGATAATCATATGTTTATGTATGTTATATGCAAGGTTCACAATAGGGTTATTTCTAATATTAGATTTTAGGATTTTTGTCATAATTAATGTCCACATGTAGGGTTATTATTATTCATATTTAGTGTTTATAATATGGTTATATTTTAATATTATTTTTAGTATTCTATTCTATGTTACATATTATTGCAGGTAATCGTATATATGTTGACATCTAAGGTTCATGTTTAATCATAGTTATATCATATCATTAGTATTTTAGAGTTTTAATCACATTGAATAGCATGTTAGGACTTTAGTAGGTTAGATATTTTTAGTTGTATTATATATAGCATCCTAGAATTATAATTGTATTTTAGCTATATTATATGTTTAGTATCTTAGTATTTTTGGTAATATTGTGTATTTAATATATTAGAACTTTAATTACATTATACTTGGTAAGTTAATATGGTAGGGTTTATTATGGTATTTTTTCATAGTATATATGGTATTAGAGTATTTTATTACTATTATTGATATTCTTAGCATTTTAATATATATAAAGGACTACTTATTATGGTAACTTTTGCATATTAGCATGAATAATTGACTGGCGGTAGCTTTTAGTATTTTAACATATAGGGGACTATTTATTATAGTATTAGCATATATATAAGTTATTGGGAAATTTTAAGTGTTTTAATATATAGGGTATTACTTTTTGCCGCATCTTAATATATATGGTATTTTATTACCTATCTTAACATTTGGAATTATTTTAGTAGTTGCTAATTATCCTATGATCATATATTAAAACTTCCCATACTAGTACTTTCTTACTAAAAAAATTTCTATACTATTTTCAAAATATGGGAATGTATTTTATTAAAATATTTTTGATTTGTTATCCCTATGATTTTATTGCGGGGGGTATGAGCCTTCGGGCATCATGTACCTTAAGCTCTGAGGGAATATATATGTATATATTATATTTATTTATGTTTTTATTTTTTTATGTGTATTTATAAATTCATAAAAGGAGTAATTTAAAGACTTATTAGATTAACTTAGGGATAATTTCAAATTAATTAGGTACCGTTCGTAAGAATCGGCGCGTAGGGGGTGCTTGTACCTTCCCCTCGTGTAACCGAACTCCCGAGCCTAACTCTGGTAATGTAGACCTACTCTACCCCTAACGGGGTAGTAATCACATGTTCTAACGACACTAAAGGTTAGTGGCGACTCCGACACTTTCATATTTTTAATTGAAAATTTAAATTGATTTTAATTTCGCCGTCCGGGGCACACATGCTCCCGGGACGTCACGACACTCACATTTCCACTCCGAAATACTCAATGGCTGCAACGGCCCTGTCGACCTCTGATGTTCAACCTTTACTTGCTGACACGTCAAACAGTGCTCTACAAAACGAGCAATCTCTCGTTTCATACCACTCCACCAAAAAAATTTGCACAAATCCCGATACATCTTCATTGTAACGACCTACTTAATTTACTACATAATCAACCACATTAAATACCTTGATACCATTAACTTATAACAAAACAACGTCAATCCGAACCCGTGGGTAACGGGGACACACCTGTCACACACAACGGACACCTAAGTAGCAGTAAACATAATTTCATTCACCCAACCATAAAATACAATACCAGAGATACTTACATTCCACTATATTTCTGTAGATGTATATATACAATCCTCAAAACACCAAAAGATAGGACTAGGATGTTACATTAAAAACCTACTGGCCCTAGTTCAAAACTCACTCTTCTAGCAGGGTAAAACAACTACCTCAATGACAGGAAGCCCGGTCTACTTGTCTTTCTGGATTCCCTGAAATGGTTTAAGCTAGGGTGAGACACTTCTCAGTAAGGAAAATAAACTAAATACAGTTGTATGGCAACATGAATATTTGTGTGCTATAATAAATATACCGTACATATTACATGCTTGAAAACACTGATAATAACATAACTGAATAAACATACAATTTCATAGTTATACTACATCATACTATATCTCACTGTTCATAAAATCATTTGATATAACTAGTAGTACTGAAATTTACCCAGGATGAATAGCTAGCTGATGTCATGTATTATCCCCCATGACGGGTTGTGCAGCCCAAAGGCAAGACTTGACAACGGCTGGCCGACCACTGCCGAGTCAAAAATGTTTGTAAGTACGATGGGCCCGCCACACCTTGGTCCAAACTATCAGGTGGATATCTACAATTTTACACTGAAAGCCACATCAATTATCCATCTCCTACCCTCTCTACTAGAAAGGGCAGTTAGCACAAGTCTGAACTGAACTGAACTATATAGCTACAACACCGTGCTCCTGAAAACTGATCTGAATTATCATCCATGTTCTGATAACATATAGTACATAATCATATATTATTTTAACATAAATAGATTGATAGCATTTTCTGAATTCTGTTATAACATAAATAATCACGGCCTTGCACCGGATACATACATAACTGCGGCCTTACGCTGAATAACATACATAACTGCGGCCTTGCGCCAGCTATCAATCACTACCTTGCACCGAACATATCATAAATACTAAATTGAGCATATGTACTATTTATCATATATTCTGAAACCGTAATATCTTGTTTTATCATGTTATTCTTGAAAATAACTGTAAACATGCTTTTTTCTATAAACTTGACTTAACATAATACAATATACGTGAAATAATATTCATGCCACACAAATTGAATAAAATCATGTATTCTGTTCTAGAACTACATTTTCTGACATATTATAATAAAAACATATTCCAGTGTAACAGTATAATTTTCCCATATATATATATATATATATATATATATTCCCAAATATACTCATACATAATACATACTTTCTGAAAATTAATCTGCTATTAAATAATAATAATTTTCATAAAAAAATTATTGTTTTAGTTTACTCTCTTACCTGACTACTGGAAAGTCCCAAAAATGACCAGTCCTGCACCCGCAAGGTTCGCCATTCAACACCTTAAAAACAACATTGCCCCAAACAAAACTTCAGTATTTCTTTGAGTGCTACCTTTTCTACATTTGTAGGAAAGTCAAATACTCAACATAAAGCCCTACCCTAAACTTGGGATGGAGTCCAAATTAGCCCCACCAACGATCTACTCTAGCAAACGTGAAGAGAACTTCCCTAGTAGTAGCGTGACGGCTTCCAGATCGTTGATTAGGCAAAGAACGAACCCAAAATCTTAGAGAGAAGGAAGAAAAGCCGAAGAGGAGAGAGAGAGAGAGAGAGAGAGAGAAACGTTCTTCGAGTAAATTCTGCCGTGAAAATCAAGTTTAGGCTATTTATACACTTGCATTCATTGACGAGACACGTCACCTCATCAATGAGGCCATGAACAGAGTTCATCGATGAATGCTTATTCCACGTCGACAAAATTCAGAACTCAAAATAGCCCATCGGTAACCTCTTGTCGGCGAGAAGCATGTCCACGTCGATGATGCCATCAAGCGTGTTCGTTGACGAGACCCTGTTAAATCCTATTGAATTCCAATTTACAATTTCTTTTCTCTCCTCCTCCTATTATTTAATTAATATAATTCATCAGGTCTCTACATTCATACTACCGAGATGTACCATACACAAAGAACGATGCGCCTCCTCCAAGATCGTCCTCTTTATCCGCTCGTCGTCTGGAAAACATAGTCTGTTTCCAGACCTCAATACACCTCCCTCGGAGATGTTAAAGTTTGCAGCCAATCCTTGCTGCACTTCCTTTATAGTATCGACTAGCTCCGCATCATTAGCCTGCGCAGCTGTAATCCTCTCAAATAGTGTCGGCTGGATCACCAAACTAGCAACAAAAGCCAGATGATTACCATCCACCAACTCCACGCCAAGACTTTCCAGATCCTGTCTGATATGATGCTGACCCACTACTGCAAATACTGACGCATGCTCTGACTTCCGACTCAACGCATCAGCTACCACATTAGCTTTCCTCGGATGATAGCTAATGGGGCAATCATAGTCCTTGATCAATTCAAGTCATCTCCGCTGTCTCAAGTTCAACTCTTTCTATGTGAAAAAGTATGTGAGGCTCTTATGGTCCATGAAGATCTTATATTATTCCCTATACAAGTAGTGTTGCCATATCTTCAACGCATATACTACTGCCGCCAACTCCAGATCATGCGTAGGGTAATTCTTCTCGTACTCCTTAAGTTACTAAGACGCATACACAATTACCTTCCCTTGTTGCATCAGCACACATCCCAAACCCTTTAGCAATGTATCGCTGTAAATCACAAAACCACCATCCCCAGATGAGATGGTTAAAACTAGTGCATAACCAGTCAGCGTTTCAACTCCTGGAAACTCCGCTCGCACTCGTCAGTCCAATAAAATCTCACACCCTTTCTCATCAATCATGTTAGAGGGCCACATAACTTAGAGAATCCCTCCACAAATCGTTGGTAATACCCAGCTAGTCCTAGGAAACTCCGAACATCCTGCACACTCTTTGGTTTCACCTAGTCAACCACCACTTCTATCTTACCAAGATCAACTAAGATACCACTCCTCAACACGACATGGCCTAGAAACACGACCTGATTAAGCCAAATTTCGCATTTCTTCAAGTTAGCATACAACTTCTTCTCCAGTAGAACCTGGAGTACCAACCTTAAATGGTTTTCGTGCTCTTCCGAACTCTTAGAGTATACCAGAATATCGTTGATGAAAACCACTACAAACTTATCCAAGTATTCATGAAAAACCTTGTTTATTAGGTCCATAAATACTGCCGAAGCGTTAGTCAACCCAAAAGGCATGACCAGAAACTCGTAGTGACCATATCTAGTTCGAAAGCAGTTTTCGCAACATCCTCCATCCTAACTTTCACCTAACGATACCCTGACCGTAGGTCAATCTTTGAAAAGACCTATGTTCCCTGCAGCTAGTCAAACAGATCATCTATACGAGGCAACAACTATCAGTTCTTCACTGTTACCTTGTTGATTTAGCGGTAATCAATGCACATTCGCATTGATTCGTCCTTCTTCTTTACAAACAATACTACAGCTCCTCAGGGTGAAACACTAGGTCAGATAAAGCCCTTGTCTAGTAGTTTTTGTAACTGCTCCTTCAACTCTCTAAGTTCAGTTGGAGCCATCTGGTATGGAGCTTTAGAAATCAGTGCCTTGCCTGGCAGCAACTCAATAGTGAACTCCACCTCTCGATTAGAAGGTAAACCGAGTAAGTCTTTTGGGAATACATCCGAAAATTCGTTAACCACTCGGATATTTTCAAATTTCACATCATCCTGACGTGGTTCCTTCACGCAAGCTAAGTACCCCTGATAACCCTCCAAAAGTAACCTTCTCACATGTATAGCTTACAAAATTTGTGGCGTCAAACGCACGCACAATCAATCACCGCATAACTAGAGAATAACCAATCCATCCTCAATATGACGTCAAATCCGCACTTGTCGTACACTACCAGGTTTCCTGATAGAAGTCTTCCCTGAACAACCATTGGGCAATTTCCCAACATTTTACTACAGATCGTTATACTCCCAGTTGGTGTAGCCATAGACAACCACTCATCTATCACTTGGGTTTCAACCCCACACAGTTTCACAAAACTTGTAGATATAAAAGAGTGGGTTGCTCCTGAATCAAATAAAACAACAACTCTATTCAAAAGCAATAACATGGTAAATATCACCACGTTCCTAGCATGTTCCACATCTGCTAGAGTAAGAGAGTACACCCTCCCCGGAGCTGTGTTTGCCTAATAGTTCCCCTGAGGCATCTGATTACTTCCACGGTTCTGGCTCTGTGCAGGCATACCACTCCTCTATGCCTGTCAGTTTCAGGATATGTGGCCTGGTTTGCCACAATTGTAGCAGTTACCCCGAAATGGTTGGCATTCACCATTGTGCCATTTATGACACTTGGCGTATGGTGTGGAGGATGGATCCCCCTGAGAACTCTACCTCTTGGTATTCTGGCAATAACCCGAACTATATTTCTTCTTCTTCTTCCACTATCCCTATCAAGGATCAGTTTAAAAACCAGAATACACTAGCCTCTTTTTATATTCCTGTACCACCTCATCCCCTTGAAGGTCAGTCTCAACTATGGTGGCTTTATCCACTAGAACAGAGAACTCTCAAATCTGCAGCATACCCACAAGCCTGCGGATGTCCTTCCTCGGACCCTTCTCGAACCTATGAATTTTCTTATACTTGTTCGAGATCAAATACAGCGCGAAACAAGATACCTCAATATATCTAGCGGCATATCTCTGCACCGTCAGGGTTCCCTGAGTCAGGCTTGAAAAACTCATCAGCCTTCGTGTCATGAGTAGAAGTCAAGAAGTATCTCTTGAAAAATACCTCCTTGAAGCAGCTCCAAGTCATATCATATGTACCAGCTCTCTACTTCTTAAACAGACTCATAGTCGTCCACTATCTTTCAGGCTCTCCTACCAGCCAAAAAGTAGAATAGAGAACCTTCTTCTGGTCGGTGCAGTGTAGAACTTCCAATATTTTCTTTGTCTTCTGCACCTAGTTCTTTGCTACTATTGGATCGGGTCCTCCTATAAACGTTGCAGGGTGCATGCGGGTGAACCTCTCTATGGTATAACCCATAGCAATAGGAGAATACTCACACTCCTAACACTCCGCTCGATCTCCCATATGACCTGCCTCGCCAAACCCCGAGGCACAAAAGGAGACTTGTCACTCGTAGTCCCCACGAAACCACTAGCCAAGTTATTATCCTTGGGCTATATTATGAAAATAGAATAGGAATTGGTTAGAATTCTTATGTCATACACAGTTAAGACAATCATTGAAAGCTAATCATGTTACTATTCCCATGGGTCCAGGTCTGTCCTACCACACCGACACGAAACCATCAATGGTTTTCCACGATTTTACTGAAATCGTCATTCTAGGAAAAACTATGAACACCGCCAATGAGTCCCCGTCTAGCAACAAAACAACCCTCGACCTACTCTACCCATTTCCTACATCCTATACTCTGGTATGTACACATAACTTCACCTAACCAAGTTTACAAGACCTAATAACCTGGTTTTGCTCTGATACAAAGTTGTCACGCCCTGAACCCGTGGATGGGTCCTAGGTGTGATTTTAGTAAACTAAACTATATATGTATCAATTAAAACATACATAATACTACACTAAATGAGGGTCCGACCCCGTGGGGTGCACGTACACCCTATACACGTTCACATACATATCCATACTTATCAAATACGCAGCGAAAACGTTCTTTCTATGCATACATCATATCATACAACGTACCATACCAGAGTCTATACATAACTAGAATCTACATTCTGAATACCATACATACCCCGAGTGTCTACAAAACCCAACAATGTCAACTCGGTTACAACATCCATACTTACACAGGTACTTTACGTAGCTAACCGACACCCATGCTTCCGCACCCTAGGATACTAGTTTGGGCTACCCGAACGACCTGAAAAACATTTGTATATTCAGGGTGAGACGCCTCTCAGTAAGGAAGAAAATAGGTTATATCTATGTGTGGCATACAAGTGTTATTTCAACATAAAACATAACACAATACAGTTCTAGTATTTTCACAATTCAGTTCCAGTACATACGATACCAAATATACGATCAGTGTCGTCACACTTAAGCACCTAATACCCTGCAATAACCGAAGCCTTATAGCGATATTGTAACAACCAGGGTAATTTTTAAATAGATTAAGATAATAAAGAAGATAGAAAGGGAAGGAAGAACAAATTCGAAAAGGTGGCAACAATCGTTCGTCAACGAACAGATTGGTCTCGTCGACGAATGTTCTTCTGAGCTCATCGATGAGGTATGTGTCTCGTCGACGAGGAAATACCGAGAGGGGGTTTTTAACGAACTGAAATTCATCGACGAGTTCACTATCTCGTCGCTAAATTTTGTACAGGACTCATCAACGAATCAACGTGTCTTGTCGACCAATCCCTGCATATAAATAATGTATTTCTTTCATTTTTGCGGGAATTCTCTACGTGTTTTCTCCCTCTCTCACTAAAATTTGGCACTACCACCTTCTCTCTTCGATTTTGGGCCGGATTTCCGCTGATTCAACAATCTGAGGCCACCACGACACTTCTGGAAGAGTTCTTTATAAATTTGTTAAAGTAGATCATCGCTGGGACTAGTTAGGAATTCATCCCAGATTTAAGGTAAGGCTTTTAATGAAAAATTTTGCTTTACCCTAATTGTTGGAAATATTATATGCGAAGAAATACTAAAATTTAGTTATGGAAGATGAGGTTTTCAAGGCGTTGAATGAGGAACCCTACAGGTACAGGACTAGTTATTTTAGGAGGCTTTTCAGGAATAGGGTAAGGGAAAATATTTTATAATAGCTTTTAATTATATAACTATTAAATTAGGAAAAATTGTGTGGTTGAAACCATTTTGATCATTAAATGATTGTTGAGCTTAGTGGAATGAGGAAATTGTTGAGATTGTGAATGTCATTTGACTGAAATTCTTGTCTGGTTGAATACACTAATTGGATTGTGAACATTGTTTGGTTGAAAATGAGCATACTGTGGTATTTGCGTGGACATGGTTGATTGCTCAGGTTTGTGATTGATCTTGGGTGTGGTTCATGTAAATGAGGATACAACGTTGGCAGTGGTATGAGGAGGTCGTTATATGGACGTTTATACTAAGAGGTAAACATTGGTAGTGGTATGAGGAGGTTGTTTACATATTTATCATGAACGGGGTGTTTGTTTTGTAATCTGTGTGGTTTGAGCAGTCCTGTATGGACATTGATGCTGTGTGATTTGATTAGTCCTATGTGGACCAGTCCTGTGTGAACATTGATGTTGTGTGATTTGATTAGTCCTGTGTGGACCAGTTTTGTGTGGACATTGATGTTGTGTGATTTTATTAGTCCCGTGTGGACCAGTCCTGTGTGGACATTGATGCTGTGTGATTTGATCCTATGCGGATTGATTATGATATGGGCGTATGCGTGAAATTATGTGAAGCAATTGTGTTGGCTATGTACTAATGTTAATAAATTAAGTATTTAGGGTAAAGTAGATTACTCCACCCGAGGGCTTGCTGAGAAAGGTGAGTACGCTGGTAATTAATTGTGGGTACCAGAGTAGAGGGAAGCCACTTGTATGGGCGGGTGATCTTCCCTATCCTCGGTGACTTTACCTAAATACACAACCTGAGGGCTTATTGAGAAAGGTGAGTGCCCTGGTGTTAGCACTAGAGCAGAGGGAACCCACTTGTCTGGGCCGGTGGATTTCCCTATTCTCAAAAACTAACATTAAAATACAGATTGGTTATGGGTATATGATTGGATGATAAGGACGTTGATCCTGTACGATTATGGGCATGTTATCTGGCTTCTTGTGAATTGTGTGTACACCTGAGATGGATATTTTAAATTGTATAATAAACACTTCAGCCACATACTTCTCGCCGCCGAGAATTGAAATTTGAAGTGGATGATCATGTATTTCTGAGAATAACTCCACTGAAGGGGATTTTGAGATTTGGGAAGAAGGGTAAGTTGAGCCCTAGGTTTATTGGCTCATTTGAGATACTTGAAAATATTGGGTCAGTACCCTATCGCCTAGCTTTACCGTCATCTCTATTTCTAGTTCATGACGTATTTCATATTTCTATGTTAAGGAAATACGTCCCAGATCCTTCCCATATCATCAGTCATACAGAATTGGAAGTCAGTGAGGATTTAGCATATGAAGAAGCTCTAGTACAGATTTTGGATAGGAAGGAACAAGAATTGCGCAATAAGAAAATACCACTAGTGAAAGTTCTATGGAGAAGCCACGCAATTGAAGAAGCCTTATGGGAGCTTGAAGATGAAATCAGACGAAAATATCCCTATTTATTTGATGAAATATAGTATTGATGTATATGCTTAGATCGTAATTTTATTTTTTTGAGTCCAGTGTAATTGTAATGTAGAGTATAGGTTAGGTAGTATTTTGGTTTTGGGGGAAATTTTCTTTTATGGTTGTAATCTCCCAGAACTACCTATGTAACCATGGTATTCCTCCGTCATAAGTGAGGACAGGTAATAAAATAAGTAGACCATTTTTCTTTTAATGGATGATGAAGAGTATAGATAGAGATACATATAGTAAATTTCGAGGACGAAATTTTATAAGCAGTGGAGAATGTAATGGTTTGAAGAATAATATTATTTTAATAATAAAGAGGGAGGAAAATGGAAGCAAAAACAAAAGGAGGCAATAGACTTCGTCAACGAACGCAGAGCGTTCGTCGAAGACATCTCATTTTGTAGATAATAATAATAATAATTTTAAGGAATTGCCAAGAAATTCGTTGACGAATACAAGGTTTTGTCGACGAGTGCATAAGGAAATTTGTTGACGAATAAAGGGTTTCGTTGACGAGAAAATACCAAGCGCAGGTTTTGAGCTGCTTTAAATTTCGTCGACGAATACAGGGTTTCGTCGACGAATTTAATGAAGGACTCGTCGACGAGGTGACGTATCTCCTCGATGAATCTGGCCCTATAAATAGTGAAAACTCATATTTTTAACCCATTTTCATAGTGCTCTCTCTCTCTCCTCTCTCTCCTACGAACTCTCTCCCTTCTTTCTTCAATTCTGGCCCTGTTAGTCGCCGAATCGACAATTCGACTTTGCTCCTAGCGAAGTTCTCTGCAAGTCTGCCGGAGCAGATCGTTGGTGAAACGAAGTTGGATTTCATCCCAAATTCAGGGTAAGATATTTTAGTCCATTTTTGGCCTTATGACAGTTATAGGAAATGATGTAGGCCAAGAAATATTGATATTTTCTTCTGAGATTTATGATTTTTAGGGTGTTATGTAGGAGGCCCTGCGGGTGTTAGGCCAGTATACCATAGGGGCTTTTAAGCAATCAGGTAAGAGAAATATGCTATGCTAAGTCATTTTAAAATATTATACAGTTTACTTAACTATGAAAATTATGTATTAAAGTATGGTGTGGCTTGAGAATATGAATATAGTACGAAGTTATGTTTACAAATTTCAGTATCATGATTTTACGTATTTCAGTACCATGATTATACGAATTCTAATACCATGATTATACGAACTTCAATATTATGATTATGCAGTCTTCAATATTATGACTATGCAGTTCTTAGTATTATGATATATGAATTACAGTACAGTTTATGCAATATCATGGTTATTATGATTATTTCAGAATCATAGTAAATAAGATAGCGGTATATAGAGATATATTATATAATATCAGATCCTGTTGGACTATGCAGTTACAGAGTACAGTACTGTTGTTACTGATATTATGTTATGTTGTGAGTCCAACCACCTATTTAGATAATACGCGGTAGTAGGTCAATCACCTAGGCCCTTGACGTGGACAGGCTCCCCATCAGATACGGGTTGAGGTGGGCAGCTCAGACCGATGGAGTATAGTGATTTATTACTGATTGGCTAGCCAGGGTAAATCCCCCCTACGGGCCACACAACCCTGTCATGAGGGGTTAAATCATGACACATAGTTATTCACAGGGAAAGTTTTCAGTTACTATTACGTATATACAAATTTACAGAAACAGGGAACATACTTATGTGTTAGAATTAGTGTATTCCCAAGAGGGGGGGTGAATTGGAATTTAAAATTTATCGCCTAGGTTAAACCAGATAAACAATAGTATATACACAACCTAGGGTCAGTCTATTCAATTTCCAAATGGGTAGATAAATATAAAGTGGAAATTAAGTCATACGCATCATTCACCCATAACATACATGTGCGGTAAATATAACGTGCTGAAATGTAAATGAACACACAATATGTTATCAGGGTTCGGCCAACTTTGCCTACGTCCCCGCCTCTAACTCGCAAACCGGAGGATTCCACTAAAGGCTCACTTAAGGGTGGAGCGGCACCGATTACAACCAGGTCAAATTAACACAGGGCTGACCTCAACCTTAACTAGGTCAATTAGCGGGGCTGACCTCAACCTACACGCCTTAACAGGATGACGCACCTAGCTTTCCTAACCGGGTCTAAGCCAATCCGGGACTATTCCAGGGGCTAGTCTCCCTCTTCAGGCCCGTGCCTGGAAATACAATAGAAGTGAATTATAATCCAATGGTACAGTGATTGTGTTTTCAAGTAAAACAAATATGTACCCAAATGCGCGCAATATTACATACACCACTGATGATTTAATAATGTAAGCTCAATGTGGTCTAGATGGTTCAACTCTCATCTATGTTCTATTAGTGTAATGCGTACGTGAGAGTGTCAAACAAACGATCTTTGTATCACAAGATGTGTTCAATAAACAAGCTTACACAAAGATGTCTAGTCTCAAGTATTTCAATCAGCAGGATATTTCAAGCATGTGAGTATTAAAATGAAGTATATGCTCGGTTTGCATAAGATGCGTAATCTTTGTATTCAGGAAATAATATATGAGTGAGTGAATATTGCAACAAAGATCACAATCAAAAACACAAATATCTTTTCACAAATATATTAATGTAAATCACACAAGATATTTGAGTATGTTTTGAAAATGATTTTGCAACCCAAAGACAAATACAAGCTTCCTAATAAATTGCAACACAAGTGCAATACTCAAGAGCTTTACCAAGTCTTCTTAGGATAGGCTTATTAGAAAAAGCCCCCTAAGAACACTTAGGTTTAGCTCTCGTAAAAACTAAATCAATCAATCAAGAGTGGGAGAGCAAACCTATTTAGACTAGCACTCAATCAACTTACAAAGGATGTAGGCAATGATAGAAGGCAAGCTTGAGTGAATAAGGCCCAAAAATGAGTAGAATAGGGTTTTTATTTTTCAGAGAATTCTTCCCTAATCAAAGTGGCTAATTTAACTTAATTTTGTCAAATGAACTCATATATATAGGCAAGGGAGAAAATATAACCATTGGGGACCTATTGGGTATTATTAGAAAAGTTTAATGATGTTTAAAGCATTTTAACCCTATTTAAAAAATATTAACTACGGTAAAAAATCAGGGCAACCCGAGAGGTTCGATCGACTAGAAATGGTTCGGTCGACTAGGACTCAAATGGCTCGGTCAACCAGGGGACTTTTGAACTGAATGGTCGGTCGACTGGGGCAAGGCGATTTTCCAAATTTTTGAGGTTCGGTCGACTGGACCTTTTTGAACTGCATGGTTCGGTCGACCATACCGCTGGAAATTCTCCCGAGGACCCTCCGGTCGACCAGGTAGTTGGAGTACAAAAGTGGTCAGTCGACCAAGAGGTCAAAATGTTGACTCCCAGGTGGTTCGGTCAACCTGCAAGAAATGAACTGTGAAGTTCGGTCGACCGTGCCTTGGTCAAACTGTTGACCCAGGGCCGGTTCAGTCGACCAGGCCAAATTGAACTGTGTTGGCCAGTCGACCGAAAGTGCACCAAGTGTGCATTTTGGTTCTGTATTGAACCTAACAAGTCCTATTCAAGTTCCTAACAAACATACGTGTAAATGTGTGTTTCCTATGGGCACTTGAGGTCCAAATTGAAGACACCAAAAAAGTTCGGTGTCGGTCGACCTACACCTTAAGGTCTTTCTATGGTCCTTTCTCATTCATGATTTGGTTTGAGCTTATGTAGTAAATCATACATGTGATGTGTGTGAGCTTATTACAAACCAAGTGCCTACTTACTATTACAGACCAATTAAATATATTACATTATGAAATAAAACTTTGGTCTTCAAGCTTTTCTTAACTTTGTGCACATCTTTATTTTAACACCTTTAGTTCCTACACAAAACCTCAAACGCTCATTAGATACAATGAGTATTTGCCATAATTAAAATCGGGCGTGACCAAAAAGGTCAACAATGCACTAGAAGTATTTTGACTAGTAACCTACAATACTGTTATGTTAAGCAACATGAAAAGGGTGGTATAATTTGTTACTTGTACTGTACTTACGTATCTAGTTATACGTGATTATATGAAAAAAAATTTTCATAATACTTTAACTCATTTGCCACACACTAGTAATAGCATATTTCGTCTTACTGAGCGTTGGCTCATCCCAGTGTTGAATCATTTTTTAGGTGATCCAGGTAGGCGAGTAGACCAGGCTCGCAGATAGAGGGGCTTCACTAGTGCCCTGTCAGTGAAGTGAGTATTGTGGGAGTATTTTTGTATAGCCCTAGCTAGCTGAGGGTATTTTGGGGATATAGTTATATTTGTATATTTTGGAAAACATTTTAGAACTCTGGTATTGTATGTAATGGTTTATGGTTATGTTTATTTGATTTATGCTTCTCGCTGCTTAGGTTAATGGTTGGATTTTTCCCCATTTGGTATGAGAGTATGTAGCATATCATAGTATAAAAAATAAAAATAAAAAAACCCAGTTAGTAAAGCAGGTCATTACATCTTCTCCTTTCTTCACCTTTGTCAGTAGCGGTGAAGAGCCAAGATACTGTTTGAGCTGTTCAAAGGCTCTATTCTACTCCTCCCCCCCATTCAAATCCTCCTTTCTTCCTTAATTCCTTGAAGAAGGGTAGGCCCTTGTCCCCCGAGCCGGAGACAAATTTGTTGAGGGAGGCTATCATTCCTGTCAAGATTTGGATCTCCTTCTTCATTCATGGGGCCTCCATTTCTAGTAGCACCCTTATTTTCTTCAGGTTGGCTTCTATCCCTCTATGCGTCACCATAAACCCAAGAAACTTCCCTGTAGAGACATCAAACACGCACTTTGAAGGGTTTAGTTTTATTTGTTACCTGCGCAACAGCTCAAATGTCTCCCTCAAATCTTTGTAGTGCTCCTCCACTTTTAAACTTTTCACCAGCATGTCGTCTACGTATGCCTCCATCATTTTCCCAAGCTGATCTTTAAATATACTGTTCACCAATCTCTGATATGTTGCCCCTACATTCTTTAATCCGAAGGACATTACTTGGTAGCAATATAACCCTCTCACGGTGATAAAGGATGTTTTCTCCTCATCAGCTCGATGCATTGGGATTTGATCGTATCCCAAGTATGCATCCATAAAGTTGAGAAGTTCATGCCCAAAGGTCGAATCCACCAACTAATCAATTCAGGGGAGAGGGAAGTTATCCTTTGGATATGCCTTATTTAAGTCTATGAAATCTATGAAGGTGCACCACTTTCCATTCGACTTCCTTACTAAAATCACGTTGCTAAACCACTCAGGATAGTTGACCTCCCTAAGGAATTTGGCTTGCACCAACGTCATCACCTCTTCATCAATCACCTTGATTTGCTCCATCGCAAAGTTACTTTTCTTTTGCTTCACAGGCTGGTGGTTAGGATCAACTTGCAACCTGCGCTCCATGATCGCAGGGTCAATACCCAGCATATTTTCGGCTGACCAAGTGAACACATCCGCGAACTCGCTCAGTATCCCGCTTAGTTCTACTCTCAAAGTATCAAGTAGGCGACTCCTGATCTGCACGCTCCTCTCCTGATTGTCGTTTAGGGGTACGCGTGCGATGTCTTCATCCAACGTGCTGATTTGAGGGTATTCCCCCCTCACCTCTAGGTCTTCTACAGTTAAGGTCTCCCTTACTTCCATCTTCCCTTTTAGAGCCATTACGTAGCAATTCTGAACCGTTGCTTGATCTCCCTTGACCACCTCTGTCCCATGCGGAGTAGGGAATGTTGCGGCCTGGACCACATTAAGTAAGGGGCAGCCTAGTATGATGTTGTATAATGAAGGCCAGTTGACCACCAGGAATTCCGTGAGTGAAGTGACTTGTTGTGGGATCGTTTCCATTGTTACCGATAGTGTGATTATTCCCATGGGATGAACTACATCACCTCCGAACCCAAGCAAGGGGGTTGATATTGGTTTGAGTTGTTCCCTGCCGATCTTCATTCCCTCGAGCACCGACCAGAACATAACGTTGGCCGAGCTCCCATTATCTATCAACACACATCTCACTTTGTAATTTGCCATTAGCAAGGAGACCACTAGCGCGTCGTCGTGTGGTTACTACACTCCTTCTTTGTCTTGGCTGTCAAAGATGATAGCATCATCTTGTTTGTTCCCTTTTTTGCTTGGTTCTCCTCTCTCTGTTGAGAGTACCTTTTTAGCATATCTTTTGTGAGCACCTCCGCTGTCTCCCCCACTAGCGGATCCTCCAAAGATCACTGTGATTCCTCCTATGATCTATTCTTTCTTCTCATCCCCGTTTGGTCTCTTCTGCTCATGAGGTTCCCCTTGTCAATATCCCTTCTCTATGAATCTCGACAAGTATCCCTTTTTTTTTCAAGGCTTCAATCTCATTCTTTAGCTGAATACATTCCTCTATATCGTGCCCATGATCCCTATGGAATTGACAGAACTTGAACATGTTCTGTTTGTATGAAGGGGTTCGCATAGGTTCGTGCCACGACACATAGTCATTATTTCTTATATGCATCAACACATCAGCCCACGGTGCATTTAGTGGTGTATAGGTGGAGAACTTACTAGATTGCCCTCTCGTCTTAGAGCTGGTGTGCAATGTACTGGTTCTTGTCTCTTCATGAGTCTAGAAGGTTCTCTCGTCTCCTGGCTACTACCTTTCCTTTTCAACTCGATTTGATTTCCCTTGGTGTCCATTATTTCTTCTAGGTTGATGTACTTCTGTGCTCGGGCCATCAGTTCTCCCATATCAAGCGATAGCTTCTTCCCCAGAGAATACAGGAAGCTTTTGGGCTGAAGGGCCGTGGTCAAATCTGCCAAAGCCACCCCCATATCTAGGTTGCAGATCTCCAGGGTTGAAGTGTTGAAGTAGTGCATGAACTTTTTTAGCATCACCCTTTCTCCTTGGACCATGCTCATTAAATGGGCTAATGTTTTGACAATTCTTCAACTACTGAGGAAGTGGCTAGTGAATAGCTGCTCCATCTCCGATAAAGAACCAATCGATCCAAGTCCCTGGGTCTGATACCAATCCCTGGCACTACCGTTGAGGGTTGCTACAAAAGCTCGGCACATGATGACATCAAGAGCATCTTGCAACTGCATCAACACCCTAAAGGTGTCCAAATGATCAATCGGATCGGACAGACCCTCGTACCTTTCAAAGGTCGGCATTTTGAATTTGCTCGATAGTGGAACCTCCATCACTTCTCTAGTGAATGGAGGCTCCAAGAATCTTAGAGATGCTTCCCCGTAGAAGGGGTTGGTTTTGCTTTATTTTATCATCTTCTCTATTTGGTCTATTTTCTTAATCCTTTCTTCCAACTTCGTGGTTCTCTACTTGTTGACACCCACGCTCTTTGCATCTTCTACCTTCTTAGTGAGGTGGGTTTTATCCTCACTCTCCTTTGGCTTATCTGCTTTCTTGGTTACGTCGGGACTCACCTGTTGTTGGTGGGGGACATGCCCTTCCTAGCTTTTTTGCTATAAGAACATGTTGAACATATCTTCTATTTTCTTTTAAAAGACAAGGAATTTTTCCCTGATGACTCTCGACGGTTGTGCGGGTATGGTGTGAATGGATTGGGGCGACTCATTTATGGCGGCAGGACTAGAGTTAGAGCTGCGTGTAGTTGGTATTTTTTGAACGTCGGAGGTTGAGAGCAAGTTGAGTATCTCTTCGAAGCAAGTTCCCACAGACGAAGCTAACTGTTGCTAGATAAAATCGGCGGTGACCAACGAGAATGTTCTCTGACTTCCGTTGACCTGAAAAGGGGAAAAGGAAGAAAGCCTTGGAGTACCCGGGGTGTACTCCAGGGGATCGCTTTGATGCCTAGGTAAGGGAAATGCCTTAGAGAGGTTAAATGCATCATTAAGAATGGGTGTTGAATGACTTACCTTGGCCTCTTCCCCATGTCCCTTCTTATAGTGGCTAGAGTTGACCCTTGAGTTGAATTGTATTTATGGCACAGGGGCATGAATCACTCCCGAGTCATAAAGTGTCTGCGTGTATCACTCCGAGCGTTTAAGGTGCCAACGTGGATCTTTCCTCATCTTTATTGGATTAGAGTTGATTGCTCTCGCCAGAAGGTCTGACTTGGGGAGTGATGAGTGGGTGTTGACTTCCTCTTATTGACTGATATATTTTGAGCATATTAAACTACTTACTTATTTGCCTTGAAATATATGAAATGATATAACAATGAAAAGATGCAGTTTACTCTTTTTTGATGAAATTACAAGTTTTTAAATTCATCTTGGATGATGGAATTCGTACTTTTTTTTTTTTTGGAAAGATTGCATAATTTTTTTTTTTTGGATAAATAACAAATTTTATACCTGTTTAAAATTTTTTTTATCATATTTTAAAATCTTATTTGATTGTACGATGATGTAGTGGAAGGAGTATCTTGAAAATTAAATGTTCAATAAAGTTAAGTTTTTTTTTTTCTAATTTTAAATTTATTTTAATTTAAAATATTTGAGAAAGGTTCGGGTGAAACAAGTCATGACTCATTTTTAAAATTTTATTATACAAACTTTAGAACACACTCATTGCTATTGAAAGTGAGAAAAATATTTGAGTTAAAATTAAAGGCAACCAGGTTAAATACTCCGAATTGTGATTTATGATTGGTGATTTTTTTCTTTCAAATTATTGCTCATGAATCAATAGAAATTATTGTAATATAAAGAGATTTTTTATTTTAAAAAATTGATAATTATGGATTTGCATAATAGCAAATATTATTTTTTAAAATCACTAATATAATAGAAGTATTTCAATTATTGAAGGTTAGGTGACGCATGCATAGGTCATGCAAAAAACACTAGTCCAAATGACGTTTTTTAATTAAAAATACTACTTGGTATAGCATCTTTTAATAAAAAAGACGCTAGATATGGTACAACGTCTTTTCTTTAAAAAATACTGGATCATCCAACATTTTTATAGATGTATCAATTGTAGAAATAAAGTTCCATCCAATTCTTAAATATTTTTAATTAAAATAAAATAAATTTGAAAAAAAAAAAAAAAAAAACTCCAACAAAGTAAGAAGGTTTGTTGACGGTTATTCTAGTTATGGTTAAGATTTATAATTAGAAAGTATTCTTGGAACCAAATCATATATATAAAAAAAAAAACATTAAATTAAAAATTATAAAATATTTTATAATTTATAGGAGAAATAAGAGAAAGTTGGATATTTTAAAATAATAATAATTTAATATGCCAGGTGGGTGGGGGAAATGGGATAGAATGTTCACGTTCACTGCAGTTCAGTGCGCAGCGTGCATTGTGTATATAACCGCTCTGATACTCTCACCTCACTTGCGCTTTGTCCTAAAAATTTTTCAAAGCTTTGATCACAAAACAGAAGCCATTGAGAGAGATAAGACAGAACCTTGACTGTGACTTTGAAGTTTGAACGGAGATGGAGACGCCCGACTCTAATGTGCTTATGGATTCCCCGGGCCTCCCTTCTCCGGTTCGCCGGAGCTCCGAAATGCCTCAATCTCCAGCTCTATATTCCCTGGTAACCAGGGCGCCGGGCTCTCCGCCGGCGATTGACCGTCGCGAGACTTTCGACGGTCTGCTTTCCAAGGTTCCTCCGGCCGACGCCGTGAAGCTGCAGAAGGTTTTTAAGAGTTACCGCACCCGGCGCAGGTTAGCCGATTCCGTCGTGGTGGCAGAGGAGTATTGGTATGCATCTGTTTTCTTGCTCTCTGACATATATATCTCTTTTCTTTTCTTTTTTTCTTGGTATGCATCCGTTTCAAATTTTCGTTTCTGCGATGATTGCCTTCTTTGAAACGGGATGATTATAAATTAATTTGAAGGCGGGAAGCGATTGACTTCGCTAGACTCAGTCACAGCACGATTTCGTTCTTCCATTACCACAAACAGGAGACTCCGGCTTCGCGCTTGAGGCGGGTACGCTTGAATGCTTCAAAGGTATATATGTTGCTTCTCATTTCTCGATTGATTTTTTTTTTCATTTTACTTTAGATTTTGATAATAATCAGAAGAACAGAGTTGATACTTGATATCCTTCAATTTTCTGAACTCATTTTTCATGGTTAGATTTGTTATCATATTCAACAAATAACGATTAATCTTTGCTCGAAGCCAAAAAAATGACTAAACGTGACGCCAATTTTGAACTGATTCACAGGTCGGGAAGGGATTGTCCAAAGACGAAAAAGCGAAAACATTGGCTTTTGAGCACTATATTGAAGCTGTAATTTTTACTCTTTCTCTTAATGTTTTTATTTTTTTATTTTTTTTGTTCGCTGTGCATATACGTATTTTACCCTGGTTTGACGTTTGTATGATGAATTGATTTTCTAGTCCTTACAATGGTTCATTATTTGGCATGCTCTGAAATTACATCAATTTCTTTACTTTATTATTAAAATTTATGACTTCAGATTGATTCCCGCCACCGTTATGGGCATAACTTGCGTTTATACTATGAGGTGTGGCGTAATGGAGATGCAGGCCAGCCATTCTTCTTTTGGTGAGAAACCCCTCTTATCTTGGAGGATTAATTGTTAATCATATAATGATCAGTTCAATGAGCCATCTCAAATATCTCCATGACACACTGTTTAAAAGATGATTTCGATTTCATTAGCTCATAGGCACACTATATTTTGTGGATTTGTGTTATTTGGACAGTAGTATGTTGAATTTTTAATTTAATATTTCCACATCCAAAAGCTAGGCTTCTGTTCAAGGTTGCTGACTGGTCATGGGTACTGTGATAGAATCCCCTGTAATAACTTACATCACGAGAATACAAAATACAAATCTCTTGTTCATTTGTGGATTTTGTTCATATATAAATTTCCGCTTCCTATTTTTCTTTTTGGCATGTATTTTGCTTGCATCATTTGGATCTGCAATTTATTCATGAAGATTGGTAGCTCCGTCCCTGTTATTTACGCACATAGGCCAAAGCATTTAGGTGTTGAGGCTTGTATTTTTAATTTATGCAGGCTAAATGCTGGAGATGGGTTTAAGGTTGATCTCAAAGAATGTCCAAGATCAAAGCTACAGCAGCAATGCATCAAGTATCTTGGACCTGTATGTAATTTCATGAATCAAATTTTGGAAATAGTTTCAGCAGAAACAATTTTGTTCCTTGTGGGCTTTTTTTTTTTTTTTAACAAAAAACCCCAAATTTAATGATAGCCCTCACTTATAATTCATAATGTAAAATTGTTATTTACAATTCAAAAGACTAACATGTCATTCTTCTCATGTGGTTTGTTTTTTCTGGAAATCAGCAAGAGAGGAAACACTATGAATATGTTGTTGTCGAAAGGAAAATTATCCACAAAAAAAGTGGACATCTTTTAGACACAAAAATAGGTTCAGAGAAGGTCGACTGGATATTTGTTGTGGACACCTCCAAGAAACTGTATGCTGGTGAGGTGAGAATTTGAGTAAACACCACACCAGTATGCTAATATGTTTGACAGTTTCCTTATAATTTCTGATTTCCCTATTAATTTTCACAAGCATTGACATGTTTTTAGTGATTTTTCAGAAAGAGAAAGGAAGGTTTCATCATTCCAGCTTCCTTGCAGGGGGAGCTACTTTAGCTGCTGGTAAGCTTGAAGCGGATCAGGGAACACTTAAGGTAGGATTTCTGAGAATTCATTTGCAGTAAAGTAATTGACAGTGCCTGCACTGGTTTTAGCTAAAAATTGTAATGAAGCCATTATTAGTTCTGAGATTGTATGAAATGGATATGTTTTCTTTTCTTCCTTTGGTACACCAGCGGAAAACTAGCCTACCCAAACCACCAAGCTTATAGATCATTACCAAAAGCATTCTCAGACTTAAAATATTAATAATTATGCCAATTGCATTATCAGCAAATGTATCCTCATTTTGATTTTCAATTTCAAAGATGGCTGTTATTCATACAGTCAATAATTTTCAAATTATTTTCCACACAGAGGGAGGAATTTTGTGTGTGGGGAACACAAAGGCGCGCGGTAGCTTATTTCCCATCCCAAATGCCTCCCATCCTTCCCCAAGTATTGAACATGGAAGTGTCAATCTCTAACTAGTATTGTCTATATATTCCACTTAAATGGAATTTTTCACGGCTCTATGCAATGTTTTGCATTATCATTGGAAACATGATTTCTATTTGAATGAGCGGATCATGGAAATTAGGCGCCTCTTTTCTGCCATGCAGAAATTAGGTGCCCAGGTATGATATATAAATGACTGAATTCATTTATTCTATTTTTGGATAAATTATACAAGAGGCATTCCTCTTTACGTATTTGTGTGTCTGTTTCCTTAATTACACACATATTAAAAATGGACCCCTCTCTAATATTAATGAATGTATGATCAATTTGTCACATCTAATATTAAGGAAACATGCACACAAGCACGTGGAGGGAGAGATCGCCTATATAATTTCTCCTACATTTGAGAGAGATTTTCGATTTAAATTTATGTGAGTTTAGATAAGATGTAATATATGTTGGACTGAATTTATCTAAATGCATCTAAACTCATATCTAAAACTTAAAATTTATACTTCCAAATGGGGAGTTACTGTTCAAGATAAATGAGTAGACATGTGATCCATAGTTTGAAAACAAATAAAATGACTGAATTTGATTTCATGACACATGCACATACCCCAGTAGCAGGAGTGGTGAGATAAAGACCATCCGGGTATAATACAATTCATAATTAGTTGGCAGACAAACATGGATTTGCAGTACCTTGCATAGACGGACACGGAGGCGCGTATTCTGCTTTAGCTGTAGCAAAGTTTAGATGAAGTTCTCTTTAGCCCTGATTTCTCTGATTTTTTTTTTTTCAGTCAATATCCCCACACAGTGGACATTACCGCCCGGGCGACGACAGTCTTGCCACTTTTGTATCACTCCTCGAGGAAAATGGAGTCAACATGGCTGAAGTTCAGGTTCCTCCCCACCCATACATACTGCATATATCGATCATCTCTCATCTTTCTCGTCTTAAAATGCATCTCAGTGCTGCTCTAAACGATGTGTGGTTTCTGTAGAGCTATAGGGTACTGAATTCAGTACCCTTGAACTTCACGACACTTGTCACTTTATAGCTTCTCTGTTTATGTTTGGCTAATTTCCAGATACTCAAGGCAAATGAAGAGTGGGACGATGATAACTGCTTCGATGGAGAAATGAACGCAAGTGAAATCCCACCAGAATCAGAATACCAAAGCACCAAACAAGAAGAAACCAAAGAAGAAGAAACAGACCCATTCTCAAAATGGATAAAAGCTAACGAAACCGAAACCAAAATCACATACGAAAGGACTTTGTCCGGGGGGCTTCGGAGGCCGGCCAGGATTGATATGGTGCCCAAGGATGCAATGCTTCGGAGGATCAGTTCGAAGAAGGCGGCAAGTTCATACCAACTTGGACACCAACTCTCGCTGAAATGGTCCACTGGGGCAGGCCCAAGAATTGGGTGCGTCGCCGATTACCCTAAAGAATTGAGGTTGCAGGCACTGGAATTTGTGAACCTCTCCCCAAGATCTCAACCCTCACCGCCGTCGCCGTCACCACCACCTCCACCACCATCAGGGGCTCTAGGTGGTCCGGAACCGACAGTCTTGCATTACTGCTCCCGCGGTGGTGCCTAATTGGCAATTGCCATGCTGTTGCTGCTGGAAGCCGGTGCCTGACCTCCCATGCCTCCCTCACTCTCCCTGCATGGAATTTCTAATCATGTGGAAGAGCTAAATTAGGTGAATAATGTAAGTTCTCATGTCTGTTTTGGATCTTGGGAATGCAAAAATGGCTAATTAAGGTTTTATCTCTCACGGCATTTTTGTATATTGAAACAGAATGAAATGGAATAAAACAAAATCAAATTTATTACTTAATTTTGTGACATTTATTATTTAAATTTTTGTTTTATTCCTATTTCATTTCACAAAATAAAGCGGTGCATGATCTCTTTGATACTAGGGCAGCACATGTCTCTTGCATAATATAACAATTGTGAGCAAAAAAGCATACCTAGGGTTAGCCAGCATCGGCGACACGAAGCCGGGACAGCGACCTAATGGTGACGAGGAAGACGACGTAGCGCGATCAACGGCGTCTAGCTCTCGCGACGGTGTCTTCGTTCTGTACTACCGAGAAGCTTGCGCAAAGGAGGTACTAGCATCGGGATGAGAGTTTTCTATTAAATACTATGGCTGACATGGGAGCTTGGTTTTTGTGGAGCGGAGGCGGAGGGTTGCACTGTGCCGCAACCGTGACCTACGACGGCGACAAATTTGCGACGGTGACGAGGAAGGCGATGTAGCGCGACCAACGGCATCTCTGTGAATCGCTAGGAAGCTCTCGCAACGGCGTCTTCATTTTGTGCCGCCGAGAAGCTCTCGTGAAGGAGGTACCAGCGTCGGCATAAATGAAGCGGCGACTACGATGGCGATGACGACACCTGCAACCGCTTCGACAACGTAGCGCGACTACGAAGTCCAACGGCGTCTTCGTTATTATGAACTGTTGGGAAGCTCTTGAGTTTTTTCTTCTTCTCTCAAGTTTATTCACGAAGGAGGGTTAGGGTACCAGCATTGGCAACAAAGAAGCTGCGATAGCGAACTTATGATGACGACGACGAAGCTGTGACGGCGAACCTACGACAGCGACATAGTTTCACGATGACGGCGATGACGTAGCCAACGGCGTCTTCTTTACTGTGAACCACCAGGAATCTTGGGGGACACTGCACGCCAAGGAGTTTGCAATCGCCATCGCAACTCGGGTTCCATTTACTCTCTTCATAAAGTTTGGTTTTTTAACAATATGAAAAATAGGTAGCCGCTAGCCATGGCCATGCCGCCGCCAGTAGCTGTTGCCGGAGGGTTGAGGGGAGGTGTCGATAGTGGTTCATGGGTTGCGGGGTGTGGTTCGAGGGATGATATGGTCAGAAAGGGGGAAGGTTTCACTGGAGGAAAATTGTTTGCAGAAGCATTGAAGAGGCTAATTCCATCTTCGAAATTCAAAATCCTTTGGAGGCATATTATCTAATCTTGGGGTCTTTCTGAAGTTCCAATGATAAGTTTTATGGACAACTATCAAGTTTTGTTGCATTGGTAAATGAAAAGGACTACATTCATGCATGGGCACGAGAAGGAAGACGGGTAGCAGGGCGCCAATTTCGGTTATTTAACTAGTCCGTGAATTTTGATGTCAACAAGGAGTCATCGATCGCACCATAGTTGATTTTCTTACCAAGTGTGCCTTTACATTTATATAGACTAGGTTGTTTGCAGAGTTTTGCCACTAGATTTGGTAGATTTTTTGGTATGGATAATGCCACATTATATAGAACACGAGCCACTGGTGCAAGACTGTGTGTTGAAGTAGATTTGCAGAAGGATCCTATGAAGGGTTTTCCACTGGTAGTAGTTCAAAAGTAGAGTTGGAAAAGGGTAATATACAAGAAGAAGGGGTTTCTATTGTAATAAATATTGTAAGCAAGGTCACACTGATGTGGTATGTTGTTTTGGAGTAAAGTCTAAGGATAAAAGGAAGGTAGGTATGAGGAAGGAGGGAGATGGGATGGTTTGAAAACAAGTGGGTAGAAAAAAAAAATGTGATAGTAGAAGAGGAAGGTCATGTTTTGAGAATTCAGGATTAGAGGGTGGAGGAGAAAAAGAATGGAGATATAAGTGGTCCTTTGAATGTGAATGAGAAAAATAAAGAAGTTGTGAATGAGGTTAGTAATGCAGGTACACATAAAGTGGATGAAGTGAACTTGGCAGAGAAGAATAGTGGAGAGAAAGTCGAATGTTTTCAAGATCATAAGGCAAGGGCGTTAGGGGTACAGGTAGAACTGGGTGGTTGTTCTAGGACTGCCCAGGAAATCAGAGTTTCTAATGAAAAGGGAGGGGGGGAGAAATTGAAAATGATAAGAATGGGGAGGAGGTTTTGGTGGAGGAGGTGGATGAGAGAAAGGGGGAAAAGGAGGGTGTGGTGTGTAGGGATAAATATGATATGTTATCTGACAAAGATATGGAGGTTTGCATTGATACTCAAAAAGAATATTGCTCTGATCCAGGTAATGTATCAGTGAGTGTATCGGAAGGAAGAAATAAAGAAGATGGGCAAGTGAGAAAGTCTAAGAGGGCTAAGACAGTGCCCCAAAAATTGAACTTATGATTGACAAAGTTATGTTTTGGAATATAAGAGGGTTGGGCACGTCAAAGAGAAGATTGAAACAAATTATGAAAGATCAGAAGGTTTCAATTTTGGCTGGTTCTGAACCTTTTCAAGATATGGAGAAGATACAAAGGTGTGTGGTGTATTTGCAATTTACTAATTTTTGTTCTAATGTAGAGGAAGGTGGGAAGATTTGGCTGTTCTGGAAAGATGAAGTTTAGGTTGATTAGGTGGGTGCCTTCAAATCAATGTTTGACAGTTTTGTTAACAGAGGATAGAGGCTCTCTGATTTTTACCTTTGTATATGCTAAATGTTATCATATTGAGAGAAAATAATTATGGGAACAACTTCAGGGGATGTCAAGTTTTGATGTGGCTTGGGTTATTATGGTAGATTTTAATGTAATTCAGTCAAATGAGGAAAGGACGGGAGGTCGACCTCGCTTGGGTTCGTCTAAGGCTGAATTCAATGATTGTATTAATGAATGTGGATTATTGGATCTTAGATTCAAAGGAAGTCAATTTTCCTGGTGCAATGGCCATCAAGGATTGACGAGAAGTTAGGCAAAACTTGATAGGGTTCTGATTAATAATGTCTTTTCTATAAAATACGGTGAAGCTAAGGCATCATTACTGAAAAGAAATACTTCAAATCATTCTCCTATCATATTACAGCTGGATGCGAGTATGGAGAGGTATGGGCCAGTGCCTTTTAGATTTCAGAGCATGTGGACGTAGCATAGGGATTTTTTGAAAATGGTTGAATCATCTTGGAGAGTACATATAGTGGCGGATTCTTGGTTTAGTAAATTGGCAGGTAAATTGAAAAGACTAAAACAAATGCTTAGGGTTTGGAATAAACAAACTTTTGGTCATGTTGATGGTATCATACAAGAGTTGGAGGAAATGGTGGAAAAAATATAAGAATGTACTGCAAACAGAATATTCAGAATCAGTTGAAGAAGAGTTCCTTATTTCTAAGGCTGAATTGGAGGTCTGGTATAGAACCAAAGAGATAAGACTGGCACAGCAAGCAAAGAAGAAATGGCTAACTAATGGTGACCAAAATTCAAAGTTCTTACATGTGGTGATTGCGCAAAGAAGGCGTAACTCTTGTGTGAATTCAATGGTGCTCTCTGATGGTTCGGTGCTAGAAAATATGCAGATGGTTCATAATGAGACTGTGAATTATTTTGAACAATTCTTGGGGTAGAATAGTCCAGTGCAAAGGCCAAATCTAGACAGTATTATTCAATCAGTGGTTTCTAAGGATTCTATAAGACAGCTGAAGGAAGAACTAACGGAGGAGGAGGTTTATGCAGTTATTTCTTCTATTTTTGTGGACAGTTGCTTAGGACCAGATGGTTTTGGGTCTTCTTTCTATCTTACCTGCTGTAAGATTATTAAAAATGATGTGATGGAAGCGGTAAGGGCCTTCTTCAAAGGTGGTATGTTGCCTCGATATTTTTGTTCCTCTTATATAGTTCTTATTCCAAAAGTAAAGGATCCTCAGTCTTTTGATAAATTTCGCCCGATAAGCCTTTGTAACTTAATTTATAAAATATTTTTCAAAATCCTTATTGGTAAGCTATCATTAGTGATGAGTGATTTAATTTCTCTTAAGTAAGGTGATTTTGTGAAAGGAATGAGTATTTTTGAAAATATAACGCTTGCTCAAGAGATGACAAAATTATTACATAGGAGGGAGAGAGGAGGTAATATGATGCTAAAACTTGATATGAGCAAAGTATATGATCAAGTCGAGTGGTAGGTAGTAGATCAGATTTTTCATGCTCTTGGTTTTCCAGATTGTTTTTGTAAGTTGATTCAGAATTGTATTTCTACTCCATAGTTTTTTGTTATGATGTATGCACTTATAGGAATTTCTTCAAGTCAAAAAGGGGTTTGAGGTAGAGGGATCCGTTGTCCCTGTATATTTTCATCATCATGGAAGAAATTCTTTCTAGATTAATTCAAAAGAAAATGACTGAGAAGTGGATTTTATTGTTTGTGCATCCAAATGGTACACCTATTATATCGCATTTAATGTACGTGGATGATGTTGTTATTTTTGCTAATGCTAGTAGAAAATTTGTTAGTCAGTTAATGGAGGTGATCAAGGAGCATGACAGCTGGACTGGCCAAAGGGTGAATAAAGATAAATCAGTTATTTTTTCTCAAAGAAGTTGGGTGCTCTGAGGAAAGGTGAAATTCTACAAGAGAATGGTTTTATTGAAGGTAAATTTCCTTTTACGTATTTAGGAGTGCCGATCATGGATGGTAAATTGAAGGGCTGTCATTTTGACCCTTTAGTTTAAAAAATCAATAAGAAAATTAAGGGTTGGAAAAGTAGATTGTTGTCTCAAGGAGGTCGTCTATTTTTGTTGAGACATGTGCTTTCGAGTATGTCACTGCATCTATTAGTTGTTCTAAATGCCCCAAAACTAGTGATAAAAAAGATATAAGATATGTTTGCATCTTTTTTCTAGGGATTTAAGGATAGAAAAGAAAAAATGAAATGGAGGGCTTGGAAAAAATTGTGTGTCCCTGTGGAGGAGGGGGGCATAGGAGTAATGGACATTTCGGAAGTACAACAATCGTTGTTTATGAACTTTGGTTAGCAGTTATTAATACAAAATTTTTTATGGGCTAGATTTTTTAAAGTTAAATATGTTAAAGGATGACATATTGCTCTTTGCAGGCTATATGGATCAAATTCTTCTTTTTGGAGGAAAATTCAGCAATATATGTCTAAACTGTTAAGTAAATCTAAATGGAAGGTTAGAGAATGAGATGTAAAATTGTGGTATGATAAGTTTCTAGATTCGGGACCTTTGTTTTCAGAATTTCTAAATTGTGCACATTCACATATCAGATTAAAAGATTTGATTATTAATAATGTGTGGGATGTGAAAAATTTGCAAAGGATTATGGGTTTTAACAAAGCGGAAGAAGTGATGGAAAGAGTTGGGAAACTTAGAAACTCTTCAGACATCCTACTATGGCTTCCGGAAAAGAATGGTTGCTTTAATACAAAGTCGGCATGGGATGCTATCAAAGTTAGAGCTCCAAAATTTGATTGGGCAAAGTGGGTTTGGAACAAATAGTTACCGAAGAAAATTACTATTTGTATGTGGAAGGCTACTTTTGGGTGCTTAAGCGTTGATGAAAAGGTGAGAAAGGTGGGGGTATCACTTGCTTCAGCATGTGATTGTTGTAAGATGAGACAATCAGAAGATGTGGAGCATGTTTTGAATAAGGGAGATCTTGCTCCCGATGTATAGAGGAAGGTTTTGGTGGATGTAGGTATACCGTGTTGGGAGAGATATCAATAAACAACCACAACGAAATAATTCTTCTCCCTATATGCAAGAAAATATAGTGCATCTCCACTTTTATGCGTGCTAAAAATAGTAAGAAAAATAATCAATCACACCAAACCACAAGAACACATGCAATTTTTTACGTAGAGAACTTCCCCAGTGTGAGGAAGAAAAACCACGAGACCTAGTCCAATTGAAACCTCAACTATCAACCAAATAATGGGTACACCAAGTCTTCTCTATTCTCAATTAGAGGTTACAAATATATCTCATAAAGATATCAACAATCTTGGCAAATATAATGAGAATTGGAGAGAATATACCAAATTTGTGATTACTGTTCATGGGCAAAAATCCCAACTCCCGATCTCAAAATTCGATCTCCACCGTTCAGATTGTAGCTCTTTGAGTCATAAACCTCTCCTGCAAATTTCAACTTGATTGGACAATAGACGAAGTGAAATCGGAGTCTTGATGAAATCTGGATAGCATGAGAAAAATCACGTTTTTCTCTTTTTCTTTTTAGAAGTGACGGCTCCTCTCTTCTCCCCTCTCTTTTTTATAACTTCCTTTAGGTTTTCACACTAAAAGGCTGGACTTTGGGCTTTTAATAAAGCCCACTTGGGCTTTCCTCCACATGGAAGGATATAACCCAACATATCGTTCCTTAGGCACCAAAGCTGGAAAGAAAGAGTTCAAATGTAGTTTAATAGGACTTCTAGATACTCTCAATTGGGAACATTGATGGGTTAGATTTCTTGTTTAGTAGTTTGGAGGTTGTGGAGAAAGAGATGTGTGGATAGAATGGAAGGAAAATTGGAGAGTAGTACGTGTGGCTGTCCATTAAGAATTGGGTGGGGGTTTTGAGTGAGAACATGACAGTTATGACTCATTTAAATGATGCTGATGTTCGGATATTGCAGAATCTGGAGGTGTAGATTGTGAATAAAAAGAATAAAGTTATGTAAGTTGTGAGATGACTAAAACTGAAGCAAGGGGGGTTGAAACTAAATTTGGATGAGAGTAGCTTAAGGAATTTAGGGCCGGCGGGTGGTGGTGGCATCCTTAAAGACTGTACAGGTTCTTTTATTTTTGATTTTTTAAATATTTGAATTATTGTTCTAATAATGAAGCTGAATTGAGAGCAGTAATGCAATGAATAAAACTTTGCAAACAATTGGGTCATACTAGTATTGACATTGAACGTGATTCAAATATTGTAGTAAATTGAATAAGATTCAATAAATGCTCTTTATGGTATTTGTGAAATTTTTGGGAGCAGCATATTGGTGTATTGGAGAGAGTAGATTTTTCTATAAATCATCTGTATAAAGAAGGGAATAAAGTGGCAGATGCGTTGGCTCGACAAGGTGCCATAGAGAGGAATAGTTTGTTTACAAATAATAGTCAACTTCCTAAAGTTATCAAAGGTTTGTATAGATTGGATAAGATGGGTACGGTTTATATGAGGTATGTTTAGTTGGTTTCCTTTTGGTATTGGTATAGGTTTGTTTTCTTCTTTTATTTAGTTTGATGCATGAGGTGTTTTATTGATTATTATGTAAGCCCCAAGTGTCATTTTGTTACTACGATATTCATCCACCATAAGTAAAGGTTAGTAATAAACTTAAGAAAGGATGTGCCGCCCACTTTCACCCAAAAAAAAAAAAATTTTCTTTAATACCGATGTCAGTATAATCACATAGCATCTAACAATTATGCAATTAGCTTTCTCTCAATTTCTAAAATTCTATTAAAAGAAAGGATGTAATTTTTTGCACAATTAATAAAGGTAAGTCCTTTGCTCAGCAAAAGAATATATATATATATATATCCTTTGAAGAAGTAGGCGAGATCACTCACCCCATTTTGTACCTTTAATAAATTTTAAAGCTCATAAAAAATATCATGGGTTTACCCCCACTTGATAAATTTAAATATTATTATATAATCTCGTGATTCGTAATTTTAAATCCAAATAATTTTTTACAAGTTCTTACAAATCATACAGAAATTTAATTATTTAAAAAGAAAAAATCACTCATCATGCACAAATTTGTGTAATTTCATACAATGTTAAATGTGATGAGTATTGATGTTTTTATGGTGAATTTAGAAATAATCATTTTATGCCTATTTTATTTTATGAAATTATAGATTTTTTAAAAATTAAATTACATTATCATTTACATCAATATAACAATAATTAATACCATTTTTTATAAGTCACCAAAATTTTATAATATCATTATTCTAGTTTCTATTATGACATTTTGCAAACTGAATTAGCAAAAAATCAAATCCACATTTATTGTGGGAGTTTGGGTTTGTTTGAGTGTGGGCCTCTTGGAGCCAAAACTTAAAGCCCAATGAGTGTGGGCCTCTTGGGCCAAAACTTAATAGACCAATGAGTGGGTATTTTATTTTTGTATTTTATGTTAATCCTATGCCTCTTCCACAAAGAGATACCTTATTAGGCTATGCAGCACTTACGCTTATAAGCCCTCAGGATCTTAACCATTTCTGATGTGGGACAAGAGCTCCCTGCCTATCCTTTGGTGCTTGGCAAGACACTCTAACTACCTCTTCTAGGTGCTTGGCGTGTCACCTTGCCTACCCTCCTAGGCGCTTGGCGTGAGATTCTCCCCCACACAATCTGGCAACATCCTCGTCACCAATAGCCACCTTGCCTACCCCCTTGGGCACTTGGCGTGAGTCGAACCGAGTCAAGTTGGTTCTTATACCAGGTGTCACAGGCAGAATATTTCACATTTTGAATTTGAATTTAATGTAATATAAAAATGTATTGGATTTTATTTAAGTTCGCCCAAATTTAAATCAAAGACTTGAAATTCATGCTCTCAAACATTGCATAATTATATTCATAAAAAAAAAAAAATCTTTAAAATGTATTGTATGACATGATGGGAATGGTATAATCAAAATTATGTCGAAACTTTAAATTGCGTCTTGGGTTTGAATTTTGAGAGGGGTGGAAAAGAATATGGGAGAAAGGATGGATTATATCTCGTTTTGTCACCCCCAACCTAGAGTGTGCCTGCAATGAACCTTAAAAATACATGTGAAGTATCTAATATTAATATTTATATAAAATTTTAGATTAAAAATTTTAATTAATACATAAATTTTTTTTATTTTTTGTTGCAAGATAAAACTGGTGATGATCAATGAAACTGCACCTGGATCTTCGATGACCTGAAAAGGATAAAAGCAAAGAGGCTTGGAGGACCCGGGGTGTACTCCAGGGGATCACTCTGAGGCCTAAGTAAAAGGAATGCTCTAGAGAAGCTGAATGCAACAGTATAATGGGTGATATGACTTACCTTGGCCTCTTCCCTGCGTCTCTTCTTATAGGGGCTGGAGTTTACCCTTGGGGTTGATTCGTCTTTATGGCGCAGGGGCGTGAATCGCTCCTGGTCATGAAGTGTTTGCGTGCATTACTCCACTGATTTAAGTCGCCAGTGTGGATCTCTTCTCCTCTTTATTGGTAAAGAGTTGATTGCTCTCATCAAAAGGTTTGACCTGGGGGGTGAGGACTAGGTGTTGACTCACTTTGATTGGCTGATATATTTTAGGCATATCAGTTGTCCCCCCATTGGTTTCAAATTTCTAGAAGGAATTTTGAAAAGATGTCGTGTTTACTCGCTCTTAAGTGTTCTCCCCCTTCTCTTTTTTCTTCTCTTTTTTTCTTTTTTTACCGAGCAGGTATTTCGAGCCGATCCGCTATATAGAGCAGATTTTGCCGAGCTGTTGCTCCAAGGTTTTTGCCGAGAAAACTTTTGTCAAGCTACTCTATGGAGTCCTTTTGGCGAGCAGCATATGTTGAACATGTTCTGCCGAGCTGCTCTCTAGGGCAGTTTTTGCAATGCAAATTCTACCAAGCTGCTTCCTTGGAACATTTTGTCGGGCTGGCCATTTGGGCAATTCTTGCTGAATAGTTTTGCCAAGCTGCTTCCTTGACCCATTTTGCCAAGCTGCTCCTTTGAGCAATTCTTGCCGAGCGGATTTTCCCGAACTGCTTCTTTGAGCAGTTTTGCCGAGCTGCTTCTTTAAGCAATTCTGCTGAGATGCTCTCTTGGCTCCTTTTGCCAAGCTACCCCTTTGGGCAATTCTAACCGAACAGTTTTTTTGAGCTGCTTCCTTGAGCAATTCTATCGAGTTGCTCCCTTGGCCCATTTTACCGAGCTGCTTCTTTGAGCATTTTGTCGAGCTGCTCCTTTGAGCATTTTGCCGAGCTGCTCCTTTGAGCAATTCTGCTGAGTTGCTTCTTTGAGCAATTTTGCCGAGCAGGTTCTACTAAGCTGCTTCTTTGAGCAATTCTGCCAAGCAGAATTTGCCAAGCTGCTGCCTTGAGCAATTTTGCTGAGTAGATTTTGTCGAGCCGTTCCTTTGAGCAGTTCTGCTGAGCTGCTTCCTTGAGCAATTTTTTGAGCAGGTTCTGCTGAGCTGCTTCTTTGAGCAATTATGCCGGGCAAAATTTGCCGAGCTGCTTCCTTGAGCAATTCTGCTGAGTAGAATTTGCCGAGCTGCTTCCTTGAGCAATTCTGCCGAGCCGCTCCTTTAAGCAATTCATGCCGAGCAGATTCTATCGATCTGCTTCTTTGAGCAGTTTTTTCAAGCTGCTTCCTCGAGCAACTATGTCAAGCCGCTCCTTTGAGCAATTCTGCTAAGCGAATTCTGCTGAACTACTTCTTTGAACAGTTTTTTTGAGCTGCTTCCTTGAGCAATTTCGCCGAGCCGCCATGCTTATTGGTTGGGCTGTCGTAGGCCTCACGAGTCGTGCTCATCAATTGGGTTTATTCTGTCTAGTGAGTTGTGGCCATTTGTTGGGCTGTTGTTGGTCTCACGAGCCGGGCTTGTCAGTTGGGCCTATTCTGCCTAACGAGTCGTGCTAATTTGCTGGGTTGTCTTTGGCCTCACGAGCCGTGCTCTTCAGTTGGGCCTATTCCACCTAATGAGTTGTCCTCATTTGCTAGGTTGTTTTCGGCCTCATGAGGCGTGCTCGTCAGTTGGTCCTTTTCCGTCTAATGAGTTGTGCTCATTTACAGGACTGTCTGTCTGACAAGCTCAATTGGGCTTCCCCACCTAATGAGATGTCCTCATTTATAGCAGGTGTCAATCTGATGCTTTTTCCGAAGCGACGTTGTATTTCTTCCACGACCTCATCCTTCCTGCAAAAGTGTAATGAATGCATGTTCAAATCAGCCGTACCTTAAGAAGTCGCGAATTATTGGTATTGGTGTCATGTCAGCATGCAAGCAGCGATTTTTGTACGTACGGGGATTTTTCGTATCCTTTCCCTCAAGACGCAATCCCTTTTTTGTAGCCGATCTCTCTCGGGATTCCAACTCTCTCGGGCATCCATTCCAGTTTTTCTCTATAACGATAGGGGCCCCCTTCAATCGCTTCTTATCTCATTCAAAGTGGTTCCTCTTTTTCGCTAGGTACGCTCTCCCTCGGCTCCTCTCTTTGTTGTTTTTCTCCTACTTTGTGTTGAATTTGTGTGTTTGTTTGATTGTTCATCATGTTCTTCACTGTTCTTGCTAGAACTTTGCTTGTTTAATCTTCTTTTGTATAGTAGTTTTGCTGTTTTCATGCAAAATTTATCCATTTGATCTTTTTTGGCATCTTGTCTTCCTTGTTTTTGTGGGAGGCTCACCTGTTTGATATGTTTGCAAGTTCTTCATTTCGTTCGTTCTATATTTCAATTTCGTGATGGAGTCCGACTACAGTGAGGAACGCTCGATGTGACCTAACCTCGTCTAATATACAAAATATTCGATACTTTTTTGTCATCCCCACGAATATTACTATTAGGCTGCCCAGCAGTTTGGAATCAGCCCTTGATCCAGGCTCCAATGAGCTTTTCCTGTACACTGACTACTTGGACTTAGGTCTTAGACTTCCTTTTCCCCCCTTTATTTCTAATGTATTACGTTTTTACTGAATAGCCCCCTCACAACTTGTCCCAAACTCCTAACTTTCACTTGCTTGTTTTGTCGTGCTCCTGCTCAGACTGGGTCATCAGCCTACAGTGTCTCTCTTTCGGAGTTACTTCCAGATGCGAACGCACTCTGTAGAGAAGGAGTTGTATTACTTCAACTCTTTGTCAAGTTATAAACTTTTTACTCCGTACAGCTCTTCCATACATAATTGGAAGTCCCGGTACTTCTTCGCCTCTGGAGAGTTGAATTATACGGGCTCTCATGTTTGGTCTGTTCCTCTAGATGGTGACGTTCTTCTCCCCTACCTTTATTTACTTCATATGCAAGGGCTGTGTGTAGGGTACCCAATTACTTATTTGTTTTCCTCTTCTTCTTCTTTTTTTTGTAGCTCGGGTGCGCCATATTCTTCTAAGGCTCTCTCCCGACGAACAGGTCATCTTGAAAGAACTACGATCCCTTGTTCAGCAGGGGATTGTCCCTCACGAGGAGCTGCTTAAGCAGCGAGTCCTTGTGTAGTGGGGGATCATCCCCATTTCTCCAATTCTTGTCTTTCCTTTGATTCCTATATATACATATGTACTTCAAATACTTCCGTTGTTGTTGGTGTTTTTATCCTCTCTTATACTTTTGCAGCTATGGATTTTAACAAATACGAATCTCTCATGGGCGAAGCCAAGAAGTAAAGAGCGAGTAGGAGCAGGAAGAAGAGAAGGGAGCTTGAAGGGAAATCTTCTTAGAAGGACACGACTGCTGCAGTTGACAGTGAGGCCCCTGCTAGGGAGAACATTGCGACAGCACCTCCCTCAATCCCTATGGCTCATACTGAAGCCATCTTTCACGAGCCGACCCAATCTGCCTCCGCTCTTCGCCGTGCGGTCCACATGGAAGATTTCGTGCAGGCCTAGTGTTCTCTTCCCGATGTCATTTCGGCGAAGATCTGACACACCTCCTATCAAGTATTTGTTTTGTTCTTCTTGGCCGCGCTCTTCTTTTTTCCCCTGGAAATTTTGTTAACCGTTCTCCCTTTGTTCGTTATTAGCTTGTGACGATGGCCTTGGCACAGGAAGAGAAGGTTGCTGAGATGTACCGGCAGACCTTGGATGCCCGGGAAAAATATGTAGTTGCTCAGAACGAACTCCACGATGTTGAGTCCCGTCAATGGGCCCTCCAGGTGGACCTCGAGCGAATCCGTAGGGAGGAAATTCCGGTTGTTGCCGCCACTGCTGCTGCACGAGCTGCAATAAGGGAGTGCAAGGACTCTTCGCGATTCGTCATGGACACCGCCAAGACTTATCGAATAGGGTTCAGGAGGTGCCGGGAGCAAGTGAATACTAAGCATCCTAATCTTCCCTTGGATGGTGTGTGCTCACACGGTTATGGATGTGAGATTCCGGACTCTGTGGTGGAGATGGACGAGGAGGAAGAAGAGGAAGCTAGAGAGGGGAGCAAAGCAAGCTAACTACTGAAACTTCATTTGTAGTTTTGTTCAACTTTATTGAAATAGTATAACTATTGCAATCGGAACTTTATCACTATGTTGTATGAAACGCTTATAAATAATATTTTTTTAACATATCATAGTTCTATGTGTTATTAATCTTCTTTCCTCCTACGTCCTCTAATTTGTATGTCCCCGATTTTATCTCTGCTGCAACTCGGTATGGACCCTCCCAGTTCGGCTTTAGCTTGTGCGAGTCTGACTTTTGTGGGCTGTTTCGCGTCTTCCTGAGGACCACATCTCCAGGATGGAAGTTGCGCACTCATACGCGAGTGTTGTAGTATTTCGCCACCTTTTGTTGGTATGCGGCGATTTTTATGCTGACCTAATCCTATCTCTCTTCCAACAAGTCTATTTTCGCCCTAAGCTCGTCATTGTTGTCTTACTCATTAAAGTATTGCCTTCGCCAAGAGTGTAACGCCCCGACCCTCTAAGTGGGCCCAGAGTGCAACTAATCCATTCATTTACCTGATAATCCACATTCTAATACCATTTATGCAGTGGAAAACATAACTATAATCTTCTGACAATTATAATACCATAGCTTTCTAAATCTATCTACATTCTAACATAAATCATATATCCACCTGTATTCACATATATACATATCTCCAAAACATAATCCTCAAATACCAATATGTTTCACAACCATTCATAAACTCTAGAAGATTTAAAACATAAAACATAAAACATAAAATATCTACATCCCAAAATATTATCAAAATTATACTCTTTTTTTTCTCAAAAGTACTATAACAGCTCGAGTTCTTTAAGCTCGATCTCGTGGATGTCTTGAAAAAGATAGTTCATATTCGGGTGAGACACATCTCAGTAAGGGAAGAAACAATATATTAAAATAGTGTATGGCCAACATGAGTTTATATATAACATATTATTTAACATTTGAAAACCGTTAACATAATTTCTAAAATCATTCTCTGATCCTAACCAAACACAAACAAAAGATTTAACCCACGAGATTACCTGAAGATAGAGGTGATTACTCGCCCATACAAGTAACACCCCTCTGCTCTAATACTTAGGCAACCCGAAGATCACAACTGAGGCATACCAAGGCACTCACTTTACTCAGTAAGCCCTCAAGTGTTAAATTGATCTCGTACTCACACCGTTCGATAATAGTTTACTGGTAAAGGCTCTAAGGATAGGGAAATCTACTCATCCATACAAGTAGGTTCCCTCTACCCTAGTACATTATGCAACTACTGCCACATCTGAAACTACTAGTGCACTTGCCTTCCTCAGCAAGCCCTTAGGCGAAGAGTATGCCCCGCCCAATCACATCATGCTTTACGTACATAGGTACGTCTAATATCATAATAATTTATTCTTTCCGTCATTATTCAATCATTCACATTTGTTCCTATTCATAGTTAAAACATTGCATTACATTTCACTTTACGTAATCTTCAACATTTCATCGTTCACATTTGTCATTTCATTCCATTGTCATTTCGTTACATAACATTTTCATTTCATTCCTTCGTACTACAGTCAGTCTTTGGCCATCATCAATTAGTCTACAGCTCCTTTTAGCTGTCATCAGTTAGTCTACGTAGAAACGTGCTAGATCTGCTAACATGGTTATCTTTCAGCTATCTTACATTTACATGATTGCATTTAACATACACAGGCAACATAGTCCATATCATGTTTTATTCACAATACTTTACTTACTTAACATGCATCTCATACATTTAACATATATTTGCACAAAATCTCATACCACACAATTTAACAATAAAATTCATACATATTCCTGTAAAATAGGCTAACCCACATTTAACATTTATATATTTAAAATACATTTCATTTCTTACATAATTCCTCAAAAATTACTTTTCACTTTCATCAGTTCATTTCCACATATACATAACTAAATAAGTGGTCTTAGGCTCAGAAATCATAATTTTACATGATTGGAATTTTAATAATTCACACCAAAACATAAATATATTATAACATAATTTATTACCTTTAATTTCATAAAATCTGCTTTAGTATATAATTTCCCCTTACCTGAATCCTTGAACTACACCGATAGGAATCCCACACAGATGCCCGCGGCGCTCACCCAGACCCTGGTTCAAAAACCCTAGTTCCATTAAATTAGCCCTAAATAAAATACTATTTAAATAACATTTAATTAATTTATTAATTCAATTAAATGATAATTAATTAATTAATTAATTAATAATTAATTTTATTTTATTATTATTATTATTATTACTATTATTATTATTATTATCATACTATTCCTTTTACCTATTTATTTATTATTTTTTTTCCTAATTATTTCAATCATTTTAATTTTTCGGGTCTTTACAAAGAGGGGATCCCTACTTCTGCGGGGATGACCGCTTCTACACCGAAAACGAGCATAAATGGGGTTTCCCCTGTTGCTGCCGTTGGATAGTGTGGCATGCCCAGATGATAGAGGAGAGTTCCTCTGTCCACCTGCCTTGCATAGACTCAAGTTGCGTCCTCAAGCTGTATAGTATCGTTCGGTTCATATTTTCCACCTGTCCATTGCTCTAGGGATGTACCACTGACACAAAAAGGAGTTTAGGTCCAAACAAAATTTTTTGAACCGCTCATTGTCAAACTGTCTCCCATGGTTGGTGACTATGGCCCACGGAATTCCGAACCAGCAAACCACCAATGTCCATACGAATCGCGTAATATTTCGCTCAGTTATGTGGGCTAAGGCTTCGACCTCTACTCACTTAGTGAAGTAGTTTATTACCACCACCAGGAATTTCCTTTGACCGGTTGCCAGAGGTAGAGGTCCCAGGATATCTATTCCCCACTGAGTGAAGGGGTGGGGACTGGTCATAGGGGAGAGAAGGTTAGATGGTAAGTGTCGTACTGCTATGCACCGCTGGCACTTGTCACACCGTTTGACGAACTCAGTCGCGTCTTTTCTCATTGTGGGCCAGTAAAATCCCTACCGCAAGGCTGTGTAAGCTAAGGCCCTACTAGCTAGGTTAATTTCGCATACTCTTTCATGGATTTCCCTCAGTACATACTCCCCTTCCTTATTACTCAGACAACGAAGGTACAGTAACGCTAAAGATCGTCGGCAAGGCTCCGTCGCAGAGGTATTGCAATAGAGGCGCTCTCCAATCTTCTTCGCTGATTTCATAATCCAGCAAGTTAACACTGTCCTCTTCATACGAGGGTTTTCCGACCCGCTCTAGGTAAATAGCATCCCTTCATTCTGAGCCGGTTGTTGAGGCCGATTTCACGAGCGCATCAGCTTTGGCATTCTCTGCTCTTGGCATACGTTCTATATCGAAATAAATGAATGCCTTTGCGTATTCTTGGGCCTTGGCTAGATACTTCTTCATTTTCTGATCCCTAGCTTCAAACTCTCCTTTCATTTGTTCCACCACCAACTGGGAATCACTTGAGATCTTGATCTGTGCTACCCCTAATGCTTCTGTCAGGCGTAGACCTGCTAACAAGGCTTCGTACTCAGTGTCATTGTTCATTGCTGAGAACTCCAACTTTTGTCCATATAAAGTCTCGGTGCCATCCGGTGCAGCGAGGATAAATCCCACTCCCCCTCCAGCTGCGTTAGATGACCCGTCAACGTGTAGCATCCATACCTCCTACTTTCCTACTACTTTGGGGGGTCTTTCGGCTGTGAATTCGGCAAGCACCTGGGCCTTGACGGCAGACCTTAGTAGGTATTGTATGTCAAACTCACCTAATTCTATGGACCACTTCGTCATCCTTCCCGACCTCTCTGGCCGCTGAAGAATTTGCTTCATTGGTAGGTTGGTTAGCACAATTACCTTGTGGGCTTGAAAGTAGGGTCTTAATTTTCGTCCAGCACAGATGATGGAGAAAGCTGCCTTTTCAGTTGTACTGTAATTCTTTTCGGCTCCACTCAGTACCTTGCTAGTGTAGTATATGGGTTGGGGCTATCTGCCTTCTTCCCGGATTTGGACTAAGCTGACCGCATTTGTCGTTGAAGCTATATACAAGTAGAGGTCTTCTCCTGTTTTCGCCTTTGTCAATAGAGGTGGGGAGCCAAGGTAATGCTTGAGCTGTTCGAAGGCTTTGCTTTGCTCCTCCACCCATTCGAATCCTCCTTTCTTCCTTAGTGCTTTGAAGAAGGGTAGACCTTTGTCCCCTGAGTAGGAGACAAACCTGTTGAGGGAGGCTATCCTTCCCGTTAAGACCTGGATCTCCTTCTTCATCCGCGAAGCCTCCATTTCTAGCAGTGCTCTTATTTTGTTCGAGTTGGCTTCTACACCTCTATACGTCACCATAAACCCAAGAAATTTTTTTGTTGAAACACCAAACACGCACTTTGATGGGTTTAGTTTCATTTGGAACCTGCGCAAAAGTTCAAACGTCTCCCTCAAATCTTTGCAAAGCTTCCCTACTTTTAAGCTTTTTACTAGCATGTCATCTACATATGCCTCTATAGTTTTTCCAAACTGATCTTTGAATATTCTGTTCACCAACCTCTGGTACGTGGCCCCTGCATTTTTTAATCCGAAGGGTATCACTCGATAACAGTATAGCCCCCTCTCAGTGATAAAAGGTGTTTTCTCTTCATCAACTTGATACATTGGGATTTGATTGTATCCCGAGTAGGCATCCATAAAATTAAGAAGTTCGTGCCAGAGGTCAAATCCACCAGCTGATCGATTCGGGGGAGAGGGAAGCTATCTTTCAGACATGCCTTATTTAGGTTTGTCAAATCTATGTAGGTGCACCATTTTTCGTTCGGCTTTCTCACTAGAAGCACGTTGCTTACCCATTTCGGGTAATTCACCTCCCTAACAAAGTTGGCTTGCACTAGCTTCGTCACCTCCTCATCAATTACCTTGATTCACTCCATGGCGAAACTTATTTTCTTCTATTTCACATGTCGGTGGTTGGGTTCAACCTGCAACCTGAGCTTTATGATGGCAGGATCAATGCCCGACATGTCTTCGGCCGACCAAGCAAACACGTGCACGAATTCATTCAATAGTTCTCTTAGTTTGGCTTTCAAGGTGTTAGATAGGCGGTTCCCGATCCGCACGCGTCTCTCCTAGTGGCTATTTAGAGGTACGCGCATAATGTCTTCATCCACTATGCTGATTTAGGGGTATTCCCCCCTTACTTCTAAGTCTTCCACAATTAAGGTTTCTCTTACCTCCATCTTCCCTTTTAGGGCCATTACGTAGTAGCTCCGAGCTGCTGCTTAATCTCCTTTGACCACCCCTATCTCGTGCGGCATAGGGAATTTCATCTTGAGGTGGTACATTGATGTTACAGTCCAGACTGTATTAAGCAAAGCGCGGCCCATTATGATATTATATACTGAAGGTCGGTCGACCACCAGGAACTCTTTCAGTGAAGTAACTTGCTGCGGGGTCATCCCCATTGTCACCGATAGTGTGATTGTTCCCATGGAATAAACTATGTCTCCACCAAACCCAACCAGGGGGGTTGAGATTGGTTTGAGTCGTTCCTTACCGATCTTCATCCCTTCGAGTATTGACCAGAACATGACATTTCTCGAGCTCCCGTTATCTATCAATACGCAACTAACTTTGTAGTTCTCCAGCAACAAGGAGAGTACCAGTGCGTAATCATGTGGTTGCTGTACTCCTTCTTCGTCTCTGCTGTCAAAGATGATATTATCATCTTGTTTGTTCCTTTTACTACTTGGTTCCGCTCTCTCCATTAAGAGCACCTATTTAGCATACCTTTTGCTAGCACCTCCGCTATCTCCTCCACTAGCGGATCCTCTGAAGATCACCGCGATTTCCCCTATAACTTGTTCTTCCTTCTTGTTTGCATTGGGTCTCCTTTGCTCGCAAGGTTCCCTTTGTGGATCTTCTTTCTTTATAAACCTTGACAGGTATCCCCTCTTTATCAAGGCTTCAATCTCATTCTTCAGCTAAATATATTCCTCTGTGTCGTGCCCGTGATCCCTGTGGAATTGACAAAACTTGGAATTGTTTCGTTTATGTAAAGGGTTCACATAGGTTCGGGCCACGATACATAGTCCTTCTTCCTTATCTGCATCAGTACTTCAGAATGCGGTACATTTAGGGGTGTATAGGTGGAGAACTTACTGGATTTTCCTCTCACCTTAGGGCTAGTGAGCAGCGTGCTAGTCTCCTATCTCTTCGTGGATCTAAAGGATTCTCCCATCTCCCGACTATTACTTTTTCTTTTCAGATCAATGTGATTTCTCCTGGTGTCCATCATTTCTTCTAGGTTGATGTACTTCTGCACTCAGGCCATCAATTATCCCATGTCAATTGGTGGCTTCTTCCTTAAAGAGTATAGGAAGCTTCCGGGCTGAAAGGTCGTGGTCAGAGCCTGCCAAAGCCACTCCCATGTCTAAGTTACGAACCTCTAGGGTCACGGCGTTGAAGCAATGCATGAATTTCTTTAGCGTCTTCCTCTCTCCCTGGACCATGCTCATTAGGTGGGGTGTTGTTTTGACAATCCTTCGACTGCTGAGGAAGTGGCCGGTGAACAGTTATTCCATCTCCAAGAAGGAGCCAATCGATCCAAGTCGCAGGGTCTGGTACCAATTTCTAGCACTACCTTTTAAGGGTTGTTGCAAAAGCTTGGCACATAATGGCATTAGGAGCGCCTTGCAGCTGCATCAACACCATGAAGGTATCCAAGTGGTCGATTGGATCGGAGAGACCTTCGTACCTTTCAAAAGTAGGCATCTTGAATCTGCTCAGCAGTGGGACCTCCATCACTTCTCTGGTGAATGGCGGCTCTGAGGACCTTAAAGACGCTTCCCCATAGAAGAGGTTGGTCTTGCCTTCTTTCATCATTTTTTCTACCTGATCAATTTTCTTGATCCTTTCCTCTAGCTCCGAGGACCTTTGTTGGTTGATATCTATGCTATTCGCATCTTCTACCTTCTTGGTAGGGAAGGCTTTATCCTCGTTCTCCTTTGGTTCATCTGCATTTTTGGGTGGATCGGGACTCGCCCGTTGTTGATGGAGGACATGCCCTTCCTGACTCTTTTGCTATAAGAATAGGTTGAACATATCCTCCATTGTCTTTTGGAAGGCAAGGAACTCTTCCCTGGTGACTTCCGAAGGTGCTACGAGTGTGGAGTGAATGGACTGTCGTGACTCTTTTCCGACGAGGCCAGAGCTAGAGCCCTGTGTGGGCATTTTTTGAACATTGGAGGTTGAGAGCAAAAGATGAGTGCCTCTCTAGAGCAGTTCCCACAGACGGCGCCAACTGTTGCAGGATAAAACTGGTGATGATCAATGAAACTGCTCCCAGATCTCCGATGACTTGAAAAGAATAAAAGCAAAAAGGCTTGGAGGACTCGGGGTGTACTCCAGGGGATCACTTCGATGCCTAAGTAAGAGGAACGCTCTAGAGAGGCTAAATGCAACAGTACAATGGGTGATATGACTTACCTTGGCCTCTTCCCCATGTCTCTTCTTACAGGGGTTGGAGTTGACCCTTTGGGGTTGATTCGTCTTTATGGCACAGGGGCGTGAATCGCTCCTGGTCATAAAGTGTTTGTGTGCATCACTCCGCTGATTTAAGTTGCCAGCGTGGATCTCTCATTCTCTTTATTGGTAAGGAGTTGATTGCTCTCACCAGAAGGTTTGACCTGGGGGGTGAGGACTAGGTGTTGACCCACTCTGATTGGCTGATATATTTTGGGCATATCATTTTTAAAAATTCTATATATATGACTTGTTATGTTTATTGCAAATTGCAAATTTTAGATTGTAACAACTCAAAAATCCTTAATGGTAAGTCATGCATTGTATATTGAAAGATTTTGAGGGTTGGGGTTCTTGCATTGTCATTGCAAGATACCTAAACCTAGATTTTGGTGTACAAAAATCCTTTTCAAAAAGCAAGTCTTTCAAACAACTCCATTGTGTTTTGTATATTGAAATATCCTATTGAATTTGTTTGATTTAACTTGCTTAGCATATTTGAAACCCTGATCTGATTTTGTGTTATTCACATATTGTGTTTCAAATCTTGCTTGAATATACACTCTAAATCTAGACTGATTATAATACTTGATTGAGTGTTTAGCACACATTAGAACACTAAGCATATTTACATATCATTCATGCTTGTAATATTGACTAAGTTGTATTGGTGCACACATTTTCTTGTCTAGAAACGTATTTCCGTGTACAAACTTTATACATATTGGTTGTATTCTAGGCACAGGCCTAAAGAGGGAGACTAACCCTGTGGAATAGTCCCGAATTGACTTAGACCTAGTTAGGAAAACTAGGTGCGCCATCCTGTTAAGGCGTGTTGGTTGAGGTCAGCCCCTTAAATTGACGTAATTTGTATAGGTACTGCTCCACCCATTTAAGTGAGCATTATAGTGGTAATCCTTGTGCTGGTGTGGCCAAGGCGGGGACCTAGGCACAGTTGGCCGAACCCCGATAACATATCATGCGTGTTTTTTATATTTTCGCATTTTACCTTTACTGCACGTGCATGTTTATTTGATGATTGCATAAACTGACCCTAAGCTGTATTACACTATTGATAAATCCAGTTAACCTAGGCAATAAATTTTAAATATCCAATTCACCCACCCTCTTGGGACTGCACCAAAGTTAACAGGTTGGTTCTTATACCCGGTGTCACAGGCGGAATATTTCACATTTTGAATTTAAATTTAATGTAATATAAAAATGTATTGATATTTATTTAAATTCGCCCAAATTTAAATCAAAGACTTGAAATTCATGCTCTCAAACATTGCATAATTATATTCATAAACAAAACAAAAAAATCTTTAAAATGTATCGTATGACATGATGGGAATGGTATAATCAAAATTATGTCGAAACTTTGAATTGCATCTTGGGTTTGAATTTTGAGAGGGGTGGAAAAGAATATGGGTGAAAGGATGGATTATATCTCGTTTTGTCACCCCCCCCCCCCGCGGGACCTAGAGTGTGTCTCCAATGAACCTTAAAAATACATGTGAAGTATCAAATATTAATATTTATATAAAATTTTTGATTTAAAATTTAATTAATAAATAATTTTTTTTTATTTTTAAAAAATCTATATATATGACTTGTTATGTTTATTGCAAATTGCAAATTGCAAATTTTAGATTGTAACCACTCAAAAATAGTTAATGGTAAGTCATGCATTGTCTTTTTTTATCACAAAAAAGTATAGACATTAGTTAATTTTTTAGTTGTCTTAAAAAAATTATAATTATTTTAAAAAACTTTTGTTAAAGTGACTTTAAAAGCAATAATTTCACCAAAATATATTTTAATTTCAACAGGTGTTTGGTTTTTTACAAAGTTTTTTACTAAACAATTTTGTTTTGAGCATCTCAAACAATTAAAATGGAGAAAATAAATACATTCATAATTAAGTTAAATGTCAAACAACTTCAATCAATTTAACATACAAAATCAGATATAAATTCAAGTAATTATGCATTAGAACTCAATTTATTGAATTCAGAAGTTTATTTAGCATTCAACAATCAATGATTAATTTTATTAAATGATCCCTCAATCAAGAAACCCATTTAGATTTACAGTCATGCATTTAAATTTTAGGACGTAGCAAAAAAAAAAAAAAAAGAATTAACTTTTCTAACGCTAGTAGTTAGCTACGTAACCCATCATCTAACATAGCTCATTGAATTGCATTATAATTTTCAACACAAAGGTTGACTATTGATTGAGGCTTTGGAGAGGATGAAGTAACCAATGATTTCTCCTTGAGTCCTTAATCCTCAAGCTAGACGTGGAAATCAAGTTATCATATAAGTACTCATGCAGTTCGGACTCTAAATTATACACTTTTTACTAAATAAACCACAAAATTAATGGGTTAAAAAATGAAAAATATTTCATTGAAATTGAATCGAGATTGTTTCACTTAGCCGTAAGTGTCATAAAATATGTAGTCAATGTGGTATATATACTACTCAATCGAAAGACTTCCAATACTCCTTTATTTATTTGCTGATATTCAGAACTTCAGTTTGAGCAAATCCTTTGAACCCATCTAGGCGACGCCAAATCTGAAAATAAAAGCATTGTCACCCACCCATTGATACGTTCCTAGCATTTCACTGCAAATCACAATAAATATGGAATCGAATTCGAGATATGCAATAGTCATATATATATATATATATATATATATATATGTAGACATAAGCTTGGTTACTTGTGCGACAAATAGGGTAATACCCATTGCCAAATGTCTCTACTTAAATACAAACATGTATGTTTGGATATAAGTTTGAACTTACAAGGAATCATACGTCTAGAGCATTTGTATATGTGTGCATGTGAATATTGTATTATACAAAGGGTTTGGGTTTGAAAAAATATGTATTTATATGGATTTCACATTAGACAGCATACATATGAGGAGAAGACTTATTTATCTTATCATAAATTTTACTTTTAAAAAATAGGCGCATGGATAAAATAAAGGGGTGTGACTCATATGTGATTTTTGTTAAGATTGGTGAATGCTCCATTATTAAGTTTGGATTTTATTGTTGGAGTGCATTGGGGAATTTATTTTTTAAGAGGTTTTGAGGATCAAATCACCTCAAAAACTTTATCATGCATTTGGAAGCTTGAGATGCATATCCAAATATGTAAGTCCTAAAATCTATGTGTCGCAACGTTTTGGAGAAGGGTCGAGAATGACGAGGAATATTAATATTATAAGTTGACATAACTCAAATAATTTTTATTTTAGTCAACATGATTAAGATAGTTTTTATTTATTTTTTAATTTTTAAAAATATTTTTTTATTTTTTTTATTTTCCCTATTTGTTTATAAATTAAAACTTAATTAAAAAATTTTAAAAAATATAATGAATAATCCCAACGGCTCAAAATCAGACCATTTTAACTCACCTGAACCAAGTTTAACCCGATTAGAATAAGTGGGTCGTGTGTCCGGCCAAAGTGACAAAAAGTTTAATTAATATTCAATCTTTAATGCTTAATTTTGAGAGACAGAGAGAGAGCACTAGAAATGAACTAGCTAGGTAGCCAGCTAACCCATGATATGTTAATGGATTGAATGCAGGGCAGGTAAAAAGATGCAACCACAATTTCTGATTTCCAAGAATAAAGGTTGACTATAGACTGAAGTTTCGCCACGAGAAAGTCGAGCAATGATTTCTCATAGCTGTCGCCAAACATATGGTCAACCGTCAACGTGGCATACTTCTATATATATATATATATATATATATATATATATATATATATCATACACACGCTTATGGAGGGTCCAACTCTAATTAAGTGCAATAATTAATTAATTAATCGCTTACTTTCCAGTACCAAGTGCAATCATTCAGCATTACAATTTGGACCCTATCTTTAAAAAGAACTTAAATTTATAATTATAAAATATAATATAAATTTATATTTAAATTTATTAAAATTCACCTAAATTCAAATCTAGGTTCCGAGTGCATGCTCCCTAATGCACCATAAAGTAATTTATTATTATAACTTTTTCTTTCAATATAGTCCAATTTAATCATATTTTATAACAAAATTAAATTAAATTAATTTATTTTAACAAAAATCTCCCTTTTTTTAAAATTTTTAAAATAAAATATGATATATATTCATTTGAAAACCTCTGCATCCATAGATTAGGAAATTACAATATTTCTTGCAGAAAGTAAGAAAAAAAAAATCCTTCCACTAATCTAACAAGTTGGGTAAGGTAATGGAATAAACTAACTATTAATATTTCTTCTTACAAAAGAAAAAAAAAAAAAGAGTATATTGTTGATAATTATCCAAGACGTTACTGGCATCTAAAAATTCATCAAAGAAGTTAAATTGGAAATCTAATCGAGACATTATTTCGAAGATGAAAATAGAGATCAACCTATACTAACTGAGATTTCACATGCACAAAAAGAAGATAATTTTTTTTGCTCAAATATTATGTATATATATGTTATTATATTTTTATAAATAAAAAATGAATTAAAATAGTAAATAGGGAAGAAGACCAAGACCATGGCTATCAATTGCCATGGTCGGTAACAATTGAATTATGAGCAAACATAAAATAAATGCATGCCGGCATCCGAGAAGGGTTGGCTGAAAAAGTACCACAAAATATACTAGAAAGTGAAAAACAAAAGCGACATTTTATTATTATTTATTTTGAATTTTTTTTTTCTTTTTAAAAAGACTAGGAATAAGAAAAATGTCAAAGCAACATGGCCATGGAATTCCACACAACGGAAAGGACGTGCAGATTTCCACATCTGCCCTAAAATTTAAATTAAAAAATGCAATTCACATTCTCATGGTATTATACATTGACACCGAAAGTGTTGGAATATTACAATTTGGCAAGGGGTACAGGTGTAAAACCGCTGCTTTCACACGCGTCTTCAACATTCCCTTCCTCCTTTTTTTTTTATCTTTCATGGGAAGTAATTATTAATTATTAGATTTTTTATGAATTTACACAGGTTTGTTTTTTACAGAATCTAGTTGCAATGTATATGCAGGATGGGTCTTTCTTTTATATTCTAATTTCAAAATTTTGTAAAAAAATAATTTTATTGCATAGGCACTAGGGAAATTATACAAGAGACCTCTCCTATATGTATTTGTGTTTTTATGTTTTAGATAAGGGTGTGCAAACGGTCGATTTAGTCAAATTCAGTTAATTAACCTAATTTTTAGTTAACACTAATCTCTAACCGAACGGACCGAATTAGTTGTTGTAATCGAATCGTACCTGATTGAACCAACTTTTCGGGTAATTCGGTTAATCGAATTTGACTGAATAACTTTAAAATTAATTATAAAAATAAAATATGATTGTAAATTTTGTTTCTAGTTTACCAATTCCATCTTAATTAATAAAAGAGTTTAATTATAAAAGAGATATTTTAGGATTAAACATTTAAGATTTAACATATATCATATATCAATATTACTAGTTAACATTTAATTATTAATTAATTAGTAATTCGGTTAATTGAATTAAAGATTCCACATACCTGAACTGAAAATCGAATATCCAAAATTATTCAAATTTCAAACCGAACTGAACCAAACCTATATATTAACCGAACCGAACCAAACGAACTCGGTCGATTAATTCGAATAATTCAGTTAAACACGAATTATGCTCACCCCTAATTTTAGATGTTGGACATATAATAAATTAATCTTTTAATATACACCACATTATCTTTTAGATCTTTGTTTACAATAATTTCCACCCAATTTTTATGTTTCTCTTTACTAGTGTACCAAAGTTTAAATCCTGATTTTTCAATTTTTATAACTTTCTTTTCTACTCATTTTGTTTAATTTTCCTTTTAAATAGTATTTCCATTATTTTCATACTTTTGCCCATAATAGTCCTTATATTCAAAGTCGTTAATCTAATCTTAGTTTTTTGTATTAACATATTAGCCCTCTCCCTTCTATACTGACTCGGTCTATTTTCTTAATCTAAGTGAATTTGATAAAATTCATGATAATAAAATTTGACAAAGTTTTATGTTGGTTGTTAATTATCTAACACAAACCCATTCCTTTATCCGAACTTGGGACCTATTGTGTGTACAAAGAATTTATGTTACACAGATGAGTAGACGCTTGAGGAGTCTTTTGTGTTTTTTTTAGACAACTTTCTAATGACACCCTACAACTAGTAGAAACCACACATAAAATACATTGCATTAAAAAAAAAAATTTAAACACACAATTTTGGGTGTGAATCCAAGATAGATTGAAATTTTAAAAATTAAAAAGCATGCAATAGTGTTTTGTGAAAAATTTTGTATCTTTCAAGACTTGTAAATGAAAAAAATAAATAAAAATTAACATATTAAGCTTACAAATCATAAACAGAAAAATATGTCTTTCAGGCCCCCAGGGCGCAGCTCAGGTGGTTGAGCGGATTTCGGGTGTGCGCTTCATGGCGTCAGGGTTTGCTCCCCACCCGGGTTCGATTCAGCGCCTGAGCTCCTGATTTACCTCCCTGTGGTTTGTGGGGCCATTCTACAGGGCGTGGGATTAGTCACCAGGCCGGTGCGACGGACCGTAAAACGGACGTCGTTGACGGCGGGTGGACACCCGGGACGTACCCAAAAAAAAAAAAATATGTCTTTCAGATTATGTGCTGCATACAGGGCTGATTTTGCAAAATCTTGGGGGTTCTTTAGATTCTCAAACGACAATTTTCTGCCTGCTGCTGCAGACACTAGACCTCTCAAATTGGTTTTTTTTTTTTTTTTTAAAGAACAATCTTTATTGATATGTCATCAATTTTGACGGAGAAATACGGTGGTTACAAGACAAGTATTAGGAGATTATATATAAATAAATTAAATCTCTTTAAAAAAACAACATCAAGAACCAAACAAATTAGGATTACAAATCAAAACAAAATTAAAAAAGAAATAAATCTAAACAGACCTAGATAGTAATATTATTATTATTATTATTATTATTATTGTTATTATTATTATTAATTTAAATAAATCTAAACTCACAAAACAAAAAGGTTGAACTAATGACGAAAAGAAATGAAATTTAACCAATCCATCTGAAAAATACCTTTCAGTGAATGTGATAAAAGATATTGTTCTTTGTAGCTTTCACCATGTCATGATAGTTCCAAATAATTTGTTCACCTTCTAAAGTACTCGAATTGTTTAAACAAATATTTCATGTAAATTTAAGAAAGATTTGCAACTCATAAAGCACACTTCTAGTATAACTAAATGCAATTATGATCTTTTTCTCTTATAATGTTATTTGTATCATTGAGGACAAACTATATAATTAGCGACCCAATTTAACCCTTGAAAATTTCTAAAAAGACAAATAGAACACATATTCATATTTGTTAAGTTTACTTTAATGATTTAACATTTTATTTTTTTAACTATTTTATATGTAAATTCAATCGCTAGAATCAATATTTTATAAGTAAATTTAAAATAAATGAATTGAAGAAATTAAAATAATTTGGATTTTCTTTTTTAATTAAAAATATTTAAAGTAAACATTATATTTACATTAAAGACAAGAGAGAGAGAGAGAGAGAGAGAGAGAGAGAGAGAGAGAGAGGTAGTATAAAAGTGTGATGGCACATCACCCCCGCACACCCCGCACCCCGGCGCGGGGCCGCCCCAGAATCTTGCATGGCCGAAATTAGGCTATGGTCCGCAAGTTGGATCAATTATCCTTCATCATCCATTGCTTCTTTTAATTTCATTGAACTGATATATACTTTCTGCCCCCCTGAAAAGGCACCCTACCCTATCTAAGGGCACTAGCTGGGGCTGCGAGACCCTACACCGGCCAATTAAGATTTCAGAGCATTCGTTAATTTATTTAGTGTGCTTGTCGTTTGGTGGTAAGTCTGTAATGGCCAATCAGTCAAAGAAGAGCAGCCCCGTGAATTTTACTTTCCAAAGAAGGTTGACCAGCGAGTGATTCACGTTTTTATGAATGATCATTGAGACTAGCTGCAGTCAAAATTTGTCCTCAGCCTCAAATTTTTTGTTCAAAAAAAAAAATACTTACCCTATTTTCAGATAAATTTTAAATTTAGATAAAAATATACTATAAAATTATATTAAAAATTTGTCCAATTCATCAAAATTAAAATAAAAAATTTTAAATTCACGTTCTCAAACACTACTTTAGAGTGCCGAGGGGTATTTTGAGCAATCTCACTAATACCTAATTCGGGAATTAAAAAAGTAAGAATAGTCCGACAACAATGTAAAGATGTGCTATTGTAAGATACCTAACGTTATCAGGAGTTTTCATTTATAGTGAGAGACCCTTTTGCTATTGATTAGCAACACATCAACAAGACATCGACACCTACACGTTACACAAACATTATTTTTGTATTTTAGAGTATTAAAATAGTTATTTTTTATAAAATAATTGGGAATAATGGAGATATTGGTGCATTAGAGATATTTTAAAAGTTTAAAAATTAAAGTTATTTACTATTAGATTACTTCTTTATCTTTGTAAGGTTTAGTTATTGGCTCTCTCCCTAATAGTGAAAATAATAATAATAGATTAAAGTTAATGGGAAAAATAAAAATAATTGTGAAAAACTATAGGAAGAATCTTAACTACTTTCAAATTTGACAATATTTGAAAATTTTAAATTAAAATTAAATGGTAGGATTAATTTGTTAATGATGCATTGGTGATATTGTTGCCCAAAGTTCTTTGATTTAGTTTTTTTTTTTTAACTAGAGGAGGGCGGCATCTCTATTTATTTATTGATATGCCTTCATTTTTTGCGGAAGAAAACCGTGGTTATAAAATAAACAAAAGGGAGAATACAGAGAATAAATAAAAACCCTCCTAAAAAATAACACTAACAACCAACCAAACCAACACAATAAATCCAAACAATGCTAATTAAGAAAAGATCTAGCTTGAAGAGAGATAAAGCGAAGAATATTTTCGAAATTAGATTTTATTTTATTTCTTACCATTTGCATTTTTTTATGTAGAGAGAGAAAGAACTAATAGAAAATGTGCCAAAAATTTAGCGGGACAATTTTTCGTTTGCTAAGTTATTTATTTATCTGAACTTTCAAATTTCTATTTTGTGTGAAAACCCGTAAAAAGTGGACGATTGTGAGGGCATATTTAGCACAAATTTTATAAACTATAAGGGTTGAAAATTTTAGATGATTAGAGAAAGAAAAGATATCAAATCAACATTTTTCTCCTTTCTTATTTTTTTTATCAATCTTAAAAATTATAATTTGTTTATGTAACCTCATTTATTATTTTTCAAAAAAAAGAGGGATTGGATTAACAAATTGACTTTTATTTATTTATTTATTTTATTAAGTTCATTGGAGCCTATAGATCGATTTAAGCCTGAATTAAATAATGGGAGATAACCCATATACTGCTACATATTAATTTTCATTTCATAATGTTTAAACCCTACTATAAATGTGAAAATTCAAAAAATTATAAACGTCTTGTAAGAAAATACGTTATTAAAAAGTATCAACTTAGAAAAAACAAAATAGATCAATAATAACAAATCTCAAAAAATACGCTATTAAAAATTATCAACTTAGAAAAAACAAAATAAATCAATAATAACAAATCCCAGAAAATAAGTTTTTAAAAATTATCAACTTAGAAAAAATACAATAGATCAATAATAACAAATCCCACTACTTCCTACCAAAAGATTTTTTATTTTTTTTATTTTTTGGCATTAAGAACCCCACCAAAGGTACAGTTAACAATAAATGTGGATGGTCCATTTCCTCGAAAAAGTTAGGGGAAAATATAGTAATAATTGTGTGAATAAGGGAGCGAGAAGACCATGGCCTTGTCTAGTTTAACCAGACAGAATAGGCGACCAAACGTCCCCTTATCTACCAAAATGAAACAATCCTAATCATCACTACCCTCGCACCAATAAAGAAGATTAAAGAAAAGCAAAATGACATTACGAAAATGACACCTCCATATTATATATATATATATATATATATATATATATAAATACTTTCTGAAAGTATTTTGAGGCATGGATTTTCATCTCATGAATTTGAATATGGATAGATTTGAACAAGTTTTAATATAATTTTATATTATATTATATTTAAATTTTATGTAATTTTAAATCTAAGATCCCTTCAAATATAGGGTCTGCGAAAATTAAACCAATTAATAGCATTATTCGCGAATTGCGATATACATGCAACGCACCAGTTGTAATCAACATCCAAAATTTTGACCTACCCCTTGACCTTCATTGACTTTGGTTGCCAAATTAGTAATTCCCAAAAATTTGATGCCTAAGCCTACTAATCATATTATCCTATCTCATTATATTAATCAATTCCACATTTAGTATTATATATATATATATATATATATATATATATATGTATATATTATAGTTATCAAATTGTGATCTTCAATGTGATCATTATTTACTCTAATTCAATAAAAAGATAGTTTGATGCACAAAATTTTCTTGATAGTGAAAGGACGAGATATAGTAAGTTGATTTATAGTAAGTAGTCTTATTTTTATTTTTATAAGAGACTAATTCTGCAGTTTCTCGAACCTGTGATCCTTATTAGCATAACCGTAAATGATCCCTGTGGAGCACTATAACAAATGCCTTGTGACTGTAGGCATCTTTTCTCTATCTCTCTGTAACTGTTGGCTTCTGTTTGTTATTCTCTCTTAGTTTTGTAACAAACTTGATTCCTTCTTTACTTGTATAAATTCTTGAGTATTGTAAATGAAATCCGGAGTGAGCATATTCTAACAATTAGCTTCTCTCTGATATGGTATCAGAGCCTCTCTCAAACCTCCGTCTCAAATGGTTGACGCCACTACTATAAATATCCCTCCTCCTGCTGCAAGTATCTCTCCCTCTCCACCCTCCTTCTCTCACGTCGTGACCTGCAAGCTCACTATCGACAACTTCCCCCTCTAGAAGGTTCATATAAGTGCCTATCTTCGTGGCCAAGACTTGTACCAGTATGTCGATGGCATTCTTCCTTCTCGTCCTCAATTTATTGCTGACCAGACTACTATTAATCTAAATTCTATGCCTGGATAAAGACCAATCAACTTGTACAGAGCATTCTACTTTCCTCCATTCAGAGTATGTTATGCGTCATGTACTTTCATCTACAACCTCTCATGAACTCTGGTGCTCCCTTGACTCCCTGTTCACATCCAAATCCCAGGCCCAACAATTTCAAGTCTGATTTCAGCTAGCTAACCTGTCTCACGGAGAGCTCTCCATCACCGATTTCTTTGCCAAGGTTCAAGCCCTAGCAGATATTCTTGCATCCACTGGCAATCCTCTACTGAACCAACCCAGTTATGTTTCCTCACACGAACTATTTCAACTGCTTCTTGTTCGTGAGAGCAGGTTAGCTCACTCAAACAGAGCACTGTTTCCCAACGAATCTTCGATGAATGTTGCAACAGTCGATAGTCGTGATCATCATGGTCGAGGATGCTCACGCACAAGAAAGTCTGGCAGCTATGGAAATTTTAGAGGATGCTCCAACTCATTTACCAAAGGAGGTTGCAGTGGCAGCTACCCAAATTCACCCTCACCCCCAAACAATCGCTCAATCTGTCAGGTGTGTGATAAGCGGGGCCATGTCGCATTACAATGCCGTCATCGCTTCAATCACTCCTACCAATACGAGGCTCCTCCATCCTTCTTCACCAATTTCACAAACACCCTTTCGTTGTCTTCTCCACACCTAGACACCAACTAGTATCATGACTCAACTGCCACCCATCACATCACCAACAATCTTGAAAATCTCAATCTGATGGTGATCAAGTTTAAGTCGGTGACAGATCTACCCTACCCATTCAGAATATCGATGACTCCAATTTTCTCTCTTCTTCTTCTTCATTTACACTTAAAAATCCGCTACATGTTCCTTCAATCACCAAGAATCTTGTTTCCGTTTGTAAATTCTACTCAAATAATAACTGTTTCTTTGAATTTCACTCTTCCTTTTTCTTTGTAAAGGACACCTTGATCAGGAAACTCCTTCTCATCGGTCCCAACATTAACGGCCTCTATGTCTTCCCACTTGCGTCGGCACCCTTGTCTTCCCCTTCCACACACGTTGATGAAAATACCTCCTCTGCTGAATGGCATCGTTGCCTAGGCCACCCGTCTCTCCAGCTTGTTTCTCACATCCTCCATCATCATCGGCTACTCTCTAGTTGTGCTGATTACTCATTCTTCTGCCCTGATTGCCCTTTGGCTAAAAGTCACCAACTGCCCTTCTCTCCAAATTGGGCTCAGGCCTCCAAGCCACTTGAACTTATGTGTGTTAATGTTTTGGGCCCAACTTTGTATTTGTCCAGATGTGATTTTATATTTTACTTATCCATTGTTGATCAATACACTTGGTTCTGTTGGTTTTTCCCCCTCACACTTAAATATGATGTGTTTCATGTTTTCACTAATTTTATTCCCTATGTTGAACGTCACTTTAACTCCAAATTAATTTCCATTAAGACGAATGATGGTGGTGAATTCAAATCACTCACTTCTTTTTGCCAAAAATTTGGCTTCACACACCAATTAACTTGCCCGCATACCCATCAACAAAATGGTCTTGTTGAATGCAAGCACAGGCACATTGTTGAAACCAGACTTGCCTTACTGGCTCATGCAAAATTACCCTATAAATTTTGGGCTGACGCCTTTGAAACTGTTGTGTACCTCATCAATTGTCTTTGCTCTCCCACCTTAAAAAATAAATCTCCCTACTCCTTGGTGTTTCATAAAGATCCGGACTACAAATTTCTTAAAATTTTTGGTTGCAAATGTTGGCCCAATCTTCAACCCTTTAATAATCACAAAATGCGTTTTCGTTCCAAATCCTATTTATTTATGGGCTACAGCCGCTCTTACAAAGGCTACAAATGCTTGGATCTCTACTCAAATAGATTGTACATCTTCTGGGATGTTTTATTCAACGAGGCATCCTTTCCTTTTGTAAATCTCTTGGCTGACCCCAATTCCTCTCCTGTGCCCTCTCCACTGTTCACCTTCCTCTCATTTCTCAATATATTTTGGGCCAGGCCCAATTCTCTCAAATCCCCTCAATTAGACCTCTTCCCCTTTTAGCCCATCATCGCTCCTACCCACCCCTGCAACTTCTCCATCTCTTTCATCCCCAATCTCACCAGATAACCCTAATCCATCTCCTCCTTCTCGATTGGCTCCCCACAACCTTGTTCCACCTCGATCAGCTATCATCACAAGATCTCACACCCATTTGTCTCATCCTCGCATCTTCATTGATGGCACGGCGCCGTATCCTACTCGCCACTGTCTCACCACTAAAGCTATCCCTTCCGACAGTTACTCTGCGACCTCCAAGCTCCTTGAATGGTGCTTTGCTATGAATGACAAGTACACCACTCTCATTCAAAACCACACCTGGACCTTGGTTCCCCACAACCCCTCTTCTAACATTCTTGGTTGCTGGTGGATTTATCGAACCAAATACGATTCTGATGGCATGATTCAATAGCGGAAAGCATGCTTAGTTGCAAAAGGATTCAATCAACGAGAAGGGGTCGATTACCATGACACCTTCAGTCCGGTTATTAAGGCCCCTACCATCCGGTTGGTCCTCTCACTTGTTGTAGCTCACCGCTGGTCCCTGTGACAAATTGATATTCAAAATGCCTTTCTTCACGGTGACTTATCTTATACAGTTTATATGCACTAGCCTCAAGGCTTCATTGATTCCCTACATCCACATTATGTGTGCAAACTGGAGAAGGCGCTCTATGGACTTAAATAGGCCCTTCAAGCATGGTTTGCTCAACTGAGCTCTTGGCACCTTAAGTATGCCCTCTTTGCTTCCAAAGCTGATCCTTCTTTAATCATTTTTGCTCATGGTTCTGTGAAAATTTTTCTATTGCTCTATGTCAATGATATTGTTATCACTGCATCTCTTGACTCTTCCATTGACTCCCTCATTGCCGCCCTCGGTCAATCCTTTCTTGTTAAAGACTTAGGCCCTTTGTCTTATTTTCTGGGTTTGGAGATTGATTATCTATAGGATGGTATTCTGCTCACTCAATGAAAATACATTAAGGATTTGCTTCATCACAGCAATATGCTAAATGCCAAACCCATGTCCTCACCTATGGCGGCCTCCTTAAAATTGTCTACATTTGATTCCCGTTCGTTTGATGATCCAACCCTCTTTAGAAGCACCATTGGAGCTCTTCAATATTTGTCTCACACTTGACCAGACATTAGTTTCTCAGTGAATAAAGTTTTCCAGTTTATGCACGATCCCAAAGTCTCCCATTGGAGTACTGTTAAATGAATTTTGAGGTAGCTTAAGGGGCCTATTAATCATGAGCTCATATTTCCCTTCAAATCCTCTCTGACCCTTCAAACCTACTCCGATGCCGATTAGGCGGGTTGTCCTAATGACCGACGATCAACCGGTGGATATTGCATTTTTCTTGGCAACCATTTGATTTCATGGAGTTCCAAAAAGCATAAAATAGTAGCTCGCTCAAGCACAAAGGCTGAATACAACTCTATTGCAACTGCTGTGGCTGAAACAATCTGGTTACAAACTGTCTTATGCGAGTTGTGGATCTCTCTCTCTCACGTGCTCCAATCTTATGGTATGACAACATTGGCGCAACTTACCTCACAGCCAACCCAGTTTATCACTCTTGGACAAAACACATAGACATCGATTTTCATTTTGTCCATGACCGAGTGGCAGCAAAATCATTATCAGTTTCTTTTCTCTGCTCATAGGACCAAATTGTAGATATCTTCACCAAACCTCTGGTCACTAAAAAATTTCTTCGTTTTCGGTCAAATCTCAATGTTATTGAATTGGACTCGAGGGGGCGTATTAGCATAAATGTAAATGACCTTATGGAGCACAATAACAAATGCCTTGTAACTATAGGCATCTTTTCTCTATCTCTTTATAACTGTAGGCTTCTGTTTGTTATTCCCTCTCAATTTTATAACAAACTTGATTCCTTCTTTACTTGAATAAGTTCTCGAGTACTGTAAATGAAATCCGCAATGAGCATATTCCAGCTATTAGCTTCTCTGTCTGATAATCCTGAGGTCAAACTACAATAATTTCACTTTTACATCATGGATTTTATCTCATTTGCCAAGTTGAAGGATATATAAATGTCGTACTCTATAAATAAGTTTTGTATTTTTTTTTTGTTTGTATATACTATTTTAGCCCGTTTGTTTATTACTTTTTATTTGAGATTGGACTTATCATGGTTTGAAATTTGTGTAATTATTTTATTTTTAAATTTTCTTAATTAATAACAAGTTTAAATCTTTGATTGAGTAAGATATATTTCCATGATTGATTCTTGAAATGTATATTTATACATTTAATTTTTTAAATATTTATTTCTTAAAAATTTTAATTTTACAAAGGTTTCATGGCATTCTTATTCATGTCTCTCAAGTCGTACCTCACATGAGGAGATGACTAAATAATTTAATATTCATATTTAGACTTTGTTTTAGTTATATTAATTTATCCTTTATTTCACAAATTTAAAATTACATTTTAGCATCAGACATCCAACACAAGCTTAATTTTATCAAACTTAAAAAAAAAAAAAAAAAAAAAAAAAAAAAAAAAAATAATAATAATAATAATAATTTCACATTCATGAATTTTAAAACTATATGTGAAGCTTAAATAATAAATTAAATGGTTAGCTAGGAATTTCAATTTAAGAGAGATTAAAATATGATTTTTGGTTAAAATAATGTACTGCGTAATTAGCAATTTTTTAAAATACTGGTTAGTGTGGGATCCAAAGGCTCTAATTAAAGAATTTTAAAAATAAATAAATGATAAATGTTGAGATATTGAAATGAATAGTAAAAAGGGCAAAAGACACTTACCTTCCCGAGGCTTGCCAAAAAGATGCGGACATCCCTTGAGGTTTAAAAATTTTCATTAACCTCTCCTAAGATTTAAAAAATATCACAAATATTTCCTAAGATTTTTCAAAAGATACAAAGTTTTCCACAAAAGATTTATCTGGTTACAATGGGAGGTTTGTATCTTTTTGACAAATCTTAGAAAAGATCTTTGAAATTCTTGAAACCTCGGATAGGTTTTTGAAAAGTTCAATTTTAGGTAGATACACTCACGGAGCCAGCGATACCTGTGGATGGTGAGAGTTTACTCTGTGAGTCAGTAGGAACCGTGGATGGTGAGAGTTCGCTCTGTGAGCTAGCGTGGACCATGGATGGTGAGAGTTTTCTATGAGCCAGCGGAGACTGTGGATGGTAATGGAGATGTGTCTCAAGGATCGAGTTGGCCGAACATCCAACTGATGCATAGAAGTCGTATCCGCATCCGGACTTTACCCTGATCAGTGAGACCTAAGGGCGAAGGACGTTGATAAATGGTTTGGTGCCGCACCAGGGGATCCGAAGGGTTCGTTGGTGGCTGGAGTTTCTATGTAATAAAAAAAAGTAAGTTTGGAGTTCTAAACTTTGAAAAAAATAAAAACAAAGCGACAAATAAATAGAACATTTGAAGAAAGGAAATGATATATAAACAAAGTTCTACCCAAGTGAAAAATAGATGAAAAATCACAACTTAAGTGATTTGTAGATTCAAGTGAATCGAGAATGTTTGAAGAAAAATTTTTTTTTGAGTGCTGTGAAAATGGTTAATTAAGCCTTTGCAAAATGAAGCGATTTAAAAAATTTGACGACTTTTAAAATTTATGGCAAGTTCATAAATGATGAATCAATAAATTTGAATAAGTAAACTAGGACAAATCAAGTCGTAAGGGAAAGTCAAGGATTAACTTGAAATGTGATGCATGTGCTTGAATTAGTAATTAAGTCCTAACTAGGTGACATCGATGCAAAAAAATAATAAATTAGGAAAAAAATTCCTAGAATTGTAAATCAATTCATTTGAATCATAAATTATGTCTCTCGAATTATAGATGATATCAAATGTGAGAAATTGGCAATACTGAATACAGAGGTGTGAATCACATGACATGTAATGTTAAATTAGTCCCATTTATACTAAGTCAAGTTAAATGAGCTTATACTAAATACGTCAATAGTCTGTCTTTTCATGAGACAAAAGTCAATTTTATAAGGCCATTCTTACGGCCACACAGATCAACAAACACACTATAAATGTTTTTAAAATCAAACCAACAAATGAATCATAGCCAAATTAAAATTGCAATAAAAATACATATTTTAATGGACATAAATACACACATTATAAAATCATGTAAATTAATATCAAATGGCTCAAAGTGGCAATCAAAACTTGAGAGGATTGAGAGAATGAACCTACAAACTTGTGAACCCTAAATACAAAAAGGCAAGAAGAAAAATAATAAATTGTTTAATTATCTATAAGTTACATGTTAAATATTTAGACTCGTTTTGATTTTGAGTTAGTCGGCCAGCTAGTTTAAACCCTCTTTTTTTTTTTTTCATGTTTGGTTTTGGTTGATGTGCATGTCTAATTATATTAGAAATGACTTAAGTTTTGATCAGTTGAATTGCTGGTTTTAATATGGTTTTAAAAATATTGATTGGCTTAGTTTGATCTTGAAAATATTGGATTGAAGTGAAAAAAAATTAGTTTGAAACACTCTACGGGAAAAGGTAAAAATGGAGAAGTCAAAGTAGTATGCTCTAAGGAATTATCTGTTGAGGATTTTGCTCAGGTCATTGATGAGTTTATAGGTAGAGACTTAAGAAAAAGATAACTTAATATATAATTATTAAAAAGTTTAAGACTTAAAAAATAAATTCTCTCTCTCTCTCTCTCTCTCTCTCTCTCTCTCTCTCTCTCTCTCTCTCTCTCTCTCTCTCTATTTTTTAAGTAAAAAATTTAACTCTTGTTTGTTTTCATTAATAAATGACTTGTATAAAGATAAGAGCCTCGAATTGATCCTTTTTTTTTATTTTTTATTACGCACTGAACTTCCACGTGTCTTTTTTACGGTCTACGTGACTAATCCCGCGTCTTTTAAATTCAGCGACGAAAATGAATCCGAAAGGGTTTGAATACCTAATCTCGTAAGAGACACTCTTACAGTCCGCACTATCACCTGAACTATACCTCGGAGTTCAAATTGATCCTTTTGATGACTATGCATGCATCTTTTATAGCATTTGAACAATTCAAAGCAACTTAATAATTAAAGTTGTCTCCTTCCTTACAATATTTATGAATAAACAAGTAACTTAATAAAAAAATAATAATATTCGAAAATATTAAATTAATTATATCTTTCATAATTTTTTAAAAGAATTATAAATTTAAAATTATAAAAAAAATTACTCCTTATATATGCACGCCAGGAAGAGCGCGGAGTCTTCCTTCAATGACCACGTGATTTCTGCAGATCTGGTGGCCGCTGGGCACCACTGGCTTTGTGTCTGAGCCAGCGAGTGAAGCCATCTCTGGGATACCTGCGCGTGAGCTCGACAGAAGTCTAACTGACATTATTTATTTATTTATTAAAGAGTCAGATATGAACCGTATGCTTCACGAAATATCTCCTTCTCAAAATAAATATGATGTATATATAGTTATTTAAAAATAAATTATGCACGAAGATTTTAATAATAAAATTTGAAATATTTATTTTGTATTTTTTTATAAACTTATAAAATTTTATAAAAATAAAACTATCAAATTCTTTTAATATAAAATAATCACATATTGGAAAGATTTTGGATTTAAAATTGTACTAGATTTGAATAAAATATAATATAAAATTATTTTAAAATTTATCTAAATTAAATATTCAAAATTCACACTCCCAAGCATTACGGTATAATAATAAAAAATCATCTCAATTAAATTGCAAATGAGCTTAATTGATTTGACTTTTGCCATATTCGAATTAAACTCAAATTAAAAGTTAGTATACTTGTTCATACATGTTCATTATGCGAATGAATGGATTGCTAAGCTCTTATCGAGCTGAATTGTCAAGCTATTAACGCATGTTTTCGTGCGTTTGAATTTCTCATTATGAGAGACATGATACCCTTAAAATTTTATTAGGAAAAGGGTGAAATGAACTCTTAATAATACTATTATACTTGCATTTGTATTGAAAGTGTAAATGAATTTCAAATTCTAATCACGAAGAGTATTACAAAAGATGTTTATATACACATAATAATAACAAAATGTTTAACTGAAAGAATAAAATATTAACATAATAACAAATCTTCAACTGAATATATATGTAGCAGGTTGAACGTGGGAACTCTGTTTTACTAATTGAAAAAATGCTCTTGCAGGCTGCTACAGTAACTAGTAATTGGTTTCTGCCTGCTGCAATAACTAGTAATTGGTTTTGCTGGTAACTAAAAAGTTGTTGTAGCATTGTATGATAAAGAGATGGAAGCTACTGCTCTGGTGCTCTGCTGAATGTTGTTTCTGGTAAATGCAGCATTGTGTGATGAAGGCTGCAAGATATATTATCTGCTAATATGCCCCCTCAAGATGGAGATGGGGAATGGATATTCAACATACCCATCTTGCACAAGAGATGATGAAATGCATCAGAACCCAATGCTTTTGTAAAAATATCAGCTAACTGATGATGTGTTGGAATGTGAAGAAGATGAAGAAATCCAGCTTGAACTTTATCACGAACTAAATGACAATCAATATCTATATGCTTTGTTCGCTCATGAAAAATAGGATTAGAGGCGATGTGCATTGCAGCTTGATTATCACATAATAAAGAAATAAGTAAAGAAATTGAAACACCAAGATCTTTGAGTAAGGTGACAAGCCATGTTAATTCACAAGCAATAGTTGCCATAGCTCGGTATTCAACTTCAGAAGAAGACCGAGAGACAGTGGTTTGTTTCTTAGATCACCACGAGATAAGAGAGTTACCAAGAAAAATACAAAAGCCAGTAACTGATCGACGAGAATCAGGACAACTAGCCCAGTCTAAATCAGTAAAACCAATAAGTTTAAAGGATGAGTGAGTAGGAAAAAATATTCCTCGACCAGGAGAAGATTTAAGATAACGAAGCACACGATGAGCAGCATGAAGATGAGGTAGCCGTGGGGTATCCATGAATTGAGCAAGACTCTGAATAGAGAAAGCAATATCTGGTCTTGTAATTGTGAGATATAATAATCTTCCAATAAGACGGCGATATTGTAAAGGATCCGAAAGAAAATCACCCTCAAATCAAGAAAGTTTAAGATATTGAGTCATGGGGAAAGCAACAGGTTTAGAACCAAGAAAACCTGTATCTTGCAAAACATCCAACGTATACTTACGTTGACAAAGAAATATACCGTTGGAAGATCGAGCAACTTCAAGTCCCAAGAAATACCGTAAGCAACCAAGATCCTTGATTTGAAAAGTGGAATGAAGAAAATGTTTGATGGTAGTGATAGAAGCAATGCTGGAACTGGCAATTATAATATCATCGACATACACTAGAAGTACAGTAAAATCTGAAGAAGAAGTCTTGGTAAAAAGACAGGAATCAAATTTGGATTGAAAAAATCCATGAGTAAGTAATGTGGTGACAAGCTTAGAGAACCATTGTCTGGAAGCCTGCTTCAACCCATAAAGACTCTTATGAAGTCTGCAAACCAAATCAGTTTTGTCCTTTGGTCCATAACCAGGAGGAAGTTTCATATAGACCTCTTCTGATAAATCATCATGTAAGAAAGCATTGTTAACATCAAGTTGATGAATAAACCAGTTATTGATTGCAGCAACAGCTAATACACATTGTATAGAAACCATTTTGGCTACTAGAGAAAATGTTTCAAAATAATCAATGCCTTCCTGTTGAGTGTAGCCTTTGGCTACTAATCGGGCCTTATATCATTCAATGGATCCATTTGAATTATACTTAATGCGATAGACCCACTTGCATCCAATGGTTTTGTAGCCATGAGGTAACTTAGCAAGAGACCAAGTCTGGTTTTCCTCGAGTGCACGTATTTCCTTATCCGTGGCATTGCGCCATTTAGCAATTTTAACAGCTTGATGACAATATTGTGGTTCAGTATGTACAGAAACATTCAATATAAAAGAATGATAGGCTGAAGAGAGATTACAATATGATAAAATAGAAGATAGAGGATACTGATTACCTGAAGATGGCAGGTCTGAACTGTGAAGAGAAGAAGGGACTGATGTAAAATTATTGGCCAGAGAACAATGGTAATCATGAAGATAAGAAGGTGGATGGCTAGGACGTGTTGTTCTTTGAAGAGTAAGAGAATTAGAATCAGATGATTGAGATGAAGAAGATGACATACTGTTTGATGCAGATGGAGTGTTTGGTGAAAAATGTGAAATATCAGGAGAACAATCTGTTTGAGGAGTAGGCAGAACAACATCAGAAATTGATGGTGACATAAGAAAATCTGAAGGTAAGGAAGCAAAAGGAAATTAATTTTCATGAAAAATAACATCATGAGAAACAAATGTTTGATGAGATTGTAAATCAAACAGTTTGTAGCCTTTGATGCCAAATGGATAACCAAGAAAGATGCAACGACGAGAACGAGCATCAAATTTATGATGATTAAAAGGAAGAGTGGAAGCAAAACAGAGTGCACCAATAACTCTTATGGGAGAATAATCAGGAGATTTACCAAATAAAAGTTCATAAGGAGTTTTATTTGATAATAGAGGAGTCGGTGTACGATTGATGATATATGCTGCTGCTAGAATACAGTCAAACCAGAAGGCTAATGGAAGATGAGCTTGGAAACGAATTGATCTTGCAATGTTAAGCAAATGTTGATGTTTTCGTTCCACTACAGAATTTTGTTGAGGAGTATTGATGCAGGATTTTTGATGGATAATCCCATTTGAATGATAAAATTCAGCCATATTAAATTCTGAACCATTATCAGTTCTTATTATTTTAACAGTTGACTGAAATTGATTGTGAACTAAGGCAAAAAAAGATTGAAGTAACATACGAGTCTCAGATTTTGATTTCATAAGAAAAATCCATGTGCATCTCAAATAATCATCAACAATGGACAAAAAATAATGAAAACCTTGTAATGAAGGAGTTGCAAATGGACCCCAAATGTCTACATGAATTAATTGAAAAATAAAAGTGGATACAGATTTACTATGATGAAATGGAAGTCTATGTTGTTTTGCAAGTGGACAAACATTACATGTATGTTTGTTTGAAGTAGAAAATGAAATATGATCACGTAACAGATACAATCGTTCAGAAGAAAGATGGCCTAGTCTTTGATGCCAAATATCAAATGACTTATGTGTATTGTTTGAAGAAAAGCTGTTATTGACAGTATTTGCAGAAGAACAATTATTATTGGAAAAAGAAAGCAGATGATAAAGGCCATTAGATAATCTACCCAGTCCAATCATCTTCCACAGCCGCATGTCCTGGATGAAACAAAAAGATGAAGAAAAAATCAGACAACATGCTAGTGAAGATGATAGTTTACTAGCAGAAATAAGATTGAATTTGAAAGAGGGAACATAGAGAACATCATGTAAGATTAAAGAAGAAGAGAGAAAAACAGTACCAATGTGAGTAACAGAAACTGAATTTCCGTTTGGCAAATTTACAGAAGCTTTTACAGAAGATGTAATGGAAGTTAAAAAATTGACACTACTAACCATATGATCAGTTGCACCCGTGTCTATGATCCAAGGAGTAGAAGAAGACAAGGAAGAAAAACAATTAGAAGCAAAAATGGAAGATGAAGCTGATAAAGACATACCTGTCATATGCATTGAGGTTAAGGAGGAGCTACCATTGGGAATAGTGGAGGCTCCTAAAGCTGAAGATGATGGAGGTGAAGGTTGAAGAAGAGCCAACAATTGAGTACACTGTTCTTGGGTAAATGGTAAAGAAGGATTGTCTGAGATAACTTGATTTCCAGAAATATTTTCTTTCTTTGACTTGGTGAATTTAAAACCAGGTGGAAAACCATGAAGACGGTAGCATTTTGCAATAGTATGACCTGAAATTCCACAATGAGAACAAATAATCTTGTCTTTCTTGAAAGATTTTACAGCATTGAATGAAGGTTTAATTGTAGCCATAGCAGCTGAATCAAAGATCGGAGCTGAAATTGAAGTAAGCTGTCGCTGGCCTTCGTCTTGAAGCAGTAATGAGAATGCTTTGTTAATTGTTGGAAGAGGATCCATCATTAACAAATGACCTCGTATAGCTGAGAAAGAATCATTTAATCCCACAAGAAATTGAATAGTATAATCAAATTGCTCACGTTCAAATACTTTCTGAAGTGCTCCACAAGAACAAGATGGTGAACAGGAACAACAAGGAGCAGGGTGATAAGTCTGGAGTTCATCCCATAGAGTCTTCAGCTGAGTGTAATACTGAGTGATAGACAATTGACCTTGAGAAAGATCTGAGATTGATTTCTTTAGCTGAAAAACTCGTGGTGCACTGCTCCTGGAAAACCTTTGTTGTAGATCTAGCCATATGTTTCTTGCATTATCAGAAAATAAAACACTGGATGCAATGTCCTTTGATAACGAATTTGTAATCCAAGCAACAACCATTGAATTGCAGCGCCCCCATGCAAAATGAAGAGGATAATTCATGGCAGGTTGTGGAAGAGAGCCATCAATGAATGAGAGTTTATTTTTAGCATGAAGAGATGTAATCATGGAACGACTCCATGTATGGTGGTTTGTTTTAGTGAACGGTGTTGTAACGAGAGCAACACCAGGACTATCTCCATGATGCAGAAAATAAGGATTGAGGAAATCTTCTATAGTTGATGAATTCGAGGAAGTATTGGATGAAGAAGAATTGGTAGAAGCCATGAGAATTTCAAGAAAGCTTCAGGAATAAAATGAGGAAGAACTTCAGATCTGCTCTGATACCATATTGAAAGTGTAAATGAATTTCAAATTCTATATCACGAAGAGTATTACAAAAGATGTTTATATACACATAATAATAACAAAATGTTTAACTGAAAGAATAAAATATTAACATAATAACAAATCTTCAACCGAATATATATGTAGCAGGTTGAATGCGGGAACTCTGTTTTGCTAACTGAAAAAATGCTCTTGCAGGCTGCTACAGTAACTGGTAATTGGTTTCTGCCTGCTGCAGTAACTGGTAATTGGTTTTGCTGGAAACTAAAAAGTTGTTGCAGCATTGTATGATGAAGAGATGGAAGCTACTGCTCTGGTGCTCTGCTGAATGTTGTTTCTGGTAAATACAGCATTGTGTGATGAAGGCTGCAGGATATATTATCTGCTAATAATTTGGGTACATGAATTTTGATGTATGAATTTGAATTTATGTGTGTTTTGATTATAATGCAATATCATATTGTATTGATTTTTTTTTATCCTATATTTGGATAGGCTTTGGATTTTGAGTTATAATGAATTTGAATAAGATGTAATATAAATTTATATTGAAATTAACTTGAATATTGTTCAAACTTGGTTAACCTTAGAAGTTGCTAGTGTTTGTTTTGCAGGAACTACCAAAAGAGATGCTAAGGAGGTGCAAGGGTCACAAACTTGTCAAGGTAGAGAATTGTTGGAATGTCAAGCGTTGAAGAAATAAAAAGGAATCTGAGCTGTCCATTTTGTTGGGAAATCCACGACTGCTGTGTTTTCACTTTTGTTAGTGGAGGGGCAATAATGTAATTTATTTGTATCTATAAATAAGTAAATGAAATCAGCAGGGGCACAAGGGGTTTTTCAATTTTTTGGTTTGGGTAGCTTCAGAACATAAGGTTTTTTTTTTTTTTTTCTCAGTGAGAGAGCTTTTTCCAGCCACAGCCGCGAGAGTCTCCTTCCATAGCCGAGCGAGAGACACCTGCAGCCGACGGTTCCTTCAATCGCGCGGGAGAGTGGGCCGCACGAGAGAGGGAGACGGCTTGGGAGGGTGGTTCGGCGTTGGGGGGATCTCCAGCCTCCAGTGGAGGTTCACGCGCAGGTGCGAAGAGGGGCTTTCTTGGGTCGTTCTTGGGCTGATTTTCAGAGGAGATTGGTAAGACAAGAAAGGGTAAATATGTGTGTATTTGTATTTATTTCCGCCGATTTAATATAGTGTCTCCGAAGGTGAGTTCCTGTCGTGGAAGTAGGCCAATTTTTGGGCCGAACCACGTAAATGTGTTCTTGTGGATTGTAATTGTGGCATGTTTATATTTTACTGAATTTATTGTGACTTTACTGAATATTGGATTGGTGAACATATATTTTTCTTGATCAAGCTTAACATACACGCACTGTCACGACCTGCTCATTTTTCACATTTTTTTTATAATAATATCAACGTCATACATTCCAGCTCAGTAAGTCACCATCCACCTAAACTCGTGGGTACCAGTGATATAACAGAATATATATAGTAGAAGCCTAAGCAGCAGAAAGCATATAATCATATACATTTCATCATAACATGCATTACAACACCAGAGTTACTACAATCACTATATCTCTGTATATACATCCCAAAAATCATATCTAGGGACGTTCCCCGCAAAATCTAACTGTCCCTACAAAAACTTACCCTTCGAAAAGGGCAGCTAAACAATACTATATCAGCGAGGCTTTTCCCGCTCTCCTATTTGAGGCTCCTAAAAAGTTAATAAGATTTAGGGGTGAGACACCTCTCAGTAAGGGAAATAAACTAATACCAGTATGTGGCAACATGAGCATTTCGTGTTATACATATACCATACAAAACATATTCAGTACTGTTTCGTCAAATCTAGAAAACATATATATATATATATATATATATATATATCAACACATGGCAGAACATACTGCATTTGCATAAACATATCTCATCTTACATAATAATAATAACATAAAAACATCTTGGTAGGTTAGCTGGTTGTTGTCATGTATTACCCCCACATGACTGGGTTGTGTGGCCCGAAGGCGAGACCTGACAATGGTTGGCCGACCACTGCCAAGTCAAACATACAGTCTGTAAGTCCGATGGGCCTGCTTGACCTGGTCCATACACGAGGGGCGATCACACACACTTCTTAAAAAGCCATATTGACCATCCAATCTCACACCACTACGTATAACGGCGTTAACACAAATATCATGATCACGAAGACCATTGACACATAGCAACGGTATCGTGCAAGTGCTAGCCTAGACCAAGCCAACCAGGTTCTGATATCATATAACATATACTAAAACTGTGATACATAGATATCTCATATCATTTATTTTCACATCAATCATATCATTTTGCATATATACGTGCATCATGAAAATCATCGGCCTGTACACCGGTATTACATATTTTATCATAGGTTGGCCCATACACCGGCAAATCATAGCACAGTTCATACGCTGGCAAATCACATCCACATAGCATGACCCGTACGCCGGTAAATCATATCCACATAGCACGGCCCGTACGCCGGCAAATCATAACACAGCCCATACGTTGGCAAATCACAGTCACATAGTCTGGCCCGTACACCGGCAAAATATATAAAAATCTTGGCCCGTATGTTAGTTTTTCATCATAAAAATTCATATCATAAACACATTTCTATTTTCTATTTTTATTTCTATACAGTAAAAAATTATAAAAATGCGTATATTTATGTTGTTATTTTTCTATTTTTTTGTTGTTGATTTTTTAGCTTTTGGCGAAAAAATTGAAAATTAAAATTTGTAATCTTTTAGTTGTACTGACAAAAATTTTAATTTTCAAAAATAATTTTTTTTAAATTAAATCATTTATTTTATATATTTTAAATTAAAACTAAATTAAGTGATCATATGAATTTAAATATAATTAAAATAAAAATATACATTAATTCCAAATAATAATAATAAAGTCAATTACAACATATTTTTACTATTTTTCAAGTATCATGTCTAATAATTTTTTTTTTTACGAAATAAGTTTTGAAAGTATAACAATTAATTAAAATAATTGTAATAATTTTTTATTTTTATTTTTATTATAATATTTATTTAATGTGTATTCTTTATAAATTTATTATTTTAATTATATTTTTATAATATTATTTGATTAAGGATGAAAATGAGCATTTTTATTAAAATCTAAATTTATATTAGTTTTATAAATTTTAATCAAATGATTATTGATTGCTAATTTTTAATTTATTTTTATAATTTTTAGTTTTTATTTTTATAATTTTTTATAGCGATATTAAAGAGAAAAGTATTATTTATTTTTTTTCAAAAAGAAAAAATAAATTAATACGGCTGGTGGGTGGGAAAGGGACGGAATCGAAGATTGCAGTATATAAATGTATATATGTGGCCACTTCGGTACTCTAGCTTGCCTTCACCTCAAGAATTTCAGAAAACAAAAACCATTGAGAGAGAGAAAGAGAGAGGTCTGACTGTGACTTTAAACGGAGATGGAGACTCGGACGCTTTCTAGAATTGATCTCCAGTCCAAACCACCATTTCCTTTCTCCCTCAATGCACCTATGGATTTCCCGGACCTCTGCTCTCCGGTGTGCCGGAGCTCCGAAGTGCCTCAATCTCCAGCCCTAGATTCCCCTGAAACCGCTGTTGATTTCTTGAAATGCGCTACCTCCGAGAAGAACTATGTTTCGCTACCGTCGGACGAGTCATTTCCTGACGGCCACGGAATCGGCGGCCTCGAGTCTCCGAACCGTTTGACTTCCGACTCGAAGTCGACCGCTGCGATGAGCCCGACGGGTGGCGTCCTTGCGTTTCCTGTGTCGAGTACTGCAGCCGTGAAGCTGCAGAAGGTTTATAGGAGTTACCGTACCCGGCGCAGGTTAGCGGATTCCGCCGTGGTGGCCGAGGAGCTCTGGTGCGTATATGTTTTCTTACTCTTTGATACTTTCGTTCCATTTAATTTTTTTTTTTTTAAATTGTTGACTTTTGTTTTTGCGATGATTGCATTCTTTGAAACTAAGTGTGGCCTGATATTGAGTTTGAAGGTGGCAAGCGATTGACTTCGCTAGACTCAATCACAGTACTATTTCGTTCTTCAATTACGATAAACCGGAGACTGCGGCTTCGCGATTGAAGCGAGTAGGCTTGAACGCTTCAAAGGTACACATGACAGTTCTCATTTCTCGGTAGATTTTTTTTTTTTAATTCTGTTTTAAATATTTTGATACCATCTGAGGAAATGAGTTGATATACTTTTTCATGTTGATATGCCTTCCTCCTCCTGTGCTCGAAGGATTGCAGGCTACCTAATTTCTACCCCTCCCTCCTTCTTTCCGGTTTCTTTGTGTTCTGTGGTGTTGTTCTTCCTCTTATCTTGCGTAGCAAATAAATAAATAAATAAATAATAACGACAAATTTTGGCTTGAAGCCAAAAAATATGACTAAACGTGACGCCGATTTTGGACTCATTCACAGGTAGGGAAGGGATTGTCCAAAGATGCCAAAGCACGAAAATTGGCTTTTCAGCACTGGATTGAAGCTGTAAGTTTAACTCTTTCTAAATGATTTGTTGTTCACTGTGCATATTTTACTTTAGTTTTGATGGTTATGTGATGAATTGAATTTCTCTTTAGTTATATACTTATATCAATTCATTACTTAACATGCTCTTTAATTATTTCTTTTTGATTATTAATTTTTATTATTTATTTATTTTTTACTTCAGATTGATCCACGGCATCGATATGGGCATAACTTGCATAAATACTATGATGTGTGGTGTAAAACATATGCAGGCCAGCCGTTCTTCTACTGGTGAGAAACCCTTCTTGGAGGATTGTTATATAGCAACTTAAATGAGCCATGTCAAATATCCCCATGAGAGACTGTCGGAAAGATGATTTTGATTTCATTAGCTTTTGGCCTCTATTATTTTTTTTTAAAATTTTTTTTTCTTTTTTTGTTCTTATCCAAAGCCCTGGCTTCTGTTCAAGGCCCCTGTAATTGGCACTATATGCATAACTTATATGAAGAGAAGATAATGTGTTTATTACACTGTTCATTTATGGACTACCAAACTTTCTGCTGCCTAATTCTTGTTTTTGGCATGTGTTTCCTCTGCATCATTTGACTCTGCAATTTATTTCTGAAGAATTTGCAGCTCAACAAGATTGACATTTCCATCACTGTTATTTCTGCTTTTAGGCCAAAGCATTTAGATGCTGAGGGCTTTTATTTTTTAATTTCTGCAGGCTAGATATTGGAGATGGGAAAGAGGTTGATCTTGAAGAATGTCCAAGATCAAAGCTACGACAACAGTGCATTAAGTATCTTGGACCTGTATGTACTTATGTGACTTGAATTTGGGAGACAGTTTTAGCTGAAATGATTGTGCTTATTGCATTGCAGTTCAATTCCTAACGTAAGATTGTTATTTACAATTTAAGAGATTCTAACATGTCATTCTTCTCTTGTGGTTTATTTTTGCTGAAAATCAGCAAGAGAGAAAACTTTATGAATATGTCGTGGTCAAAGGGAAAATTGTCCACAAACAAACTGGACATCTTTTAGACACAAACCAAGATTCAGTAAAGGTCAAATGGATATTTTCTATGGACACCTCCAAGAAACTGTATGCTGGTGAGGTAAGAGTTGGAATAAACACAAACACCAATATGTTTGACAGTTTCTTCCTAATTTTTGGTTTCTCTTTTATTTTTCAGAAGTATTGATGTGTTGCTAATGATTTTCTTCAGAAAAAGAAAGGAAGATTCCATCATTCCAGCTTCCTTGCTGGGGGAGCTACTTTAGCTGCTGGTAGGCTTGTGGCAGATGAGGGAACACTTAAGGTAGGATTTCTTAAAGATCATTTACAGTCGTGCCCATAGTGGTTTTAGCTTAAATATTGAAATGAGCACATTATTGCTTCTGAGGCTGTATGAAGTGGTTATGTTTCTTTTCTTCTTGGGGATGCCTGTGGAGAACTTGCTATTCATGTTTACCAAGCTTATAAATGGCCCCTTGATCATCAAATTCCCAAATTAAAAGGTATTAACAACAATGCCAATCGCATTATCAGAAAATGTATCCATATATTGTCTTCCAATTTCAAAGGCGGTTATCCATTATTTGAAATATTTTCCAAAAAAGGAGGAATTTGTGATTTCATTTTCTGATCAACTGGAAGGCTAGGCTGGAGCTACAAAAAAGGGATAGCCCATCCCCAATCCCAAATCCCTCCCACCCGGTCCCAAGATTAGAACCTCATCCTCATTAGGTGCCTTCTGGTATTACAAATTGCCCAAATTCATTTAGTGTTGAGAAAAAATGAGTAGACAACTAAACAGTTTGAAAACAAATAGGCTGACTCAGGACTGAATTTCAGTTTCATGGCGTATCCAAATGGCCCCACCAGCAGGAGCTCCTGGAAGGCCATCGATGTATATATAATGCTTAATTAGTTGGAAAGTAAACTTGAAGTTGCATCCTTGCACCCACAGAGACCTGTTTAATGTTGTGGCTGTAACAAAGTTTAGTTGGAGTTTACTGTCCCTAAGCATCTGACCCTGATTTCTCTGATTTTTCAGTCAATCTCCCCATACAGTGGACATTACCGCCCAACTGAAGACAGCCTTGGCAGTTTTGTGTCATTCCTCGAGGAAAATGGAGTCAACATGGATGAAGTTCAGGTATTCCCTCCCCAAAAAAAAAAAATTTAACTGCATTATCTCTCATTTCTCATCTTAAAATGTGTGGTTTCCATAGGGCTATTGAGGAAAGTACCCTGAACTTCGTGATACTTGGGCTTCTATCTAAATGTTTTGAACCTGTCATGCAAGCATTCCTTTTTCTGTTCCTGTTGCTTATAGCTTCTGTGTTCATGTTTGGTTTCTAGATATTAACGGCAAATGAAGATTACGACAACTATGAAGAAGGCAAATTGAATGCAAGTGAAACCGCGACAAAATTAGAACTGCAACATGAAAGGACCAAAGAAGAAGAAGAAACAGACCCATCCCCACAACTGGCCAAAGCTTCCGAAACCCAAACCAAAACCGAAACTGAAACCAGAAGCACATACAAAAGGACTTTATCCGGTGGGCTTCAGAGCCCCAAAGCTGAGGTGCCCAAGAATGCAATACTGCAGAGGATCAATTCGAAGAAGGCAGCAAGCTCATACCAGCTGGGACATCAACTTACAATGAAATGGTCAACGGGGGCTGGCCCAAGAATCGGCTGCGTGGCCGATTACCCTAAAGAATTGAGGATACAGGCACTGGAGTTTGTGAACCTCTCCCCAAGAGCTCAACTCTCGCCGCCATCGGGCTGTGGGTGGAACAGTACTGGCAGTCTTGCATCACCTTCAGCTCTTCCGGGGGTGGATAATGTTGCTGCAGCTGGTGTCTGACCTTCCCCCTCACTCTGCAATTTCTCATGCTTCCAGTCGTGTGGAAGCTTAGGTGAATAATAGTAAATTTCTCAAAGCCTTTTTGGATCTTCAGAATGCAAGTGGCATTACCTTTCGGCTAGTTAGTAATTACATATAGTATCTAGAAATAATGACCGTAACATCTAGAAATTAGGTCATTAGCTTTCTCCCAATCTCTTGAAGTTGTGTTAGGAGGTTGCAATTGCTTGCGACTAATAAAATTTGACCTTTTTTCCTTCCAAAAGAGGAAAGGAGACCTCCGAAGCTTTGTGGTCCTTGTGAAGAAAACAGTGGGATTCCCATTCCCCTTCTAAAACCATGAATGGTTGAATGCCTTGGGTTGTCTCTCAGGAGTCAATTTCTCAATTGTTTCACAAAATTAATGCTTGTGAGATGTTTGAGCATACCAACTAGTAGATATGGACGGCCATTGATTTTAATTCCAATTATGATTACAAATAAGGTTAAGAAATTAAAAGATGGTAAATGTATTAGTGAGTTTTTGAATTATAATAATCAGACTTATGTTTAAAAGTCAAATTATCAATTCAAGTACCCTAAAAATCATAAAGGAAAATAATGCAGATCACAAGCCTCACAGGCGTGGCAATAAAAGGGAGAGGAGAAGGGATTGGTAAACCGGGGCGTGATGATGAACAAAAACATGATTAATTTGAAAATGATACAAATCAATGTCGGGCTTTTATTCAAGTCAAACAACGCGCTGAGAACACTAGAAAGCAATAGTCATTGACATTAGGGTTGTAAAAAAATATTTTAAAATTGATCCGATCTTAAAATGTGATCCCTATCAAACCAAAGTTTTGGTTAATTAATTTGTTTTACTTGGCTTCAATTCTTTTGTTTTTTTTTTTTATGTACTTGGCTTCAATTCTTTTTATTTATTTATTTATTTATGGTTTTTAGTTATTGATTTGATTTAATTTTTTATGTTCATGAATCCATGATTACCCAAACCAAACTCATATATCTATTTATTTACAATATATAATATTTTTAGGTGATTAGTTTATTTAAATAAATTGTACATCTTAGTAAAAATATTTCATTTTTCTTTTTAAAAAATTATCATAGTTACCGTGAGTTAACTGGACCATCGTTTAATCAAAAGGTTCAAATCGATTTTGTTATTGAACCGAAACCATGAAGTTCGATTCAGATAACCAAGCCATGAGCATCCTTTAATTGCCATTGTGAGCTTGGTATAGGAGATGAGCTTCCATTATACCCCTGCCCTTGTTTTTGCATTTGCATTTGCATTTGCATCTCTAGGGATGTCATATTAGGTCAACGTTCAAAAAGATTAGTCAGCAAAAAATTGAAACCGAATTGATTGTTGGGATTTTGGGTTTGTTTGAGAGCGGTGAGTGGACAAGAAAACTGTGGGCCTGATGGGGCCCAAGTTGGAAAGACTAATGTGTGGCCCAAAACTTGAACCACAAGCCCATTGTTCCACTATGCACCGACTGAATTCAAAAAGTCAAAAAATAAAAAATAAAAAATAAATTAAACATTAAACCCTTGTTAGGACCACCTATCTTATGTCATGAAAATAATTTTCCTTGGATCAGGTACTTAACCATTTTTTATAAACTTAATTTCTTATTAAAAGTATTGAATCAGAAGAAACAATTTAGTGCTTACTTAAATTCTAGCGTTCTCCAAGGTGAAATTATTTGTTGCTGCATTTTATGTTGAACATATTTATAATCCTTATAATTATAAATTGTTGTAAACCACTGCATCAATTTTCTTCAAAATATTACATTATTATGTATGAAGTTAAAATCAATAAATAGATTAATAAGAACTATTCATGGGTTTTTGACCTTAATCAAAATCAAGATAAAAAAATTTACACAGAAGTTGAAAAGATCAAAATGAAACCTCTCAAAAATACAAATTTTAAAGGACAAATTGAGGGTCCATTCAACAAGTTTTCTTACATTCAAACACTAAGATTATTATTATTATTATTATAGAGTGCATGCTGATTTTGAAACCTCAATCTTTAAATGCGATCAAGCAAAATTTTGTAGAAGGATTTTTAACATCCCATTGGAGTTACAGAGAAAAACAAGTAGGAGAAGATGCAAGCTATAGCATGTCTCCTAAAATTCAATGGAAAAGAATAGTGAAATTGATAAAATTATGTTAATACAAAGAATATTATTTTTAGAGAGCTAGGTATACTCCTTTTCCAAAAACAATTGAAGAAATTTAAAAAGCAAGATTAAAAAATACAAAAAATAAAAACAAAAACAAAAAATTAGTAACAGAAACTAAAAATTAGAAATCAACAACTTGTTTGGTTAGCATATATAAAATTATTACAAATTAAAATCTTAATTAAAAAAAGCTCTTGTTCATCCTTAAATAAATAAAAATATTATAAAAATGTGATTAAAATAATAAAATTGCAAATAATACACATTAAAAATTACTATAATAAAAAATTTTATAATTATTTTACTTAATTGTCCTACTTTCAAATTTTACTTTACCATAAAATTTGTTTGGACATGATGATTGAAAAATAGTAAAAGTATTTTGTATTTGACTTTTATTATTATTATTATCATTATTATTATTATTATTATTTTGGAGCGTATGTGTAACGCCCTGAACCCGCAAGTGGGGCTTGAGGTGTTATGTGTTCCTTCCTCCTATTTCTGATACCACAATCATCATGCATGCATCGGAATTAATTATACATCATCAATTAAAATACCAGAGTACTGTACACAACAAAAAAGGGTATATCCATTCTACCATATTACATATCCAGAACTATAAAACATAACCAAAATGCATATGAGTTTCTACAGTTACTCACGCTATGTCTATCAACCCTACTCTGGAGCTTTCTAAGATCGACCACCAAAAGATCCTGAAAAAGATGAGTTGTATATTGGGGTGAGATATTTTTCCGTAAGATGGAATAGATTATTATTAGTGCGTGACTATCATGAGTTTAGTGTATACAAAATAAAACCATTTGTTAATCAATAACAACTGTTAATACATTTATAGACTATACTCACACATACATCATTATTTATAAGCGAGAGTTCCCGAGAATTTGGGAGATTACAAGCCCATAACATGTAACGCTCCTTTACTCTTATATCTTTTATAATCTTGCCCATTTAACTTGGGCGTGGCTACAACTAATGCCTATCAGGACACTCGTCTTACTCAACAAGCCCTCGGACGGAGAGTTTACTTTGCCCCAATCACATGTAATGTCATAATATAAAATACATTTAATAATTTACTATAAATAACTTTCACATGAAAACTATAACTTACACTTATATAAATACTATAAACTGTAAGTTGTTAATACTTTTGCAGCTATAAGTTGTGTACTATAAATACTTTGCAACTATACTCTGTGAACTGTAACCTCTAGAATACTCTACTATGTTATACTCTGTTTTCATGTACTCCATTCTATTATACTCCAGTTAAATCTACAAATATGAATATAAGAACTCACCCCCGAATGGATAAACGACATGCTTCCCTCCATGATGGGTTGTGCGGCCCATAAGTTGGACTTAACCCTGGCCGGCCTGCCACCAGGCTAAGTCAACTATATTGTATGTCTGCTAGTACGAATGACCATCTCATAGCTGGTTTAGACTCCAAGTGGGAACTTTACACTTCACTGGCCCAATCAACTATTCAATATTAACACTCTTTCTCAGAGATGAGTGGTTGCACTAAGCTTTTCATTACTGTAACTGCGGTACCGAGCGTTTTATGGTCCATCAGAGTTCTTAAACCATACTTTGCAATTTAATAAAACTACCCGTGGTCTATATGCCACTATAAACAATTACTATACATGCAGTGTTTTGAACCATTCCAGAAAATAATTTAACACCAACACAAATTCCAATATACGGTTATATCAAACTATAAACTCATAATTTTAATTAAACAATAATCCTCTGCCTCATGCCACACGATTTGAGTGTTTCTCATAATTATATAAATTACTGGAAAATCTGTCGTTCTATACTCAATATCTATTTTATCGAAAACACAGGTTTAATCATCTCCACAATTTATCAAACTCAAAATATGTATTTAAAGGAAAAATGGAGATAACCAACCCTACTCACTTTAATTCTTTACAAAATACGTATAATAAACCAAACCAATAATTTTAACCGGTCAAATCATTCAAAAAATTCACTACAATAATCCAGAAATCAAATACTTTAATTCAATCGGTTAAACTTTGAAATACAATTATTATAAAACTCCTAAGCTCACAAACGCCAGTTTAATCAACTCATAATATTAATAATAATAATCCAAAATTCAATTTTCATATGTCAGAATATTCAGAAAAACATGTATATAATTTTTGTAATCTTATATTACAATTTAATCGGTTAATTTATAAAAATTCCTGACATGATTTATTCTCCTTATCTTATCCCAGAAGTGGTGCCTATGACGCTCCCATGACAAATCCACTTCGGTTAAAATGTTGGTGGTCGAATTTGGAACCCAAGAGTATTTTCCGTTCTTCGATCGATGCACGTTTGACTGAGGAAATCGAGGAGAGAGGAAGTGAGGGCGTGAGGAGAGAGAGAGAGTGAGAGAGAATTCGTCGGGGGGGGGGGGATTCTGTTTCTTCTTGAAGCTCAGAAGCTTCAGGAAGATATATATATATATAAAATATTATATTATATTATATTATTTAATTAATAATTATTAATTAATTATTTTTTAATATTTTTATTTTTATATAATTTTTTTCCTGAGTTACTACATTCTCTCCTCCTTAAAAAAAATTTCGTTCTTGAAATTTGTGAACCTATAATTCTACATATATTCTACTATTAATGAACCAACCCCATATCATGCATTTTAGTATACTTCACAACTGTAAATAAATACATTAATCTAGAACCAAAAATTACCATTGCTTGCCTTATACCATAAACATATCACCTGCTCCTGCGCCACGAGCAATATCTGTGTTAGTTGGGATCAGTGTATACACACACGCTTGGCCGCCTCGGGGTGCCTAATTGTCCCCCCGATTATGATCAAAAGAAGGTGCATTAATTGGCAGCCCACGACAATATCGTATGATGTGACCTGACCTACTGGGGGAATAATGGCAGCCCACGACAATATCGTGCGATGTGACCTGACCTACAGCACCGATAACAGTTCGCACTCCCAACCCGACAGTCACCCCGATGCCTTTTGTTACATCTATGCCATAGAGGGTGCAACGAATGATCCTGATAGCCTCGATCCCTTATCTCCTGCCTCTGGCCCATGTTGTCCCTATCTCTCCTCCATGAACCCTGACTAGCTTTGGTGGGGAAACCTAAAGGTATGAGCCTCTTCTTCTGCTCTGACAGCTCTATACTGCCCTGCAAGCTCTTCTCCAGTACTGTGGTCTTATCCACCAATTCTGAGAAGTTTTAGACTTGGAACCCCACCATCTGCTCATAGATCCTTCGTCATAGGCTTGTTTCAAACTTTCTCGCCTTCCTCGCCTTATCCAGAATCATGTGTGGGGCAAAGCGTGACAGTTCGACAAACTTGGCTGTGTATTCTCTAACGGTCAAGCTCCCCTGAGTCAGACTAGTAAACTCCTCAGCCTTGTTTTCTATGATGGATGAGGGGAAGTGCTGGTCAAAGAATAGCTCCTTGAATCGGTCCCATGTCCGTGTCACTGGTACTAACCTCTGTCCCTCGAGCAGCTTCATAGAAAGCCACCAACATTTTTCCTCTCCCATCATTTTAAATGTGGCGTAAAGGACCTTCTCCTCGTCAGTGCAACAGAGTACCGCCATTATCTTCTCGATTTTCTAAACCTAGTTCTTTGCAGCTATTGGGTCAAGTCCTCTTGGAAAAGTAGGAGGGTTCAGGCGAGTAAACTGCTTGATGTTGCAGCCCCTGGTTTGCTAGTGGGCAATTCTGCTCTCTAGGGTTCTGCCTTATCTCTTTCCTAACTTGCTGAGCTATACCTCGCAACAATGTACAGGTATCAAGGTCATCCTCGCTGGAATCTATCCTGAAGATAGGACAGAAAAGAATTTAGAGTTCCAATATCATAACCTAATCGTTGCAAACATTAATCTAATCCAACATACATCCAAGTTCTCAATTTAAGGACCAGTCTCACTGCTCAGAAATGAAACCATTTAGGGTTTGCCATAGCTTTTCTAAAACTGTCGACTGCTTTAGAAAAATCACAGAAAGCCATCAACGTACTTCCGCTTCCAGACTACAAGACAAAATCCTATACCTCTCAACACCTAGCCTACCCATTTCCTATTCTCATTGTCATCTGTTTCCTATACTTTGGTAATAATCATCCCTAAAGTCTTCAGAACCTAACAACCTAAAGTTTTGATACCACTATGTAACGCCCCGAACCCGCAAGTGGGGCCCGGGGTATTATGTGTTCCTCCACCTATCTTTGATACCACAGTCATCATGCATGCAGTAGAATTAATTATACATCGTCAATTAAAATACTAGAGTACTATACTATACAACCAAAAAGGGTATATCCATTCCACCATATTACATATCCAAAACTATAAAACATCACCAAAATACATCTAAGTTTCTACAACCACTCACACTATGTTATACTATCAAACCCGCTCTGGAGCTTTCTAAGATCAACCACCAGAAGATCTTGAAAAAGGTAAGTTGTATATTGGGGTGAGACACTTCTCAGTAAGAAGGAATAGAGTATTATCAGTGTGTGACTGTCATGAGTTTAGTGTATACAAAATATAATCATTTGTTAATCAATAACAACAATTGTTAATACATTTATAGACTATACTCACACATATATCATTATTTATAAGCGAGAGTTCCTGAGAATTGGGGAGATTATAAGCCCATAACATGTAACTACCCTTTCCTCTGATATCTTATATAACCTTGCCCATTTAACTTGGGCGTGACTACAATCGATGCCTATCAAGGCACTCGCCTTACTCAGTAAGCCCTTGAGCGGAGAGTTTACTTCGCCCCAATCACATGTAATGCCACAGTACAAAATGCATTTAATACTTTACTATAAATAACTTTCACATGAAAACTATAACTCAAACCTATATAAATACTATAAATTGTAAGTTGTTAATACTTTTACAACTATAAGTTGTGTACTATAAATACTTTGCAACTATACTATGTGAACTGTAACCTCTAGAATACTTTGCTCTGTTATACTCTGTTTTCATATACTCTACTCTATTATAGTCTGGTTAAATCTACAAATATGAATATAAGAACTCACCTCCGAATGGATAAACAACATACTTCCCCCCATGACGAGTTATGCGGCCCGTAGGCTGGACTTAGCCCTGGTCGGCCTGCCACTACGCTAAATCAACTAATACTTGTATGTCTGCTAGTACGAATGACCATCCCATAGCTCGTCTAGACTCTAGGTGGGAATTTTACACTTCACTGGCCCAATCGACTAATCAATACCAACACTCTCACTCAGATACGTGTGTTGCACTAAATTATTCATTACTGTAGCTATGGTACCGAGCGTTCTATGGTCCATTGGAGTTCCTAAACCATACTTTGCAATTTAATAAAATTACCTGTGGTCTATACGCCACTATAAGCAGTTACTATACATGCATTGTTTTCAACCATTTCAGAAAATAATATAACACCAACACAATTCTAGTATATCGTTATATCAAACTATAAACTCATAATTTTAATTAAACAATAATACTCTGCCTCATGCCACACGATTTGAGTGTTTCTCATAATTATATAAACTACTGGAAAACCGATCATTCTATACTCAATATCTGTTTTACCGAAAAACACAGGTTTAATCATCTCCACAATTTATCAAACTCAAAATGTGTATTTAAAGGAAAAACAGAGATAACCAATCCTAATCACTTTAATTTTGTCAAAATCCACTACAATAATCCAGAAATCAAATACTTTAATTCAATCGGTTAAACTTTGAAATACAATTATTATAAAATTCCTAGGCTCACAAACACCAGTTTAATCAACTCATAATAATAATAATAATAATAATAATAATAATAATAATAATCCAAAATTCAATTTTCACATGCCAGAATATTCAAAAAAACATGTATATAATTCATGTAATCTCATATTACAATTTAATCGGTTAATTTATAAAAATTCCTGACATAATCTATTTCCCTTACCTTATCCCAAGAGAGGTGCCTACGACGCTCTTACGACAAATCCACTCCGGTTAAAATGTTGGTGGTCGAATTTGGAATCCATGGGTATTTTCCGTTTTTCGATTGGTGCACATTTGACCGAGAAAATCGAGGAGAGAGGAAGTGAGAGCGTGAGGAGAGAGAGAGAGAGAGTGAGAGAGAATTCGGTGGTGGGGAAGCTTCAGGAAGATATATATATATATATATATAATATTATATTATTATATTATATTAATATATTATTATATTATATTATATTATAAATTTTGTTATTATTAGTATTATTATTTATTAATTAATTTTAATTTTTTAATTTTAATTTTAATTTAAATCTTTTTCTCAGGTTACTATAGTATGTTAATTTTTTATTTTAATTATCTTTAAATTCATGTGATTAAATAATTTGTATTTTAATTTAAAAGGGTATAAAATGAATAATTTAATCCAAAAATATTATTTTTGGATATTACAATTTTTGACAATAGATTGTTAAAATAATTGAAAACCATAAATTTTAGTTTTCAATTTTTTGGTAAATAGTTTAAAACTACAACAAAAAGAGAAAATTAACTACATAAACAAAGACCTTTCTATAATCTATTTTTTCATTGTAGAGAAACAAACACAGAAAACTGAAATAACAATGATACCAAACATACCCTTAGTTATTGGGAAAAGAGTTTATCTAGGAAAGTTTTCTGCAATATATATGAACTATGTTAAGGTCAGTGATGGTTACTCTATGCTAGTTATATAGTCAAAAGTTGCACCGTGTCATTATGGCCAAGGACTTTCGACTTTGGCTCCTAATCGTAATATTGGACAATGCAAGAGATCCCTTAAACATTAGACTTCTAACTCTTTGCCCTCCAAGAAATTTATGTTTGTAAGAACCCGAACCATGATGTATGGATTAATTATATAAAAGAAGGGTAAATTGGTAATTGAGCAGAGTTCGTCAACGAAGTCTAGGTGCTGCTCGTCGACGAAATGCAGAGGCTCATCGACGAGGAGAAGCTGAGGGATTTCAGGAAACCGGTAATATTAGGTTCGTCGACGAGCTATTTATATGGCCTCGTCGACGAGGACGTCATTCGTCGATGAGGGCGGTCGAGTCAAAGGGGTAATAAATATCAGTTTCCTTACTTCCAAGTTAAGTAATCTCAAAAATCCTCTCCCTCTCTATTTAGAGCTTGTAGGCCACTCTATCTCTCTAGATTTCTTCGTCGTTCGTCGCTTGATTCGTAAATCCTCATTATCACGTAGATTAGGGAAGGATTCTCTACAAAACCTCTGGATCGGAAACTCGTTCCGGGCATTTTCGGGTTTTGGCATAAAATCGAGAGAAGGCTCGATTTAATTTTCTAATCCGGTTGTTTGGTAGAGAATGAAGTTGTGAATATATTTTGTACTGTATTTTGTAGGTTTTGAGAACTCGATTCACTGTTTAGGAGCTGTAGAGTTCGAGATTGGTCTTTTGGGGGAAAGGTAAGGGGATTTAGTTTATGTCGGTTATTTTTGAAATTAGACTCGGTGGAACTGTGGTCCATGGTCCTGTGTGCATTTTGATTACTCATTTAGGGGGATCTAACGGGTAAAACTATGGGTTTTTTCATGATTACAGTTTTGGAAAAAGGGGGTTTTGGGTTGCATCCCTGGTTTTGTTGGAAAAATTGTATGTATATGATGATTTATACTGTGTAATGGTCGTGCTTTGACTTTATTTAAACTGTATATGTTTGGAAAATCATAATTTTAGATTACCAAGTGGGTGTGGTATGTTTGGTTATATGAGCATGCATAGTTGTGTTTTGTGGAATGCAATTGGAACTGGGTTCTGAGTTGTTCTAGGTACGGAGAGTGTCCGGCTCTATATCTGTGGGCGTATGAAATCGCTAAGCCATGTTTGGCAAGAGTGTTCAACTCTATATTCGAGGGCGTGAGTCTTACTGACTGATCACCGAAGGGTGTGGATCCACTAGTTTGCGCCGGTATGATGCCATGGGAGCCTGAGGCTACGCCATGTGCTAGTGGCGCCGTGTATCGTGAATAGGCTGCGAGCTGACGTCGGGTATCGCAAGACGGCTTCAGGCCAAAGGGTGTGACGACACCAGGTTGCTTGATCATGTGTGTGTGTGTTTGTATGCACTGCTATGAAATTAGTACTGGAACTGCATTTAACTGCGTATGTGGTGTGTATCATGATAACACTCAAATGCCACACACTGATATAACCTGTATTCTTCTTTGCTGAGATGTGTCTCACCCCTGCTGTACGTACATATTTTACAGGTCCTTCGAGTAACCAGAACTAGCGTCCTGGTGTTGGGAGCATAGTAGCCGATGTACTGCGTGTAGCGCTTGGGTAAGTGCTAGGACTTTTGTTTTACGGGTTTTCGTTTTGGGGTATGTTTGGCACTTGTATGTATGTTTGGTATGTATGGAGGCTGGACTCCATGTTTGTATAGACTCTAGTATGATACTGTATATGTATAAAAGACCTTTTTTCCGTCGTGTACCTGGTTGTATGTGGATGCGTATAGGGTGCCTGGAAACCCCACGGGGTCGGACCCTCATTCATCGTGCTATATCATTGATATTTGTATGATACAGGGACAGGGTAGGTTACTTATTCACCCTCGGGTCCCATTTCCGAGTTTGGGGCGTGACAGTTTGGTATCAGAGCTAACCAGGTTGTTAGGTCTTGTAGACTTGGTTAGGTGTAGCTATGTGTACATACCAAAGTATAGGAGGAAGGAAATGGGTAGAGTAGGTTGAGGGTTGTTTTGTTTTTAAACCGGGACTCGTTGGCGGTATTCCATGTTTTTCCTGGAATGACGATTTCAGTAAAAGTAGGGTAGACCATTGATGACTTTTGTGTTGGTGTGATAGGACAGACCTAGGCCTATGAGATGGTAGTTAACATGATTGTGTATCAATTATTGTGTTAACTGTACGTGATATAGGAGTCCTAACCGATTCCTATTCTGTTTCAGAATGGTGCCCAAGGATAATAACTTGGGGAGTAGCTCCGAGGAGACTGTGAGTGATGAGTCTCCGTTAGTGCCTCGAGGTTTGATGAGGCAGGTCATGCGTAAAATTGGCCAGAGTGTCAGGAGATGCGAACACTCTTCTACTACTGCGGGGTGTACCATCGAGAGGTTCACACGCATGCACCTATCAACGTTTGCAGGGGGACCCAACTTGATTATAGCGAAGGACTGGGTCGAAAAGATCGAGAGGATTCTGGAGGTCCTCCACTGTATAGATGAGCAAAGAGTCCTATACACTACCTTCCAGCTATCTGGGGAGGCGAGGCGTTGGTGGACTATCGTAAGTCTGCTATAGAAGCAGAGAGCTGACGTCTCTGAGATGTCTTGGAGCCGTTTCAAGGAGGTTCTCTTCGAGAGATACTTCCTAGCCTCCACTCGCGATGCGAAGGCATATGAGTTTTCTACTCTATCGCAGGGAGATATGATGCTGCAAGGTATGCTACTCGGTATATAGAGCTATCTCGCTTCGTGCCATGTTTGATCTCGAGCGAGTATTAGAAGACTCGGAGATTTGAGAAGGGTTTGAGGAAGGATATCCACAGGTTAGTGGGTATGCTTCTGATCCACGAGTTCTCGATTTTGGTGGATAAGGCCACGGTGATCGAGATCGGCATCCAAGAGGATGAGGTGGAGTTTGCGATAGAGTTGCTGCCTAGCAAGGCACCGATCTCTAAAGCTTCATACCGAATGGCTCCAGCGGAACTTCAGGAATTGAAGGAGCAGTTGTAGGAATTACTGGACAAGGGCTTCATTCGACTGAGTGTTTCGCCCTGAGGATCTCCAATATTGTTTGTGAAGAAGAAGGACGGGTCGATGCGTATGTGCATTGATTACCGTGAGATTAATAAGGCGACGGTGAAGAATCGTTACCCTTTGCCTCGTATTGATGATCTCTTTGACCAATTGCAGGGGATGCATGTCTTTTCAAAGATCGACCTACGGTCAGGGTATCATCAGGTGAGGGTCAGATATGAGGATGTAGCAAATACTGCTTTCCATACCAGGTATGGCCACTACGAGTTCTTAGTCATGCCTTTTGGGCTGATGAATGCTCCAGCAGTGTTCATGGATCTGATGAACAGGGTTTTCCATGAGTACCTGTACTAGTTCATAGTGGTATTTATTGATGATATTCTGGTATACTCGAGGAGTTCGGAAAAGCATGAGAGTCATATGAGGTTAGTATTACAGATTTTGCAGGAGAAGGAGTTGTATGCTAAACTGAAGAAGTGTGAATTTTGGTTGAATCAAGTCACATTCTTAGGCCACGTGGTGACTGGTGATGGCATCTCAGTTGATCCTAGCAAGATTAAAGCGGTGGTCGACTTGGTGAGACCGAAAAGTGTGCAGGAGGTTCGGAGTTTTCTAGGACTGGCGGGTTACTATCGTCGGTTCGTAGATGGTTTCTCTAAATTGTCTCGGCGTTTGACACGTTTGACCAGGAAGGGGGTGAAGTTTGAATGGACCAGTGATTGCAAGCAGTGCTTTCTTGAGTTGAAGTACCAGTTGGTTACTACTCCAGTTTTGACCATTCCTTTAAGGGATGGCGGATTTGTGATTTATAGCAACGCGTCTTTGAAAGGTTTGGGATGTGTGTTTATGCAACAGGGTAAGGTAGTAGCGTATGCTTCTTGGCAACTAAAGGAATACGAGAAGAATTACCCTACACATGATTTGGAGTTGGCTGCTATTGTATATGCACTAAAGATCTGGTGATACTATTTGTATGGTGTGCAATGCGAGATTTTCACTAATCACAAAAGCCTCAGGTACTTTTTCACGCAGAAGGAGTTGAATATGAGGCAGAGACGATGGCTTGAGTTGATTAAGGTCTACGATTGCACCATCAGTTATCACCCGGGGAAAGCTAATGTGGTGGCTGATGTGTTGAGTCGGAAGTCAGATTATGCGGCAGTATCTGCAGTTGTAGCTCAGCATCATATCAGACGGGATCTAGAGAGCTTTGGTACCGAGTTGGTGTTGGGTGATCATCAGGCTTGTATTGCTAGTTTGGTGGTCCAACTGACTTTGTTTGAGCGTATTAAAGTTGTGCAGGCTAGAGATGCGGAGTTGGTTGAAACTGTGGAGAAAGTGCAACAGGGTTTGGCTACGGAGTTCAACATCTTCGAGGGAGGTGTGTTGAGATTTGGAACTAGGCTATGTGTTCCGAATGATGACGAGATCAAAAGGAAAATTCTGGAGGAAGCGCATCGTTCTTTGTATACGGTACATCCTGGTAGCACGAAGATGTATCATGACTTGTGCGAGACCTTCTGGTGGTCTGGTATGAAGAGGCAGATTGCTCAGTTCTTAGAGCAGTGTCTGATGTGTTAAATCGAGACCCAAGGTTTACCTCTCGTTTCTGGAAGAGCTTACAGGAAGCATTGGGGATGAAACTTACTTTTAGTACAGCATTCCACCCCTAGACAAATGGATAGTTGGAGAGAACAATACAGATCTTGGAGGATATGCTATGGGCTTACGTGCTAGACTTTGGTGGTACCTGGTTATAATTTATGTCACTTGTAGAGTTTGCCTATAACAATAGCTTCTAGGCTAGTATTGAGATGGCACCGTTCGAGGCTTTGTATGGTCGGAGGTGTCAATCTCCTCTGTATTGGGACGAGGTTGGTGAATGTCAGGTGTTAGGACTTGAAGTTATTCAGCAGGCATCTGAGAAGGTGGGTTTGATCCGGGATAGGATTAAATCGACTCAGAGTCGGCAGAAGAGTTACGCTGATGTTCACTGCCGTAAATTGGAATTTGAGGTGGGGGTAAGGTATTTCTGCGAATCGCTCCGATGAAAGGAGTGATGATATTTGGGAAGAAAGGCAAGCTGAGCTCAAGACATATTGGACCATTCGAGATTCTTGTGCGAGTGGGTCTGGTAGCCTACAAAATTGCACTACCCCCAGCACTCTCGAGGGTTCACGATGTGTTTCACGTATCCTTGTTAAGGAGGTACGTGCTAGATCCTTTGCATGTCATTAGTTACGAGGACTTGGAAATTGGGGATACTTTAGTGTACGAAGAGTTACCTGTTCAGGTTCTGGACCGTAAAGTTCAAAAGCTTCGCACCAAAGAAATACCGTTAGTAAAGGTATTGTGGCGAAACCACGAGGTCAAGGAAGCTTCTTGGGAACTGGAAACGGAGATACGCCGGAAGTATCCACAATTGTTCTAGTGCATGCGTATTACCTTACTTTGTATGGAATAGGTGGTTAGTCTTTGGGAGTGTGTGTATTTGTGAACTCCTATGACGATACGTGTATGTAACCACGGTATTCTTCCACCATAAGTGAGGGTATACATGTATGTATTGTGATGGGGCTGCGTATAAATGGCCGCCGGTTCTTCTTAGAGTATGTATGTATTTAGTAGTATAAATGAGTTCGTAATGAGAAATTGCAAATTTCGAGGACGAAATTTTTGTAAAGAGGGGAGGTTGTAAGAACTCGAACCGTGATGTATGGATTAATTATATAAAAGAAGGGTAAATTGGTAATTGAGAAGAGTTCGTCGATGAAGCCAGAGTTCATCGATGAAGTCTACGTGCTACTCGTCGACGAAATGTAGAGGCTCGTCGACAAGGAGAAGCTGAGGGATTTCAGAAAACCGGTAATATCAGGTTCATCGACGAGGTCCTTGTCTCATCAACAAGCTACCTATAAGGCCTCGTCGACGAGGACGCCATTTGTCAACGAGGATGACTAAGTCAAAGGGGTTATAAATATCAGTTTCCTTACTTCCAAGCTAAGTAATCTCAAAAATCCTCTCCCTCTCTTTCTAGAACTTGTAGGCCACTCTCTCTCTCTAGATTTCTTCTTCGTTCGTCGTCTGATTCGTAAATTCGATGTTACCGCATAGATCAAGGAAGGATTCTCTACAAAACCTATGGATCGGAAACTCGTTCCGGGCATTTTCGAGTTTTGGTGTAAAATCAAGGTAAGGCTCGGTTTTCTTTTCTAATCCGGTTGTTTGGTAGAGAACGGAGTCGTGAGTATATTTTGTACTGTGTTATGTAGGTTTTGAGAACTCGGTTCGCTGTTTAGGAGCCGTAGAGTTCGGGATTGGTCTTTTGGGGGAAAGGTAAGGGGATTTAGTTTATGTAAGTTATTTTTGAAATCGAACTCTGTGGAACTGTGGTCCACTGTCCTGTGTGCGTTTTGATTACTCATTTGGGGGGGTATAACGGGTAAAACTATGAGTTTTTCATGATTATATTTTTGGAAAAAAGAGGATATTGGGTTGCATCCCTGGTTTTGTTGGAAAAACCGTATGTATATGATGATTTATACTTGTTGGAAAAACCGTATGTATATGATGATTTATACTATGTAATAGGGATGACCGTGCCTTTACTTTATTTAAACTGTATATGTTTGGAAAACCATAATTTTATATTACCAAATGGGTGTGGTATGTTTGGTTATATGAGCATGCACAATTGTGTTTTGTGGAATGCAATTGGAACTGGGTTCTGAGTTGTTCCAGGTACTGAGAGTGTCCGGCTCTATATCCATGGGTGTATGAAATCGCTAGGCCATGTTTGGTAAGAGTGTCCGACTCTATATCTGAGGGCGCAAGCCTTACCGGCTGATCACCGAAGGGTGTGGATCCACCAGTTTGCGCCAGTACGATGCCATGGGAGCCTGGGGCTACGCCATATGCCGGTAGTGCCGTGTATTGTGGGTCGGCTGCGAGTTGACGCCAGGTATCGCGGGCCGGCTTCGGGCCGAAGGGTGTGACCACCGGGTTGCTTAATCATGTGTGTGTGTGTGCTTGTATGCATTGCTGTGAAATTAGTACTAGAACTTCATTTAACTGTGTATATGTTGTGTATCATGATAAAACTCGAATGCCACACACCGATATAACATGTATTCTTCCTTACTGAGATATGTCTCACTCCTACTGTATGTACATATTTTATAGTTCCTTCGAGTAACCGGAACTAGCGTCCTGGTGTTGGGAGCGTAGTGGCCGGTGTACTACGAGTAGCGCTTGGGTAAGTGCTAGGACTTTTGTTTGACGGGTTGCTATTTTGGGGTATGTTTGGCACCCGGATGTACGTTTGGTATGTATGGAGCCTGGACTCCATTTTTGTATAGACTTTGGTATGATACTGTATATGTATAGAAAGACCTTTTTTCTGTTGTGTACTTGGTTGTATGTGGATGCGTATAGGGTTCCTGGAAAACCCACGAGGTCAGACCCTCATTCATTGTGTTGTATCATTGATATTTGTATGATACAGGGGCAGGTTAGGTTACTTATTCACCCTCGGGTCCTATTTCCAGGTTCGGGGCGTGACAGTGTTGCTTTATCAAACTCTATGTTTTTTTTTTTTTTCCCTTTTTGATCTTATTACTCTAAGGAAATCTTATGTTACCTTTAAGTTTCAGAAGGCTTAGTATGTTAAGATTGTAGGTGTGGAGTCGTCGACAGCAACACCAACCCAGCCGCATTCGTTAACATTGGAGACTTGTGGCCACCAACCCTGCCGACCATGCTGAAATTGCCGCCACCTCCTTTAAATTTTACCCCCCATCTGTGTGTGTGTGTGTGTGTGTATATATATATGCGGAGTGAGATGCAGTGTTGTGTAGAACTGTGTGTGCAGAGCAGAGAGTGCGTTGTGAGAGAGAGAGAGAGAGTTGAGTTAAGGGCAGTAGCCTCCTCCTCCTCCTTGTAATTCTTCCGGTTATAGTGGATTGGTGTATGCTCCATGGACGTAGGTACATTCGGCCGAACCATGTAAATCTGGTGTTCCATTATTGTTATTTATTTTTGCTCGCGTGTGATTGTTTCTTCTTGATCCACCCCAACAATTGGTATCAAAGCGAGGTTAGAGCAAAATCACTAGATCGGAGCAAAATTACCGGATTGGAGCCTCTATCCAATAGCTCAAAACTCCGTTTTAAGACCATCATCCTGTTCCCCTCGTCGAGAAGAAGCCAACAGTGGTAACCAGAGCTCGAACGGAGCTCAAACGAAGCTACATGTGCCAACATGCCCTAGAGACATTCCAAAGATGTTCCCACATGCCTGCACATGCCTTCACGTGTCGTCAAGTGGTCAACAGGTCATCTTACGTGCTCCCATGATCCGGCGAACGCCCGACATAGCAAAGGAAGGTTGAAGAAGGTCTGCGTCAACGCCACGTCATTGGACTCCTTAGTGCCTTATCAGCGCACAATCAACACTCGGTCAGCGTGCCACGTCAGTAATAGCAAGCTGCCTCGTTAGCACCAAGTCAACTGCCACGTCAACTGGGTGGGCTCCACACAGCCACGTCAACAGGTTGGCCCCACAGCATGTGTAGAGACCCAGAAAAATAAAATAAAAAAATAAATAAGAAAAGGAGGTTTTTGGCTAGAAGGGGAGAAAACTAGCGATGGTTTTCTAGAGGGAATAGAAAACCAGCAATGGTTTTGGAAAAGAAGCTGGTTAATAGAAAATCGGCGACGATTTTTTGGAAGGAATAGAAAATCGGCGACGATTTTGATTTTACTGTGGAGCGGTAACGAGTAAATGGTAAAATCAAGCCGGTTAAATAGAAAATCGGCGACGGTTTTCTAAGGGTCAAAGAAAGCTGGCGGCAATTTTCTCTGCAGTGGGCATATCAAGGAGATCTCGCGAGGCATTTTCTAAAAAATCAACTCAAACACTCCCTCCTCTCTCTCTCTCTCTCTCTCTCTCTCTCATGCAAACCCACGACCCTCTCTTCCTTCTCTCTTTGATTTTGACCTCATTTTAGCCCGGATTGACGATCAGGAACCACCACGAGGTTCCTGGGAAGATTCTCTACAACATAGGTGGAGTAGATTTTCAAGTTGGGGTTCCGGGGAACCATCCCAAAACTAGGGTAAGTGGTGTACTAACTTGGACTATACGAAACCTAGGAAATGTTAAATGGAAATTATTCTGGGAGTAGTGTTGAATAATTTGGGGTAAATGTGAATTGCAGGTTTTTGGACTACGAACGTCGAGGGGCGTAGAAATTGGGTGTTTTAGTGAAATCTTAGTAAGTCAGGTAAGGGGAATAAATTATAGCAGTCTATTTCTGAAAATTATGGGTTGAGAAATATGAGAAATGGAATTATGATGTTTTACCTCAAATTTATTTATGATATAAATATCAGATAAAATGGTGTGGCATATGAGGTATACTGAAAAATGTTATATGATGATGAGTATTTTCTGAGAAAATGAAAATGTGAAATATTGATATGTTTTTTGGTAAATGAGGGATTGTGATATATAGATATATGTAGCAATGATTTCCATGAAAAATGAGATGGTATGAAATACTGATATATGTATACTGAGAAATGCTGAAGCACGTAAAATGAAATACATTGCCATTGTGAATGGAATGAATATTGAAATGAGAACATTGAATTATGAATATTGAAATATGAATATCGAAATGTGGAAATTGAAATGTGAATTTTGAAATGTGTATACTGGAATGTGCATACTGAAAATGAGATTATTGCAATGTATATGCTGCAATATGAATTTTGAAATGTGAATGTAGGAATGTAAATACTAAAATGTGAAAATGAGTTTCTACTGATGCCGATGAGGAGGTATGCTCAGTATAAAAAGGGTGTGTGTAGTCCCTACTGATGCCGTTGGGGAGGTATGCTCAGTATGGGAACTGTGTGTGTGTAATTCCTACTGATGTCAATGGGGAGGTATGCTCAGTATGGAAATTGTATATGTGTAGTTCCCACTGATGCCGATAGGGAGGTATGCTCGGTACGTAAATTGTTGTGTAGTCCTTACTGATGCCGTTGGGGAGGTATGCTCAGTAGGGAAGGTAGGTTGTGTAGTTCCTATTGATGCCAATGGGGAGGTATGCTTAGTAAGGAAATTGTGTATGTGGAGCTCATACTGATGCTGATGGGGAGGTATGTTCAGTACGGGAACCATATTGGGAAGTTCCTACTGATGTCGTTGGAGAGGTATGCTCAATACGGGAACCATATTGGGAAGTTCCTACTAATGCCGTTGGGGAGGTGTGCTCAGTACGGGAACCATATTGGGAAGTTCCTACTAATGCCGTTAGGGAGGTATGCTCAGTACACGAATCATATTGGGAAGTTCCTACTTATGTCATTGGGGAGGAAAGCTCAGTATGGAAAGTAAGTATGTGTTGAGAGTTAAAATTTGGTGTTCTGTTGTATTATGTAAAGTACACATATGTGGATTTACGTATTCATGGATATTTATTGAGTTAGAACATGTTCTTGAGAAGGAAAACTATTGAATATGCATTCGAGAAATGAAAGCTTATGAAAGCTATAGAGTATGAATATCAGAAATGAAAGAGTTTGAGGTTAATAACATAAATATGAATATCAGAAATGAAAGAGTTTGAGGTTAATAACATAAATAACTAAGGTGAATTAAAACTCTTTACCTGAGGGCTTACTGAGTAAGGTGAGTGCTCTAGTAATTATCAGTTGTAGCTGAACCCGAGTTAATCGGGCTAGGATACAAACGATATCAAGGCAGAGGGAAGCTACTTGTATGGGCGGGTAAGCTTCCCTATTCTCGGGAACTTCGCTGGTAATTATGGGTTGTGTGTGTACGATTTTGGAAATGAAAGTAAAAGCTTATGAAAACTTGTGTTTTATATCTATATGATTATGATTGTGGAAATGGTATATTTTCTCAGAAATATTATTACTGAAACAAATATATGTTATGTTATAATGAATCTCATACTGCCATACACTGTAGATTATTTATTTTGTCTTACTAAGATGTGTCTCACCCAATCATTTAAATATTTTAAGAAACCGAGATAGACTCGGTGATAGAGCTCCGAGGTAGAGGGGATCAGATACCCTGAGCAGTCAAGGTGAGTATTTTGAGCTAGGGAGGTTTAATTCCCCTAGAGTTTTTGTGGTAGACTTGTATATATGGATGGTTGTACTCTGGTATGTGTATTTGTTGTGGTATGTATATATATATATTTGAAATGACTTTCACTGTTAGGATTGTGTACATGTATATGATTGTGTACTCGGTACCCACTTTCAGGTCAGGTTATGTATTGTGGTATCAGAGGTTGATGTGGTTGATATGTGATATACGTGTTATTTGTTAATTATATGGAAAAAATGGTATAAAAAATAGGGGCGTCACAGTGTGCCATGTCACTAGGTGGCCCCGCTGTGCCACATCATCAAACGGCGTCAGTGACTATTAACGACGTCAGAATATTCCGTTTGTTAGAGGGAATATTCCGTTAAAGTTGGCCGAAGATTGATTGTTTCAACCAGAAGTTTGACTGGGCTTTTGGGAGCCATTTCGAGTCTGTTTTTAGAACGACTTGAACCATTTCTAAGGTTTTTAGCCATTATGGATCCAACCGTTCTATCTATTTGAGCTAATTCCATCTATAGATCAGTAAATCGAGATATAGAACGAAAAGAGCTCATAGATCGAGATGTTCGACGACACCAATTTTGGTTTTTGGAAAATGCATATAGAGGACTACTTGTTTGGTAAGGAGTTGCACTTACCATTGAAAGAGAAGCCAGAATCCCTGAAGGTGAGCGAGTGGAAGTTGCTTGACCGAAAAGCTTTTGGAGCTATTAGAATGATGCTGGTAAAGTTTGTAGCATTCAATATCAAGCACTTGACAACCACCAAGTCCCTTATGGATGCACTATCCATTATGTATGAGCAGCCATTAGCCGTGAATAAGGTACATCTAATAAAAAGGTTGTTTACCATGAATATGTTTGTAGGTGAAAGTTTTAGCAAACACCTGACTAATTTCAACTAACTGTCGGATCAACTTGCCTCGGTTGGAATTACATTTGATAGTTAGATCCGTGCCCTACTGATTCTTAGTCAGCTGCCTAAGAGTTGGAATGGTATTGTTGCTACAATCAGTAGCTCCGCAAAAAAATCGAAGCTGAAGTATAATGAGGTCATCAGCATGATTTTGACGAAAGAGATCAGAATGCAATCGAACAATGCCTCCACTTCAAGTTCAACCTTGAATGTGGAAAGCCAAGGAAAAGGAAGCAGACATGGATGATCAAATAATCGCAGTAGGTCTAGGACCAGGTGGTCTAGATCCAGAAATCCCAGAGGTTCCTAGGGCACAAGTGTGACAACCCGAATTCTAATGAGATTTAAATCATAAAGAGGAAGGGAAATGGAACCAGTAACAAAAGGAAGAAGCCGACTTCGTCAATGAACGCAAAGCGTTCGTCGACGACATTGCACTTTTGGAAGGAATCATCAAGGGAAAATCATCAGGGCTTTGTCGACGAATCCCCTGTATTCCTCAACGAAGAAATGCCGAGAGAGGTTTTGAGCCGACTGAATTTCGTCGACAAGGACTGAATTTCGCCTACGAAATTAATGAAGAATTCATCGACGAATGACGTGGCTCGTCGACGAATCCAGTTCTATATATATATATATATATATATATATATATATATATATCAAAAATCTAATTTTTAACTTCATTATTAAGCTATCTTCATCCTCTCTCTCTCTCTCTCTCTCTCTCTCCCCTTCGGCCCTCTCTCTCTCATCGATTTTGGGTCAGATTTACGCTGGATCGACAATCCGAAGCCACCACGACGCTCCTGGGGAAGTTCTATCCAAATCTATTGGAGCGGATCATTGGTGAAAGCTAGTTGGAAATCATCCCTAAGTTGAGGTAAGACTTTTTAAGCCAAATTTGGTCTTACGATAGTTATAGGAAATGATGTACACATGAAAATACTGAGGTTTAATACTGGGAATTTTCAATTTTAGGGTATTGATCAGGAAATCCTACAGGGGTCAGGTTAAGATATTTTAGGGGCTTTCTCAGTAGTCAGGTAAGAGAATAAACTAAAGAAGTTACTTTTTACGCAAATTAATATTACTTATGAGCAAATTGATTTCGTGAAAATATTTATGATATTTGAATATTATGGAATAAATGCACGTTTGGGAAAAATACTGCTATTACGTTGGAATGTGTATATATGTGTGAGATGCCAGAAATCATGATTTTCAAATGCAATGTATGGTTTTATACAACAAATGTGTGGCATGAATATTATTTTATGTGAAGAAATATTATGATATGATAATGATATGAATGCAGTATGGTTTGAGAAATTATGAAAGTATACAGTACTTTATGATGTTGAAATGCATGATAAACTGAGTATTTTCAGAATGATATGTATGATATATTTGGAACGAGACCGTAATTATGATATATTCGGCATGAGGCCGTAATTATGATATATTCGGCATGAGGCCGTAATTATGTTATGTACGGCACGAGGCCATAATTATGATATATGCGGCACGAGGCCGTAATTATGATATGTTCGGCACAAGGCTGTAATTATGATGTGTTCGGCACAAGGCCGTAATGATCTTATATATGATCATGTATTATATGTTATCACAACCCAGATGTTAGTTTAGTTCAGTTCAGGGCTCGGTACCGTAGCTTATACATCATATGTTTATGATCAGATTAGTGCTAACCACCTCACGAGGGGGTGGGAGATGGATAGTCGATGTGGCTATCAGTAGAGTGTGGACGTCCACCTAGCAGTCCGGACCAGGGTGTGACGGGCCCATCGTACTTACAGACATATTTGACTCTGCAGTGGTTGGCCAGCTATTGTCGGGTCTCGCTTTTGGGCTGCACAACCCGTCATGGGGGGTAATACATGACACCAGCTACCTATTCATCTTGGGTATATTTTTAGTATTATCAGTATAACAGATGTTTACATGTGATACGATTTACCAACTATTATGAAATCATATGATTATTCAGTATGTTATGTTAAATGTCTATAGATATATGAAATGTACTATATATGTATAATTACATTAAATATTCATGTTGTCATATAGCTAAATTTAGTTTATTTTCCCTTACCGAGAAGTGTCTCACCCCCGAACATTAAATGATTTTCAGGAAATCCAGAGAGACCGGCGGGCTAGGGCCGCCGTTGAGTGATTGGAACTTCTCTACTAGAAGGGTAAGCATTGAACTAAGATCGGGATTTTTTGTTATTTGATCCTAGTGTTATTTTGACTTTTTGGAGGTTGAATATAGTAACAGCATTTCTGATGATATAGTAAACTTTGGTATTATGCTTTTTGGATAGATGATTGAGATTTTATTTTACTGCTGCTTAGGTTTCCGCTGTGGATGACAGGTGTCCCTCTTACCCATGGGTTCAGGTTGACCATTTTATCTATTATGTTACATTTTATGTTAAAGGAAATTAGGGTTGTTACAACAAGGAACGTTGAGTATTGGAAATGTGGTAAGGCCGAACATTTTAAAAATTAGTGCAAAAGTCCGAGAAAGGAATCTGAGGCGAAGACCAAAGCAAATCTCGCCTCTTCCTCAAGAGAAAAAAATGCATTGATATGTTTTTTGGAGAGCAAGCAGGAGTCTTGGGTCTTAGACTCTGGAGCCTCATTTTAGGCCACTTGCAGCATAGATTGCCTAGAGGAGTACACTCCAGGTAATTTCAATAAGGTGTACCTTAACAATGATCAACCTTGCGACATAGTTGGCAAGGGAGTTGTGAAGATCGAGATGAACGAGTCAATATGGAAGCTGAAGGATGTCAGATATATTACAGAATTGAGAAAGAACTTGATCTCAGTTGGTCAACTAGTAGATGAGGGATACACGACGACATTCATTGGCAATGAATGGAAGGTTTCAAAGGGTGTACTAACGATTGCACGAGGTAAGAAAAGCGGAACACTTTATCTAACCTCCAATGCCTCCATATCTATTTCAGTTGCTACATGAAATGACGAAACAACATCTAGCACCAACGACTCGATCACATAAGTGAGAAAGGACTCAGGGTGATGCAATCAAAAGGAAAATTGAGTAGTCTATGGTTAGTAGAGATCAACATGTGTGAGGATTGCATATTCGGGAAACAAAAGTGGGTCAGTTTCCAGAAAAACACCCTTTCCCCAAAGAAGAAGAGACCAGAACTAGTCCACTCAGATGTATGGGGACCGACGCCCGTCTCATCCATAGGCAGAAGGAATTACTTCGTCGCGTTCATTGACAATCATTCTTGGAAGGTATGGGTTTACTTTCTGAAGTATAAGTCGAAAGTCTTTGATGCTTTTAGGGTATGGAAAACAATGGTTGAAAATGAAATTGGTTTGAAAATCAAGAAGCTGAGAACCGATAACGGTGGTAAGTATGAAGACACTGGGTTCAAGAAATTCTGCCGTGAGAATGGTATTAGGATAGAAAGAACTGTGCCAGGTACTCCCCAGCATAACGGCGTAGCTGAGTGGATGAACCGAACGTTGACTGAAAGAGCCAGAAGCATGCAGATATAGTCAGGTTTACCATTGCAGTTCTGGGCAGAAGCAGCCGACACAACAGCATACTTGATTAACAGGGGTCAGTCAGTACCATTGAAACACCATATACTAGAAGATGTATGAAGCAGAAAAGAGGTGAACCTTTCATTTGAAAGTTTTTGGTTGTGTTGTATATGTACATATCAGTGATCATGTCAGAAACAAGATTGATCATAATTCCCGGAAATACACTTTCATCAGTTACGATGAAGATGAGTATGGATATCGTATTTGGGACGATGAAAACAAGAAGTTGATTAGAAGTAGAGACATGATTTTCAACGAAAAGGTGATGTACAAAGACAGGCACACAGTAGAATCCACCGAAACAGTTCAGAGAGAGTCAACCTATGTAGATATGGATGATGTCCTAGAAGGTGTCGAGATGCAATAGCAGAATGTTGAGAATCCTCAGGCGGAGGAAACAGTGGAGCAGATTGTTGCACCATCGCCTCCTACTCCAGCTCTGGAGCTTAGGAAATCTTCTCGGCCCCATGTACTAAATAAAAGGTATATGGATTACTTAGTTCTTACAGATGGAGAAGAGCCCAAATGCTATGATGAAGCATGTTAGGTGGCAAATAGGAGCAAGTGGGAGCTTACGATGAAGGACGAGATGAAGTCTCTAACCTCCAACAAAACGTGAGAACTAGCTAAGTTGCCCAAAGGTAAGAAGGCGCTCTTCACAACAAGTGGGTGTACAAAATCAAAAAGGAGCATGACGGCTCTAGAAGGTACATGGCTTGGTTGGTAGTCAAAGGCTTCGAGCAGAAGGAAGGAATTGACTATACCGACATCTTTGCACTAGTTATGAAGCTGACAACCATCAGATCAATCTTGAGCATTGTTGCCTCGGAGGGCCTACATCTCAAGCAGTTGAATGTGAAGACGACATTTCTTCACGGTGATCTTGATGAGGAAATTTACATGAATCAGTTAGAAGGATTCTCAAAGAAAGGTAAAGAGAATTTGGTGTGCAGGTTGAAGAATAGCTTGTACGATCTCAAACAAGCTCCCAGACAATGGTACCAAAAATTTGACGGATTTATGCACATGAATGATTTTCAAAAGTGCAACGCTGACCAATGTTTCTACTTCAAGAGGTATCAGTCTAGTTATATCATTCTGTTGTTATATGTGGATGACATGCTAATCGCAGGACCAGATATAGAAGAGATCAGAAAATTAAAGCAACAATTGTAAAAGGAGTTTGACATGAAGGACTTGGGCTCAGCGAAATAGATGCTTGGAATGCGGATCTCAAGAGATAAGCAACAGGGAACATTACAGTTATCTCAGTCGAAGTACATTAGCTGTGTTTCACATAGGTTTAACATGAGTAGCGCCAAAGTGGTAAATTCACCATTGGTAGGACACTTTCACCTCTCCAAGGATCAGACTCCCTAGACAGATGAAGAAAAGGACTTCATGGTTAAGGTACCTTATGCCTTAGCCATTGGAAGTTTTATGTACGCCATGGTTTGTACCAGACCAGACATTGGCCAAGTAATGTGAGCAGTCAGCAGGTTAATGTCAAATCCAGGGAAGACTCACTGGGAAGCAGTGAAGTGGATCTTGAGGTACCTTAGAGGCACTATTGATAAGTGCTTATATTTTGGCAAAGGAGACTTGAAAGATAAAGGGTATGTAGATGCCGATTTTGTTGGTGAAGTTGATCACCGCAGAAGCACCACCTGATATGTATTCACTATTGGAACAATATCTGTTAGTTGGATGTCGGAGATACAAAAGATTGTTGCCCTATCCACTATAGAAGTTGAGTATGTTGCAGTGACAGAAGCTAGTAAAGAAATGATTTGGCTTCAAGGTTTGTTGACAGAGCTTGAATTAAAGTAGGAGAGGAATGTTTTGTACAACGAAAGTCAGAGTGCAATACATACGGCAAAGAACTTGCATTTCATTCTAGAACCAAACACATTGGATTGTGTTATCACTTCATCAGATCTTTATTAGATGATGGAGTGCTGGCACTTGAAAAGATTCAAGGTGGCAGGAATCCAGCAGACATGTTGATGAAAGTGGTGACTACAAAGAAGCTGAAACTGTGCTCAACTTCAGTTGGTCTTCATGCTTGAAGACAGACATGAGCACATCATTTGCCTATACATTGGTTGAGATGCTGCCTTCATCTCCAAGTGGGAGATTGTTGAGATTGCAGGTGTGGAGTCGTCGGTAATCGCACCAACCCAGTTGCATTCGTTGACGTTGGAGACTGGCGACCACCAACCTTTTCGACCATGCTAAAATTGCAGCCACCTCTTTTGAATTTTAACCCCCATCTATGTATATATATATATGTGCGCGGAGTGAGTTGCAGTGTTGTGTAGAGTTATGTGTGCAGAGAGAGAGAGAGAGAGTTGAGAGTTGAGGGCAGTAGCTTCCTCCTCCTCCTTGTAATTCTTCCGATTATAATGAATTGGTGTGTGCTCCACGTAGGTCAATTTGGTCGAACCACGTGTGTGATTGTTGCTTCTAAATCCACCCCAAAATAGTACTGCTTTCCTCTTCAAGCTTATTGTCCTTAGAAAATTTTATGTTGTCTTTGAGTTTCTCTAGGTTTAGCACAATTTTTTTCTTTTCTTCTTCATGCTTAGTGCTCTTAATTAGAAAATTTTATTTAAAATTCTAATTTTCACTAGGTTAGTGAGCTTTTCCTTCTATGAGTGCATCGCTAACTCCTAATTTATTTAAGAGCCTAATCAACTAGCAAGGACCCAATCTATATACCATAAGACTTAGTTGAAGTAAGTGCCCTTCCATGTACCTAATTGAAGAACCCCCTAAGCTATTCCAAAACTTTAAAAAATATTAAGAAAAAAAAAAGAATATTAAAAAATCTATATTTTTATGTTTGGTTATCGAGAAAAGTGAAAAAAAATAAAAAAATATACCAAATCCATAAACAAAAAATTGATTGTACACATTATTAATATTTAATTTTTCTTAAATTTTGATCATATTAAAATAATTTTTATTTTTTGATAATATTTAATAGAGAAGGAAAATATAAGAGAAAATGAATTTCCTCCTTATTAGAACCCTTAATATCATAAAGAAAATACTAATAAATAATTATTTATTAAAAATTATTATGTACTGATGCTTAAACTCCTGAAAGATTTATGCGTACACATTTATTATAATGTAAGAGTTATATAGTTTCCTATTATCCTAATTTACTCTTTAACTCTTTTGATATATACTATTTTTACTATACTCAACTAAGTTGAATGTTGAAGAGATCTATTGTCCTTTTATTACATGAAAAATCTGCCTCTAAATGAAATAATGAAATGAATATTTTATTTAAAATAAGAACTATAAAATCCTTTTTCCATTTTTGGACAAAGCAAAAAAATGTCCATTAGCCGAAGAAGAGGCAAAATGACATTAACCTAAATAAAAGAAAAGAAAAAAAAAAAAAAGCAAAAAAGAATGGGAAGACAAATATACGTGGCCATTAGAGGTTCCACGTGCTTTCCCATGCTACCCTAATGTTTCTACTCCTCCGGTGCACATGCGAACTCTTGGGAACCTTCGCACGTGCGAAGGAGCACCCGATGTGGGACCGACACAAAACGTGGCAACCGCGCGCATACATGAGGCTCCAGTTAGCAAGATGTCGAGGCGTGATATGGCATGACACGTGGCACCCTAACGCACTCCCTGCCCTCTCTCCCCCTTCTCCCCTCGCTCTCCCTCTCCCCACCTCTCTCTCTCTCTCTCCGCCCTGCTCCGTTGAAATAGTTCGCAGATTGTCCATCTCACTCGCTCTCTTGTCTCTCCTCAACATGGTGGCCGTGAGGTGCTCTGATTCGACGTTACGCGTTTCGCCAGCATCCTCTTCTTCTTCTTCTTCGTTGTCCGCGGCGGTGGCGGCTGCTGCTGCGGCGGCGGCGGCGGCGGGGAGATTTCGCGGCGAAGATTTGGAGTGCGGAGGGGATCGGATGGAGAGGATGGAGATGGAGGCGGCCGAAGTACTAGCGGGTATGGCGCGTTCGGGGACGCGCCAGGGTGTGACTAGTTCGTGTGAGTCTGGCGGGAAATGGGGGAGCAAAGGGAAGCGGGCGAGTCCACGAGTCAAGACTCGATCGCCGCCGGCGGACTCGGGGAATACCCCCAATTGCTCCGCGCCCAGGTGTTCGGATCTCTCTGTGGTTAGTTTTCCTTTTTCTTTCTTTTGTTTTTGTTTTTTGTTTTTTCCTTATATTTATTTGTTTTCGTCCTAGTTTTATTTTGACTGGAAAATAGAGATTTATATTGGATGAATTGGAAGGGCTTGTCCTTTACCGTTTATAGGGCATGATGGGCTAGTTCATGTGCCACTGCATTATCTTGTTTTTATGCTTTTTTATGTTTATTTTATTTTATTTTTAAAATTTTTGCAATGCAGTTGTTGATGCATTAATTGGAAATCAACCCAAAATAATTGAAGTTTAAAGTGATGATTTGATTTGAATTTCTAAAAATATAAAGCTTGGGAACTGCTTATAGAAAGTAAATTGAAGCTGCCTTAGATACATTTGCAGAGTTTTGATAATAGTTCATGCCAGGAAATTTCAGCAGTCGCTCAACAGTGGCAGTGAAGGAGGTTGGAAGTGACAAATTTTGGGCTTCTCCCTGATTTAATCATAAATAATAGTTTAGTTCCTTGAAGATTGATGTAAATATTGAAAAAACAATGATTTTTAAATTATTAATTTACTGGCAAAAATCACTGTCTAAAATTAATTAAGGCTCTTTTTAGTTAAGGACTTTTTGAGAAGAAAGGAAAGAATAGGAATGTAGGAAGAAAATTAATTTTTCATTAGTGTGTGTGTATCTAAGATACTATTAAGAGTGAAAATTAATCAAACCCAACTAAACCTTAAGTAAATCAAAGGTTAATGATGAGTAGGAAAACTATGGTTCATTGATTCATTTTATATTTTATTTTCCCGCTCATTTTCCCCATTATCCAAACATGAAGATCATAATTTCATTTCCTACCCTTTCACAATTTTTAAGTTCCAAAGGAGCCTAAGGTGTTAGTTTGGATTAAGGATTTTGCTAAGGAAAAGGAAAAAGAAAAGGAATTGCCACTATATTTTCTATTTATGTCAAATATCATTTAAAATGAAAAATTGTTATAATATAATTAAAAATTAAGAAAAATAAAATGTTAATGATCTATAAAATTAAAATTTTGTTCATTGATTTGGTAAATTTTCATTCTCACTTTCCTTGATAACCAAACATAAAAAGTGTGATCTTTCTTATTTTCCTCTCCTTTTTCCAATATTTTAAGTGCTAAACGAGCTTTAATTGAATTTCTGAACCAAAAGGAACTTTGTATGGATGTGCATATGACGACAAGGTACTGCATCATGTTTTCAAATTTAAATTATGCACGTTCGGCTTGTGTCGGATGGTGATGCCCTTTGCAATAAATTGGATTGTCACACCAGACTTAATTGTAATATTCATTTGGTTAATTGGTCCATTGACGTTAATGCTGCACAATTTTGTTTTCTGTGAGGCTCTTTATTTATTTATTTATTTATTTTTTTCCAATTAAAATTTTCCTCCTGTTTGTGCACTAGCTGGATTGCATAACCTATGCACGGTATGACATTTAGGCCTAGTTAATTCTTCTTGATATTTTATGGTGATACCTAGCAGATGTAAAATAAGCAATGCATCTAAAGCCTTGCATAAGTCTGAATTCTTCTTGATACATTACAATAATAACTAACATATGTAAAATAAGCCATTCATCAAAAACCTTGTTATTCAAGGCTTCATGAATGGTTTTGATTTACCTAACATGCCTCCATGCACAAAAGTTGATAAAAGACAGGTCTAGCATATGTTGTAAAAAAATATAAACCTTTTGGGCAAGGAGGCTTCAATACTAATTCGCTTAAAAGCTTGTTAAGTGAGGTCGATAGCATAAACTTGAGTATTCCTTTTCTAAACTACTAATGGTTATTAGAGATGAGATTGGACCAGCCAATCCACCAACCAAAAAGCAAAATGGGGAAAAAAAAAAAGTAAAAATGGAAGAAATTATTTTATAGTTGTAATCCCACATTAGTGGTGTTATAGTTGTTTACAGCTCTAACCGTGCACTTGAGATGTTTTTCTTACATATCTGTGTGTTCAGGTAGGTGTGATTGCCTATGTGAATGCTTTTTTGCTGTTCTATAGATCTAGGACATCCTTTGTGAATTGCAATGCTGCCATTCCCTTTTGAAATTCAAAGGATATATGGAGAAATGAAAAATCAAATATGTAAAAGGCTACTTTTTGCCAACCATAATTGAGTATGTGATAATTTTTTTGGATTAATGATTGCCCCTTTTTAATGATGGCATTCACTTCCTATGTATTACAAGATCAATAAATAAATAAAATTTTAGCTGAATTGATATTCCATTGGGAAACCCTTAGTCACGGGCCTGTGACATCACCGGCATGTGAGGCACAAGCAGGCAGGAACACACAACACGGGATCCATGTGTATTCTCCTCTCTACTTGTCCCACAGTGTCTTTGATGTTTATGGGCCCGTGGTATACAACATCACTCTAGAGGGAGAGAGGGGGGGGGGGGGGTTCCTAGAAAAAAGGTTCAGTTTTATTAGAAAATAAGAAATTTGTAGAAAATTTAATGTTGATTTAGTCTTCTTAAAAATCTTGCATAAATTCTAACTAAGATGAACTAATTCATTTTTAAACATAGTTGATATAATCTACATATTAGGTTAAATAAATCAGTTTCAAAGATACTTTGTACATTCTATGTCTTATATCAGAGAGAAATTTTATGGTTTTTTTTTTTTTTTTTTTTAAGTTTGGAGTTAAAATTTAGTCCCATTTTGAGCATCTCTATGAATGGAAGCTGAAGCTTATGTTAAAACATATTTTCAATATCCCACCAGAATGAACAAAGTTTGCACTACTAGTAATGTTTGTCAATCAAAATTGCTTGAATTTATTGCGTGGTTTAGAAAGGTGCAAGGCGAGGTGTAAGCCTCAAAGCGTTTAGGCATAAACCTTTGCAAATCTATTTCTTGTTGAAAATATATAAATATGGGCTACATATATATATTTGAAATATTAAAGAAAATTAGTGCATTTCAGTGTAGAATCATCATGGCCAAAAAAATTCAAAACCAATGGCAATATAATTTTTCCCAAACACTATTTGTAGGTCATTCTAAGGTAACGAACTTAAGCTTGAATGAATAACCATGCTAAGATAATTATTTTCATGGTTCATTAATAGAATAGTAATGAACATTAGTAGAATATTAAAAAAATAGAAAATAAAAATATGGAAAGAGTGCACACTTGTAAGTCGAGTCTATAATACATTAATAACATGAATTATAATGTAGCAATAATAATAATAATAATAATAATAATAATAATAATAATAATAATTAGTGTGTTGTACAATTATTTGAAAAGAAATAGTTGTAGTTAATAAAAAATAGAAAATAAAATATGAAAGAGTGCACACATGTAAGTCGAGTCTATAATACATTAATAACAATAAATTATGATGTAGCAATAATAATAATAATAATAATAATAAGTGTATTATTCAATAATTTGAAAAGAATAGTTGTAGTTAATTAAAAATAGAATAAAAATATGGAAAGAGTGCACACTTATAAGTTGAGTCTATAATAATAATAAAAGACAAATATACAATAAATTTTATGCTTTTTTAAAATGTAAATGAACTGCACATCTTTTTAAGTGTCACGTGATGTTAGAATAGACGGTTCAAAAGTAGGGATCTTGTCAGCGCATGCTTTGTCAAAATGGCATAAAATGCACGCATCTTTGTGTTGAGGCGCAAACCCTGCTTACAAAAGCATTTGCTTTTTGGGAATTAGGTATTTCAAACTAAGCCCCCGTGCAATTTTGGTATGCTTTGTGTTGAGGCGAGCCTTAATTTTGCCTTCAAAACTGCAGGTATAAATCTTCAAGATCTTACTTAAGCTGAAAGTTCCCCCCCTCCCTCCCTCCCCCCCTCTCTGATGATTGCACAGTACTACCCAACAATTTATTTCTTCAAGATCTTACCTATTCTATCCTTAGGTTGCCATATACCTTTTCTTGACAGCTATTTGGTTCCAGGTAGTTTTATTCCTTCTCATGTATGGTACATGATTTCCTTTTATTGATTATTGAATGAATTTGTCTAGCTGAAAATGGAAGGTAGTCAGATTTAAGTTCATTTTTAACCATTAGTGTCCATAACCAAATTATAGTGTGGAGCTGCACCCAATGTGAAATATTTTTAGACATTACAGGGCATATGATCTTATAGTTTCTAAGCACTCTGACCTTTATCTAACAAAATCTACTGTTGTTTTTGTTAAGCTATGTTTTTGATTTCCTTGTCTCTGCTTATGCTATTATTCTCTTTTGCTTCTTGTAACTCTTTATCTTCAAAGAATTTTGAGAATGCTTCTCACACATTGAGGACTCACTGTGAGTAGTGTCATTCAAGAAAAGCACGTTGTATTTCAAAGTTGTTCAACCCATCATTTTTTTTTTCTATAATCAGATTGACCATGGCAGGCAACTGAATTTGCCCTGATGCCATTGCCTATTTGGTTATGTCAAATATTTTGGGTTAGAGCATAATGTGCAGGACATGAGAAATGTTTTTGTTTCAATTTCACTGGATGTCTCTGAAGTGATTTATAGACTTGAGAAATGTTTTTATTTGTTGCAGTGTCGGGCAGTTGTAGATCAGTTTCAGTTTACAAAGATGAGTGCAAATTCAATGACAAAATCAGTTAAGGAAGAGCAGGACATTGAATTGACTAAACCGCCTTTGACGATAACTACCAATTATGCACCATTTGGTGGTGGCAGGTCAAAGCAAAATTCGTCTGAGGTATTGAAAATTTTTGACTTCTTTGAAATGTTGTTCTAATGAGGCTCATTACGTATTCTACTGAAGCCTTGGTATGCAGGCTGAGAAGGAAGCCCGAAGACTACGTAGGGTATTGGCTAACCGAGAATCTGCTAGGCAAACAATACGCCGCAGGCAGGTAAGCTACACTCGGTCATTTCAGTGCATATTCTTGCTATTCCTTCAGTTTCAACTTCATTTTTCCATTATGAGGCGAGCATTGACCTAACAATAAGGGTGTTGCATTCAAACTTGAAGGTCACATGTTCAAGTCATGGAATTAGCCTCTCCAAAGTGGAGGCAATCTGTGTTCACCATGCCTTCCCCAAACCCATGACATGGCATTGGAGCCTTGTGTACTGGGTTTTTTTGGAACCATCCTCCATTATGCACTTCCTTGTTTCTGCATTAACAATGCTCCTTTTATTCAAATATGGGCAGGGCACTTTCTGTGATTGTATGACTGGCTTTTAATTTTAAAGTTACGTGCTCAATTTATTTGCGAGCGAGGTGCTTATATTATTTTATTTTATAGCTGCTGGCCATACAATCAACTGATGAACAAGTTGGTAGGGGAACTCTAAACTTATTTCAATACCTATTGTCTTATTGGTCATAATGCATAGGGCAATTGAACAAATTGGTGGGGAAACTCTGGATCTTGTGTCCATTTGTAGTGGTGGAAAGGCAGTAACTGTTTATCAAACAGCATTAATAACTGTCATTTCTTTTACCATGTTGAATGGGCCAAGCATGAATATTACTACAGGCAATCATTGTTTCTATTTATAATTCACGACATCTTGTAGCAGATTACTTGATTTCTTATCATCTACATGCACTCGCTGCTTATATGTGGTGTGTGTTGCTTCTTTCCTCTAAAGTAATAGGTCATCAAAGTCAATGGCCTGTCTCTGTATGGTTGTTAGAGTGAATGTGGTATAGATGTAGCATATGTGGGTTATGTGCAATTAGGATGCTGAGATGCATTTTGATCAATGACATGTATGTGAGGGTGTTGCTACTAAGATGAGTTATTTGCACTTGGCATGCAGCTGTGGTCTCTTGTATATGCCTAAAACACAAAAGAGTAACTTTTGGAATAGTTGGCATGCAAACTCCCTTATCCTACTCAAAATACTCTTGGTTGCTATTACTTAGTTGTGCAGGAGAAACCAAAGAAAAAATCTAAATTTATTGTAGAAATCCCGAGTGTCTTGGAGTGATTTAGGGGATATTAATGTAGAGAATTGTCTATTATTAAGAGAGATTATTTTAGGAGATTGTTTCCATCTTTAGCATACTTGATTGTATTATAAGCATAATGTATCAGCTTGTACAAAGGTATTATTCAAGAAATACATAAAACCTATTCTGATTTCATGGTATCAGAGTTAGGGTTTCTATAATCCTAGTTAATGATGGCAGAAGGAGCCGTCAACAGCAGAGGGTCAAGCACCTCTGAAGCTCTCGACGACGAGACTGCATCCACCTCCACCTTGAATTCGAATGGGCTAGACAGCTCGTCCTTCCCACTCTCGGTGGAGAGTGAACGGAAAATTTTTTTGTGAAATCAAACTTGTGATTGATGGCAAAGGAAAGTTAGGCTACCTTACCTGCGAGAAGAAGAAGCCCGCCTCAACTGACGCTGCAGCTCTGCAGAAGTGGAAATCCGAGAACTCCATGGTGACTGCGTGGTTGGTGAACTCCATGAAACCTTCAATCGGTAAGACCTATTTGTTCCTATCGACAGCGAAGGATGTTTGGGATACTGTCTGAGAGACATACTCAGACGTTGAAAGCTACTCTCAAATCTTTGAGATCAAAACTCGGCTATGGCAGATGCAGCAAGGAGAAAGAGAAGTCATAGACTACTATATGGAGATGATGAATCTCTGGCAAGAACTCGACCTGAGCATTGAGGAAGAATGGGAATGCCCTGGAGAGAGTGCCCGATACAAGAAAAGACTCGAGAATGAACGAGTCTTTGAATTTTTGGCCAGACTCAACTGAGACTTGGACGAGGTGCAAGGGAGGATTCTCGGCCAACGTCCTCTGCCTTCAATTCGGGAAGTTTTCTTGGAGGTGAGGCGAGAGGAGAACCGTCGCAAAGTGATGTTGAAGGAGCCGGTTCTGATCGGAAACAATGAGCCCAAAATGTCTGCCCTCATTTCAAGAGGAACTCCTGCTGGGACAAGCCAAAAAACGCAGAAAGGAAGACCCTGGTGTGAGCACTACCGCAAGCCAGGCCACTCAAAAGATAATTGCTAGGAAATACATGGGAAGCCTACATATTGGAAGTCGAGACATAATCCCAAAAATCATGGCTACCAAGCTGCTATTGATAACCCAGCCGAGAAGCCACAAGGTGAGAAAAATAATAATTCCACTTCAAGTGGTGCATTCAGTCCATAATAGTTGGAGCAACTCTATAAAATGTTCTTTACCATTCAAGCATCGGGTCAGTCTTCCACACGTATTCCTTCTGGTTCTTTAGCCCACCAAGGTAATTTTTTGACAGCCTTAAATAGCATCTCTCATTACAAATCATCATGGATAATTGATTTTGGTGCCTCTGATCATATGACCGATTCTTATCATCTGTTCTCATCCTATTCACCTTGTGCTGGAAATTTGAAAGTTACAATTGCAGATGGATCGCTCTCATCTGTTGCAGGCAAAGGAGTATTCGAATCTTTGACTCTATAACTCTAGAATCTATCCTACACGTCCTTGGGTTGTCTTGCAATTTGTTATCCATTAGCCAGTTGACAAAAGATTCCATTTCCTCTGCAAAATTCATTTCCTCTCACTGTGTTTTTAAGGACCTATCATCGGGAAAGATGATTGGCAGTGCTAAGGAGTGTGATGGACTCTACTACTTTGGGGAGGCGAATATAAGTGAATAATATCAAACTGCTATTTGTGATTTTGCATCTATTTCTAGGGATAGTGAAATTTGTTATGACATTCTAGGATGGGTCATCCAAATTTTCAATACTTAAGATGTTTATTTTCTTCTATTTGTTCAAATAGGACGTCTTCCGATTTTCAGTGTGAGATTTGTGAACTTGCAAAACACCAACGTAATTCCTTTCCAAAATTCACATACAAACCATCCAAACCTTTTCCTATGATTCACAGTGATTTATGGGGGCCCTCATGCTTTCTTAATCGCGTTCGCACGAAATAGTTTGTTACTTTTATTGATGATCACACTCGTATTTGTTGGGTTTACTTGTTGAAAGATAAACTGAAGTTCGTTCTATTTTAATCAATTTCCACTCCATGATTCAAACACAATTCCAAACTCACATTCAAATCTTGCGTACTGATAATGGTACAAAATATTTCAATAATATCTTGGGAAATTATCTTAAAAAAAATGGAATCATCCACCAAAGTTCTTGTGTGGATACCCCTTAATAAAATGGGTTTGCTGAACGCAAAAATAGACATATTCTTGAAGTAGCTCGGGCATTGATGTTCACTACAAATATGAAAAAATATTTTTGGGATGATGCCATTTTAACAGCTACATATCTTATTAACAGAATGCCTAGTCGAGTTCTTTCTTTTGCCACTCCTCTCCAAAAATTCCAAGAATGTTTTCCCAACTCTCGGCTCCACTCCAATCTCTCCCTAAAAATTTTTGGATGTACTGCATTTGTACATGTTCATGCTCACAATAGTGATAAATTGGAACCTTGTGCCATTAAGTGTGTTTTTATTGGTTACTCTTCTACTCAGAAAGACTGCAAATGTTATGATCTCGTCACAAAAAAATTGTTTGTTAGTCTTGATGTCACGTTCTTTGAAACCACTCCTTACTTCCAAAAGCCCTTTCTTCAAGGGGTGAATTGGAGTGAATTCAGTTCTTTGATTTCTCTGTTGATGAATCTATGCCATACACTGAGTCTGTCAACACCACTACACCATTCCTTGATCTGTCATGTACAAAAGACCACTTAAACTCAGGGGGAGATGCAGAAAAATAAAATAACAAGGAGATACTTGTTTACTCAAGGAAGCCAAAATCAAAGAACAGGAAGAATCTCAAACCTGAGGCACCAAGAGAGTTGAAACCGGTGATAGCTCTGAGCAACCATGAGTTCACGCCCGATCAAGTAATAAATCCAAATGGCCATGAACTTCCTTCTGATAAGTATGCACCTAAAGACATCAATTTACCCATTGCTCTCAGAAAACAAACTAGGTTATGTACTCTCCATCCCTAGTCAAAATACATGTCTTATAAAACTCTGTCTACAGGGTGTCGTGCTTTTACCTCTAACCTTGACAAGATAAAAATTCCAAAGAATATCAAGGAAGCCTTAGAGACTCCTAAATGGAGGGAAGCTGTCATGGAGGAAATGCGGGCCCTGGAAAAGAATGGAACTTGGGATGTTATGAATTTGCCGAGAGGGAAGAAGCCAATAGGCTGCAAATGGTTCTTCACAGTGAAATATAGAGCTGATGGGATAGTTGAACGGTATAAAGTTTGTCTTGTTGCAAAAGGGTTTACATAGACCTATGGCATTGACTACACGGAGACGTTTGCACCGGTGGCAAAATTGAATATAGTTCGTGTTTTCCTATCCTTTGCAGTCAACTTGGATTGACCACTTTAGCAACTCGAAATTAAGAATACATTTCTAAATGGCAAGTTATAAGAAGAAGTCTACATGACGATACCACCAGGTTTCAGTAAGAAAGGTGAAGAAAACCAAGTATGTAAACTCAAGAAGTCCCTGATGGACTCAAGCAATCTCCTAAAGCATGGTTCGACAGATTTGCGAAGGTGATAAAGAACCAAGGATATCGATAAGGGCAATCAGATCACACTATGTTTTTCCAACAGTCTAAAAGTGGGAAGAAAACAATTCTAATTGTGTATGTTGATGATATAATCCTAACTGGAGATGATACAGTGGAGATGGAAAGATTGAAGAAAGTCCTAGCTGTTGAGTTTGAAGTTAAAGACCTGGGACGAATGTGGTACTTCTTGGGAATGGAAGTTGCTAGATCAAAAAAGGGTATCGGTGTCTCTCAGCGAAAGTATATTCTTGATCTCCTAACCGAAACTGGCATGCTTGGATGCAAACCTAGTGAAACCCCCATTGAAGCAGTAAAGAGAGTTGAAGATTGCGGAATATAGGTTGAAAAGGAGAGGTATCAGAGATTGGTTGGTAAACTAATCTATCTATCACATACTAGACCCGACATCACATTTGCAGTAAGTGTGGTAAGCCAACACATGCATTCACCAAAGAAGACTCACCTAGAGGTTGTGTACAAGATTCTCAGGTATCTCAAGGGTTCTTTGGGCAAAGGACTCTTCTTCAAGAAGTGTGAAAGTTAGGAAGTAGAAGTTTTCATAGATGTTGATTGGGCAGGATCAGCGGAAGTTAAAAGGTCTACCATCGGATATTGCACCTTTTTATGGGGAAATTTGGTGACTTGGAAGAGTTAAAAATAGAATGTAGTGGCTCGAAGTAGTGCTGAAGGTGAGTTCAGGACAGTTGCACAAGGGATATGTGAAGGACTGTGGTTACGGAAACTTTTGGAAGAACTACAGATCACGATGAAATTCCCTATCAAACTCTACTGTGATAACAAAGCAGCCATTAGTATCTTTCTCAGTCCAGTTCAACATGACAGGACTAAGCATGTAGAAGTGGACCGATACTTTATCAACGAAAAGGTTGAAGAAGGAACCATTTGTATGACTTATGTTCCTACCAAGGAACATATAGTAGACATCTTTACCAAAGAGTTAGCCCGACAGAGTTTTGATGATTTCATCTGCAAGTTGGATATGATCCAACTTGAGGGGGAGTGTAGAAATCCCGAGTGTCTTGGAGTGATTTAGGAGATATTTATGTAGAGAATTGTCTATTATTAAGAGAGATTATTTTAGGAGATTGTTTCCATCTTTAGCATACCCGATTGTATTATAAGTACAATGTATTGGCTAGTACAAAGGTATTATTCAAGAAATACAAAAAACCTATTCTGATTTCATTTATACCTTAGTTAAAGAGTTTATTTTGTCAAGTTACTGCACAGAATTTGGTTTTTATGCCCAACTTTAGAATTTAGATGTGCCAAAACTGACTTTGTCACGTGCGTTTGTAAAACCTTTTATTTACTTTTTTGCAGTGAATTAATTAGATGGGCCTATTAATAGTCTTGGGACGTCAAGTTTGTGATGCATTGGGAAGATTATGTGATCATGTTCTGCTTCGAATATGTTAATTTGTTAGAAGAACTGCTTTGGATTTTCTTGCACATGTATGGAAATTATGATTGTCTTCTCATGTACATTGCTTTTTTTTTCTTCCTTTTTTCAGTAAGAAAAATGTAAAGCAGGTAAAATAGTTTCCATGAAACACAATGTTCTTGAGAGGCAAGTAAAAAAATTTGAAGAAAAAGTTCTTAGTTTGCAATTGAAAATGATATTTTTTCATATTAAGTTGGAATTTAAAATTCCCATAGCATTATGATCTATACAATGAAAAGTTGAAAATGAAAAAGAGACTCTGGAGCCTGGATAAGAAATCAATGGCTGCATTGTTTTTAAAGGGTGAGAGACAGCTTATTACACATCACAGGGGAAGGTGGGAGAGGTGGTGCAGAATATAAATGAAATTATTTCTTACTAACCCTTATTTATTAAAGTAAAAGAAAAGAATCTTAGCAAAGCTCCTGAATAACATTTTTGTTGTTTGGATGATGGATTTATGAAAGTCATGACTGCAGTTACTCAAACCAACTATTAAGTCCAACTGACCTTTATGTTGATTGCATTGAAGATCACTAGATTGTGATGAGTATAGGAAATTGTCAAAGATCCTTGGCACCTTATGTTTGTGGGATGCGTCTCTAAGTTGGCCTTCATATTTTTGAATGTGGCATCCGGCTGCCCTTTTTTCTTAAAAAATAATAATAATAATAATAATAATAATAATAATAATAATAATAATATGGTTCATTAGTCATGGTAACCCATTATGGGTGGCAGATCTAGGACCGTCTGATTAGTGGGAGCTAAGGCTCTAATATATAATGCATTTTTTTAATTTTTAATTTTTATGTGATTTTTTTTTTGTGCAATTATTCATTTACAATCATAAATTATTACAAATTTTTCTATTCATCACAAGAAAATAATTGCAAGAAATTTCACAAGTGATGTAGAATTCCATGACTTGTTAGAATGAGTTGATTTTTTCACACACAATAAATTACAACTAATTATGGGATTTCACATCACTTGTGAAAATTTCTCATGATAATTTTCGTGTGATACCTAGTGTTTGGGAGTATGAACTTCAAGCCTTGGATTTAGATTTGTGTGGATTTCAAAGAAACTTAATACAATTTTATACTAAGTTTTGTTCAAATCCTAGTAAATCCAAATCCAACGCCTGAAATCCATGTTCCCAAATATAGGGTTAGTATATTTTATTATTATAATATTAATGTAGACATAGCATTAGAATTTAGAGTACTAATAAAAAAGATTAACTTTTCACTACATTGGATTTTCTTCTATCTCTCTCTCTTTTAAATTTTGAAGTAGCCCCAGAATTTTGTTTAGTTGGACTTAAGACTCTGTGGCAGCAAGTTGAGTGGGTGGGTGCAATCCCCCCCCTCCCCCCAAACTGTGTTGCTTTAAGCTTCTTTACATATATAATATTAGGAATATAGGGATTAAGGAGTTTATGTCAATTGTGGGGGCGATAGCCCACACTCGAAACACGTGGATATGCCTACTACATCAATGTATTTATGTTATCAATATATTTATGCTGTGCAGATGCACTTTTATCTTCTTGTTCGTGTCTGTGTATGTCTTTATGTGGAACTACCATAAAGACAATTTATCCCTGCTAGTAGGGGGAAGATACGTGTAGCCATAATTTAAACACTTGTAATTGAGCATTTATAATACATGTTGGGCTCAAATGATAAACACTAGTAATTGAGCATTTATACAGCATAATCATCAAATCATAGACTGAGACCTGGTATCCAACAAGATATTTTAAATCATTATGATCTCCATTTCTTTTGCCATATATTTGTTTGAACATTATGATCTGGTACTAGCTCAAAACTGGAGATTGATTATCTTCTTGATTGTGTCTGTGTATGTCTTTATGTGGAACTACCATAAAGACAAAATTTATCCCTGCTAGTAGGGGGAAGATATGTTTAGCCATAATTTAAACACTCGTAATTAAGCATTTATAATACATGTTGGGCTCTAATGATAAACACTTGTAATTGAGCATTTATACAGCATAATCATCAAATCATAGACTAAGACCTGGTATCCAACAAGATATTTTAAATTATTATGATCCCATTTCTTTTGCCATATATTTGTTTGAATATTATGATCTAGCACTGGCGCAAAACTGGAGATTGATTGCTTGCCCTCTATTTTTGAGCACATATTATTTTCTTCTGCTCCAGGCTTTGTGTGAGGAGTTGACTAGGAAAGCTGCTGATCTAGAACGGGAGAATGAAAATTTGAAGAAGGTATATTGTAGATCCATGAATATGAACTCCTTGAATAATTGCGTTTGGGGATTGAGCTAAAAAATTATTCTTGTTTTTGCGTCCCATTTTTTTATCCCCGTATTTTGTATACAAGTTCTTTAACTTCGTAACAACATGAATTGTGACTTTTCTTTTCCGTAACAATTCATATGTACAGGAAAAGAATTTGGCTGTGAAAGTGTATGAGACTTTGAAGAGCACAAATGAACACTTGAAAGCACAGGTGGAATACGATTTACATGGGTTAGATGCTTTATCTTTGGAGAGTTTCTGACATGGCTAATTTTCCAGGTAGCAAAGACAATGAAAGCTGAGGTGGATGAAACTTCAGAAGAATTATCACCTTCTGCTGTCCAGGTGGCCAAGACAATTAAGGCAGAGGTGGAGGAAGCTTCAGAAGAATTCAAGTTAGCCCCTGTTGAGTTATCTGCTTATTCATCCACACTTTCACATAAAAATTCCCAGCTCACACCATTTCCATGGCCTCCGGTCAGTCAATCTCCAACCAGTGTCCAACCCTGGGATGGGCTTCAAAATTCCACTGCTGTTTCATCTGAAGTCCCTGTGCCAACCCTTTGCAAGTCTGAATTATGTCAGGAGCAAAAAAGTCAGTTAAGTGTCAATGGCCCAAGAACTCCTTTATATGTACTGCCATGTCCTTGGTATTTCCATCATCCTGAGATCAGGAGTGGCCTCTACACTCCGCCCCCTTCTAGTCCGAAGGATAAAGATGAAACTTCGGTTAACAACCAGCACATTGCTAGCTCCTCTTCAAAAATTACAACACACATAGAAAACCCTCATTCATCTTTATCCATGAATATTAAGACAGAAGTTTCAAATTCGCTAGAAGCCAAACCCTCTAGTAACCTTCAAGAGATCCCGTTTGGGTTCCTACCTGATGGAGGTGGTCATTATATGGTACCTCACCCTGGAGGTATGGTCCTTATGGCTGCACCCTTAAGTTCTGTAAGACCACCAGTTAGTGCCTGTCATAAGAATGGGCTCCAAGCAGGGAGTTTAGCTTTGTCTTCCTCAATGAGTCATTTTGTCAGTGCTCTACCCAAAAGAAATCAAGAAACCACCACCATGTACCCCAATAAGAAACTGGTGGATGCCATTGCTGCCGCAGAGGCCCGTAGGAGGAGAAAGGAAGTCACAAAGTTGAAGAACATCCATGGCCGTCAGTTTAGGACGAACTGTTGAGTTCTATTTTCTGAAATGAAATAGTTGTGTTCTAACAGTTTCTTTAAGAGTTCACCCAGTACTTGCAATCGGATCCCCCTTTTTCCCCTTGTGTTTTGTGTAGAGTAATCTACCAAAAGATCCAAAACCATAGAGATCCTTTCTTTGAGAGAACAGAAACAAGCTTTTAATGTTATATGAAGGTTTACTCTGCGTTTGGGAGCTTGGATTTAGGTATATTGATTTGGACGAATGCAATATAAAAATTGTATTGAATTTTGTCTAAAATTACATAAATCTAAATTCAAGTTCAGAGATCTTTTATTTGTTTTTGGAGGTGGCTGGTGCCTAGAAGTTTTGATAGGTAACTTAATCATGTGCTTTTTCCTAAATAGACATGTCTGTTTTTCTATATATGTGTAAGTGCTGTGTGCTTTCCTACATAGACATGTCTGTTTTTCTATGTGTAACTGCGCTACTTCTTGACTGTTGTATTATTGATTCTATGAAGTTAGAATACAAAAGAATTCAGAAACAAGTGTGAAGAAAAAACAAAACATAAATAAACCAAAACAAAACTGACCCGGCTTCAGAACCCTGAAGTGAAAAAACTCTTTTAAGCCATTGTTGTGATCTTATAAATGAGGATGGGACTTCTAACACTGTGCTTAGAGTCTGTCCACTCCAGCAATGCTGATAAAATTCCAGACGTACTGCCTGGTGTGCCCTTAACTGTTACCTTGAAAGACCTCTTTTTATTCAATCCGTCGAATGATAAAGTGTTGGGGAATACCGTCACTGAAAGACCCTTTGGCGATGTAACCTTGGCCTTGTATACTGACTTCCCAGTTTCAACATGCGTCACTGTCCGGTGGAAGACTGCTGAATATGTGGAGGAGTTTGCATCCGTCAACTGGAGATGCATGGTGGGGTAGTTGAGGCCATCAGTTCCCCATGCTGGTTTGAACTGGGAGCAGTTGAATTGCTTCTTGCCCCCAGTGAGCAGGCGGATGGTGGTGCTGTTGTAGCCTTCCTTGCACAGAAAGCGGATGTAGGAGCTGATGGGAATGTCGTAAACCAGGCCAGGGTGCACTGCCTGGACTGGGTTTATTTGGCCAGAACCAGAGCCAAGCTCGGCATCTGGTTCCTTGATCTTCATGGGCGTGGCTGTGGTCATGAGAGCAGACTTGATAGCTGCAGGAGACCATGTGGGACGGAAGGTCTTGACATAGGCAGCTGCTGCCGATACATGCGGGCAAGCCATTGATGTTCCTGATATAATGTTAAATTTTGCAATCCGGTTGTCACCTGGATCCCCCGTCACTGACCTCAAAGTTGAGTAGGCCGCCAGTATGTCCAGCCCTGGTGCAGCAACGTCTGGCTGTATCATCCACAGGAAAAATTCATCAGTACATGTAATCAGGGAGAGAGAGAGAGAGAGAGAGAGAGAGAGAGAGAGAGAGAGAGCATGCCTTGAGAATGTTGCGATTGATCAATTGGGGTCCTCTGGAAGAGAAAGAAGCGATGAAGGGGGCAGGTGTTCGAGCGGTTCTTGACTTGTAGATGACAGCCTGGGCATTTCTGAAACAGAAGAGTAAGCAAAATGGTGATGAGAGGGAATTGAAAGATATGATGAAATGAAGAGAGGTGGGAGGAAGGGGATGATGGGTATACTTGGTGGAGTTGATGTAGTGGTCAATGCGGGAGCCCTGACGGATGGAGACGGAGGCACCGGGGAGGACAAAGGTGTAGGCAATGTCGGCGAGTTCGTCAGTGACCATGATGGCTCCAGCTCCCCCCATGTCTCTAATGGTGTAGTCCTGCCCGCTTCTTCCCAGGCAGTACACTATGCGTCCCTTCACCTTCTCCTCGCTTAGACTCCCAACGTCACATGCACTGCTCTTCCATTTCAATCATCCCATACATTATACATTATATATTATTCTCCATTTCTTATTGCATGACAACAGGCTAATTAAACAATTAGTTAATATGATGGTTAAAAGGCATTTAAATTTATCATGTCCTCTAGGAGATATTATGGTTTAGGCTTCTTTGCTTTGAAAGATTTAGAGGAAAGAATATACGATGAGAGATGGTTCTAGTGGACAGAATAAAGTTTAAATTAAAATTAAATTACAAATTAATAAATAAAAATATTAAGTTAGAATCAAAATATATATTAATAAATTTATAGTTTTTAAAGTACAAATTACCAACACTCTTTTATCTCAAATTTCATAACTTAGATTTAAACTGTACTCAAACACTATATTATTACATTTACATATAAAAAAAAGTTTACTATATCATTTATATAATATAAAAATAATATATAATTTATAAAAATTAGATTAAACTTGATATGATATTATAAAAAAAAAAATTTTTTGATAATTCCAATTTGAATGTAACATACCTGACATTTCCGTAACTGTCTCCACTGCCATTGGCCGCCATTGCCCCGCTTATTAAAGGATACATCCCTTTCTTTGGCGAAAATGTGTTCACTGCAATTCCCTATCGCTCCCATTCCCATTCCCATTCATTCACTCTCAGAAATAATTCTGAATTTTGTTCTTCAAATTAATTAACAAGCACAGAGACTCACCGGAATTCTCTCGCCATTCCCCAACTTAATCGCCGTCCTGAACTGGCGGTCGGTGCTGGTGGCTGCCACCGTCAATATCCACGGCGCCACGTTTTGTACGGTGGACTCCGAAGGCCCCTCGTTTCCGGCGGAGCAGGACGTGAGGATTCCCCTCTTCATGGCGTGGAATGCTCCGATGGCGATGGGGTCGTTGAAGAAATCCCTAGAAGTCCCGCCGATGGACACCGATATGACGTCGACGCCGTCCGCGATGGCGTCGTCGAAAGCCGCCAAGAGGTCCATGTCGGAGCACCCCGCGGGCCAGCACACTTTGTAGACGGCGATGCGCGCCGCTGGCACGCCTCCGCGAGCGGTGCCCGCCGCCAAGCCGTAGAAGCTGGCTCCCGCGACTGGTGCGCCGGCGGCCGTGGAGGCAGTGTGGGTGCCGTGGCCGTCGGTGTCTGCCGGAGTTGGGTTGGTGTCGACGTGGTCCAGGTTGTAGTATCTTGCGCCGATGACCTTCCTGCCCATGTTCATTGTTAGCCATTTTTAGCATGACGACTCGAACAAATTATATTTTTTATTTTCCCCCTGAATCTCTAAAGATAATTTATATTTCGTAATAAATTTATATATTTATTGCAATATTAAAATTTACGTAAAGATGGTAGACCGATAAAAGTTTTTTTAAAAAAGAATTAATTATAAATAATTATTTGTTTGCACTTAAATATTTATTTATTTAAAAAAAAAATAGAGAGAGGAGAGAGACTCACTTGTTGCAGCCGGTGAAGTTGGCGCCTTTGTCACATTTGCCCTTCCATTTCTTAGGGGGAGGCCCATAGCCTTTGTCGCTAAAACTTGGAGCCTCCAAACAAATTCCTAAATGACAAATAATTAGGTAGAAAAAGAAAATAGTTTTTTTGTTTTTTAAAAAATCATGATAAAATAATTTAATCAGAAACTTTCATCCAAACGGTTGAGATAGAAGAAGTACCTGTATCCAACACACCCACTATGATATCGCTCTCTGCTTTAGCATTTCTCTTCACCAAATCTTCCGTCATTCCTAAGAAGTCCCATGATCTAGTTGTGTGAAGTTTGAGCTGTCTGTTTGGAAACACTGATACAACCCCTTCTCTTTCTGCACCAAACACCAGAAACGCATCACAAAATTAATTAAGATTTGGAGAAAGGATTCTGATTCTTGGAATTCTTAATTCCACGCACGCACCCGCCAGAATCTTCGCTTCGTCCGGCAACAGCCTCGCTGCAAATCCGTTGAAGCTCTTTCCGTAACTATGGATCTTCAATTCCCGAGCTAAATCCTCACTGCACCCATGAAAAATGGAAAATCTATTTAATATATATTCATTAAAGAATTTATTTGATTGCAGAAACTAATTTTTTTTCTTTAAAATCTTTGAAAATTATAAAATTGGGAAGCCAAAAACAATGTAAAATTTTGGAAAAAAAAAAAAAACGTTGAATATGAAAATTATTTTGCACAATGGAATTGATTCTTATAAGGTTTGCTTCGCTCAAAGAGAGAAAATGAAAGTTATACATTCTTTTGAAGGCCTCAAATCAATTACAACAATATAATTAGACTCCAAACAAAAAAGAATGTGATCAATTACTCTCCGATGGTGGACGAGAGCAAATGGTGGTGGTGGTCTCCTGCCGGAGTTGTAGCCTCGGCCTCCCTTCGTAGGTCTCCCATATATACGATGTATGCCTATTTTATACAAGAGAAAAATTATAAACAATCTCGTGTTAGCTCATCATCAATACTCGTACCAGAGTAAAAAGTTATACCAAATCAATGAACGAGACTATGAGTTTACTCATCATCTAATTTTCAATTATATTAAAATAATTTCTTATTTTTTGTATGAGTTTTCTCCTTTTTTTTTCTTTTATTTTCTTTCTCCAATCAAAATCCTTGATCCAAGCGGACGCTATATGCATCTATATCTATCGTAAGAATTGATTCTCTTATTTTGCTATCATTTTTATTTCTCTTAACTGTTTTCATAAAAAAATTGGGTGAATGGAAAAGCTAATAATAAATGCTAGAGACTTAGAAAAATAATTTTATTAATTTATAAATTGGCATAAAATGTAAGAATAATATAAAATAAATGAAGACACTTTTTGAAGTATAACTCTATTTTTGTTGTCAATAATTAAAGAAATTTTACTGTTACTTGAATATATTTGAGAGTAAACTTTATGATACAAAAATTAAGAATTTAGTTGAATTATTAATAAAATTAAACATACTACACCCATATCTATCTCGTCCATAATTACTAATGAATCACAAAATTTAGAAATATATATATATATATATATATATATATATATAACTAATTAATAAAGTTAACATAAATGAAATAAAAGTGAGTCTGTGTGTTGAAGTGATCACAGAAAATTGTGTTGAAGCACTTTAGTAGCTTGATTGTGAGAGAATTAAAGTCATAAAATGTTTTTGATCTGCTTTGAGAATAAAAATGCTTCTGAAAGCAAGGAAAGCAGTTTGAATTAAAATGGAAAAGCGAATTTGAAGACTCAGGATGGAATTGATTTTACGAAGTACCTTTCTCTCATCATTCTGATTGGAGGCGACGTCACCAGGAACCAGTGTGGGTAGGAGACAGAGGTTGAAGACGACCGCCACCAGTGCTACTGCTCCTTTATTATTCTCTGAAATCTTCATTTCTCTCTCTCTCTCTCTCTCTCTGTAATTGAAAAACGAAAGGGAAAAAAAAGCAGCAGTGATTTTTTACGTGAATGATAGATGGAGGGAGTACGTAACTGTCAATGTTTCCAATCTTATATACTACAAACTGCTTCTCTCTCTCTCAAGACATGGAACAACGTGAAGAGAGAGAGAGAGAGAGAGAGAGAGAGAGAGAGAGGGGTGGCTTGAATTATGGATCTTGAATCATTGGGTATTGAGTGTCTTCGAGCCAAGAGATTCATCTGCTGACTTGTTCTTTCCCGTCTCCTCCTCCCTCTTTCGATTTGCCACCACCAGGACTTCACCCAATGACCTTCTCTTTTCGATATTTCGATTTAAATTTTTATGAAATTCAATATATTTTATTCAAATTTATTATTCAAATCCCAAAATTTATACTTCTATTTGAACATTTATAAAAGGGTAAAATTATAATTTACAAAACTCATTTCTTAAAATTATCAAGATCCATGTATGTGGGACACACTTGGACCCTTTGTGTGCTTGGTATTTTAGGAGAACAAATGTTTTAATTCGTTTATGAATATCAAATATTTTGTGGGTTTTGTCTTTGCGGACAAATAATAATATAAAATTTAATTAATTTTGTTCCAAATCGGCATACCAAATTGAAGTCGGAAATCCATGCAACATCTAACCTACTTGAGTGTAAATTAAGATTTCGTTTGGAAGCATATAGAGTTTGTTTGTTAAATTGAACTTTATGTATTTGCATAAAGTTCAAATACCTTAGTGTGATTCTCTGTAGTGTTTTGGAGTATGAATTTCGAGGTTTCGAATTGAGTGTTTTGTCAATTTAGAAGAAATTTAATAAATTTCTATACTAAATTTTGCTTAAATATACACGAATCTAAATTCAATCTTGAAATTCATGCTCCCAAACACAAGGTTCGAACATTTATCTAAGGACAAAGAAATAACAAACGAAATATATATCCTAGAAATTTCACGAGCATACATAGGATCCATGGATGTGGGTTACACTTGGACCCTGTGTGTGCTCGGGATTGGGGTTTAGGACAACAAATGTTTTAATTTGTTTATGGATATCAAACATTTTTTATTTTTTTTGACTTGCATTATTAGGAGCATGAAGTTCAAACTACATATTTTGATGAGTGAAAATACGGATAAAAAATAATGCTAAAATTTATTGATTTTGTTCCAAAATCACAGACCAAATCTAAATCTGAAATCAATGCTTCTAACACTACTCAAGTGAAAATTAAGATTTTGTTTAGAAGCATAGAGATCTTGTCAATTGAATTTGAACTTTGTTCGATTGCATAAGTTTAATATAATTTTGTATTTTTTTTTTATGTAAAAATTTAAAAACCTAAATTTAAATTTAAAGCTTCGAACATGCTAGTTCGTGCGTATATATAATTAAAATAATTTTCTAGTGGTTATTCCTAGTTTCAAAACATAATTTTGGGCACAATAGGGCCACATTCTAACACAATTTTCTAGAAATAATTTTTTATATTAAAAATCAAAATTAATTATGGAGAAATAATAATAAATATGAATTTTTAAAAATGTAAAATATATTTGCAGTGTGAAAAGTAATGTGGAGGCAATATTTATAATTCTAAAATGAAAAAAAAATGTAAGAAAGAAACATACATTATTGCCAAAAAAATTCTAGTAGCCTCTTATAAATATTAAGTTTTTGTGAAGCATAATAGTCTGAAAGTAGAATATATATATATATAGACACACACAGAGTCATTTATAGAAAAAAAAAATGCTCATGCACACAAAATCATGTTACCGCATTCAATAATAAGAATAGTAGAGATATTCGCTCAATGAAATTTGAAAATGCTAACAAATTCTTAATTAACCCCAAATGTTATAGATTAATAAAAAATTTCATGTTATATTTACTCACAAAATTTTTGAAAATACATATTAATTCATTCTCTTTTTCATATGTTATAAAATGCTTAGCTGTTTTCTTTTTGATGAGAATATATTTTATAGGCTATTATTTCTTTAGATGCAAATTATTGAGAAAATATAAGATGCATCAGGTATGTGAAGGAACCCGCACCCAAAAAATAAAAGAAAATATGTATAAAAAGGAAAAATAAAAGAAAAGGAAGGAGTTGGGTGTGGCAGGGCCAAAATCGTCGACGATTTCAAAAGGCAGGAGAAAAACTGTCGCCGGTTTTGGGTCAACTGGGCGAGTCAACCATAAAATCGTAGACAGTTTTCTAAATGCAGGGAAAACCGTCGACGATTTTCTTCTAGGCTGCTCACCTATAAATAGAAGTGAGCTAGTTTTTTATTGAAATTTGAAAATCCTCTCTTCTTGGGCTCAGCTAGGGTTTGATTTTTTTTTTTCACTAAAAAGGCTCCTAAGGGTTCTCTTTTACTCCCGAATCACTCTCTCTCTTACTGGCTTGTAGGATCTTGAGTCTCTACTGGTTCGAAAAGCTAGGTTTCGATTTTTCAGTCCATTTCGATTTTTTTTTTCCGAAACAGGTAAAGGGATTAAGTTAAGTCAGCTTTTTAATGAGTTTGAACCGATTGAAATGTTTTTAGTGTAAGTATATTTATGTTTTCAGTTGTTGCTTCGAAAACCGACAGTTCAAAATGAACCTTTTTCAAACCTAGGATATATGTTATGCTATTTTGAATAAAATGAACGGTGGGAAGTTTGGTTGACCTTATAAACTAAATATACTGTGTTCTTGGTTGTCTACGGGCTATGTTTAAAATATTGAAATTGTGTGGCATATGGATATTAATTTCAGGGTTATAGTATAATCGAATTTATGGAACTGTTTGTGAAATACTAGAACTGCATGTGCAATACTGGAACTGTTTGTGAAAACACAGGGAGTTTAGTATGACGGGCACGAGGGCCGAGATTTAATATAGCGGCTGTGAGCCAAAAGGTATATGACGGTCGAGGGCTGAGTTTTATAATATGGCAGGTTTTATATGAAATGAGTGGAAATACAATTTTAATTACTTAAATTGCATGATATTCTTTAGGAACCCTGAGGATTAGTTATGTTATGAGCACGGTACTTGTAGAGACCCGCAGAATTATGGTAATTAAATAATAAAAGAAAAGAGAGAAACAGGAAAATTTTGAAAAGGGGGCTTACAGGGTCTCGTCGACGAATGCAGGGCTCTCGTCGACGAGCATCCTTCTTGGGCTCGTCAACGTGGACATGCGTCTTGTCGACAAGAACTTACTGAAATGCCTGTTTCTAGGGTCTGAAACTCGTCGACGAGGATTAAGTGCTCGTCGACTAACTTTCTTCATTGACTCGTCGACGAGGTATCGTGGCTCGTCGACGAGGCCATGTGGGCAAGCTTTCTATATAAGGATGGAAATCATTTTTCCTACGAGAATTTCAAGCAGAATTCTCTCTCTCTCTCTCTCTCTCTCTCTAGAACACATTTTCTCTCATTTCTCTCTAGATTTCCGATTCCGTCTCTCCCTGATTCGATGATCAGAAGCTACCACAATGATCCTAGGGAGATTCTCTACAACATAACCGGAGCAAAATGTTGATTTGAGAAGTTTGAGAACCATCCCAAAACCAGGGTAAGTAAATTATTTAGATATTGTTAGTATTACAAAGTTTATTTGAGCCTAAATTTTGTATTATATGAGAATATACTGGAGTTTTGTGAAGTAAAATCAGGTATAATATTTTCATGAATATGGTGTTTTGGGGACCCCAGTGGGTGATATTTCAGGAACCTAGGTAAAATGATATATCGTTTATAGTTTAGAAATTATGCATAAATGGATTTGGGGAGAATATGTATGTGATAATTATCTAGGTGAATTCAGTTGTTTGATTGAGAAATTATATGTGTGTTATCTCAGGATGTTGAAATTATGAATGCCACACGTGTGAGATTGTAAATAGCATTTAGTGCTCAGATAATAAGGTAAGGGAAATATGCTATGCTACCAAATTCAGGAATTTTTTATCAGTATCGATTATAATATTTGAATATGAGTACAAGGTGTGATTTGAATATGTCAGAATATAGATTTATACAGATTTTAATACATGAGCTTTTATTTAGTTTTATGACATGAGTTAGTATCAAATTAGTACAATATTTATACAGTTTCTAGATATCACGATTTACAGTATCTTAGCAAAAAATATTGTTATACAGAATTTATACGTATTTCAGAATATCATGATGTATGACATTTATACATGTATACATATCTATAGATAGAAAGATATTTTCAGATTTTACAGAATCATAATTTATGGAATATATTCAAAAAAATATATAACATTTTCAGTATACCTTGATTTTCAGATTGCAGAACCATAACACTTCAGATATTCAGTATTCAGATATACAGTTATTCAGATTACACAACATATTTAGATCAGTTATTTTATGTTATGGTTATTTCAGTTATATCAGAATCATGGTAAAACAATAATATAGAAATATTAGTTACATATATATAGTATCAAACCCCGATGGACCAGATCAGTTTCAAAGCATGGTACTGTAACTATTTTCAATTCATAGTACAACCACATAACTCAGATAGTATGTGAATTTTCAGTAGTCGATTGCGCCTATGTTGTGGATAGGCTCCCCGTCAGTTAGGGTTGAGAAGGCTGATTTGACTTTCAGAGTTCAGTTGACTTATCTTAATCGACCAGCCAGTAAAAGGTCCCACCTGGGGGCCGCACAATCCTTTCATGAGGGGTTAAATCATGACTTTCAGTTATCCATCCAGGAAAATTTTCTCAGTTATTATATTTATATATATACATATATATATATATATATATATATATATTCAGATCTATAGAAATCGTAGACATACCTATGATTATTAGAAGTATTATGAATAGAATATTCAGAAAAACGGTTTATGTTAAGTAACATAGGTATAAGTTATACTGTGTATTAATTAAAAGTGTTTTCTTAGATTCAGTTATTTACGGTATTTCTAAATCAGATTTTACAATTATGTAAACTCATCTGCCATACACTAGTAATAGAATATTTCATCTTACTTAGCATTGTTTCATCCCAGTGATTTAACAATTTTCAGATGATCCAGTTAGGCGAGTAGATCAGGCTCGCAGATAGAGAGGACTATAGTCTTGCCTTGTTTGTAAGGTGAGTGTTTTTGGGAAGTCATTTTTGAGTAGTCCCTAGGTCTAGGTGAGGCCATTTTGGGAATGACTATGTATGCATATTTTGAAAAATTCTGACACTTTAGTATTGTATATATTGACGTGGTTATATGTATTCTGCTTTCTACTGCATAGGTAGTTTATTGAGTTCCAGATTCCACGGTACTTATCTGGTCCGTGATGATGATTTGATTTATAATATAAGGTATCAGAGCAGTGAAATTTTACAGTTTATATATATATATAGACACACACACACACACAATAAAAATGGCATGAAAATCAGGTCGTTACAGTACCGTTGCTAGAGATTCAGGATTTGGTCATGTGCGCCCACACTATTCTAGATGAAAGTGTAGGGTGTTCTCATCCGATTAGCCTCAGTAAAGGGTGTACCTTCCCTGGAAGACTGGACTTTCAGGATGTGGTAGGGCAATCGGAATTCCGCAAACAAGTTGCGGATGCCTGCGTAGTCAGAGTTAGATGTAGACGTATGATTTGATTTTGTTTAGGTTGATCACCTCAGGCTTAGTACAGCCTTCGGGCCGCACAATCCATATCATGGGGGAAGTAAATGGTATTTAGTCCCAAGGAGTGTCTTTTATGCATATCTGTAGTTTTATGTAAATGATATTATTTATTTACTGAACTGTTTATACGATGGAAACAAGATGAATATTTTCAACTGTATAAAGTGAGTACAATGTAAAATAGCTATTCTTAGGTTAAATGAAGGATGAATTTTTTTTTTTGCAAACTCTAAATGCATGCTAACCACACACTAATGTTAACTTAATCTTTCTTACTGAGAAGTGTCTTACCCCAATATACAAATCATCTTTTCAAGAAATACTAGGGATCGTGCTTAGCAAGATAAGGGGGTGCAAGTTAGAATAGTCTCTTTTGCGAGTATCTGTATGAACTTTGGTGTATGTAAGTCATGTTGTAAGTCACTGGACTCGTATTATGGTTGCATGGACTAAGTTAGTTGTCATTTTTCAGTTAGGTTGTAATATGGATGTTTGGAAACCTTTATGTATAAAGGAAATTTAGAACTCTGGTAATGTATGTTTGGAGAATGTTTCATTATTTCCACTGCACTTATTTATGATGATGTGGTATCAGGTACACAGACTTCACTAAAATAGCACTCCGGGCCCAAGTGGTGGGTCGGGGCGTTACAGGTGGTATCAGAGCCTAGGTTGCTAGGTTCTGTAGACTTGGATGATTAAAGATTACCAGAGTATAGGTTGAGATAAGTTAAGGATAGGAATGAGTAGGTTAGGTTGGGTTTTAGTCTGGAAGCTTAGAGATGGAGATTCGTTGATGGTCTTCTGTGTTTTTCCTAAAATGACGATTTCAGGAAAACCATGGAAAATCCATCGATGGTTTCTTTTCTACATTGAGAGACTAGAGCTCGAGAATCTAGATTGGGATGTAGGATAGTCGAGTACGTGTGCGGTGTCGGTATTATGATTAAAGGCCAATACCTTGACAGTTTTGTATTAGAAGTGTATAAATAATTTCTATAACTGCGAACTTAAATGTTATATTATTTTGTTGTTCCATACTTGCATCAACCATGATAAATGTGGAATTCTAAGTCAGTTTTTATCCTATCTTCAGAATGGATTCTAGGGGAAAGGATATCATGGATGGAGGGAATAATCATGTGAGTACCTCCAGTGAAGATGACGCCAATGCCTCGACAGTGCTGCGCAGTATAGCATGGCAGGCTAGGAAGGAAACTTTGAGGGATTCTCGAGAGCAGGGTTAGCTAGTGGCTGATAGAGGCTGCACGTTCCAGTAGTTTACTCAAAGGAATTCGTTTGTATTTTTCGGAGGATCGAACCTGATTGCGACTGAAGACTGGGCTTAGGAGATGAAGGAGCTGTTGGGTGTGCTGGATTGCACAGAGGAACAGAAGGTGCAGTTTGCCACCTTTAAACTGGTGGGGGAAGTAAATAGATGGTGGAGATCGGCTAAACTAGTGGAGGAATAGCATCCAAGGTACACATCTATTACCTGGAGCCGTTTTAGGGAGGTCTTATTCGGTAGATACTTCCCTATTGCCACCAGATAGGCGAAGGCAGAGGAGTTTCTACATCTGATCCAGGGACCCATGACTGTGCAGCAGTATGTGGTCAGGTTTGTGGATTTGTCTTGTTTCGCTCCACACATGGTCCCAGATGTGCCAAAGAAGGATCAAATGTTTGAGAGAGGTTTGAGACAGGGTGTAGGATCACAGGTAGTAGCGTTATTGACTTAGATTTTCTCTAAGTTGGTGGATAGGGCCATGACAGTCGAGGCCAGCATTTAGAAAGGGGAGAGAGTAGCAAATTAGAGGAAGAGACCCTTGCCTCAAGGTTTTCAGTCCAGCTCTAGCCAGAGTTCATCAAGGCAGCCTAATAATTTCACAAGCCAGTGACAAGAGATGAAATCTCGAGCCCGTCAAGGGAATTCTCAGCATCCTATTTGTCTTAGATGCCATAAGGGGCATTGGGGTTAGTGTAGGGCTGGAACAAATGGCTATTATCGGTGCGGTGGCGTAGGACATTAGGCGCGGGACTGTTATGTGATAGTGAATTACGCACCTCCACAACATCAATATGGGAGAGGTAATCAGGCATCTTGAGGTGGTCACTAGAGGGGCACTGCTCAGGCACGTGTGTGTTTTATAACTCCAGGTGATGCTGAGCATGCAGGAGATGTAGTTACAAGTAATATTTTGTGCTTTCAAATAAAGTTGTTGTACTCTTTGATTCAGGTGCGATGCACTCTTTTGTGTCTCGGGGATTTATTAAACGTACAGGGTAGAAACACGACCATTAGATGTCGAGTTAGCAGTAGTCACACCGACAAGGTCGGTGGTAGTGTGAAACAAGGTAATTAGAAACTATCTAGTGGAGATTCAGAGGAGGAGGCTGCCCGCTAGTCTAATCGTTTTTTATATGCATGTATTCGACATTATTTTTGGGATGGATTAGCTAGCATAGCTATGCGAGAATATACTGCCACAGGAAGGAAGTGGTGTTCAGACCTCCAGGGGAGTAGGAATTTAATTTATTCGGGTCATGCGTGCGCTCTGCACCACAGATCCTTTCGGCAATTCACGCAAGAAGGTTAATTCTGGAGGGTTGTCAAGGGTACCTTGCATATGTGAAAGAAGCACCAAAGGAAGGACTGAAGCTAGAGGATATTCCAGTGATAAGGGAGTTCTCAGATGTGTTTCCTGAGGATTTACCAGGAATACCTCCAAATCGTGAGGTGGAATTCGCCATTGAGTTAACTCCAAGGACGGCGCCAATTTCCAAGAGTCCATACCGAATGACTCCAGTTGAATTAAAGGAGCAGTTATAGAAACTTCTTGACAAGGGGTTCATCAGACTGAGCATATCACCCTGGGAAGCGTTAGTGTTGTTCATAAAGAAGAAGGATGGGTCGATGAAGATGTGCATCGACTACGGGAAAATTTATAAGGTGTCAGTGAAGAACAAGTACTCGTTACCTCGTATAGACAATCTGTTTGACCAATTGAAGGGCACTCAAATTTTCTCTAAGATCGATCTGCGATCCGAGTATCATCAGTTGAAGGTGAAATCAGAGGATGAATTGAAAACAGCTTTCTAAACTCGATATGACCATTATGAATTCCTGGTTATGCCATTCGGTTTGACGAATGTGTCAACAACATTTATGGACCTGATGAACAGAGTATTCCATGAGTACTTAGAGCAGTTCGTGGTGGTGTTCATCGATGACATCCTAGTTTATTCGAAGAGTCCTGCCGAGCATGAAACTCATATGAGGCTGGTACTTCAGGTACTCAGAGAGAAGAGGTTATTTTCTAAATTCAAGAAATGTGAGTTCTGACTGGAACATGTTGCATTTATAGGACATGTAGTGTCCAGGGAGGGGGGTTCAGTGGACCCAAGCAAAGTAGAGGCGGTAGTTGATTGAGCGAGACCAAAGAACGTGCATGAAATTAGAAGTTTCTTAGGTCTTGTAGGATACTATCGCCTATTCATTGAAGGTTTCTCTAGATTGTCAAGTCCTCTGACGTAGCTTGCAAAGAAAAACAGTAAGTTTGAGGGGACTGGGGAATGCAAGCGGAGTGACTAGGAACTTAAGCGACGGTTAGTCACGGTGTAACGACCTATCTAATTTCCACACACACACACACACACACACACACACACACACACACACACACACACACACACACACACATATATATATATATATATATATATTACATATTAGCCTACCCATAATCATAACTACCACACACATAATCCACCTAGACTCGTGGGTGCTGGGAAATAAACCTGTCATATGAACCTGACACCCTAGCAACGGAAGTTTACAACATATACATATCAAATAGTCCAACAAACCCAATACTAAAGTTATACAAAAATCTATCATATTCAAATACACACATCCCAACATGAACATAAAGTTCTCTAGGATCACTACCCCAAAATCCAACTGACCCTAGTGGAATGACTTACCCTTCCGGCAGGGTAGATCATTCGGTCATTATCGCTGCGGAACTCTATTCGCTCCACTACCTGGATTCCCTAAAATATTTTAAAACTAGGGTGAGACACCTCTCAATAAGGGAAATAAACTAATATCAGTGTGTGGCAATATGGGTATTTCACGTGTCATAAGCATATACTGTACATAAATCATATCTGAGAAATCTGTTTGATAAATACTGAATAAACATATTTGAAATTAGCATACATGTCATGCTATATATTGGTACGTGTAAAACATTTTATATCACTGCATAATATGTGAAATAAATCCCAAGATGGATAGCTAGCTGATGCCATGTATTACCCCCACATAACTGAGTTGTGCAGCCTGAAGGCAGGACCTAGCATTGGCTAGCTGATCATGCTAGATCAATATAAGTCTGTAGATATGATGGGCTCGCCCCATCCTAGTCCGAACTGCCAAGGGGACGTCTACAACTCTGCACTGAAGCCACATCAACTACCAATCTCTCATAGCCCCTTGTGGCATGTGGTAGCACTAACATAATCTGAATATGTATATAGCTATGGTACCGTGCTGCTGAATTGAACTAAACTAAGTCATCCGAGTACTGATATCATATACTGTATTTCATATATTGGGTATAACCGTTTCACCATAATATCTAACATAATAATATCTTCATAAAATAACATATCTTTCATTACGACCCTTGCGCCGACATTTCATATCATATCAAATAAATTAATGGCTTTTACGCCATTTTATATAAATTATGACCCTTGCGCCATTTCACATAAATTACGGCCCTTGCGTCATTTTTATAAATTACGACATTTGCGTTGTTTCACATAAATTACAAAAAATATAATTCCTGTACTGTTTATCCATTTCTCGAAAATAATAAGAGCATGAAGGTTTTGAAAACATAACATTTTGTCATCACATAAATCTTAAGATTTTATACCCATGCCACACAAATTAAACCATTTTCCCTTATAATATATATATATCATTCCCTATAAACAGCAGTAATTTTTCTAAACATAATTTTATATCATACATAATTTTTAAAACAAAATGCTGTAGAATAATAAGTATTTCCATGAAAATTCTGACTTAATTTATTCTCTTACCTGGTTTCTTGAATTACGCCAATAGGAATCCCAAACTGATGCCTACGGCGCTCACCTGAACCCTGAATCAACAATCATAATTCCATTAAATCAATCCTAAATAAAAATATTATTTTAATATTTCCTAAACCCATAAATTTCAAATAAATAATTATACTCTCAAATATAACCAATTTACTTAATTCCCTAAATCACACTTTCGCTTTGGGATGGTGCCTAGGAAACCCAAATTAAAAATTTACTCTAACCAAAATGATGACGATCATGATTAGGACCTCGTGGTAATGTCCGATCGTCGATTTGGTTGAAGATCTAAAGAAAAATTGAGAAAATAGGGAAAGATTACCTTACCCTAGGAATGGTGCCTACACCGCTCCTATGACAAATCTGCTCCAGTAGAAATATCGGTAGCGGAGAATGGAGTCTAGCGATATTTTCTGATTTTCGATCAGGCAAAAATCAGTTGAGAAATTGAAGGAAGTGAGAGAGAGATGGAGGTGAGTCAGAGAAAGCATGAGAGGGAAAGCAGAAGGTGTTTTGCTTCCTTCAAATTTTGTTTTGTAATCCTGAAGCTTCTTTGAAGCTTCAGGTAAACTTATATCTTATAATAATAATAATAATAATAATAATAATAATAATAATAATAATAATAACTTTTAACCTTTACATATATATATATATATATATATATATATATAAAATAGTAATAACTTTTAACATATATACTATATTACTTAATTCATAATTCTTATTATTTAATTATTTAATTTATTATTCAATTTAATTTTAAATCTTAATTAATTAATTTATTTTTATTTTTATTTTTATTTATTATTTCATTTTATTATTATTTTTTACACTCCCAAACATAATTATTTTTTGGGGCGTTACACACGGCCCCAGTGTTGACCATTCCATCAAGGGATGGTGGTTACGTGATCTATAGTGACGCATCCCAGAACGGACTTGAGTGTGTTTTGATGCAACAGGGAAAAGTTATTGTATATGCTTCTCGCCAACTTAAGGTGTACAAGAAGAACTATCCTACACATGACTTGGAGCTGGCAATAGTGGTGTTTGCACTAAAGATCTGGTGGCACTATCTATGCGGTGAAAGGTGCGAGATCTTTACAGATCATAAGAGTCTCAAATACTTCTTCACTCAGAAGGAGTTGAATATGAGGCAACGCAGGTGGCTTGAATTGATAAAGGACTACGACTATACCATTAGTTACCACCTAAGAAAAGCTAACGTGGTAGCCGATGCTTTGATTCGTAAGTCGGTGGGTGCGTCAATTTCAACGGTTGTTGTACAACATCAAATCAGAATGGACCTAGAGAGATTGGGGGTAGAAGTAGTGGACGGGGATCCACATGAGATCATGGTCAGTTTGATCATTCAGCCAACCTTACAGGAGAAAATTAAAGCCGCTCAGATGAGAGGCGCAGAGTTGGTGGAAATTGTGGAAAAAGTACGAAGTGAGCCACATACAGACTTCAATGTTTTTTAGGATGGAGTTCTCAGATTTCACATCAGGTTGTGTGTGCCTGACAATACGGAGATTAAGAGGAAGATTTTGGAGGAAGCTCATCACTCTCTCTATATTGTTCATCCAGGGAGCACGAAGATGTATAGAGATTTGCGAGAATTGTTCTGGTAAAGTTACATGAAAAGAGAAATTGCTAGATTTGTAGGGCAGTGCCTGACATGTCAGCAGGTTAAAGCAGAACACCAAAGGCCAGTAGGACCACTTTAACCACTTGACATGCCTAAGTGGAAATGTGAGCATATCTCGATGGACTTTGTATCAGGGTTGCCTTCGGCGGTGCATAGGTAGAATGCCATTTGGGTCATTATGGATCGGTTGACGAATACTGCGCACATTTCGTTCCGATCACAGTCAGTTACTCTATGAATAGGCTGGCAGAGCTTTATTTATAGGAGATAGTACGACTTCATGGCGTTTCAGTTTCTATAGTTTCAGATCTAGATCCATGGTTCACCTCACATTTTTGGAAGAGTTTGCAAGACGCCTTGAGATCTCAACTCACCTTCAGTATCGCATTTCATCTGCAGACAGATGGGCAGGTCAAGAGGACCATTCAAATTCTGGAGGATATGCTGCAGACGTGCGTACTGGATTTCGGTGGTAGTTGGATTAGATATCTGCCGTTAGTTAAGTTCGTATATAATAATAGTTATCAGCCTAGTATCGAGATGACACAATATGAGGCTTTGTATGGTCGCCGGTGCCGATCTCTGTTGTACTGGGATGAGGTAGGCAAATGACAGATTTTGGGGTCGGAATTAGTTCAGCAGATCTCTGTAAAGGTCGAGCTTATCAGGGAGATAATAAAAGCAGCACAGAGTTGGTAGAAGTGTTATACAGATACTTGCCGATGGGAGCTAGAGTTTTGAGATTGGGGATATGATATTCATGAGAATTGCTTCGACGAAGGGAATGATGAGGTGCGGAAAGAAAGGCAAGCTGAGCCTTCGATACATTGGGACATTTGAGATCTTGGAAAGGATTGACCCAGTTGCCTATCGAGTGGCATTACCCCCAACATTGTCTAGAGTTTATAACATCTTCCACGTATCAGTATAGAGGAAGTAAGTGTCAGATCCTTCGCACGTGATAAGCTATGAACCCTTAGATATTGGGGTTGTTTTGGCTTACGATGAGGTATGGGTTCAGATTTTGGATCGAAAAATACAGGAACTGCATACTAAGGAAATACTATTAGTGAAAGTGTTGTGGTGGAATCATGCAGTAGAGGAGACTTCTTGGGAGTTAGAGACAAAAATACGTTAGAAATACCCATAGCTTTTCAGAGAGGATCAGTGTTACATAGACCAGTACGATTACACAGGTAAGTGGTAGTTTTATTTGTAGGTCATGTAAGGTAAGTGTGTTAGTTTATCAATTGTTTAAAGTTTTAGTATATGGATGGTCTCTGAGAGTGTTGTGTATAATATTGTAACCTCTCGAGACATTATGTGTAACCACGATATTTCTCAACCATAAGTGAGGGTAGTTAATAAATTTGGGATGGGGCCGCCATGTGGGTGGCTACCGACTCTTCTGTAAAGATGGGTCATGAGTTAGGATGTGTTCAATAACAGTTAGCAAGTTTCGAGGACAAAATTCTTATAAGGAGGGAGATTATAGGAACTCAAACCCGAAAAATAAAAGAAAATATATATAAAGGGAGAAATAAATAAAAATAAAGGAAAATAAAAGAAAAGGAAGGAGCTGGGTGTGGTAGGGCCAAAACCGTCAACATTTTTAGAAGGTAGGAGAAAAACCGTTGCCGATTTTGGGTCAACTGGGCGAGTCAACCATAAAATCGTAGATGGTTTTTTGGATATAGGGAATACTGTTGATGGTTTTCTCCTGGGCTGCCCACCTATAAATAGAAGTCGGCTCATTTTTTTTATTGAAATTTGAAAATCCTCTCTTATTGGGCTCTGCTAGGGTTTCAATTTTTTTTTCACTAAAAGGCTCCTATGGGTTCTCTCTTACTCCCGGATCACTCACTCACTCTCTCTCTCTCTCTCTCTTCTCTCTCTCTCTCTCTCTCTCTCATCGGCTTGTAGGATCTTGAGTTTCTACTAGTTTGAAAAGCTAGGGTTTCGTGTGATGACCCAAAATATATATATATATATATATATATATATATATATGATTAAAGCACAATAATAATAAAATAATAAAAATGGTCATTAAGTTAATATCAATACAGAAGTGTTTTTCTGTAGGATCCTTGATTCCATGTTTGATGCCTAAGAAAGATCTTGTCTTAGCGAGTGCTCAGAGACCATTGCGGCTCAGTCACTCCCTGGAGGTCGGCCTTGTCAAAATGGAATATCATAGAATAAATAGGATAGACACTGTTTGTACACGTAAATAAGTACATAAAATAATATTTTGACTGACATAATTTGCAGAAATATATGATAAAATAATAATAATATAGGTATCCTATGCGGGGCCCACAAGACTGTGTGGGGCCCACATGAGTCCCGAAGCCGTGTGGAGGTTTACACAAGTCTCGAAACTGTGTAGGGCTCATAAAATCGTATGAGGATTATTGGAGTTACGTAGGATCCGTTTGGATCTCGAAGTGGTGTGGGGCCCACAAGACCATGTGGGGCCCACATGAGTTTTCAAAATTTAAATTTAATTCTTATTCAAAAATAAATAATAAAATAAATAAATACTAAAAATGGTTCAAAATTAATAATAACGATAATAATGATTAATAAAAATAATAAATTAATAAATTAATAAATTAACTAATTGATTAATTAATTAGGTAAGTGATTAATTAAAAATTTATTTAATGGGAATGGTGGCAAGCACTCCTACATGACCTCCATCCCCATCCCATACTCAACCCATGACTTGCTCATCTCTTGCTCATTCTTTAATTTTTAAAAATTATAATTTCACTCATCTCCCCACACTTTTATAAATTTCATTTCTTCCCCAAAATTTTCCTATAAATAGGGAGCTCTCAACCTTCATTTTTCACAACAATTTTTCAAGGAAGAGAAGAATTAGTGAGTGAAAGAAATTGTGGTGGAGAGAAAATTTTTGAGTAAGTTCTCAATCACCCACTCTTTCCGATCTCATTTCTTAGAGATAGTTACAGTGTTCGTAAGGAAGAAGGTAAGTAAATTTTGATTATATTAGTTTTTTTTTAATTTAAAATTCATACCTGAGTTTATTTTATAATTAAATTTCAATTATGTTAATTAGTTCCACAAAATTTTCATGAGTTTATTTTTACGCATATTTAATTATATCAGTTATATCTTTAATATACTTGCATCTATTTTTGGGTTAAGAAATGTTCTAATCCCCTCGGATAAATTTTCAGTATTTCTTTCTATTCAAAAATAAAATTATATATATTTTTAACACAAAAATTGTGTGGCATGAGTTTATTTCTACGTTACATTTTTTTTTTTTTATGAAAATATGAGTGAATATGAGATTTTCATGATATTATTTTAAATTACATAAATTATAATAAGATGATTTTAAAATCCCTTATGGCAACGAAAGTTCAAAGTTACAGATGTTCGGTACCACAGCTTAAAGTTTATACGGATTAGAGTGCACCCACATTGTTTACAAAGTGGTTATTTATGTTAATGGATTTCTCCTAAGTGCACACCTGGTTTCGGACCAGGACTTAATAAGGAAAATCTCACTTAAAGTTTATGTACGTTGATTTAGTTTGGTCGGCCAACCAGTTAAGTCCAGTTTTTCGGACCGCACAACCCAGTCATGGGGGTAAACATGACTTACGACAAACAGGTCTAAGGGTGATTTTTTTTTTTATAATATATGTTTATACATATTTAATTACGTGTACAAAGTTACTGATGATTTGAAGGAAAAGTGTAAGTTTACGTGAAAATGATCATTCTGGTGCTTAAATGACGACCTAAGGAAAACGTATAAAGAAAAGTATATGTACGCTTATCATTAAATATTTTTACAGTTTTAAAGTTAAAATTTTAATTTAGCAGTTATAGTATATGATTATAAAAATTTACTGTTGAAATTGATGACAAAAGTTTTATGCAGAAATTTTTAAATTTATATTTATTCTAAAAGCAGTCTTGAAGTTATAGTATTAAATATTGTTTTACAAAATTCTTTAAAAACTCATTTTGGCCACACACTAATAATAATCTTATTTACTTACTGAGCGTCGTTTCACCCCAATCATATTTTATTTCAGATAACTCTGAAGGACATATCGGAAATCAGGCTTAGCAAGCATGCGCGTGGGGATTAGAAAAATAAAGATTGATTAGAAATATTAGTATGGTTTCAGATATTTATGTTTGTATAATTTTTCTTCTTTTAAAATAAATGATTGTAATATGGATAATTAGCACTTTGGTTTAATAAAAATTGAGTTTATTTGCTTCCGCTGTAAATCAATAGTAAAAAGTTAATATCTCAGACCCCTCAGGGTCGGGGTGTTACATTTTGATTTTTCCATCCATTTCAGTTTCTTTTTCAGAAATAGGTAAGGGGATTAAGTTAAGTTAGCTTTTTAACGAGTTTGAACCAATTGAAATGTTTTTAGTGTAAGTATATTTATGTTTTCAATTGTTGCTTCGAAAACCGATTGTTCAAAATGAACCTTTTTCAAACCTGGGATATATGTTATGCTATTTTGAATAAAATGAATGGTGGGAAGTTTGGTTGACCTTATAAACTAAATATACTGTGTTCTTGGTTGCCTACAGGCTATGTTTAAAATACTAAAATTGTGTGGCAAATGGATATTAATTTCAGGGTTATTGTATAACTGAATTTATGGATCTGTTTGTGAAATACTGGAACTGCTTGTGCAATACTGGAACTGTATGTGAAAACACAAGGAGTTTTATATGACGGCCGTGAGAGCTGGGATTTGATATAGCAACTATGACTCGAGTTTTATACGACGACCACGAGAGTCGGGATTTGATATAGCGGTTGTGAGCCGAGAGGTATATGATGGTCGGGGGCCGAGTTTTATAATATGACATATTTTATATGAAATGAGAGAAAATACAATTTTTATTACTTAAATTGCATGATGTACTTTAGGAACCCTAAGGACCAGTGTTGGCCTTACAAGGCTTAAAATCTTGTTATCTTGTTTTGATGCTAACAAACAAGTGAAATTTAATGTATTTGTATAAGTAATGATACTTCAGGGTTCATATATGTGAAAGTAAGGTCAAAGTGCCCACAAGGATCAAATATGATGGAAGCAAGGTCAAAGTGCTCACAAGGGTCAAATGAAGCTTAAATGAGCCAAGACATGAATTACTTATTGAAGAATATGAGGACATGAATGAGTTGTTGAAAGTCAAGGCATATTAAATTCAAAAGAGCCAAAGAAAGGCAAAGTAAGAAAGTTCAAAGAATATGGAAGTTTGAAGAAAAGATGGATTCAATCCAAGGACAAAGCATGAAGACTCAAGAACTTATAATGTTAATATTTTAGAAGTCTCATGTAAGTGCTTTAATGTTTAAAATATCGTTTGAAATATTTTGAAGCTCTTAGGTTAATTTTTTAGACCTAAATACTTTTTAAAATACTTGAAAAATATTTTTATAAGGTCAAAAATTATTTTAAAAAGGTTAGAATCATCTTTGGAATAAAGAGCACCAAAAAGAGTTTTTCCCAAATGCTGTCAGTTTTTATATAGCCGCATTGAGGTGAATTTTTCTCTATCAAACACTAATTATTTTAAAGAGTGGTAAACATGGAAGTTGTAGGATTTTCTATTAGATTTCTTTTGACACCAAGAACACCTAATTTGGAGTTACACAAAAGAAGTTATGACCAAAACACTGAAATGGGGTCACTGTTGTCAAACATTTAAAAACTGTTCAACAGGCAAATTTTTAAAATTCTAATGTTTTAAATTATAACCGTTTGAACCTTAAATATTATAATAAATAGGAAGACTCTTTAAGGAAACTTTTGCAAGTTTGAAAACCTATAAATACATGGTTTCGCAAATCAAAAAAGAAAAATTGAAAAATCTGTTTTGAGAAACTGAAAGTACTCTTGTTCTTCCTAAGTTCTCTTGCCCACTCATTGAAAAATTCTTTTGCTGAGAACTCTGAAGTGTTGATCTTTCTTTTTTTTGAATTTCTACTACTAATCCTCTTCTAAGAAGGATATTGGTGAATTCTACACTTGAGCTTCATTCTATTTCCTATTGATATTTTACATTGAAATATATAGTGCTGAAATTGTACTAACTTGCTCTTTGAGAGAGTATACTTGTACGCAAATTTTATCTTATGTTTCTTGTAGTTCATTGACATTCCAAGGTGTTTGGATCGTTGGCTAAGCAAGGGGATATTGCTTAGAGAGGCGGACTCTAGCCTATGTAAGGAGTGACCGAACGAGGGAATATCGTTTGGAGAAGGGAGGCTCTAACCTTAACCAAGGAATGTTGTAATCGGTTTTGTTCCATCCGTCAACGGAACAGGTTTAGTGAATCCTTTGGTAGTTTGCCAAAGGCGAGGACGTAGGCTGGGTATAAGCCGAACCTCGTAGAAATCTCTGTCTCACTCTCTCTTTCCCTATTCTTTATTTTCAGTTCATATACAACTGCGTGGATGATTTAAATATCTAAATTATACATACTACGCATATTTGGAAATCAAGTAAACTTAAAATCTAATTTTGATTTGGGTTGCGGAAACCGAAAGGGAGTACGTTGGTTACACCATATCTTGCGGAAACCATACGGGAGTACGTTACTTGGTTAACACCCCAAAGATAAATTTGCCAAGAGTTTATTTGAATTCTAAATATTTGGAAAGAGTGATTGGATTTATTTATACAGGGCTTTACTTCAGTAAACATAAATTATAATTCATAATCACAGAGTTTATATAAACAAACAAACTATCTTAAGATCTTATATTACCAAAGTGCTGAATACTTTATATCTTGGTTTGGTTGTTTGTTGTTTAACTTGTACTTGGCAAATAAATTGATTATTTGGTTTGAAGATTGTGTTTAATTGATTGGATAAAAGAACTAAGTTTTTGATTGATTAAAGAATTAAAAAAACAAGTCAAAAATTGGTTAAAAGAAATAAAAAAAGTTTAAGGTATTTTAAAAGGAATCAAAAGAAATTTTTAGAATCCAATTCACCCCCTCTCTTGGGAAGCTATTCCTAATTTCAACCATTTATGTTATGAGCACGGTATCGTTAGTAGAGATTCAGTATTTAGCTATGTGCGCCCACACTATTCTAGATGAAAGCGTAGGGTGGTTTCAGTCGATTAGCCTCAGTAGATGGTGTACCTTCCCTAGAAGACCGGACTTTCAGGATGTGGTAGGGCAATTGAAATCCCGCAAGCAAGTTGCGGATGCTTGCGTAGTCGGAGTTAGATGTAGACGTATGATTTGACTTTATTTGGATTGATCACCCTAGGCTTAGTCCAACCTTTGGGTCGCATAACCCGTACCATGGGGGAAGTAAATGATGTTTTGTCCCAAGAAATGTCTTTTATGCATATCTATAGATTTATGTAAATGATACTATTTATTTACTGAACTGTTTATACTATGGAAACGAGATGAATATTCTCAATTGTATAAAATGAGTACAACGTAAAATAGCTATTTTCGATTAAATGAAGGATGAATGTTTTCTGTAAACTCTAAATGCATGCTGACCACACACTGATGTTAGCTTAATCTTCTTTACTGAGAAATGTCACACCCCAATATACAAATCATCTTTTGAGGAAATACCAGGGATTGTGCTTTAGCAGGATAAGGGGGTGGAAGTTAGAATAGTCTCTTTTGCGAGTATCTGTATAAACTCTGGCGTATGTAAGTCATGTTGTAAGTCACTGGACTCGTATTATGGTTGTATGGATTGAGTTAGTTGTCCTTTTTTCGATCAGGTTGTAATATGGATGTTTAGAAACCTTTATGTATAAAGGAAATTTAGAACTCTGGTAATGTATGTTTGGAGAATGTTTCATTATTTCCGTTGCATTTATTTATGATGATATGGTATCAAGTACACAGACGTCACTAAAGTAGCACTCCGGGCCCACGTGGCGAGTCGGGGCTTTGCAATATGACACCTATATTGTCGTTAGATTCCAATCTTAATCTCTTGCATTTCACAAGCTAAGTATAAACTAAAGATTTATCATTTATGTCTCAAAATACATATTTAGAAAAAAAAAATGTATTTATATCTAGTCGCCCATAATTGGCTTACAATCGTATGATAAGTTAACCATTAATCTAAATTTGTAACTTCATTGCTTATACCCCCCTAGGAAGATCAAACAAAATGGACAAAAACAAAATAAATAGAGGCCAAAAACAGGGAAAAATGAACGGTTATTTTTTGTTAAATATATTCTAATTGAAGTAGATTCAAAGTTAATATGTTGGAGAATATTTAAATATGATCTATTATCCTTTAATCAGATGAATGATTAAGTATGATTAGTTTTAACTAACTTGCAATTACTTTGGGTGCGCGTAATAATGTGATTTAATAATACATGATTTGTTTCTTTACCCAAATTTTTTTTTGACATAGATAAATCAAAGAAAGTTACATTGGACAATATAAAAGAAAAAAGATGAATGCAATAAATTTTAAAATATGCTGGGCATTTAATGAGTGTGGACATATAGTCCTCTCTTTGTATTGAATTCTGTTTTCAATCTATTTGATAAAAAATCAAACATTTTTGAAGGGATAGTAATGATACGATTGAGATAGGTCGAAATAGACTTATTATGCTAGCTTTCGTTAGAGGGGTAAGAATCTTGTCCTGTTGCATGAAGATGCTTTGTGGAATAAGGAGTTTGGATAAAATTGTAAAATTCATCAAAATTGTAGAAGGAAGGAGAAGGATAGTCAGGTGAAAGGATTTATATTATAAGAGAAGAAGAAAGGAGATAAGAAGGGGTCGATTAAAAGAGAGAAGGAGACCTAAAGATTAAAAAAATAAGGGGATAAAAAACATTAGAGTCAGTTCTAGTAATGGGATATTGCAGTATGTATGTTGAATTGATTGAGAAATATTTAATTTGTCTCATTCAACTCTTTTACTTGGTGAAGTTCCGAATAAAGTAAGGATGTCACTTATGATCACTTGAAAGTGTTTGGTTGTCGTGCATTTGTTCACATTCTAAAAGATGAAGATTCAAACTTGATGACAAGACAATGCAATGTATTTTTCTTAGCTATGGGCATGATGAATTTGGATACAAATTGTGGGATCCGGTTGACAAGAAAATTGTTAGAAGCTGAGATGTTGTATTTTTTGAAGATCAAACAATTGAAGATTTTGGCACAGTTGAGCAACCACAATCGAATGGGAATGATTTTGTTGACTTAGACTTACCTTCTCCACCTTTGGCACATGATGAAAATTTAGAAGATGTCCTTCCGCCTCTTGAAGATGTTGGAAATGATGAAATTCCTAGTGATGTGGAAGATAAAAATGAGGGGGAGCAACAAGTTCAAGAGCAAGCTCAATTGAAAAGGTCTTCAAGAGAGCCAAGACCTTCAACTAAATATCCATCAAGTGATTATATTACTCTAACAGATCAAGGGGAGCCCGAAAGCTATCAAGAAGCCATGAACCATGAAAATAAAGTTGAATGAATGGAGGCAATGCAAGAGGAAATGAATTCCATAGTTGACAATCACACTTATAATTTGGTTAAACTTTCTCCTAGAAAGAAAGTTTTGAAAAATGAATGGGTGTTTAGGCTGAAAAATAATGGAAAAAATCTTCGGTATATGGTTAGGCTTGTGGTAAAAGGCTTTGGTCAGAAAAAGGGAATTGACTTTGAAGAAATATTCTCACTGGTTGTAAAGATGTCATTTATTCAGGTTGTTCTTGGCATGACAACATACTTGAATTTAGAAGTTGAGCAATTAGATGTGAAAACCACTTTCTTACACGATGACTTGGAAAATGAAATTTACATGGAACAACCAGAAGACTTCAAACAAAAAAGGGAAAGAGAATTTAGAGTGCAAATTAAAGAAAAGTTTGTATGGGTTGAAGCAAGCACCATGGAGATGGTACAAGAAATTTGATTCTTTCATGATTGATCATGGTTACTTAAAAACCTCTTCATATGTTTGTGTATTTGTGAAAAAAATTTCGGATGGTACTTATATTATTCTCTTACTTTATGTTGATGATATACTTATTGGAGGATAGGACTTCTCCAAGATTGACAAGTTGAAGTTGGAGTTGAGCAAGTCTTTTGCTATGAAAGACTTGGGACCAACAAAGCAAATTCTTGGCATGAGAATTATCCGTGATCGTGAAAAAAGGGCAAATTTGGTTATCTCAAGAAAGTTACACTGAAAAAGTGCTTGAGAGGTTCAATATAGATAAAACAAAACCCATTGGTTGCCCACTTCCTAGTCACTTCAAGCTTAGTACAAAACAAAGTCCTACAAGTGAGAAAGATAAGGAAGAGAGAAAATTCCTTATGCTTTGGCCGTTGGTTCCTTAATGTATGCAATGGTTTGCACACGACCGGATTTAACTTATGCTGTTGGAGTTGTTAGTCGGTTTCTCTCTAATCCAGGAAAGGAGCATTGTTTAGCGATAAAATGGATTCTCCGATACTTTAGAGACACCTCAAAGGTGTGTTTGTGCTTTGGAAATGGTAAATCTACGCTCCATGGATTCATGGATGACGACATGGCCGGTGATGTTGATTCTAGAAAATCCACTTTTGTAAGGGAAGCTGTGGCATGACAATCTAAATTATAGAAATGTGTTACTCTATCTACTACGGAAGTCGAGTTTATAGTCATTATGGAAGCTTGCAAAGAATTACTTTGGTTGAATAGATTATTGAAAGAGTTGGGCATGGAACAAGAAATGTATGTTCTTTATTGTGATAGCCAAAATGTTATTCATTTGAGTAAGAATTCTATCTTCCATTCAAAGTCAAAACATATTGATGTTAGATATCATTGGATTTGGGATATGTTGGATAAGAAATTGTTAGAACTTGACAAAATTCACATTAATGATAATGGTTCGGATATGATGACAAAAGCATTGAGTAAAGATAAATATGTGAAGTGTCAATTTTGGTCGGATTGGTGGAGTTATCCCCATAAGTTGGGAGGGGGAGATTTGTTGGGTTTCCTTCCTTGTGGGGCCCATGCCTTTTGAAAAGGTGTTTTTTTTTATTGAGTTGGCTTCTAAGGAAGCATAGCAGCTGCTGCCTTACATTTTTTCAAAGCCCTCACACGCAATGGCATTTAATTTTTCTGCTGGCAATTTGTTGGTCCATTTTTTTTCTTCTCGTCTGCAACCCTCCTTCTAGTGCTATATACAGCAGCTGCCTCTTTGTTCAGTATTTACACACAGCAGCTCCTCACGTCTTAGGGTTGCTTGTCTTCTTTCTCCAGCAGCTACGGCTTCTTCGCCTGCAAGTTGCAGCCATTCCTATTGTTGTTCCAGCTGTGTATGATTAGCATATTAGAATTTTCTGGTTGTACTCATTTTGATTGGTTCCTTAGAGTTTTATTCAAAACATTTGGTGAGACATTTCCATCTTATTACATTTGTTTATACACTCTTGTGTATTTGTAAGGCTTATGCCTTTTGCATCCATTTTGTACAATATATTTGGTGATAGTAAATTTGAACCGCCGTGCCCCATGGACATACCTCAATATTTGAGGAAACCACATTAAATTTCTTATATCTTATTTTTTATTTATCATTTGCATTACTCCATTGATTTATGTGGGTATTGTTCATATATAAATTTTTTCCCAACATTAACATCTTCATCATGTGGGAGAGAGATGCACAGTCGCATCGTTAAGAGAGATGATCTGCAAGAGGAGCAGTGAGAGACAAGAGGATTGAGAGGATTTGAATCAGTCATTTTTCAAAGAAGATGCAAGAAACAAAAAATTTCAAGAAAATTCTCAAGAAAATTCCAGCCCAGAAAATTCCAGAGCAGAAAATTCCAAAGCAGAATTTTAGAGTAACATATGCAACATTCCAAAGCAGAATTTTAGAGCAGAATTGTAGAGCAGAAAATTAGAGCAGAATTTAGCAGAATATATATATGCAGAATCGTAGAGTAGAAAATTCCATAGGAGAATTCAAGAAAATTCCAGACCAAAATTTTAGAGCAGAAAATTCCCAAAATTCCAGAGCAGAATATGGGAGAGAGAAAAAAAAAATGTATGTGGAAGCAAGAATCAGGAAAGCAGAAAATTGAAGTGCGAGGCTCTAGACCGTTAATCACTGCAACTAAAAAATCAAAGAAACCAGAGGTACCGAGCTCCGATAATGCAACCACATTCTAACATGGGTGGCGGAATAAGGACACCGGTGCCGGAGAAGTAGCCGGACAGCGCGAGGTCACCGGAAGACCTGGTGAGTTGAGGACCGAGAGGCAAAGCCGCGAGAGGATCAAATGAGGCAAAGGAAGATCTTGATCCGAATTAAGAGCCGAGACGAGCTCGCAGGGGGTACGATCCCAATCCGACTCGACAGTAATGCCGAAATGGAGCGACGATGCACCAATAATGAAGATATCATAACCATCAACGCCGATGACAGTAGCGAAACCGTCACCTTCATGTTCGAAAGCCAGAGTCAGGAAAAAATTTCAGACTTTGAGATGAAATTGATGGACATAGACAACGAGCACCTTGGGATTCCAGAGGCAGAGTACGAAGCCATTGTTAGGATGCCATACTCTGAATTTGTAAGGATATGTAAGGATCTTAGCAGCAATGGCGATACTCTTCTCATTTATGTGTCCAAATAAGGGGTGAAGTTCTCCACGAGAGGTGATATCGGGGCTGCAAATATCGTTTGCAGGCAGAACACTACTGTTGACAAGCAAGAAAGTCCACAGTTCTCGGTGATTGCGACGGATTTGAATGCGAGGGGCGAATCGGTAGCGGTACCCATTAGAGCTACGGCGAATGGTGGTGTCCGAAGGAAATGAAGATGAGGATGAGCTGAAGAGTGTCATCGGAATTGAAAATAGGAGAATCTATAGAGGAAGACGACAGGACGTTCGGCGGTGGAACCAAGAACTCTTCGTAGGAACAGCGGAAGAATTCTTCTCAGCTTTCTTGAAACTGAGAGAGAGCTAGTTCGACGACGGAGCCACGATCTTGGGCCCAAACTCAAAACGAACGATTATCCCAGTCTAGAATTGCCATGGAAACTATTGGCGACGTACTGAAACGCGACGTACGGAAACTCATCTGCAAAAGATTAAGGTCCAACAACTACACGTTGCAAAAAAAACTACCAAAACGAAAAACGCTCGACGTTCTAGCAAGATTCAGAGGTGAAAAGGCATAAAAAGAAGAAACGAAAAGTAGATCTGCAAAGAACGATCAACAAACAGCGGGGAGAATCGCGCTCGGATGGATCAAGCTTGAGAGACTGAGCGGAATCAGAGATTCGTAAGATCCAGTTTCCAAGTTTAAGGATTCAGAGAACAAGCGATCTTCCGACGAAGCCTCAGCCGCCGATGACAACACATGTCTTGTGGATTTCGTCCCTAGCGACGACGAATGGTTTGTCAATCGCCATTCGCAAACGGAGAGAGTGAGATAGAATGCTCTGATTCCATTTTAAATAAATAAAATGTATATCCCAGAATTACTTAAAAGAGAAGATTACAAAGGAGATTGTAAGGGTATATACAATAATCCATAAATGAACTTAACAACTAAACTAACCACTCTAAACTAACAATTCAAGAATACACGTGTTAATAGGGTTCTCAACTAGCGAGGAGTTATTGAGCTTTTCATGATCAGATTGGTGTTGGGAAATAATCCAACAAGCAACAATTGCATAAGAAAAAAATTACGTAACACAAATGTGAGACCAGATTTACGTGGTTCGGTCTACTGTGACCTACATCCACGGGAGAGCACAAATCCACTATAATCGTTGGGAGAAAAACACAAAGAGAAGGAGGAGGCTACTGCCTTTAACTCCTCTCTCACTCTCACTACAAGGATTTACTCTGCCTCACACACAGCTCACCACAACTCTCTACAACACAGCATTCTGAACTCTCACAATGCAGCTCTCTGCATGCACACACACATTGCAACTTTGCTGCACTCAACTGCAAATCACCACACATACCACACACAATTACAAACATATATATATACACACATGGGAGGGGGAGGAAGTCAAACAAGACTACTGAAAATCAAAGGTGGTAGGCAGATTGTTGGTGGTTATCCATCTCTAGCTTCAACAATTTCAGTTGGGTGCGGCTACCGACACACATACGAGCCACACATCCTAATAATCTCTACCTTGGCGAGTATCAACTCCCAAGTCCACAGCTCTACCTTGACATAAACTCGATCAATGCAAGTCTTCATAGCTTGGTTCAAACGTATGAACCATGCAAAGAGTACCTCCTTCTTAATTGGCAAACCGAACTTGTCTGTTCGTTTCTGACGACATACCGCTATCATCATCTGAGGTCAAATCACCAACCACCGTGGTTCCCATCAATTGATACAGCCCACAAGACTCCTTCCCAGTAAATATCATTGAGTCACGTCGGGTCACCTCCGTAGCTCCACATGCAACAGAGATTTGGCAACCCTTAGAATCCAACCGACTAAGGGAGATCAAATTTCTTCGCATCCTTAGAACGAATTTTACGTCATCTAAAATATGGACCGCTCCAACAGGCATCTTCAGCTTCACAGATCCGATCCCTCTGACATCGCATGAAGACCCATCACTAAGTGATACCGTACCGCAAACTTCTTTGAAAGAATAAAAAAATTCTTTCTTAAAACAAATATGAACTGAACTCCCAGAGTCCAAAACCCATCCATCATTGATTGGATTGCCATAAGCATTCATGCTCTTTTTCATCAATTTCTGGCACTCTTTCTTCATATTGCTGTGCTTCTTGCAGTATCGACGTTGCACATTTCTTCGACTTATTTGTTGACGTGAGTTGCTCACCATTACAAAGGCCTCGTCATTACCATGCCATGTGGCATGCTCCGATACATTGACACCGTCCCGTGTCTTCTTTTCTTCTTCGTATCTTTTTCGATCTTCACAGTCCCTCTTAAAGTGCCCCTTTTTATCACACCAGTAACATACAACCTCGCTCATATCTCGTCCTCTTGACTTTGAATACCATTGCTTACCTCCGAGCTTTCAATCTTTGCTTCTTCCTTGTCTCTCACTATTAGCCACCAAAGCTTGCTCACGAGGTGTCACAATTGGCTTTCTTAACATCTCAGAATCTTGAAGTGATGCCATCACATCATCCAACTTTAAGGTTTCCTTCCCCACGAGTAATGCAGTTACCAGACCATCAAATGAAGCTGGTATAAACGACAATAGTAGAAGCACCTTATCTTCTTCATCAATATTTACGCCGAGGCTCAACAACTGGATCAAAATCTTGTTGTAATCGTTTATGTGATCAAAAAGACTGTTTCCCTCGTTCATTTGAAGTTAATACATTTTCTTCTTCAGAAATAATTTATTGGTAAGGGACTTTGACATATACCTTTGCTCCAATTTCTTCTAGAGTTCCATTGGTGAGGTTTCGTCTAACACCGAATACCTAACTTCATTTGCCAGACACAATCGGATTGTACTGACCGTCTTCATCTCTAATTCGGTCCAATCATTATCTTTGAAATTATCTGACTTCTTCCCGATCAACGACTTTATCAAGCCTTGATGAACCAAAATGTCCTTCACCGTGCTCTGCCTTAAAGTGAAGTTGTTCCGCCCATCGAACTTCTCCACCTCAAACTTCGAAGTGCCAATACCTGCCATTCTACTCTGATTCTCACAAAACAGACACCACCAATGGCTCTGAAACGGACGAAAACCTTAGAAATGGTTCAAGCTGCTTGATAAACCGACCTGAAAGGGTTCCGAAAAGCCCGGTCAAACTCTCGGTCAAACCTCGTCAACTCTGGTCAACTTTAACGGAATATTCCTATGTTAACAAAAAATAACTGATGGCGTTAATGACCACTAATGTCGTTCCTGACGTGGTGCCATGGTCCCCAACTGCTGACATGTCTAGGGGCCCACCTCCTGTGGGGCCTACTGCTGACGTGGCTGTGGGTCCCGACCGCTGACATGTCACTATACGAGCTACTGATGTGTCGCTGTCCCCGCTGATGTAGGCTGCTACCTGTGCTGGTCCACCTCCTGACGTGGCTATGGGTCCCGACTGCTGATGTCGCACTGTACGGGCTGCTGACGTAGCTTTTGACTATGCAGTTGACGTGGTCTGACACTAGCTGACTTAGCGCTTATGTGGCCGCTGATGTCATCGTCTTCAACCTCTGAATCGTGTGCTGGACGTTCGCCAGCGCGTGGGCGCGCATATGAAGACACCTTCCGATCAGATGCTAACGCATGAAGGCGCGTGGCAACGCGGTCTTTTCGTTGGTGGAGCATGTGAGCACGTGCGGCTTCATCCGAGCTTCGTTTGAGCTCTGATTACTAGTGTTGGCTTCGTCTCGATAAGAGGAATATTGTGGGGCTATCAAAATCGAGTTTCGAGCTACTGGGTAGAAGCTCAAACCTGGGAATTTTGCTTCGATCCGGTAATTTTGCTCCAACCTCGCTCTAATACCAGTTGTTGGGAAATAATCTAACGAGCAACAATCGCATAAGAAAAAAATTACGCAACATAAATGTGAGACCATATTTACGTGGTTCGGTCTACTGTGACCTACATCCACTGGAGAGCACAAATCTACTATAACTATCGGGAGAAAAATACAAGGAGAAGGAGGAGGCTACTGCCCTCAACTCCTCTCTCATTCTCACTACAACGATTCACTCTGTCTCACACACAGCTCACCACAACTCTCTGCAACACAACTCTCTGAACTCTCATAATGCAGCTCTCTGCATGCACACACACTCACTGGAACTTTGCTGCACTCAGCTGCAACTCACCACACATACCACACACAATTACAAACATATATATATATACACATGGGAGGAGGAGGAAGTCAAACAAGGCTGCTGAAAATCAAAGATGGTAGGCAAATTGTTGGTGGTCGTCCATCTTCAGCTTCAACAATTTCAGTTGGGTGCGGCTACCGACACACATACGAGCCACACATCCTAACAATTGGGAGATTAACAGATGCTCCTAAAGATTAAAGTTCAAATAAAAGATATTACACTCATAGAATCTTTGACATTTGAAATATATACATATGGTATCATAGAGTTGTTTCCTAATTTTTTGGTTTTTATTTTTTATTTTCATTCGTTCTTTCCCTTTTTGAATAACTCATGCAATTAATGGTGGCGGCACTGACGGGTGAAGATCTGGCGAGGTCCGCGAGTAGCCGGAGTTGGGCGCCTGGGCGTCGGCGAGCGTCCGGGAGGCCTGGGTGGCGCCGTCGGACGTTTTCAGTTGCAATGAGCGGCGAGAGGAAGACGAGATGGAGCTCCGGTGGGCGGCGATAGAGCGGCTGCAGACGTACGATCGGCAGAGGAAATGGATTTTGAGACAAGTTCTTGATAATGGGAGGGTGGTTCATGATGAGGTTGATGTTGCCAAACTTGGGATGCAAAACACGAATGTATTAATGAAGAGCATACTGAGGTTGGTGGAAGAAGACAACGAAATGTTCATTAGGGACGCTAAGAGGCAGAATAGATGTCCATATCTCTATTAATCTATTAATTATTTTATTATTTTAAATTTTTAATAATTATTTTTAATTTGGGATTTGATAGGGTTTATGAGGTTTTGATGTTGATCTTTTGAATGCAGGGTTGGAATTGAGACTCCAAAGATTGAAGTGAGGTATGAACATCTATCGGTGGATGGAGATGTTTATGGTGGGAGGAGAGCTCTTCCCACTTTGCTTAATCCTGAACACAATTGAGGCAGCATCTCTCTCTCTTTCTCTCTCTCTCTCTCTCTTCCCACTTTGATTAATGTTAACCTGAACACAATTGAGGTAGCGTCTCTCTCTCTCTCTCTCTCCCCCGTGTGAATTTCCCTGGAGAGCTCTTCCCACTTTGCTCAATGTTACCCTGAACATAATTGAGGTAGCGTCTCTCTCTCTCTCTCTCTCTCTCTCTCTCTCGTATGAATTTCCCTATACCCTTTGTTTGCTTTCTGTGAAAATTGAGGAAATGAAAAGAAAATGCATTTCGCATTGTCATGTTTTTTTATGGTTGATGTTGAAAAAATAAAAGGAAATAGAGAAACCCCACTTCAAATAAGCTAAATCGCAGCGTTTTTATTTGCAGTTTAATTTTGGGTCTCCCGTGGTTTCAAGCCATGGAAAATCTAAGATTAACAATTTTACTAATGGTGAAAGAATGAAGTTCTAAAGGCAAAGTACAACATACAACCCTGTTGTCCAAGTATAAAGTTACCAATTCTTGCCAACCACCTTGGACACATACAATAATAATAATACTGATAATAATAGTAATAGTAGTAATAATAAAAATAAAAAATCTTCTTCCATTTTGTCAATTTCCTGAAATTCAATTTAACATTTATTGATCTTTATCTTATTCCTTTTATTAGAGTTGTTAATTCAGTTGTTAGTTTGTTATGTATTCTTGAATTGTTAGTTTAGAATTGTTAGTTTAGTTGTTAATTTAGCTGTTAGTTTTAGTTGTCAAGTTCAGTTATAGATTATTGTATATATATACCCTTGTAATTGTCAGCTTTGGTGTATTCCTGAAAGGGGGGGTGAAATGGGTATTTAAAATTGATCTTAGGTTTAGCTAATCCAATAGTAGTATTACACAACCTAAGGTTTTTCTATATACACATAAACTCAAATGCGCAAATAATATGCGGAAATAAAATTATGCGCGACATTCATAAAATAACATACATGTGCAGAAAATAAATTACGGAAAAGTAAAGTGCACACATGATATGTTATCGGGGTTCAGCCAACTGTGCCAATGTCCCCGCCTCTAACTTACAAGCCCGAGGATTCTACTAATGCTCACTTAACGGGTGGAGCGACACTGTTTACAACCAGGTCAATTAACGGGGCAGACCTCAACCTACATTTACCAAGATAGTGCACCTAACTTTCCTAATTGGGTTTAAGCTTGTCACGCTCCGAACCCGGAAATGGGACCTAGGGGTGAAAATGTAAACCAACTAGTCCATATACCATACAAAACATCCAAAGATACAGGACAATGGATGAGGTCCGACCCTGTGGGGTTTTCAGGCACCCTATACACATCCAAACATAACAGAGCATATGCAGCAGAATAAGGTCTTACTATATACATACAGTACCATACCAGAGTCTATATAAGAACAGAAACAGGTTCTATCATATAACGTACAACTGGGTGTCCAACACATCCCAAATTGGCAACCCATCAAAATATAGTCCTAGCACTTATCCAAGCACTAACCGCCGTACACCGATCACTACGCTCCCTACACCAGGACGCTAGTTCCGGTTACTCGAAGGACCTGTAAAAATGTACGCACAATAGAGGTGAGACACCTTTCAGTAAGGAAGAATACAGGTTATATCGGTGTGTGGCATTTGAGTGTTATCATGATACAACATACACGCAGTTAAATGCAGTCTAGTACTAATTTTACACAGTGCATACACGCACACACAAGCATACGCATGCCCATGATCTACCCGGTGTCGTCACACCCATCAGCTCGAAGCCGGCCCACGACATACGGCATTGGCCCGTAGCCAACCCGCATAACACAGCGCCACCGACACATGGCTAGTCCCCGACTCCCATGGCATCGTACCAGTGCTAAACTGCTGGATCCACACCCTTTGGTAATCAGCCGGGATAGGCTCATGCCCTCAAATATAGAGCTGGACACTCTTGCCTACATGGCAGGCGATAAACACACGCTCTCAAATATAAAACAGGACACTCTCAGTACCTGGAACAAATTTGGAACCCCGTTCCTACTAGTCATTTCACCAATCACATACACATGAATGTTTATATAACCAAACAAATCACACCCATTTGGTAATCTAAAATCATGGTTTTCTAAACAAATATAATTTAAACAAGTCAAGACACCACCATCCCCATAACATAGTATAAATCAACATATACGCTCGGTTTTTAACAAAACCAGGGATGCAGCCCGTCGCCCCCTTTTTCCCAAAATTGTAATCATGAAAAACCCATAGTTTTTCTCGTTAGATCCCCTCAAATGAGTAGCCAAAACACACACAAGACTGTGGACCACAGTTCCATCGAATCCAATTTCAAAAATAACCGATATAAACACAATTCCCCTTACCTTTTCCCCGTTAGCAAATCCCGAACTCTAAGGCACCTAAACAGCTAACCGAGTTTTAAAACCTACAAACAACGGTATAGAAGATACTCACAAGACTGTTCCCTACAAAACTACAGAATCAGAATTGAAAATCGAGCCTTACCTCGATTTTACGCCAAAACCTGAAAATCTCCAAAACGGGATTTCGATTTATAGAACTTGTAGAGAATCCTTCCACGATACTTGTGGTAACTTCATATTTATGATTCTCGTGATGAACGACGAAGAAATCTAGAGAGATGAAGAGTAAGGAGAGTTCTAGAAAAGAGAGAGAGAGAGAGAGAGAGAGAGAGAGAGAGAGATAGAGAGAGGAGAGAGAGAGAGAGAGAGAGAGAGAGAGAGAGAGGATTTAGTTTTCTTGGTTGAGAAGTAAATAGAATTGATATTTATAGCCCTTTGACTCGGGCGTCCTCATTGACGAAATGGTGTTCTCGTCGACGAGGTCATATAGACAGCTCGTTGACGAGACGATGGATTCGTCCACAAATCCTGATATCACCCGTTTCTCGAAATCTCTCAGCTTCTTTTCGTCGACGAGACTTACATAGACATTGTCGATGAACTCTGACTTCGTTAACGAATCCTGCTAAATTCCCAATTTGCCCCTCATTTATTTATTTAAACCCATATATCATGGTTCAAGTTCTTACATCCTCCCCTCCTTATAAAAATTTTGTCCTCGAAATTCGCCATCTCTCATTCATACAATACACATACACAATTCTAGGAAGAAAACTAGCGACTACTACAGCGCAACCCCATCATACACATACACATACATACCCTCACTTATGGCGGAGGAATACCGTAGTTACATATACAATTGTTTCAGGAGTTCACAATACACACACTCCCAACGGCTAACCACCTATCCTAACCCAAAGTAGGATAACGTACAAGTACTCAAAACAACAGTGGATACTTCCGGCATATTTCCGTTTCCAGTTCCCAAGAAGCTCTCAAGCTCGTGGTTCCACCACAATACCTTCACTAACGGTATCTCTTTGGTATGAAGCTTCTGAACTTTACGGTCGAGAACCTGAATAGGTATCTCCTCATATGCTAAAGTATCCCCAATTTCCAACTTATCATAACTGATAACATGTGATGGATCCGGCACATACCTTCTCAACATAGACACGTGAAACATGTCGTGGACCCTCGAGAGTGCTGGGGGTAGTGCAATCCTGTAGGCTACCGGACCCACCAGCTCAAGTACCTCGAATGGTCTGGTATACCTCGGGCTCAGCTTACACTTCCTTCCAAATCTCATCACCCCTTTCATTAGAGCGATACACAGAAATGCCTTGCCCCCCATCTCAAACTCTAAATCATGGTGGCGAACATCTGCATAACTCTTCTGCCGAATCTGAGCTGATTTAATCCTCTCCTGGATCAAACCCACCTTCTCAGATGCCTGTTGCAAAGGTTTAGGTCCTAACACCTGAAGTTCATCAACCTCATCCCAATACAAAGGAGATCGACACCTCTAACCATATAAAGCCTCGAACGGTGTCATCCTGATACTAGACTGGAAGCTGTTTATTATAAGTGAACTCTACCACTAGCATAAACTGTAACCAGCTACCACGAAAGTCTAACACACAAGCCCGCAACATATCTTCCAAGATCTATATCATCCTCTCTGACTATCCATCAGTCTGGGGGTGGAATGCTGTACTGAAAGTAAGCTTCGTCCCTGGTGCCTCCTACAAGCTCATCCCGAATCAAGAAGTAAACCTCAAGTCTCGATCTGACACAATGGACACTAGTACTCGGTGCATTCTCACAATCTCATGCATGTACATAGCAGCTAGCCTACTCAAAGAATAGTCAACCTTCACTAGTATGAAATGAGCAGATTCCGTCAATCTATCCACAATCACCCAGATAGCATTCTGCCCGTGAAGTGCTGGCAACAACCCGGTCACAAAATTGATGGAAATATGCTCCCATTTCCACACCGGAATGGGCAAAGGCTACAACGGCCCTGCCGGCCTCTGATGTTCAGCTTTCACCTACTAACATGTCAGACACTGCTCCATGAACTAAGCAATCTGCCTCTTCATACCAGACCACCAGAAGGTCTCGCGCAAGTCCCGATACATCTTTGTACTACTAGGATGTACCGTATACAATGAACGATGTGTTTCCTCCAGAATTGTCCTCCTGGTCTCATTTTCGTTCGGAACACACAGTCTGGTCATTTTCGTTCGGAACACACAGTCTGGTCCCAAACCTCAACTCACCTCCCTCAGAGATGTTGAATTTTGTAGCCAGTCCCTGCCGTACCTTTTCCATAACTTCTACCAACTCTGCATTATTAGCCTGCGCGACTTTAACATGTTCAAACAAAGTCGGCTGGACCACCAAACTAGCAAAGAAAGCCTAATGATCACTATGCACCAACTCTGTACCTGAACTCTCCAAATCCTGTTTGATGTGATGTTGAACTACAATTGCAGATACAGCCGCAGGTTCTGACTTCTGACTCAACGCATCAGCCACCACATTAGCTTTTCTCGGGTGATAGTTGATCGTGCAATCGTAGTCCTTAATCAACTCAAGCCACCATCTCTGCCTCATATTCAACTCCTTCTGCCTGAAGAAATACCTGAGACTCTTAGGGTCGGTAAAGATCTCACACTGCACACCATATAAATAGTGTCGCCAAATCTTCAGCGCATATACAACAGCAGCCAACTCCAGATCATGCATAGGGTAATTCTTCTCATACTCTTTCAATTGCTGAGAAGCATATGCTCGAAGGAATGGTCAAAATCGGAGCAGTAACTAGTCAGTACTTCAACTCCTGAAAGCACTGCTCATAATCACTGGTCCACTCAAACTACACTCCCTTTCTGGTCAATCGAGCCAGAGGCCCAAACAGTTTGGAAAACCCCTTCACGAACCGACGATAATAACCCACCAGTCCAAGAAAAATTCGAACCTCCTGCACATTCTTCGGCCTCACCCAGTCGACCACAACTTCAATCTTGCTAGGATCAACTGATATACCATCACCAGTCACCACATGGCCTAAGAATGCAATCTCACTCAACCAGAATTCACACTTCTTCAGTTTAGCATACAACTTCTTCTCCCGCAGAATCTGTAATACTAACCTCGAATGGTCATCATGCTCTTCCAAACTCCTCGAGTATACCAGAATATCGTCAATGAACACCACCACGAATCGATCTAGGTACTCATGGAAAACCCTATTCATCAAATCCATGAACACCTCCGGAGCATTCGTTAACCCAAAAGGCATTACTAAAAACTCATAGTAGTCATATCTGGTTTGGAAAGTAATCTACGCTACATCATCAGATCTGACCCTCACGTGATGATATTCTCACTGCAAGTCGATCTTCGAAAAGATCCGCGTTCCTTGAAATTGGTCAAAGAGATCATTTATACGAGGTAAAGGATAGTGATTTTTCACAGTTACCTTGTTAATCTCACGGTAATTAATGCACATCCGCATCAACCCATCCTTCTTCTTCACAAACAATACTAGAGCTCCCCAAGGCGAAACACTAGGTCGAATGAAACCTTTGTCCAGTAATTCCTGCAACTGCTCCTTCAACTCTCAAAGTTCTGTTTTGAGCCATCTGGTACGAAGCTTTAGAGATCGGTGTCTTGCCAGGCAGCAACTCTATAGCAAACTCCACCTCTCGATCCGGAGGTAAATCGTGTAAATCATTTGGAAACACATCTGGGAACTCGCTGACTACCCAAATATCCTCGAGTCTCAACTCATCCTACTGCGGTTACTCCACACAAGGTAGGTACCCTTGACATCCGTCCAAGAATAGCCTCCTCGCCTGCAGTGTTGATAGAATATGTGGCGCTGAACGCAAACATGATCCCACAAATTCATACTCCTGCTCCCTAGGAGGTCTAGAAACTACTACTTTCCTACGACAGTCGATCACAATATAACTGGAGAAAAATCAATCCATCGCCAGAATGACATCGAACCCTGACATGTCGTATACAACAAGATTCGCCGGTAGCAGCTTCCCCTGAATTACTGCTGGGCAATCTACCAAAATCTTCCTACAGAGAGATACATTTCCAGATGGAGTAGTAATAGATAACACCTCGTTCATGTCTCGGGTCTCAACCCCACACCGTCGCATAAAATTCACAGATACAAAAGAATGAGTTGCACCCGAATCAAACAAAACAGAAGCCTTATTTGAAAGCAATAATAAGGTACTTGTCACTACGTTCCCTGCATGATCAGCGTCCTCTGGTGTAAGAGAGTATACTCTGGCCGGGGCTGTATTCGTCTGAACGGTTCCCCAAGGTATTTGATTGCTCCCTCCGTTCACACTAGATGTAGGCACGTCTCGCTTCGGTGCATGACAATCATGAAACATGTGACCTGGCTGGCCACAATTGTAACAGTTTCCCCCAAATGACCGGCACTCACCCTCGTTCCGTCTGTGACATCTGGAACAACGTCCACTAGTCTAACTCCCCTACAAACTCTGGCTCTCGGTATTCTAACGGTAACCTGAGCCCTTGTTCCTCTTCTTCCATAATCCCTGACAAGATCCTGTCTGAGAACCAGAAGGTACTGTCCTCTTCCTCGATTCCTAATCCACCTCGTCCTCTCGGATACCGGTCTCAATCACCGTGGCTTTATCTACCAACACCGAGAACTCGCGGATTTGAAGCATACCCACTAGTCTGCGGATATCCTTCCTCAGGCCCTTCTCAAACCTCTAAGTCTTCTTGTACTCGTTTGAGATCAAACACGATGCAAACCGGGACAACTCTATATATCGAGTTGCATACCCCTGTACTGTCATACTCCCCTGAGTCAAAGCAAAAAACTCAGCCGCCTTCACATCACGTACTAAAGTTGGGAAGTATCTGTCAAAGAACACCTCCTTGAAACAGCTCCATGACATCTCCTCAGGGCTGACTCTCTGCTTCTTCAGCAGACTCACCGCAGTCCACCATCAACCCTCCTTCCCAGCTAGCTGGAAGGTAGCATAGAGGACTTGCTGCCTATCTATGCAGTGCAGAACCTATAAGATCCTCTCAAACTTCTCCACCCAGTCCTCTGCTATCGTTGGGTCAGGTCCTCCAGAGAACGTCAGAGGATGCATGCATGTAAACCTCTCAATGGTGCACCCTGCAGTAGTAGGAGAGCGCTTGCGTCTCCTCACACTTTGCCTGATCTCCCGTAACACCTGCCTCGTCAAACCTCGAGGCATAGAAGAAGACTCATCACTCGTAGTCTCCTCAAAGCCACTTCTCAGGTCATTATCCATGGGCTCCATTCTGTATCACAATAGGAATCTATCAGCATCCCTACAACACACACAGTTAAGACAATGATCTATCACTAATCGTGTTAACTACTCCCTGCCAAGTGCAGGTCTGTCCTATCACACCAATACGAAAGTCATCAATGATCTGCCCTGCTTTTAATGGAATCGTCATCCTGAGAAAAACACAGAATACCAACTACAAATCCCGGTCTAGCAATCGAACAACCCTGAACCAACTTTACCCATATCCAACATCCTATACTCTAGTATGTACTCACAGCTAAGCCTAACCAAGTCTACAAGACCTAACAACCTGGTTAGCTCTGATACCAAGCTGTCACGCCCTGAACCCAAAAATGAGACCCGGGGGTGAAAATGTAAACCAACCAGTCCCTGTACCATACAAAACATCCAAAAATACAGGACAATGGACAAAGGTTTGACCCCGTGGGGTTCCCAGGCACCCTATACACATCCAAACATAATAGAACATATGCAGCGGAATAAGGTCTTACTATATACATATAGTACCATACCAGAGTCTATACAAGAGCAGAAATAGGCTCTATCATACAACGTACAACTGGGTGCCCAACACATCCCAAAATGGCAACCCATCAAAATGCAGTCCTAGCACTTACCCAAGCGCTAACCGTAGTACACTGGTCACTACGCTCCCTACACTAGGATGCTAGTTTCAATTACTCAAAGGACCTCTAAAAATGTACGTACAGTAAGGGTGATACACCTCTCAGAAGAATATAAGTTATATCGGTGTGTGGCATTTGAGTCTTATCATGATGCAACATACATGCAGTTAAATGCAGTCCAGTATTAATTTTACACAGTGCATACATGCACACACACGTATACGCACGCCCATGATCTACCACGTGTCTTACACCCATCGGCCCGAAGCTGGCCCATGACATACGGCGTTGGCTCGTAGCCAACCCGAGTAAACACGGCGCCACCAGCACATGATTAGTCCCCGACTCCCATGGCATCGTACCAGTGCTAAACTGGTGGATCCATACCCTTCGGTGATCAGCCGGGATAGGCTCACGCCCTCGGATATAGAGCCGGACACTCATGCTTCCGTGGTAGGCGATAAACACATGCCCTCGGATATAGAGCTGGACACTCTCAGTACTTGGAACAAATTCGGAACCCCGTTCCTACTAGCCATTTAACCAATCACACACACATGCATGCTCATATAACCAAACAAACCACACCCATTTGACAATCTAAAATCATGATTTTCCAAACAAATACAGTTTAAACAAGTCAAGGCACGACCATCCCCATTACACAATATAAATCAACATATACGCTCGATTTTCAACAAAACCAGGGATGCAGCCCATCGCCCCCTTTTTTCCCAAAACTGTAATCATGAAAAACCCATAATTTTCCTTGCTAGATCCCCCCAAATGAGTAGTCAAAACACACACAGGACCGTGGACCACACTTCCACCGAATCCAATTTCAAAAAAAATCGATATAAACACAATTCCCCTTACCTTTTCCCCGTTAACATCTCGAACTCTAAGGCCCCTAAACAACGAACGAAGTTCCAAAACCTACAAACAACATTACAGAAGATACTCACAAGACTGTTCCCTAAAAAACCACCATATCAGAATTGAAAACCAAGTCTTACCTCGATTTTACGCCAAAACTTGAAAATCTCCGAAACGAGATTCCGATCCGTAGAACTTGTAGAGAATCCTTCCACTATCCTCGTGGTAACTTTAGATTTATGATTCTCATGATGAACGACGAAGAAATCGAGAGAGATGAAGAGTAGGGAGAGTTCTAGAGAGAGAGAGGATTTAGTTTTCTTAATTGAGAAGTAAAGAGAATTGATATTTATAGCCCTTTGACTCGGGCGTCCTCATTGACGAAATGGTGTCCTTGTCAACGAGGTCATATAGACAGCTCGTCGACGAGACGATGGATTCGTTGACGAATCCTGATATCACTCGTTTCCCGAAATCTCTCAGCTTCTCCTCGTCGACGAGCCTCTGAACTTCGTCGACGAGAGTTACATGGACTTCATCGATGAACTTTGGCTTCGTCGACGAATCCTGCTAAATTCCCAATTTGCCTCTCTCTTATTTATTTAAACCCATATATCGCTGTTTGGGTTCTTACAAAGCCAATCCGAGACTACTCAATAGGGCTAATCTCCCTCCTTAGGCTCACGTCTAGAATACAACGAATATGAAAATTTTTGTACAAAAAAATGTTTCTTACCCAACTAGATATGTACTACAATATGCACAGTACAATCAATGCACACTAAATATGTAAGAACGATAAACTCAGTGGTGTATATGTGCAATCTACACTCAGTACAATGACAATCTCAATTATGCACAAGAGTGTTCAAACAAACTAATCTTTGAAAGCAAAGTATATTAAATCTCAATATCAGATTAGTGTTTTAAAGATGTTAGCAATAATATTTAAATGAACTCAAAAATATTTTCTCAAATTGTATCAAGCACAAGAGTTGTTTGAAATCAAGTTTTCTAAAATATTTTGCACACAAAAAATATTACTTAAGGAACCTTGCAATGACAATGTAAAGATCCTTAAGCTAATGAGTTTTCCAACCCTAAATTTATCAAGTTAAATATGTGGGAAGAACCCTAGCCAAACTCTCTATATAAAAATCAAACAATACAAATTTCAATAAGAGTATATGACTATTTAGAATGAAACATTAATAATCTAAACACTCTCTCTAAACTTGGATGATCAAAGAAAATGAAGTAGGAGAGTATTTAGGAGAATTTGAGAAATATAGGCTTTGGAAATTTTCAGAGGATTTTTCACTATTCACTTTGCTAATTTCTCACTAATCTTCACAAATGAGGCCCTATTTATAGAAGTAGGGCAACTTTTAACCGTTAAGGACATGGGCGGAATTATTAATATTTTTTTAAAATCATTAAGAAATATTAACTCCGTTTAATTGTGCTTAACCGTGGTAAAAATAAAACAACCTGAGATTTTCGGGTGACTGAACCATGGTTCGGTCGCCCGAATAGAGACAATGAAAAAAGTCAGTTTTTGAAGTTCGGTCACCTAAGCATGGGTTCGGTTTGCCGAACCAAGGTGATTCCCACACTATCAAAGATTCGGGTGCCTGGTCTAGAGTTCGGTTTACCAAACTTATGTGTTCAGTCGCTCGAGGCTATTTTGAACGTATAAGTTCGGACTATCGAATTGGTAGGAAAAGTTAAAAACAAGGTTCGATCGCCCATGGACGGTATGTTCAAAATGGTTCGGTTGTCCGAAACCCAAGTCAACAAGTTGACTCGTCAAGGGTTTGGTCGCCCGAAACCTTATAGTTTTGCCCTATAAGTCCATTTTCACTTCAACTAATTCCTCTAATATTATAAGTGATTTTGGGGACATTCTTATTTATTTGTGCAAGAACCTAGGGTCTTTTCTAAGGTTTTAGACATTTTAACTTAGCCTAAAAATTCGGCGTCGGTCGACTGAAGTTTTATCTAAGGTTATTTGATTTCCAAGGATGTGTAGGGACTTAAGGTCTTTTGAGCTTATTAGAACTTACATGATATGTAAAGATTATTATAAACATTTTTCTTATGTTACTATTACAGACTCAAATTAATATAAATTATAATAAAAAATAATTCTTTTAGGTCTTTAGACTTAAAGTTTTCATATGCTATCAAGTGATTTGCTCATATAGACTTGTACACAAATTTGATAGATATTAAATATATGAGTATTTTACATAGCTAAAAAGTAATCTCCTCTTTTGCATGTTGAATAAATTTCGGAATATATCATTTTATTTATTTAACATCTATCAGTGCATTTTCCTTCCGCACCCGCTCTAGGTCTCTCTCTGACCCTGACTCCCTTCCTCCATTGGACGGCGCCGAGCCTCTCCTTCCCCGGTGGCGGTGCTGCCCGCTCTTTCCAACCCAAACCATCGCGCCGTTGCATGCAGATTCACTGGAGACTCCAACTGGTTATCGTGATTTGCAGCCTGCCATGATAGCTTGCTGAGTCCGCACGTTGAAAGTCTGAAATCTTGTCATGACTGTGGCTGTTGAACATGAAGATGACGGTGTCGCTGCCGTCATCGGCGTTGATAGTTATGATATCTTCATTGCTGGCTCATTCTTGAAGAAAAAAGACGAATGTTGTCGCGAAATGGGCCCGTGGGTTTGATCAGACAGCCCGACTCTGCAAATGTATGGAACGCGAAGAGCTTGGGCATTCTCTTTCTCCTCTTGTAGGACTCGAAGATTGGAATTGAACTATGCTCATGCAGAGAACCAGGAAGAAAGAGAAAACATAGAGAGGGGAGAAACAGGGAGCTCATATTTGGTCTGATCTGCTGTTCGTATGGTTTCATTTCAAAGGATTCACCTGTGTGTGCTCCAAGTGTTCGAAAGAATGACACAAAGGAGCTGTGATTCACATTGCTACGGCTTACAGTACCAGACTTGTCGAACTGGTATTTCTCATTCCAGTATAGGATTGGTTTTTGCTAGTGATAAAGGAGTTCTCCTCTCCTTGCAGTAGCAGATTTGTTGGAATGGTTTGTAGCAATAGTTGTTTAAGATTTGGTTTATTATCATTCCAGTAAAGGATTATCTTTTATTGGTTTTCTGATGTCCATTTGGATATGTTAATTTCGCTGATTTTGACAGGGAGGATGGTGTTCGTGTATTTGTTCGCATCGTCTTGAGTTTGTCTGAATTTCAGTGTTTTTGTTTTTTTTTTTTGTTTTGATCGGATTTTCTTATTTCCGATTGCCTGTTGTGTTGCTCCGGCTATGCCGTGTCTCGTCACTCCTCCTCAGAGACAGTTGATCTCTTCATCTGAAGCAACTTTAGATCTTGCCTTGATAAATTTCAGTTAATACTGCAGATATCTAGATCTGCTTTTGTCTTCTTCTTCTTCAGAAATTTCTTTCTGATAGATGGTGCTGTCTTTGATCAACTCCGAGCTTTTTCTCTTGAGCGTCAAGTTCCAATGGTTCTTGTTTCGTGTTATAAGTCCGTTGAGTTCGATTGAAGAACTCGCCTTCTAAACGAGCCGGAGTTTCTTGAATTTTGAAGGAAGTTTTTCGCAGGTTTTTCCTTCGTTTTTGTCTCACTGCTGCCTTCAGCTTGGCGATATTGTTTTGGTCTTCACTTCGCAGCAATTTTCTTCTTCACCGGCACATTTTAATTCAATCGTCGGAGTTGAGAACTTTGAATTTCTCGAAGTTTCAGAGCAATCTCCAGTTTCTCCCGACGTAGTTGTCTTTCTCATCATTTTCTTGTTTTCAGTTACTCCAAACCAATTAGGTCTCACAATATTCTGATTTCAAGCCAGGCTGCTGTAAGCCCAAACCCAAGCCCAAGCCCACCAGTGATTGAAACTTACAGATTACACAACCCTGGCTTCCTTCTCTTATTTTAAAAGCCCATAATCTCAACACAAAGTATCCCATCACAAGTTAAAGGTTTGGGTGTTCCTTCTTTCTTTTGTGTATTTTTTATAAGAGACTTGCAAACATACCATCGTCCGAAAGTATTGTACATATTTTTTAAGAACATGATCCTGAACAATGATAATAATTTTGGAATCTGAGATTTTAGTTCACCGATGCCAACTGTGTATCTCTCTCATCTTGCCGATGTCGAATGTGCGTCTCTCTCGCGCCGACGCCAACTCTTCCTCTCAAGATCTGTGAAGTAGTTTCTCTGATAGCAAGATGGAGATGGTGAATATTAGAGTTGTTAATTCAGTTGTTATTTTAGTTGTTAATTCAGTTGTGTATTCTTGAATTGTCAGTTTAGTTGTTGTTAATTCAGCTGTTAGTCTTAGTTGTTAAGTTCAGTTATGGATTATTATATATACATACCCTTGTAATCTTCTTTTTTGCATATTGAATAAATTCCGGAATATATAATTTTATTTATTTAACACCTTTGTTCTTTTGGGTGGAAAATTGTTTAAAGTCAAATTTACTGAAAAAAAATATTCATAGAAATTAGCTCTACCCTCTTCTGAAATTATTAATTTAGTTGTGAACTAACACTAAACGTTTTCTTTAATATTTGTGACAATTGTTCCGAGCAAAATTTCACAAAGATGCTGCTTGATTATGCACCTCTAATAATCTGTTGTTTACAACAGGGAGTTCTCAGGTTGGTTCGGCTTGCCCCATCTAAGAAGAGAAAAATCCACATTCTCCAAGATGTTAGTGGAGTAGTGAAATCATCAAGGTTACATTTTCTGAACTTTTTTTTATTGACGCCATTCTCCATTGCTATCACTTGTTTATTTTTAATGAAACCACAATCTTATGCTTTTGTTTTCTAGCATTGCTTGAACCTTGATGTCATTTATATATTTTGGTAATTTTCAGGATGACCCTGCGTCTGGGTCCGCCATCCTCAGGTAAAACAACATTGCTGCTGCCTGCTGGCACTTGCAGTGAAGCTTGATAAGAACTTTAGGGTGTGTTTCCATTTCCTGTTACAGTTTTTTATATGCTTGTTTGTTTGTGTAGTAAGTTGTATTGGCATTAAGATTTTATTTTCTACTTTTGCCTGCTGATAACTCGGAGCTGTCAACAGGAAATGGGAAAAGTCACCTACTGCGGTCATGAATCGAGTGAATTTGTCCCTCAGAGGACCTGTGCTTATATTAGTCAGCGTGATCTTCATTATGGAGAAATGACAGTGAGACAGACATTGGATTTCTCTCGACGCTGTTTGGGGGTTGGCACAAGGTATTAAATGCCAGAAGAACTCTCAAGGCGAGAGAAACAAGAGGGAATCAAACCAGATCCTGAGATAGATACATTCATGAAGGCCACAGCATCGGCAGGCCAAAAAGCCAGTTTGGTTACTGATTATGTTCTCAAGGTGAATTAATTCCAAAAACTGGTACATTTGTCTTCTTACACAAGGAGCCGAGTTTAAACTATGGTTAAATCCTCAAACTTAACTGATACTTGAATTGGATATTTGTGCTGGTTCTGGTTGGTGACGAAATGAGAAGAAGAATTTCTGGTGGACGGAAGAAGCGTGTGACAACTGGTTCGTTTATGTGTTAAACACATTCATTTCCCTTTTTCTGGATCATGAGCAATTAAAACCTATTTCCCGCATTCTGATAATTTTGGGTTTGAACTTAAATCTGTGCAGGAGCGATGTTGGTAGGACCAGCAATGGCTCTTTTTATGGATGACATATCAACTGGGCTGGACAGTTCCACAACTTTCCAGATTGTCAAATTCATGCGGCAAATGGTTCGCATTATGCATGTAACCATGATCATTTCCCTTCTATAGCCTGCACTTGAGACATTTGATCTTTTTTATTGAGTGATGTTACCCCCAAGACTCTCCAGAGTTCAAGACGTGTTTCACGTAGCAGTGATGAGGAAGTACGTGCCAGACCTTTCGCACGTGCTAGGTGATGAACCTTTAGAGATCGCTGATGCATTAGCATACGAGGAGGTACCAGTTCAGATTATGGATCAGAAGGTACAGAAGCTATGTAAAGACCCAGAAATTTTAATAATTAAATTTGAGAAGAAGGATAAATTTAAAGGAGATTAAGCAGGGTTCGTCGATGAATTTGTTCTCTTCGTTGACGAAGCACCTTCTTTACTTCGTTGACGAAGCCATGTGTCTCATCAACGGGAAAATAGCGAGAGAGGTTATAGTAGAGCCTGAAATTCGTCGACGAAAGTTAGGAGTTCGTCGACGAAATTCTTTCCGAGACTCGTCAACGAAATGACGTGTCTAGTCGACGAAGCCGCCTATATAAATATGCAAAATTCGAGTTTTCAGTAAGATTTTCATGCAAAATCCTTCTCTCTCTTTCCAAACCCATTCCTCTCTCCTTCTCTCTAAATTTCTGGCTTCGATTTTCACCGGTTCGACGATCAGAAGCCGTCACGTTACTCTTGAAAAGATTCTCTTCAAGTCTTCCAGAATAGATTGTTGTTTAAGTCAACTTAGACACCATCCTAAAATCTGGGTAAGTTGATTATTTTGATTTTTAGAACTAGTTGGTTCGGTCAACCGGACGGTTGACATTTCCCAAGTGAGAGTTCGGTCAACTAGGGCGTTGCTTGTATAATCTTGGTCGGTCGACCGAGCGGTCAACTTTTTGACCCGGTGGGAGTTCGGTTGACTGAGGATCTCAATGTAACTGAGTTTAGTCAACCGAACATGTCAATTTGGCATTTTCGACCCTTTTCTCTTTGAAATGTTGTCCCTATTCATATGATAATTAATTTAATTTTAACAGGATACTCATTTATGCATGCATGGAGGACTTAAGGTCAATTTAGGTCTTTTTGAGTTTAAACCCTATCATGCATGATATGCATTAATTATTACAGACCATAATGCCTTAAATATTATAAACCCCGATTAAAATAGAAATACAACAGATAAATATTTCAAGTTTTTATTTTTTCAAATCCATGTGCATCATATAAAAACCTCCAATTGATTTTAAACACAAACTCATCAAACATTAAGTACCAAGGTATTTGTCATAATCAAAACGAGATCTGACCTATAAGGTCAACAATTTTAATTTTTCAAAATGAACAGTGAAAGTAGAGAATATTATTTCGTCATGAGTCATCGAACACATACAATGACGTAAATTTATGTGTTATAGTTTTTTAGTAATAAAAGTTAATATGAAAGGAAAGGTGATGGTCGACATTCCAAAAACACACAAACTTTACTAAACACGACATAAAAAGTATATATATATATATATATATATTTTAAATAAATTAATTAAACAAGAAAGCAACTTTGTTAGCTTTGGTTAATCCATTTCCAGTCCAATTAATTTTCTATCATTTATCATTTCTCAGTCGAGACACTGAATCCGATTTGAATGTTGCGGTTGCAATTAATTGTGTTAATGGAATTTTTATATATTTGCAAAATTACAAAATTTTTAACAATTTCATTGGAAATTTTCAAATCAAGATTTTTAAATTTAAGTTTACTTTTCATAAAATTAAAAAAATAATTAAATAAAATTTTTCATTTTGACATTCAAGATTATAATATGAAATGTATACAATTCATAAGAAAGAAAGCTAGATAGAAATTATAATTAATAACATAGGTTTAACCTAGAAACATAGAGTTAGATTATTTTAAACTCATGGCTACTCAAATAGGCTTGTGCACTTTAACTCGTTTTTAAAAAGCTAAGAAAACAAAGATAAGAATAACCAAGAGAGAATAAAAGAAGTAAAATTAAGCGAAGTTTTAATTTATCAATATTTAAAACTGCAAATAATTCAAACATAAACTTTATTAAATTTTAAATAATATATAAAATTATTCTTGTTACTATTATAATCAATGAATAAATAATATTGATATATTTTGTCAGTGCATGGCATTAGAGTGATACAAATGTGGGGACTAACGTGGAGAAGAAAGTAATTAAAAATTTATTAATAGTGTTACACTTATCACTCATATATTATACTTTTACTGTTATTTTATATAATTATGCCATGCACATAATAATATACACAAAATAGTAGATAAATAATAGTGTAATATTTAGGAGGTAAATATAGCATTTCTGAAAACATATAATCTGTAGGGTGCTATCCTACATATAAACAGTGATAGTTTTTCTTGTTGCTCGAGCAATCAACTCAAAAATAGATATTCTAAGATTTTACTCCAAAATTGTGTTTGGGAGGATGAATTTCGTCTCTTAAATTTGGATTTGGATGAATTTAAGTAAACTTTAATACTATTTTATTTTATATTTTATTCAAATAAAATATTATTCCAAATTCAAAGCCTATCTAAGCATAGCGTAAAGATAAATTGTTTGATTTGTCTACAACAAAATTTGTTAAGGAAGAAGGGGGGGTGGGGGGGTATGATGGTGATGTCCAAAACACAATGACCCAAAAATAAGCATTCCCCTAGTTTAATCAACACTAAGCATAAAGGTCTTCACTTCCACGTGGACATGGATTCCACTTGGGCATTGACCAAGACTTCAAAGAGGATCGTTTTATATATGTAGACTATCCTATACATAGGAGAGAAACCCAACAAATCTCCTCCTCCTGACTATGTGGAGGAGTTCATCATGCTAGCAATCATGCAACACGTTTTATGTTTTTCCCTTGATATAAATTTTGTCATTATATCTGAACCATTGTCATCAATATGAATCTTTTTGACCTCTAACAAGTCAAAATATAGTGCATCTCTAATCCAATGATATTTCACATCAATATGTTTCGATCAAGAATGAAATGTGTGATTCTTACAAAGATGAATCGCACTATAACTATCACAATATAACACATATATCTTTTTCTTGGACCCAAGCTCTTGCAAGAATCTTTTCATCCACAACACTTCCTTACAAGCTTTAGTGGCAGCAATAAACTCAGTTTCAGTAGTAGAAAGAGTAATACATTTCTGTACGTAACTACTATTGCGGTATAAAAATGTCAAATGACCTCTGATGAACTTTCCGATCTTGATCACCTAAAAATAGATGAAGGAAGAGTGGCTTAGAGGACCCAGTGTGTACTCTCGGGGATCACTCTGATGTTTAAGTAAGAGATTGCTTCAAAGAGGTTGTAAGTAATAGTAAATATGGGTTAGGATGAGATTCCGTACCTTTTTGCAGTGCTCCCCTTTCATATTTGTGAGATTTGACCCTTAGAAGATTTGCCATTTATAAGCGTGTTTATGACGTTTGGCGTGAATCCCTTCAATCATCATAGCGATGGCGTCAATTGCTCTGGTCTAGCAATTGACTTGGGCAGTAACTACCCAAGTCAATGCTAGGCCTTAGTCTCCTCTTGACTTATGAGGTGATATACTTTTGGGCTATATCAGTAACTTTGATTGCTAACCGACAATCGCCCTCTTGTGAAAGTAATCAAGTACCCTGATGTAGACTTTTTAATATCAACATCTCCAACCATGCCTGCATTTGTATAACCAAGCAATACAGGTTTTCCACTGTTAAAGCAAACACATAAGGTAAAAGTACCTCAGAGATACTTGAGAATCTATTTCATAGCATTCCAATACTCTTTACCAAGATTGGAGATAAATCAACTAACAAAACCAATTGAATAAGTTATGTCTGGCCTCGTGCAAACCATTGCATACATCATATGGAACTTTTCTCATCTCTTCCTTCTTTTTCTTGGTGGAAGAACACTACTTGGAACTCAACTTGATGTGATTAGCAAGAGGAGAGCTAACTGCCTTAGCCCTCTCCATGTTAAATCTTTTAAGACCTTTCTTAATGTACTTTTCTTGTGATAACCATAACTTTTTGGCTTTCCTATCGCATGCAATTTCCATGCCAAGGATTTTCATTGCTGGCCCTAAGTCTTTCATGGCAAAAGACTTACTCATTTCTTCAATATGTTAATCGTATACATATCATGGCCAATAGTTAGCGTATCATCAACATAGAGAAGGTAATCAAGTGATGGATTACTTAGTTCGTCAATGTAAGAGAGGCAACACAAGGGGATATTTTGTAGGTGATGTGCGGCCAAGTAAAAAGAGAGATCTCATTCGTATGGATAAGATGAGTATTCCAAATCTTCGTCTTTAATTGTCATCATTTGGTTCTTGATTACACGTAAAAATTGCGTAATTGGGCATCTTAACCCGGGCTTTACGTTTATATTTTTAATTAAATGTTTAAAATTATCCAATATTTTAATAAAGTGCCAAAATCATCATTCTTGAACTTTATTGCACTATTTATGAAGTTTTGGTAATTTTTTGTCGTAGGAAAATTCCCGGAAATCAAAACCGACACCTGTTCGTATTTTGTGCATAACTTTTCTTCCCGAGCTCCGATCGAGATGATTCAAATTTCTGGAGAAAGAGGAAAGGATTATCTACAACTTTTGTGTTTTTAGTTTTGTGAGTTAAGGGCTCCAAAAGAGTCAAATTTGTAAAAAAATGAAAAAAAATCAAGTTGCCGGGTCAACCCTTTCCAAACGGGTCGGGTCGTGGCTTCATGGATCCTAGGGCACCCAATTTCCCTTTTTATTCCCCTGCTTCTTCCCCCTGCGCAGGCGGCCCCCGGGGCTCCCCATTCTCTTCTTCACCCTTTTCTTCTTCTTTTTCTTCTTCCTCTTCTCTTTTGTTTCTTCTGCCCTCTCTCTTCCTAGCCTTTCTTTCTTTCTTTCTTTCTGTTCTTCTCTTTTCTCTTCTCTAACTCTTCTCTTCCTTTTTCTCTCTTCTGCCCTCTCTTTACTCCCCCTCTCTATTCTTTATCTCTCTAGCCAGTCACTACTGCTACCAGCAGCCGAAGCCACAGCAGCGAGCTAGACACAGCAACTCCGGCGAGCCTCCTTGCAACCCGAGTTCCAGCAACCACTCCAATACAGCTGGGAGTATGTTGTTCCGAGGCCCACACCAACAGCAGTCTGCTACCAAGAACACAGCACCGGAGCTCCTCTGTTCCTCCAATCCGCCAGCCATCCGAGCACAGCAGAGGACAACAGCCACCATAGCAAATCTAGCAAGCCAAGCACCCGAGAACACCATACCGGAGGCACTCCAGCAACTTCCATGGCAGCAGCTGTTCCAGCATCCCCTGTTTTACTCTCTCTCTCTCTTCTTTTCTCTAGAAAATCTTTTTATTTAATCTCTTTTCTTCTCTCTTATCTTCTTTTAGTTTTTTTTCTTTTGTTTTATTATTATTATTATTGTTATTTGCTTGGATAGTATTCTTTAAATTGTTAAAGTTTCTTTTAGAATTGATTACTTTTGGGATCTTTATTAAAGTAAGAATTTTTATGGGAATATTTAGTCAGGTCTTCATTTTTACTACAATGTTTATTTCTTTATCTAATTGTCTTTATCTTAGAAATTAAATTAGTAACCCTTTTAAAGTTTAATTTTTTATTGAAGCTTGATTAGTTTAGGTTTTTATTAAAGTTTGTGTTTTTTTTTTTCTCGTGTTTTGTCTTCGTTTAAATCGTTAATAGTTTAATTTTACTTCAAGGTCTTGGTTCGCGTTAAAGTCCCGATTTTTAGTGCATGTTTGTGTTTGATTAAGTTTCCATTCCCGCGTGTTTTAATTCTTTATTTGTAATTGTCATCTTTAATAATGTGTGTTTAGGTATTTCCTTGAATAGCCTAGGGTTTCCTTTATTGTTATTTAATTTCGTGCGTGCTAGTTTTAGGACTTTAATTTGTGTTTTCATTTAAGTCTCCACAATCTTGAAAACCCCCGAATCTGAACTGAGTTCAGTAACTTTTATTTTCGATTGGGCAAACGTAAATTTTGAGATTAAACGCATTCCCTGAGGAGACGATCTAGCCCTTGGGCATAATATTACACGACAAAACTCCTATACTTGGGATAGCTTCCGAGCTACTTATTTTTCGAGTGAGTCAGTTCTCCTCTGTTTTCCTCTGGTTTTTATTTACAGGTAATTTGTTTATGTTTGTGTTTGTTTGTTTTGATTACTTATTGGCTTGTTTAGATTGTTTTAGTTGAATAATGGTACAAGTTTTGATAGGCTAGTATTGGTTTTGATGTATGCCCTAGTTTTGATTGTTTATTTGTAAATCTCATGTGACATGTTTGTAACCATGGTATTCCTCTGTCATAAGAGAGGGCTATCAATAAATTTGGAGTTTTCATTAAAAAAAAAAATCATAGAGCAATAAAATAAGAAAGTCACTATCAATTTTTTTTTAATAAAAACACAATGATCAAAAGCAGTTTTTCCATAACCATGTTGCTCCATAACTGATTCAAACCTCCTATACCATTGCCTCGGTGCTTGCTTCAACCTTACAAGCTCCTCTTTAATCTGCAAATCATATTTTCTTTTCCTTTCACATGAAAACCCTCCGTTTGCTCCGTGTAGATCTCTTATTTCAATTAACTTACCATGGAGAAAAGCAGTCTTCACATACATCTGTTCTATCTCCAAATACCTACTAGCTGTTAAACCGAGCACCACTCTGATAGATGACATCTTCAGAGCTAGAGAAAAATATCATCAAAGTTATTCCCCTATTTTGGCTAAAGCATTTCATAAAAGCGTTTTGAATATTTTAGGGTGAAAGAACTCACCTTCTCTGAGATTTGCATAAGAACAAGAACCTTCCTAAGATTTTTAAAATTCCACATATTTTATCTCAAGTTTGAATCTATGGATACCTATTGGTCCTTATCCCCTCATGCATGTCATCTTTTTGTCAAACGAAAGTTTAAAAAATAATTTTTTTTCCAATTATGCCCTCAACCCTTACGAGTTGTGTAACACCTTGAACCCTTAATCCCAGGTCCGGCGCGTTATACCTAATAATCCATAATTAATATAACATATACAGCGGAAAACATAATCATAATCTCCATATAACATAATACCAGAGTTTACTAATTTTAACTATAATCCATAATAAATTATCAATCACCTGCATTTCCATAATTACATATATCTCCAAAACAATTCAGTATTTTCACAATCATTCCTTACTCAATAGCCTTAAAACATAAAGGCATAAAACTTAAATATTTACATTCCCCAAAATTAACATAGAAATATACCATTTTCTTTTTCTATTTCCTGATAATGCTATAAAAACCCTTGAGCTTTCAAAGCTCAATCTCGAGGAAATCCTGAAAAAGATAAATTCATATTCGGGTGAGATACATCTCAGTAAGGGAAGAAATCATATATTAAAATAGTGTGTGGCCAACATAAGTTTATTTATAACATAAGATTTAACATTTGAAAATCCTTAACATAATTTCCGAAATCATTCCCTGATCCTAATCAAACACATGCAAATGTTTAACCCATGAGATTACCTAAGGATAGGGATGATTACCCGCTCATACAAGTAGCACCCCTCTGCTCTGATACTTAGGTAACCCTAAGGTCACAATTAAAACATACCAGAGCACTCACCTTACTCAGTAAGCCCTTAAGTGTTAAATTGATCTCGTACTCACGCATTCAACAATAGTTTACCGGCAAAGGCCTTAAGGATAGGGAATTCTACCCGCCCATATAAGTAGGTTCCCTCTACCCTAGTGCGTTATGCAGCTACTGCCACATCTAAAGCTACTAGTGCACTCGCCTTACTCAATAAGCCCTCAAGCGAAGAGTACGCCTCGCCCAATCGTAACATGTTCTACGTACATACATATTTCTATTATCATAATACATCATTCTTTTCTATCATTATACATTCATGCACATTCATTCCTGTTTATAACTTAACTTTGCATTTCGTTTCACTTTAAGTGACTCTTTCCCATTTACAATATTTACCTTTCTCATTTCATTTCATAGCCATTTCATCGTCATTTCATTACATAACATTTCATTTCATTACTTCGTACTACAGCTGGTCTTTAGCCATCATCAGTTAGTCTACGTAGAAACATGCTAGATCTGCTAACACAGCTCCTTTTAGTTGTCATCAGTTAGTCTACACAGAAGTGTACTAGATCTGCTAACATGACTGTCTTTCAGTTGTCTTACATGTACATGGTTACATTTAACATACACAAGCAACATTGTCCATATCATATTTTATCTCATTGTTTTACTTACTTAGCCTGCATCTCATACATTTAACATATATTTGCACAGATTCTCATACCACACAATTTAACAGTAAAATTCATACATTGCCTGTAAAATAAGTCAACCAACATTTAACGTTTATATACTGAAAATACCTTTCATTTCTTACATGATTATCTTGAAAATATTTTTTCACTTTCATCAGTTCATTTTCGCGTATACATATCTAATAAACAACCATAAACTCGAAAAAAATATAATTTAAACAGTTGGCATTTTACCCATACTGAAATATATACACGTACATATAACACAATTTATTTTTCCATTAAATTCATAAAAATTCTGATTTAATATATATTTTTTCTCTTATTTGGTTTCTTGAACTACGCCAACAAGGACTCCGAAAAATACCTGTGGCGTTCACCCGGACCCTGAAATTAAATTCCTAATTCCAATAAATTATTCCTGAATAAAATATTAATTTAATACTTCCTAGGGCCATAATTTCTAAATAAATAATAATATCCTTAAATTTAGACAAATTACCAAATTTTTCAAATCTCACTCTCGCTTTGGAGTAGGGCCTAGAAAATCACAATTGAAAAATTACCTACGCCAAAATGACGATATTGACGACTAGGATCCTGTAGTGGTGTCCATTCGTCGATTTAACAAAATATTAACGGCAAAATTGAGAAAATGGGAAAAAATTACCTTTTCCCAAGAGCAGTGCCTAAGTCATTCCCATGAAAAATCTATTCCAGTAGAAATGTCAGCAGCGGAACCAGGATTCCAACGGCACCTTCCATTTCCCGATCCGTCGCAAACTCGCCGAGTAATTGGGAGAGAAGGAGAGAGACGGAAACGGACGCAAGAATGTTAAAAAAAATTTCAAAGAGGGGGGGGGGGGTTTGCGTGCAGCCTGTCTTCTTCTTCCTTCTTTCTTCTTTCTTCTTCTTTCTGTCAGATACTTTATATATAAATATATATATATATATATTAAACTTATACTTGTCATATATATATATATATATATATATATATATATATCATTCTAATTAGTTTTTTTTTTAAATCCAATGTAAAAATATTTAATTTAATAACTAATTATTTAATTATTTAATTTATCTTAATTTAATTTAATTTAGTTAATTATTATTATTATTATTATTTTTCCCATGCTATTCTTTTTATTTATTTATCTGTTATTTTATTTATTTATTTTAAATTATTTTAATCCTTTTAAATTTTTGGGTCTTTACATTTTCCCCTCCTTAAGAAATTTTGTCCTTGAAATTTGTTACCCGGTCTTTCATTCCCATAATTCTACGATTTACCATATCCCACATCATAATCTCAACAACACAATTGTATACTTTAAATCCAATACACATCCAAATTCTCCATATAAGGACCCGTCTCACAGCTAAGAAACATCACCGTCGATGGAATTACCGTGGTTTTCATAAACTTTCGAATGAATAAGAAAATCACATAAGTCCGCCAAGAGATTTCTACCTCCAAGTTATAAGATAAAATCCTATACTTCCCTACACCATACCTGCTGCTCAACACCTAACCTAACCCATCCATTTAGCATCCTTATCCTAACAGTTTCCTATACTCTGACATAAATCATCTTTAACTTAATACTCTAACATTTCTATATCCAAGCGATGTGAAATTAATCACACTTCCGGCTAGACATTACTTTAATTCTAAAAATGTAACACCCCGAATTCTTAATCCCTGGTCCAGCGCGTTATACCTCATAATCCATAATTAACATAACATACGCAGTGAAAAACATAATCATAATCTCCATATAACATAATACCAGAGTTTACTAATTCTAACTATAATCCATAATAAATTATCAATCATCTGCATTTCCATAATTACATATATCTCCAAAACAATTCTGTATTTTCACAATCATTCCTTACTCAATAGCCTTAAAACATAAAGGCATAAAATTTAAATATTTACATTCCCCAAAATTAACATAGAAATATACCGTTTTCTTTTTCTATTTCCCGATAATGCTATAAAAACCCTCGAGCTTTCAAAACTCGATCTTGAGGAAATCCTGAAAAAGATAAATCCATATTTGGGTGAGACAAATCTCAGTAAGGGAAGAAACCATATATTAAAATAGTGTGTGGCCAACATGAGTTTATTTATAACATAAGATTTAACATTTGAAAATCCTTAACATAATTTCCGAAATCATTCCCTGATCCTAATCAAACACATGCAAATGTTTAACTCACAAGATTATCCAAGGATAGGGGTGATTACCCGCTCATACAAGTAGCACTCCTTTGCTCTGATACTTAGGTAACCCTAAGGTCACAATTAAAACATACTAGAGCACTCACCTTACTCAGTAAGCCCTCAAGTGTTAAATTGATCTCGTACTCACGCATTCAACAATAGTTTACCGGCAAAGGCCCTAAGGATAGGGAATTCTACCCGCCCATATAAGTAGGTTCCCTCTGCCCTAGTGCGTTATACAGCTATTGCCACATCTGAAGCTACTAGTGCACTCGCCTTACTCAGTAAACCCTCAAGCAAAGAGTACGCCTCGCCCAATCGTAACATGTTCTACGTACATACATACTTCTATTATCATAATACATCATTCTTTTCTATTATTATACATTTATGCACATTCAATCCTATTCATAACTTAACTTTACATTTCGTTTCACTTTTAGTGACTCTTTCCCATTTACAATATTTACCTTTGTCATTTCATTTCATTGTCATTTCATCGTCATTTCATTGCATAACATTTCATTTCATTACTTCGTACTACAGCTGGTCTTTAGCTATCATCATTTAGTTTACGTAGAAACGTGTTAGATCTGCTAACACAACTCCTTTTAGCTGTCATAAGTAAGTCTACACAGAAGTGTGCTAGATCTGCTAACATGGCTTTCTTTCAGCTGTCTTACATTTACATGGTTACATTTAACATACATAAGCAACATTGTCCATATCATATTTTATTCTCATTGTTTTACTTATTTAGCCTGCATCTCATACATTAACATATATTTGCATAGATTCTTATGCCACACAATTTAACAGTAAAATTCATACATTGTCTGTAAAATAAGTCAACCAACATTTAACGTTTTTATACTAAAAATACCTTTCATTTCTTACATGATTATCTTGAAAATATTTTTTCACTTTCATCAGTTCATTTTCGCATATACATATCTAATAAACAACCCTAAACTTGAAAAAATATAATTTAAATAGTTGGCATTTTACCCATATTGAAATATATACACGTACATATAACACAATTTATTTTTCCATTAAATTCATAAAAATTCTTATTTAATATATATTTTCCTCCTTACCTGGTTTCTTGAACTACGCCAACAAGGATTCCGAAAAATACCTGTGGCACTCACCCGGACCCTGAAATTAAATTCCTAATTCTAATAAATTATTTCTGAATAAAATATTAATTTAATACTTCCTAAGGTCATAATTTCTGAATAAATAATAATACCCTTAAATTTAGCCAAATTGTCGAATTTTCCAAATCTCACTCTCGCTTTGGAGTAGAACTTGAAAAATCACAATTGAAAAATTACCTACTCCAAAATGACGATATCGACGACTAGGACCCCGTAGTGGTGTCCATTCGTCGATTTAACCATATATTAACGGCAAAATTGAGAAAATGGAAAAAAATTACCTTTCTCCTGGAGTAGTATCTAAGTCATTCCTATGAAAAATTTGCTCAAGTAGAAATATCAACAGTGGAACCAGGATTCCAACGGCACCTTCTGTTTCCTAATCCGTCACAAACTCGCCGAATAATTGAGAGAGAATGAGAGAGACAGAGACGGACCCAAGAAAGTTAAAAAGAATTTCAGAGAGGGGGGGGGTTGGTGCAACCTGTCTTCTTCTTCCTTCTTTCTTCTTCTTCTTTCTTCTTTCTTCTTCTTTCTGTCAGATACTTTATATATAAATATATATATTAAACTTATACTTATCATATATATATATATATATATATATATATATATATATATATATATATATTATAATAATTTACTTATATATATATCGTTCTAATTCGTTTTTTTTTTTTTAATTCAATGTAAAAATATTTAATTTAATAACTAATTATTTAATTATTTAATTTATCTTAATTTAATTTAATTATTATTATTATTTTTCCCATACCATTCTTTTTATTTATTTATCTATTATTTTATTTATTTATTTATTTATTTATTTTAAATTATTTTAATCATTTTAAATTTCCGGGTCTTTACAAGTTGTTAGCTTCCTACATGTGATGTGATTGAATTTTTCCCCTTTTTTCTCTTATTTGCATAATTCCTTTAAAAATATTTATTTTCCTATTTCACCCTTAATTATATGCTATCAGCATTGTACAATTTGCCCTTGAAAATATTTTTTCCCTTAACTACACACTGCGGCATAGTTCATTTGCCTTCGAAAATTTTTTTTCTTCCTGTTTACACATATTTTTTCATTCAATTTTATATTACATTAATTCGTATCCTATTTCATTAGGCGAACCGAACATTATGCAAACGTACAAGGTATGAATTCGCACATATGTATATTTCTTAAATTTATCATCCTCATTATTAATGTTTCTACATTTAATTTTTAACTCATAAATGCATACTAGAGTTTTATGTTGAAAATTGTTTTTTTATTTTTTTTTATAGAAAAGCCTGTAAAAATTTAAACTACAGCGTTTTTTAGGCTGCTGTTTAATTATTTTCTTTGATATGTTTTTACTTCAGTTATTCAACACACATTGGGAGAAAAATAGAAAAAAATTAATAAGATCGTACGTACTAATTCAATAATTAAGGTAATGGGCTATCATTTTAATTTTTTTACATCTGTTGAATTAGGGGTGAGCATTCCGCCAGTCCGGTTAATTAACCGAATCAACTGAAAATTTTCAGTTAAAAAATCTCATTAATCAAACCAAATAAAATTTCATATTTAACCATACTCAAAATCGACCGAATCAAATTTTGATTAAATTGGTTAACCGATTTAATATTTTAATCGAATTATCACTCCTATCTATTGTACCAAAAAATTAAAAAAAATAAAATCTATGAGGATGAGAGAGAGAGAGAGAGAGAGAGAGAGAGTTATGTGGTTATAACTTACATGCACAATGACGTAATAGTTTATGTATATATATATATATATATAATAATAATAATAAAATTTAGGATGAAGCAAAGGTGATCCTGCGACCGCGTCACCATATTTAAAACCCACGGACAGTATTGAATTCAACATTAAAATATATTTTTTGTTCTTCCCAAGAGATTTGCTTATATAAGGCTAAGGTACATCAAAACAAAAATCCCTTTCAAAACAAAAATCCCTTTCATTTTCATCTAGATTTCAACATAAATTGGAGTTCCTACCCCGGTTGACTTGGGACGAGTAAAGAATAAAAGCAATTTAAAAAAATTTTCACGTCACTATAGGAATAGTAGGGCCTAGGGCTCTAGGCCATATTTTTTTATTTATTTAGAGGAAACTTCGATTTCAATCAGTTCAAAATTTGACTAGCTTAATCAACATCCAGTTGAATTATATTCTATACTAAAAAATGACCAGAGGAAAATTAATATTTTAAGTTTCAAAATTAGTCCGAATTGATTAAATTTGTTCGGATTGACCGAACGTCCAACTGATGTACAAAAACTGTGTCCGTGTCTGGATTTTGTCTTAATCAGCAAGACCTAGGAGCGGAGAACACTAATCCGTAGGTTTGATGCCACACGAGGGGGTTCGAAGGGGTCGTTGGTGGCTAAAGTTCCTGTGTAAAAAAAAAAAAAAAAAAAGTGTCTCCCTGTATTAAAACCAAAGCTAGATAACCACATTAATCCATTAGAATCTCATATCACTCCAACCCAAAACTCATTATTTTTTTAATTTGGCAAGTTTCTTAAGGAATAATTGAAAACACATATTATTATTATTATTATTTTAAAAAAAGACACATAATTTTTCATCAATTATATGTTTTTTTATGTCTAAAATTTTATTTATAAAAATAAATATGTTGTATTAAATAGAGACAAAATAATTTATAATCTTATTCACACATAGCATCATGCACTACTCTTTTACTATAAAATGTATTCTCCTTTGTTAATGTAAGAAGTGTTAGCAGTAATTAAAATTTCAAAACTTTATTTTCATTTATTTTTAAAATTTAGGTTGGTCAACTTAATGATCAAAACTAGGCAAAGCTATCTTAAATTTTTCAAGTATAATAGATTATTTCCATGTAATAATTCTAGTAATAATAACTTTATTGGCACTTTAAAGGATAGATTAATGCCAGAATAGTTGAATTAATCTATTTTGATAAGTACAAGTAGCTAAGATTAAGACAAATATAATAGACTAGCTAAAAATTTATTATATTTCTAATCAAATAACTTTACACGAAATGAAATTTGACCTACCCTCATAGATAGTGGAGATTGGATTATCCATAATGATTACTCTTAATAATTAATGATAAGTCCAACGTTAAAAAAATAATGACAATGACTCGTAATTTTTTAATAATGTAAAGGAACCTCTCTATATTTATCCTTAATTTTGACCATTGAACTTTAATTATGGCGTGTTTAGTGTAAAGAATAGAAGTTTAAAATTTTTACAACTTATAAAACATAATGATTGGTTTGAATAAATAGAAAATTAAAGTAAAGAAAGAGACAAAAAAAAAAGAGAATCGTATAATTTGTACGGGAAAGTAGAGAAAGATTATATTTAAAATGATATAACTTGTAAAATTTCTTTATTATCAATCTTCTAGAATGCCTATGAAAGTTATTCAATCTAATTTTTTCAACTAATGTTTCGATTAAAATAAAAAGTCTAATACATTGAGCAGAAGACTTGTATGAAGGGTTTGTGAAACTCAAAATCATGTATGAAAAAGCATATTCAGGTAAGTTATTTTCTTATTTACCTACTTTTACGGGGAGTAGGATAACAGTTTTATTTTAAAAACATATGAATTGTCCTCTCTCTACCCACATGTTCCTTTTCATCAGATTTTCCCAGGTTCCGATGAAACAAAGAAAATGGGTGAGATAAATAATTTCTACAAGCTTTGGAGGGAGATTAATGACTGAACTTACTACCATGAAATTTGATGGTAGCCGTGAAATGAATGAAAGTATCCTTGAAATAACCAATTGTGACACCTCGAACCCGCCAAGTGGGACCCCGGATGTAACAACCAAAAAAAATAATTAATTAAAAAAAATTATTATTAATTAATTAATTAAATTTGAGGATTTTGGATATATATGTATATATATATAAAAGTATATATGTAAGTATATATAAAAGTAAAAGTAAAGGATAAAGGAAAAAAAAAAAAAAAAAGGAAATGTAGTAGTTAAGTTGCTGGAGAAGAGGAGAGGAAAGAAGAAAGAAAAAAAAAAAAACAAACTTCTCACTGTGCGGAACAAGAAGGAAAGGGAAAGAAAGAACGAAAAAAAAAATTCTCTCAGCTCACGCTCTCCACTTCTTTTCTCTCTATGATTTCATGGCAGATTCTTACCCAATTGAAAATCCGAAAATATCACCGAACTCTATTCTCCGCCACCGACATATCTACCGAAGTGGATTTATCATAGGAGTAATGTGGGCATATCTCCTGGGGTAAGCCAAATTCTTATTCTTACCTCAATTTTTCTTAAATTTTAAGTCAAATGGATGATCGAACACCACCACGAGAATTTGGGGATGATTCTCTACAAATTTAGTAGAGCGGATTTCTCGTGGGGTCGTTGTAGAAATAGCCCAAAATTAGGATAAATTGGTTATTTAGAAATTAATTATTATAAATTAGAAAATATTAAAATAATATTTTATTGGGGTTGATTTAATTGAATCAGGGTTCGAGTGAGCGCCGGGGATATAATTTTGGAAGCCTTGCAGGCGTGATTTAGGGAATCAGATAAGAAGGAATAAAATTATATCAGTATTTTTTTAAGGTAAACCGGTTATTTATGAGCATATGAAATTTATTATTTATCTATATGATTTTCGGAATAGCCTGATTATTGGAAAAAATGATGATTTTTTAAGGTTATATTTGGGGATAATTGTTTATGATATTAAAACTGTGTGACATGAGAATAATTACTTTTTAATAAATTGAATATGAATTTCTTTTATATTTGGGCTTACATAAGGAGTGTTTGGAATGATTATGACATGATGAATGAATTGTTATGTTTGACTTTTATGTGGAAATGTATTGATCTGTTGGGATACTGTGTGGGAAATGAATTGATCTGTTGGATTCCTGTGTGGAAATGCATTGATGCGTCTGTGTGAATTAACTGGTGTGGTTATTCGTATGCATCTCAATATAACGTTGGCATGAGGAGGTTATTATATTACCCATATATAAATCATGATATGAGGTTGGCAGGTCGAGGAGCTTGTCATATTGTCATTTATATGGGGTAGGACATTGGCAGGTTGAGGAGTTTGTTCTACTGATGTATGACGGGTAGGTCATAGGGATTGGATACTGGTGAATAGTGGTACCTATGTGGGCCATGTGTCGCGGAAGCTGGAGTGGTGCCTGTGTGGGCCACGTTATATCCTGTGTGGATAATGGTGCATGTGTGGGCCATGTTATGTACCATGTGTGGGTAGTGGTACCTGTGTGGGCCATGTGTAGATAAGAAGTACGTAGGTGCATGTGTGGACCACGTACTTATATGTACGCAGTTGCTTTGTGTGGGCCACATACTGAGGACTTTGGAAGATGAAGTATGAGATGCATGATTCCTGCGTGGATGTGTTGTGCGCATGTAAATTTAATTATAGCATAAAAATAATGGTATAGCATATTGTGAATGCATGTGTGTGCATGCAGCGAGATAAACATACCACCGGGGGCTTGCTGAGAAAGGCGAGTTCTCTGGTAGGTTGTTTCTTGGTATCATTGCAAAGGGATGCTCCTTGTATGGGCGTGCAGACATCCCGATCCTCGGAAACCTTTGCCTTTAAAATAATAAAGATGTGTGTACTGGCGGTGAGGTAATACTTCACCTGGGGGCTTACTAAGAAAGGTGAGTGCTCTGGTAGGTAGTTTTTAGTATCAAAGCAGAGGGATGCTACTTGTATGGGAGGGTAATCTTCCCTATCCTTAGGGACTTTCGCCTACATAAAAATTATGTACTTGTGCATATTAGATGTGTGTATGACATTAGATGTCGAGAATGTTATTAATGATACTTTTTCTCAATTGTTATTGATATTATGTGAGAAGCAGTTTATTTTGATATGTAAATATTAAAACCCATTTGTCACACACTATTATAATTTATTCCACCCTTACTAAAAAGTGTCTCACCCTAGTGGATTAAAAATTTTTCAGGTTTTTATGGAGACTGGGTTTGAAGGCCTAGGCTGGGATTGTATTTGGTGGTTCTTTTTGAGGTATTGTGAGATATTTTTATATATATATATATATATATATATATATATATATATATATATATATACAGATATATTTGTATGGGGTTATGTTTTAAATATTGGTTGTAGATATAGATATTTAGATGTTGTAGTGTTTGTTTTTGGGTTGTTATATAGAACTCTGGTATTTATTTGAGGTTATTGATTTATGTTCCGCTGCGTGCATGTTAATTATGGTATCAGATGTAGGTGATTGGAACACGTGGCACTCAGGCCCCACTTGGTGGGTTTCGGGACGTCACATTGATTTACATGTGGCCCACACAGGCACCACTCACCCACACAGGGTACATAACATGGCCCACACAGGCGCCATTATCCACACAGGATATAACGTGACCCACATAGGCACCACTCCAGCTTCCGTGACACGTGGCCCACATAGGTGCCACTATTCACTAGTATCCAATCCCCATGACCTACTCGCCATACATCAGTAGAACAAGCTCCTCGACTTGCCAATGTCCTACTCCATATAAATGACAATATGACAACCTCCTCGACCTGCCAACCTCATATCATGATTTATATCTAGGCAATACAACAACCTCCTCACGCCAATGTTATATTGAGATGCATACGAATAACCACACCAATTAATTCACACAGACGCATCAGTGCATTTCCATACAAGAATCTAATAGATCAATTCATTTCCCACACAGTATTCCAACAGATCAATACATTTCCACACAAGAGTCAAACATAACAATTCATTCATCATGTCATAATCATTCCAAACACCCCTCATGTGAGCCCAAATACCATAGAAATTCATATTCAATTTATTAGAAAATAATTGTTCTCATGCCACATAGTTTTAATATCATAAACAATTATCCCCAAATATAACCTTAAACCAAAATTATCATTTTTCCAATAATCAGGCTATTTCGAAAATCATATAGATAAATAATAAATTTCATATGCTCGTAAATAACCAATTTACCTTAAAAAAATATTGATATATTTTTATTCCCCCTTACCTGATTCCCCGAATCACGCCTGTAAGGCTCCCAAAATTATACCCGCGACGCTTACCCAAACCCTGATTCAATCAAATCAACTCCAAGAAAATATTATTTTAACATTTCCTAATTTATAATAATTAATTTTTAAATAACCCATTTATCCTAATTTTGAGCTATTTCTACAACGACCCCACGAGAAATCCGATCTGCTAGATTTGTAGAGAATCATCCCTAGATTCTCGTGGTGGTGTCGATTGTCCATTTGACTTAAAATTTAAGAAAAATTGAGGTAAGAATGATAATTTGGCTTACCCCAGGAGATATGCCCACGTTACTCCTACGACAAATCCACTTCGGTAGATATATTGGTGGCGGAGAATGAAGTTCGGTGGTATTTTCGGATTTTTAATTGGTCGAGAATCCACCGTGAAATCGTAGAGAAAAGAGAGGTGGAGAGCGTGAGCTAAGAGAATTTTTTCTTTCTTTCTTTCTTTCCCTTTCCTTCTTGTTCTGCGCAATGAGAAGTTTGTTTTTTTTTTTTTTTTCCATTCTTCTTTCCTCTCCTGCTTCTCCAGCAACTTAACCACTAAGTTTCCTTTTTTTTTTTTTTTGGGTTGTTACACTGGGTGCCACGTGCTCCTTTTACCTGTATCTGATACCATAACATCACTTACGCAGAAGAAAAATAAACTAACATCTTTTATAATATATCAGAGTTCTATATATATATATATCCCAAAATATAGAATTCTCCAACATCCAGGAATCACAAATATACAACTCAGAAGTCATAAACAAAACCCAAAAATATACATCAAAAGTCAATACCCTCTCTCTCTCTCTCTCTCTCTCTCTCTCTCTCTCTCTCTCTCTCTCTCTCTCTCTCTCTCTCTCTCTTTAAAAAATGCTACGCCAACCTCGAACTCACTGAGTTCGATCACACGAAGGTCCTGAAAAAGATGAAATTCATATCGGGTGAGATACATCTCAGTAAGACGGAATAGATTAACACCAGTGTGTGGCTATCATGAGATTTATGTATAAAATATAATCATCATTTACAAATTAATCCACAATTATAAATTCATTCTCTATCCTTACTCACACATATGCAGCGTATTATATTAATAAGAGTTTCTTAAGGATTAGGGTGATTACCCGCCTATACAAGTAGTACCCCTATGCTTTGATACCTTATACAACTGGGTATGACTACAACTGATGCTCATTAGGGCACTTACCTTACTTAGTAAGTCCTCAGGTGGATAGTTTATCTCGTATTCACACACATTCAAACCATTATTTATCAATGAAGGTTCCCGAAAATAGGGAAGATTACCCGCTCATACAAGTAGCTTCCCTCTGCCCTAATACTTTATGTAGCATAATATGGTCACATCTAATACGTATCAGGGCACTCGCCTTTCTCAACAAGCCCTCGGGTGGAGAGTTTACCTCGCCCTAAATAAATATAATACTACAATATATAATACATTTACTTTTTACTTTGTATATTTTATCTCCGTAATACTCATTTCTTCACGATCTCAGTTCACATTTCTTAATATTTTACATCACATAAATTCATTTCACATTTCATATCTTATGTCTCCACATACTCAGTATTCACAGATATTTTACATATGCTATTCTCATGTTACACATTAGTTAAATTAACAATTATGCATTTAGAACTCACTGTCAGATGGATAATCACTGTCATGCTTCCCCCCATGACGGGGTGTGCGGCCCGTAGGCTAGATTTAACCCTGGTCGGCCCTACATAGTTAAATCAGTAACAACCTCTTCAGTTTGTAAGTTAGATTGGTTGTTCCCATACTGGTCTAGACTCCAAGGGGACTCTACCCTTATCAGTCCAATCAATCCTCCTGTCTCCACACTCTCTCTAAGATATGTGGATGCACTAAGCTCTTTAGAAATCACGCGCAACAGTACAGTGCCTACTATGGTCCACCGAAGTTCTTAAACCATAACTTGCAATTTAACATTCACATTTATCTCTGTTTTAAACAATTACACATAGTATATATTCTCAAAGCATTTCATTATTTCCAACATCTCATAAATATATCATAATTCATCACAGTATATTCACTTTACTCATGCCACACGATTTGAATAATATGCATAATTACATCATCTGAAATAATAAGTTAACCCATGTTCATCATCTGTTTTACTGAAAATACACGTTAAATTATCTCCACAATTTATCTAGAAAATTCATTACTTTAATCATTCCATTTTCGCAAATAATAACTAATAACACAGTTCTAGGCTCAAAATCACAGTTCAAACGGTTAGCTTTTCATAACCCACATACACACACACACACACACACACACACATAATTTCCATTTTAACCGGTTGAATTACAAAATTACTGGTTTAATTTATTCCCCTTACCTAGTTTCCAGAACTACGTTAGTAGGGACCCCAAAACGATGTCTGCGGCGCTCACCTGAACCCTGATTCAATAACCCTAGTTTACTAACTCAAACCCCAGATCAACAACTATTAAACATTCCCAAACTCATACACCCCATTTAAATAATATATACTAGCCAAACAACTCATTTTTACCCTTACCTCAACTTTTGGGGTGATGCTTGAAAAGATCTCGTTCAAAAATCCACTCCATTAGACTTACAGAGAATTTCTCCTAAATCTTCGTAGTGGCTTCCAATCATCGAATCAGGCGATGAACGGCGAGAAATCATAAAGAGAGAGTGAGAAGCGTCGTTTTTAGAGAGAGAAAGAGAGGAATTTAAGATTTCTTAATGAGGAAGAAAAGAGAAATTCTATTTATAGGCTGTTGACTCGGCTAATCTCATTGACGAAATGCAGTCTTCGTCGGCGAGTTGCAGAAGGTCGTTTGTCGACAAAAGAAGGACTTTGTTGACGAACCCTAATCCTGAAATTTCTAACGCTCGAGATCTCTTCTTTAACGACGCCTAAACTTCATCGATAAACCATAAAAAGACCTTCGTCAACGAAAATAGGGGATTCGTCGACAAAGCCTACTATTTCTTTTTAAAATTTTCCCTTTCTTCATTCCTTTATTATTTTTCATAAATAAATTTTTCGGGTCTCTACACCAATCTAGCTGCCAAACTCAAATCTCTGGGTATGAATGTTGATGAAAGTTTCCTTGTTCAGTTCATTTTGAATTCCTAGAATACTCAATATGGGTCATTTCAGATTCATTATAACACTATTAAGGAGAAGTGGAATGTGAATGAATTGGTGAGTATGTTAATTCGAGAAGAGGCAAGGCTTAGGCAAAAAGGGCATCATTCAGTTAATGTTATGATGCATTCTTTGTATCAGGTGTCACAAATGGCATAATGGTGAATGCCAGCTGTTTGGGGGTAACTATTACAACTGTGGCAAATCGGGCCATAAAGCCCGAGATTGTCATACCCAGATGACTGGTACACCTGCACCAAGTTAGAATCGGGGATAGAACCAGATGCCTTGGGGAAACACAGCTTAGGCGAGGGTGTACTTGCTTACTCCAACGGATGTAGAACTCGTTGGCAATGTGGTGGCAGGTACCATGTTACTGCTTTTAAATAAAGTTGTTGTTTTATTCGATTCAGAAGCAACCCACTCCTTTATATTTTCAAATTTTGTGAAACTGTGTGGGGCTAAAACCCAAGTGATGGATGAGGGGTTGTCTGTGGCTACACCGTCTAGGAGTGTGTTGATCTGTAGGAAGATGTTAGAGAACTGCCCCGTGGTAATTCAGGGAAGGTCGCTACTGGTGAATTTGGTAGTATACGATATGTACGGGTTTGATGTTATACTGGGGATGGATTGGTTATCCTCCAGTTTTGCAGTGCTTGACTCTTGTAGGAAAGTGGTGGTATTAGATCTCCAGAGGAAACGGAGTATGAGTTCGCAGGATCATATGTGCGATCGACGCCACAGATTCTGTTGGCTATGCAGGCAAGAAGGTTACTCTTGGATGGTTGTCAGGTGTGCCTAGCTTGTTTGAAGGAACCACCTCGAGATGATATGAAACTTGAAGATATCTGAGTGGTTAATGAATTTCCAGATGTATTCCTGGAAGACTTATCGGTTTACCTCCAGATCGTGAGGTGGAGTTCGCTATTAAATTGCTGCTAGGCAAGGCACCGATTTCTAAAACTCCATACCAGATGACTCCAGCTGGACTTAGAGAGTTGAAGGAGCATTACTGGATGAGGACTTTATCCGACCTAGTGTTTTTCCATGGGATGCTCTAGTATTGTTTGTGAAGAAGAATGATGGGTCAATGTGAATGTGCATTGATTACCGCGAGATCAACAAGGTAACAGTGAAGAACCGATACTTGTTGCCTCGTATAGATTATCTGTTTGACCAACTACAGGGAACGTAGGTCTTTTCGAACCTGATATGGGGATGTTATAAAGACTGCTTTTCGAACTAGATATGGTCACTACGAGTTTCTGGTCATGCCTTTTGGGTTAACTAATACTCCAGCAGTATTTATGGATCTGATAAATCGGGTTTTCCATGAATACCTAGACCAGTTGGTAGTGGTATTCATCGACGATATTATGGTATATTCTAGGAGTTCGGAAGAGCACAAAAACCATTTGAGGTTGGTACTTTAGGTACTACGAGAAAAGAAGTTGTATGCCAAGTTAAAGAAATATGAGTTCTGGTTGAAGCAGGTCGCGTTTTTTGGCCATGTCGTGTTAGAGAGGGTATCTCAGTTGATCCAGGCAAGATAAAAGTAGTGGTTTACTGGGAGAAACCGAAGAACGTGTAGGATGTTCAAAGTTTCCTAGGACTGGCAGGGTATTACCGATAGTTCATGGAGGGATTCTTTAAGTTATTTGACCCTCTGATACGGTTGACGAGGAAGGGTGTGAGATTTGATTGGACTGACGAGTGCCAGCAGAGTTTCTAGGAGTTAAAACACCGATTGGTCATTGCTCCAGCTTTAACCATCCCATCTAAGGACAGTGGTTTTGTGATTTACATGGACACATCACTGAAGAGTTTGGGATGTGTGCTAATGCAACAGGGGAAAGTAATTGCTTATGATTCTCGGCAACTCATGGAGTATAAGAAGAATTACCTCACGCATGATCTGGAGTTGGCGGCAATGGTGTATGTGCTAGAGATCTAGAGACACAAACTTTACTGTGAGAAGTGTGAGATCTTCATGGACCACAAGAGCCTCAAATACTTTTTCACACAGAAAGAGTTAAACATGAGGCAAATGAGGTGGCTGGAACTGATCAAGGACTACGAATGCACCATTAGCCATCATTCGGGGAAAGCTAATGTAATAGTTGATGCGTTGAGTCGGAAGTCAGAGCATGCATCAGTATCTACAGTAGTAGGTCAGCATCATATCAGACGAGATCTAGAGAGTCTTGGCATGGAGTTGGTGGATGGTAATCATCAGGCTTTCATTATTAGCTTGGTGATCCAGGCGACATTATTAGAGAGAATTAAAGTCGCGCAAGCTAATGATGAGGAGTTAGTCGAGGTAGTAGAGATGGTGCAGCAAGGGCTGGCTGAAGATTTTAACATATCCGAGGGAGGTGTATTGAGGTTTGGAAATAGATTGTGTGTTCCAAACGACGAGAGGATAAAGAGAACGATTCTGGATGAGGCACATCATTCTTTGTATACAGTACATCCAGGGTAGCACGAAGATGTATCGAGATTTGTGCGAATCTTTTTGGTGGAGTGGCATGAAAAGGGAGATTGCTTGATTTGTGGAGCAATGTTTGACATGTCAGCAAGTAAAGGCTGAACATCAGAGGCCAGCAGGGCCATTGCAGCCATTGAGAATTTCGGAGTGGAAATTGAAGCACATCTCCATGGACTTTGTCACCAGGTACTACCAGCACTACACGGGCAGAATGCAATCTGGGTGATCGTGGATAGGTTGACTAAATCTGTCACTTTGCACCAATGAAGGTTAGCTACTCATTGAGTAAGCTAGTAGATCTATACGTGCAAGAGATAGTCCAAATGCATGGGGTACCGGTGTCCATTGTTTCAAATCGAGACCCGAGATTCACTTCTCTAATCTGGAAGAGCTTATAGGAAGCACTGGGGACAAAGCTTACTTTTAGTGCAGCGTTCCACCCCTATAATGATGTATAGTCAGAGATGACGATACAGATCTTGGAAGATATGTTACGAGCGTGTGTGTTAGACTTCGGCGGTAGTTGAATGCGGTTCCTATCGTTAGTGGAATTTGCCTATAAAAATAGCTTCCAAGCTAGTATTGGTATGGTACCGTTCGAGGCATTGTATGGTCAGAGATGTCGGTCTCCTCTATACTGGGATGAGGTCAATGAACAGTAGATATTAGGTCCTGAACTCATACAACAGGCTTCTGAGAAGGTCAGATTGATTAGGGATAGAATTAAATCGACTCAGAGTCAACAAAAGAGTTATGCGGATGTTCGCCGTCGTGAATTGGAATTCGAGGTAGGGGGTAAGATATTTCTGAGAATCGTTCCGATGAAAGGGGTGATGAGATTCGGAAAGAATGGCAAGTTGAGCCTGAGGTATATTGGGTCATTCAAGAAACTCGAATGAGTGGGTCTAGTAGCCTACATGATTGCACTACCTCCAGCGCTCTCTCAGATCCACGATGTGTTCCACGTGTCTATGTTGACGAGGTATTTTCCAGATCCGTCACATGTGATTAGTTACGAATCCTTAGAGGTTGGGGATGTTTTGGCGTATGAGGAGATACCCGTTCAGATTCTAGACCAGAAAGTTTAGAAATTGCGTACTAAGAAGATACCGTTAGTGAAAGTGCTACGGCGAAATCTCGTGGTTGAGGAGGCTTCTTGGGAATTGGAGACGAAAATACGCTGGAAGTATCCACATTTGTTCTGAGGGTAATGTTTACAGGTACGGTTTAGATAAGTATGTGATGTATCTGTTTAGAGTATTAATGTGTGTGGTTACTCTTTGGGAGGGTTTTGTGATACTGTGAACCCCCGAGACACTGTGTATGTAACCACGGTATTCCTCTGCCATAAGTGAGGGTATGTTATATATTTGGGACGGGGCTACTATATGGGCGGCTGCCGGCTCTTTCTAGAGTTAGGTATACATTTTGGTATGTGGATGAGTTATCTAGTGAGAGATTACAAATTTCGAAGACAAAAATTTTGTAAGGAGGGGAGGTTGTAAGAACCCGACCTGAGAATTTTGAATTAAATAAATAAGAAAGGAGGAAGGAAATTTAAAAGGGAAAACTAGCAGGGCTAGTCGATGAGGCTCCTTTTCTTGTCGACGAGGTCCCTTCTATAGCTCAGCGACAAAATTCAAAGGTTCCTCGATGAGAGGATGCCAAGGGATTTTGGAAAATTCTAAAATCTCAGGCTCATCGACGAGGCAACTTTGTCATCGACGAACTCCCTTCTTATGCTCATGGACGAGGACGTCACCTCGTCGACAAGTTTGGCCAGGTCAAAGGAGTTATAAATATCTATTCATTGCTTAGTTGAGAAGAAAACAAAGATTCTCTCTCTCTCTCTCTCTCTCTCTCTCTCTCTCTCTCTCTATCGCTCTCACTCTCTCTTTCTCTTTCTAGAATTCGAAGAGGACTCTCTCTCTCTCTCTAGGGTTTCGGGTCATCTGTTACCTGAATCAACGATGCGATGTTACCACGTGGATTAGGGGGGGAATCTCTTTGTTTATAGCAGATCGAAATTTCGTTTCGAGGATTTTTGAGTTTTGATCCAAAATTGAGATAAGAGTCTGATTTTGTTTTTGATTCGGTAGGTCTGTAGTAGTTGCAATTATATTGAAGTATTGTTTTTCAATTCTTAGGTTTTCGAAACTCGATTTACTGTTTTGGAACCGTTTAGTTCATGTTTTGGTTTTCGGGGAAAGGTAAGGGATTTCTATTTATATCAGTTATTTTTTTTGTAATCTAAATCGATAAAACTGTGGTTTACGATATTACGGATGTTTTGGCCACTTATTTGGGAAAATCTATTTGGTGAAATTACGGGATATTCGGGTTTACATTTTTTTGAAAAAATTGGGGGTTTCGGGTATCATCTCCATTTCTGTTGGAAAACTATATATTTGGTTAAATTGTAATATATAGATGACCATACCTTTGATTATTTTAAATTTTATTTTTAGAATACGTGATATGAGATTATTTGTTTATCCAAATAAGTGTGGAATGAGCTGATATATATATATATATATATATATATATATTGAATGATATGTTTTGTGGAAAAGTGTGCCGGTTAATTATCGTGGGCTGTGAATGATGTATTTTGTGGAAAAGTGTTCTGATTAACTACCATAGGCTGTGTGTAATTGAAATAAGATATAGGAACGTGAGTTCCAAAATGTTCCAGGTTTTGTGAAAATGCCAAATCGGGATAAAATCAAATGCCTAGAACAATCGAAGCATGCCGGTTAACAACCGAAGGCTGAGAAATGAGGCGTGCCAATATAATACTGTAGGCGGCGATATCCGACTTGAGGCCGAGGGTGTGCAATACCACCTACGATTCTAGTTGGTCATCGAACGGTATGAGTTTGTACCATGTTTGCACCGGTTGAACGCTATGGGGTTTAGGCTACGCCAGGTTACCGGGGGCGCCGTGTCATGTGGCCGGTTTAGGGTGAAGAGTGTGACGACACTAAACTATGGTGTTTTGTGAGATGTATACTGGAACTGTTTGTGAAAATATTGGAATTGTGAAATGTTTATGTTTTACTGTTGAATAACACCCATGTGCCACACACTGATATAACCTGTGTCTCCCTTACTAAGAGGTGTCTCACCCTTACCATACAAATATTTTTTCGGTCCTTCGAGTAGCTGATACTAGAGTCCTAGCTTTTCGAGAGCGTGGTTGTTGGTTAGTTGTCTAAGTACTTGTATAAGTACTGTACTATGGTCGAGTTGTTGTTTTGGGTTATGTGGATACCTGGGGATTATGTTTTGTATTGTAAGACTAGATCCTAATGTTGTATAGACTCTGGTATGGTTTTATGAATGTATTAGGTTGAATTTTTCGAGCGTATACATTGTGCATGTGATGATGGATAGGGTATACGTGAACCCTACGGGGTCGGCCCCTTATATTGTGTGGTATCATGGATATTGCATGATACAGGGATAGGTTAGGTTACTAAATCACACCCTGGGTCTCATTTTCTGGTTCGGGGCCCGACAATATAGCTACGGTACCATGCTCATAACATAACGTTATATCACAAGGCTTTAAAATCATATATGACAATTTACATCGTAATACTGAAATCATAATTCATTTTCATAAAATTGTATAAAACATAAATTGTTCATAATTATGTGGAATATCCGTCACAAACTATCTTGGTATAAAATCGGCATATCAGATTCGACATTTAGCCTTTATATCACATATCGGCTTATGGTCGTCATATCACATCTCGGCATCTAATCATTACAATTTAGTATTACATAAAACCTGTTCATTCATGCCAAATAAAACTGTACTCATGCCACACAATTTTTCACCTGGTAATTCATAAATAAAATAACTGCTTAAGAAAATAGACACTATGCTAAAAATAGGGGTATGAGTATCTCCAAGTTGTTATTTTACTAAAATATAGATACATAGTTAAATACAAAAAAAAACAGAGATAATTAACCCTACCGCCTTTGTTCCATATTTAAACACACCTAAGGTTTGAAATCACAAATTCAAACCAGTGAAAATGTTCAGAAAGCCCAGTACCTTAATCCAAAAATATCATATTCGAATTTATTTGGTTGGTTTTGAAAATAACATCGGTTAATTTAACCCTAGGCTCGAAAACCCTAGAAAAGTCGTAAAGATATACATATATACATATCCAGTATTTCAGTTGGTTAAAACTTGTAAAAGTAACTGACATAATATAAGCCCCTTACCTAATTCCTGAAAAACGACCCAAAACTCCCAAAAAATGAAACCCTAACTTTTGGAGTTGTGCCTGAAAAGCCTCGATCAACAATCCACTTCGCTTGACTTGTAGAGAATTTCTCCTAGATCCTTGTAGTTGCTTCCAATCGTCGAATCAGGTGACAAACGGCGAGAGAATCGAAGATAGGGAGAGTGGGGCACGGGTTAGAGAGAGAGAGAGAGAGAGAGAGAGAGAGAGAGAGAGAGAGAGAGAGAGAGAGAGAGAGAGAGAGAGAGAGAGATTGTTTCTTAATGAGTAAGAACCTAAAAATCTTATTTATAAGTCGTTGACCCGATCACCTTTTTCGATGAAATGGCGCCTTTGTCGACGAACTGCAGAAGAACGTTCGTCGACAAAGGTCTATTTATAAGTCGTTGACCTGGTCACCTTCGTCGATGAAATGGCGCCTTCATCGACGAACTGCAGAAGAACGTTCATCAATGAAAAAGACCTTCGTCGATGAACTCTAAACTTGAAATTTCAGTCGTTCAGGATTTCTTCATCAACGACACCCTGAACTTTGTCGACGAACTACAGAAGGGCCTTCGTCGACGAAAACAAGGGATTCGTCGGCGAAGCCTACTAAAATTTCATTTTTAACTTTCCTTTTCTTCTTTTCTTATTTATTTTTTTATTTTTCGGGTTCAGGTTTCTACATGTACACTCAAGCTTGTACAAGATCGAAGATTAGTTTTGTAGTTGGAATGCTCGGGAGATACCAAAGTAATCCTGGAATGGAGCATTGGAAAGCTACAAAGAAGGGTTTAAGATACATGAAGGGAACATGACATTATATACTCACGTATCAAAGGTCTGATCAGTTGGAGGTGGTTGATTACTCTAACTCAGATTTTGCTGGTTGTGTTGATAGTTGGAAGTCAACTTTTGGTTACTTGTTTCTCTTAGCTGGAGGAGTAGTATCATGGAAAAGCGCCAAACATACTATCATAGCAGCATCTACTATGGAAGTTGAATTTGTGGCATGCTTTTAGGCCACAGTTCATGCTTTATGGTTGCGGAATTTTATCTCAGGACTTGGAATTGTCAACGACATTGTCAGGGCGCTGAGAATGTATTGTGATAATTCCACAGCAATTTTTTTCTCCAAGAATGACAAATATTCTAATGGAGCTAAGCACATGGAGCTCAAATATGTGGCCGTTAAGGACGAAGTTAAGAAACAAACAGTGTTTATAGAACACGTTTACTTAATTAGTGAGAACTAATAGAGGAAGTTATTTTCCTATTCTTAAAAAGTGAGAAATAATAGGTGAAATTATTTTTCTATTTACCTACTTTTATGGGGAGTAGGATAACTATTTTATTTTAAAAACGTAAGAATTATCATCTCTCTACCCACACCTTCAGATTTTCCCATAGGTTCTAGTAAATCAAAAGGGGTTAAGTGAGAGAAATAATTTCTATAAGCTTTCTTCAAAAAGGAGATTTCATTATGGCTGATTGCGGTATGTTTTATGAAACATTTTATTTCCGCATAAAAGATGATTATGTGACTTTCATAATAGTTGAAGATTCCTCATTCCAAAAATTAAATTTTTACAAATCGAACCTAAAAACCAAATCGAAAATTAAAAATCGATATTCAACAAATATAAAAACCAAACCAAACCAAACCAAACCGAATAAAATTTTAATCAAACCAAATTGATTGAATTTACTCGATTAATTTTGTTTTAAACGAATTATGTTCACCCTCTCATTACCCCAAAAAAATTTTTAAAAAAAAATCTTTAGAATGTGAGAGAGAATTATTTGGTTATAACTAACATGCACAATGACGTAACATTATATATATAATAAAATTAAGGATGAAGCAAAGGTGGTCCTGCGCATAGACTGCATCACCATATTTAAAACCCACCAACAGTATTGAATTCAACATTAAAATATATATTTTCAAAAGAATAAATGTCAACAAGAAAATATTAAAAAAGAACTCTCAAGATATTTGCTTATAAGGCTAAAGTACATCAAAACAAAAATCCCTTTCATTTTCATCCTCAGCAGGCATAAATCTCACGCTTCATTTTTAACATGAATCCTAATTTTGGCCAAACCCACCTAGACGTGTTCTACTATATATTCCCCCTTCTTTGCACCTATCTCTCTCTCTCAACATATATGGTAATTCTTTTTTTCTGAATCTCATTATAGGGATATACAATAATAGAAACCCCACATAACCCATCTTTAGTTTTTTATTTGCAACCTTTCTCTTATGCACTCCACTTCAAATTATGTATGATGCAGATTGTTTCGTCCGTTCACCCACTCACTGCAGAGTAACAGAGGCTCCAAAAGATTGAAGTTCAGACCTTTTTCAAATATCCGGCGAAACATCGCCGGCCGGCGATTGTGCTTGACTTGCCGCAGATTTTGCCTATTATTATTACGTAAATTTGAACATAAATTGGAGCTTCTACCTCGGTTGACTTGGGACTGAGTGAAAAAAAAAAACGCTAATCATGATTGCTTCTCCACTTTTAACCCCATTTCACCTACCTTCAAAACAAAAAGACATCATTATCAAATGAAAAACAGTCTTTAATCTTATACTTTTATCAAATTAAAATAAAAAATAATAAACTTTTAGCTTTCATTGCTTCAATATTTATAGCTCCCATCAAATTTTTTATTATTTTACTTACAATCCGAGCAAAATATGTAGAGTATATTTTAAATAATAGATAAAAACACAAGCCTTAAGTTAGGGATTGAGGGCATAATTGAAAGATAAATAAATAAATTTAAACTTCCATTGAATACAAACAAAAAATTGACATGAGAAGATATGAGTATTAATAAATTCAAACTTAATGAGAGATCTGTGAGATTTTAAAAATCTTAAGGAAAGTTCTTACCCTTTTAACAAATCAAAGAAATTGTGCCCATGTTTTTGGTAAGGGACAGAAGTAATATGAAGATTTAGTTATTAAAATATTCATTTAGGTAAAGGACCACCATCTTGAGAGACTATGAATCTATGTAGGACCAACACCAAAGGACTAATAAGGAGCAATGGACAAGTTGTGACTTGTAAGGGAGCAACCGTTCTTTTGGTTCAACTGAATACCTATTCATTGGAATAAGATAAAATAGAGTTTAAATTTTGAGAATTAAGAGAATAACTATTTCTTATATATTTCTAATTATTTCATTCAACATTAATATAAAAGGAATAGACACATCCCCATGATAAAATTTGGGAATAATAATTCCTTATCTATTCTTGATGATTGACTTATAAAATGTTTTACATTGTTTTTTATTTTATATTAATAACATAGTTTCATATAAAACTAGTTATAACTAACCTGCTAAAACAAATTTAATCATCATAAAAGACATTTTGTAAACCAAATGCAATTTAAGGGTTTGAGGAGTCGTTGAGAATCGTGTGTGGTTCAATTTGTTTAATCAAATTAGTTAACAAATTGAACCATTTTGGTTGTTTGGTTTCTATAAGAATACTAGAGTCTGGGGCCCTTGGCCATATTTTCCTTTTTTTTTTTTTTTTACGAAACTTCGATTTTCAATTAGTTCAAATTTTTGGCTAGCATAATCAGCATCAAGTTGAATTATATCCGAAACTAAACAATGTCTCGAGAAAAATTAATATTTAAAGTTTCAAATCGAATTGATTAGACTGAATTGATTAAATTTGTCTAGTTAATTTGGCCTCGACTAGCTTTTGCACAGCCCTACCGATAACTCATTGTTGAGGAAAATGCCCCTCAAACAATGCACAATGGAATATCTATATTGTGTAAAGGATCAAACAAAACCAAATGCAACAATATAAATGGTAATAATTCAGAATTATTCCACAACCACAACAAATTAACAAAGTAATAATAAGAGCAACAACACCAAGAATTACGTGGTTTGGCAAAGCCTACATCCACGGGAGCAATCGACAAAGATTTCATTATGAAGATCACAAAATACACAATACAATGAGTTTCAATGATCTTCTTCTCTCACAATATGCCCAAAATGTTATATTTAACAACCCCATGGAGGCTTCCCTTCAAATACCTGGCCGTCCTAGCGTTCACATTTAAAATGGAAATCATCCTCGTAGCCCCAAGAGCAATCATCGACGAAAAGGGTCAATTCATCGACGATTATTGGTCCATTTGTCGACAAGTGATGCCTTTTCGTTGACAACTTCTGAATGTCTGAATTTTATTTGTTCTCGGTATCTCCATTCATCAACAAATGAGGTCCAATCGTCGACGAATGCCTACTGAACAACACCAATGACTTCACACATATGTTTTTCTTCGTTTGTTTATGAATTCCACCTAGTATAAAAGCCACAAAAACACAAAAATCTTTATCTTTGTGATTATACGCCCCTTAGGGGAACCTAAAAACATATCTGATACTCCACCTTGACCTTAGAGCGCTCGGTTGGATTTGTCTCCCTTCTAGCACTTAGAGACAAACACCAAGTCCAAGCAATCTCAGTTGAACTTGCCGATGGCAGATTCAGCTACTGTCATCAACCCCGATATAGTTGCAGATGCAACACTAAAAGACTTCACCTTAGGCTTCCAATAAGACCATCCTACAACAGTAAACAAAAAAGCTACTGCAAATCTTATATCACCAAAGCCCCCTACATAGTCTTCAATTAAAACTTACAATTGACGGTCCACTCTATTGCCTACCGAACCACTCCATTACTCAATCATGGGGAACCTTTGACATATTTTGGACATCACAACCCGTTCTTGAGTACCGAATGATAGACATTCCATATTAATTCTCCACAGAACCCCCTTTATACAGCAAACAAAGTCTCCATGTGGTTCCATCCATAAAGCCACCCTAATATAATTCCGATCTCCCTATAGCCCTATTCACAAAACCACCCTAAGATAACACTAATCTCCCTGCAGTTTTGTCCATACGAATCAGTAAATGAAGACCCATCTTGATTATACCCAACATAGTCATGTCAAAAACTTTCAATAGAGTTCCCAACTGATTAGCCTCAAGTTAAAACCTTTCTAGCCAATAACATGTCATTCACATACCACAGATACTGTGATACCCCATGGAAGAAAAACTTAAAAATAATTAGATGTTACTACCCATATCAATAAGGTGTAGCTTTCTTTTCGGGAGCCTTCCAATAAGAACTCCACAGTTAAGCATGTTTGGCTTGGAGTAATCTTGGGATGGGTGACCTTCTGGGAAGTTTTCTCAGGAAGTGTGTGAGTGAGGACAAAACACACTGAAAAGGACACGTATTGGTTTGTGGGGCCAATCATTAGTCTGATAAGGCCTGCCCCCTATTGTCTAGTCCAGGTGGAGGAGGAAAGACGTAGTGCTCCCTAACAGACCCAGGTTGGGACGTTATAAAATGGTATCAAAGCAATTACCCAGCTGGAAGTGTGATGAGATTCACATTACCTAGGTTTGGAAATGTTGGTTCGCAACGAGGACATTACGTTCTGTAAGTGGGGGAGAATGTGATATCTCATGAAAGAAAGACTCAAAAAGGACTAGATGTTACTACCCATATTAACAAGGTGCACGTTTCTTTTCGGAAGTCTTTCTACAAGAACTCCACAGTTAAGCGTGCTTGGCTTAGAGTAATCTTGGGATGAGTGACCTTCTAGGAAGTTTTCTCAGGAAGTGTGTAAGTGAGGACAAAACACACTGAAAAGGACACGTGTTGGTCTGTGGGACCAGTCATTAGTCGGATAAGGCCCACCCCTGTTGTCTGGTCCAGGTGGAAGAGGAGAGACGCAGTACTCCCTAGCAGACCTAAGTTGGGGTGTTACAAATACATCACCCCATTGCATCCTATCACCCTTTTCCAAACTAGAAGTCTCACCAACTCATACATCTCATACGTATGCAATACATCCATTTCCTCCACTATAGCACTCATCTACCTATTTTTCCCTTTGTCATGCATTGAAACTTGAAAATAGTAAAAGTTTTGCTGTTGGTTGCATAAAACTATAGAATGTCAAATTTATACCTAAGTGGTGGTCTAATAATGCACATAGACCCACCATGATTCTGCTGGTCTCCCAAGATGAAACTCCTTGCAATATGACCAATGTCATCTCTGCCCTGAGTTTGTAGCTCCACTTGATATAACATTATTGTCGTTGTCGCAGTTTTCTGGCATTTGTCTCTCTTTCTTTACCTGAGTACGCTGCTCCATAGCTTCATTAACAAAAGTCATGTCCTTGATCACCCCTTTGTTTGCCATAGGATCACCTAGCTTGAACCCAACTTTCTTATACCCTAGAAAAGTGTACTGTATGAACATAAAACCAAGTCTAGATCCTCCATCACTAGAATAGTGCACTAGTGGACATCCACTCACAACCAAGTAATTTACTGGAAAACCTGCCCATGATTCACCTGCAACTTTCCTATCTAGCGATACCTTTGGCGATCGGTCACACGAGAAACGCGTCATACTCATTGACTTCACCAAGAAGTACCTTGTAAGTCTTGCATATGATTTGCCCTGCTCACAAAACTCCTTGAATAAAACCAGCGTACTCAGCCTCAATGTCTGACTTGAGAATCTCTATCCCGGTCTGGTTCTCCACCTCAGCCACTGCATGAAGTACGCCAAAGACCCTTCGTATGTTTATCGTGTTTTTTCCCAATTTATATATATTTTTTAAACAAAATATATTAAATAATACTTTTTTTAGGAAAATAATTCCCGAAATGACTCTGACGTAATCTTACTACTTGATTTAGCGAGATTTAAACAAATCTCGCTAGACCAAGTAGCAAGATTTAAAGGGACTAGACACCCAGGTGTTGATATGTGTCTTGGCAAATCCCGCTAGATGAACCAACGAGATTTTCCGGGACTGTTAAGGCTTTAGTGATTATTGCTTTCCTTGCCCACGAACAGCTCGAACCCACGAACGGCACCGCCCCCAAGAGAGGTGGAGGGGGAGACGTGGCCTTGGCAGGAATGACTAGGATATTTGATGGTACATGGCATGGCGCAAGCATCTGACACCTTCGTGGGCTTTTTTTTTTTTTTCCCCCCTATTTTGGCCTTTGGGGTAAACATGCATGTGACCCTGCTAGTTGAGCTTGTTATAGGGACGATTCTAATTTTTCTTTTAGTGGGTTGGTGCCATATTTAAGAATGAATAAGAAAAATTTTAAAAATTGAGTTAAGCAGGAAAATCAAATCAAATGAAATTAAAATTTTGGTTAGTCATTTTTTTCATTTTGATTTTGGTTCAATTTTTTTTTTATTTTTCTTTTATCGATTTGATCCATTCAATAACCATAATTAATCAATCGGAGCCAATATAGTATAAATATATTTAAAAAATACATATTATATATAATAGTATGTAAAATTTTAATAATTTCAATTTTAAAAAAATTGTATTGATCTAATAGTCATGCCCAAAAAAAATTACTGCTTAACTTGATTTTTTTAGATCATTTTGTACCATTGTCCAATCCAATTAGGGAAATTAAAGAAAATAAGATCTTCTAGAGGATGTGGAACTTCAATTAGACTGCTCAGTCTCCTAAACTTAAACTATGGTAATCTGAATAAAAATAAATAAATATATATATATATATATATATATAAAGATTTATAAAAAAAAAATCGAGTTGGGCATGACTATTAGATCAATACAATTTTTTAAAAATTTAAAAATCAATTTTTAATATGTATTTTAAAACAAAATTTAATCTAATATATATAAAGATTTTTAATAGTCATGCCGATATACTATAAATATATTTAAAAAATACATGTTATATATAATATTATGTAAACTTTTAATAATTTAAATTTTAAAAAAATTGTATTGATCTAATAGTCATGCCCAATTCAATTTTTAATATGTATTTAAAAAAAATTTAATCTAATATATATAAAGATTTTTAATATGTATTAAATTTTAATCTAATACATATATATATATATATATATAAAGATTTATAAAAAAAATCGAGTTGGGCATGACTTAGATCAATACAATTTTTTTAAAATTTAAATTATTAAAATTTTACATAATATTATATATAATATGTATTTTTTAAATATATTTATACTATATCGGCTCAGATTGATTAATTATGGTTATTGAATGAATCAAATCGATAAAAGAAAAATAAAAAAAATTCGAACCAAAATCGAAACGAAAAAAATGACTAACCAAAATTTTAATTTCATTTGATTTGATTTTCCTGCTTAACTCAATTTTTAAAATTTTTCTTATTCATTCTTAAATATGGCACCAACCCACTAAAAGAAAAACTAGAATCGTCCCTGCAGCAAGCTCAACTAGCAGGGTCACAGGCATGTTTACCCCAAAGGCCAAAACAGGGAAAAAAAAAAAAAGCCCACGAAGGTGTCAGATGCTTGTGCCATGCCATGTACCATCAAATATCCTAGTCATTCCTGCCAAGGCCACGTCTCCCCATCCACCTCTCTTGGGGGCGGTGCCGTTCATGGGTTCAAGTTGTTCCTGGGCATGGAAAGCAGTAATCATCAAAGCCTTAACAGTTCCGGGCAAATCTCGCTGGTTCGTCTAGCGAGATTCGCCTACACACGTGTCCACACCAGAGTGTCTGACCCCTTTAAATCTTGCTACTTGGTCTAGCGAGATTTGTTTAAATCTTATTGGATTAAGTAGCGAGATTACGTCAGAGTCATTTCAGGAATTATTTTCTCAAAAAAGATATTATTTAATATATTTTTTTAAAAAAAATAAATTGGGAAAAAGCTCTATATCTATCCCCTGATTCTATCATCATCAGTTCTCAAACATCTGAATACATGTAGTCACCCATATGCTTTATGTCACACCCCCAAACCCACTAAGTGGGCTCAGGATGTGATATGATCCAATCACTTGTGTATACCATAACCTCAATCACGCAACGGAAAAATAAACTAACATCCTTTATAACATACTAGAGTTTTATATATATATATATATATATCCCAAAAAGAGTATTATCCAACATCCAATATTTACAAATATACAACTCAGAAATCATAAATATAATATAGCCCAAAAATATATCCAAAGTTATACCCTCTCTCTCTCTCTCTCTCTCTAAAATGCTAGGCTAGCCCCGAGCTCACTGAGTTCGATCACGTGGAGGTCTTGAAAAATATGAAATTCATATCAGGTGAGACACATCTCAGTAAGACGAAATAGATTAATACCAATGTATGGCTATCATGAGGTTTGTGTACAAAATATAGTCATCATTTACAAATTAATTAACATTTATGAAATCATTCTTTGTCCCTACTCACACACATGCAGCGTATTTTATTAACGAGAGTTACCCAATGATTGGGGTGATTACCCGCTCATACAAGTAGCACCCATTTGCTCTGATACCTTATATAACCGGGTATGACTATAACTAATGCTCATCAAGGCACTCACCCTATCCTAGGAATATTTCCAAAAATTTAATTTAATCAATTCCCTATAATTTAACTTATTCCCAAAACACTCCCAAAATCTTATATAATTAAATACTATGATTTAATCGATTAAATTTTTAAACACAACCCACCTAATTTGTACTCCTCACCTTAGCCTCGAAGTGGTGCTTGGAATGCCCAGTTCAAAAATCTACTCTGTTAGGCTTGTAGAGAAATGCTCCTAGTTCATCGTGGTGGTTTGTGATCGTCAATTAGATCAAATATTTGAGAGAAATTGAGGAGAGAGTGAGTTTACTTTACCCCAAAAGTGGTGCTTACAATGCTCTTACGAAAAATCCACTTTAGTTTAAATGACAATGGCACAGAATGAAACCCAATATTATTTTCTGTTTTCTGATCGGTCAAATATTTACCAAGAAAATGAGGAGAGAGAGTGGGAGAACGTGAGGAGAGAGAGAGAGAGAGAGAGAGAGAGAGAGAGAGAGTACTAGAGAGGCGCACGAATCCAAATTGAAATTGGATTGAAAAGCTTCTTCAAGAAGCTTTAACTATCAAATATATATATATATATATATATATATATATATATATATATATTTCAATTAGTTTTTTTATTCTATTCCCTTTAATTGTTTATTTAATTAATTAATTGATTAATACTATTTCTTTTTTTTTCCTAGGTTACTACACTTTAACCGCATATGCCACAAGATATCTAGCCCAAATTCAACAATTATAGCTCCACCTACAATCGTAACATCCTTTAGTGCATAGATATTTCCCACTACTTTTTCTCTTTTCATCACTATCCAATCACCTTCATATACTTTCATTTCTCCACTTTCAGACCTGTAACAATATCCATTACAATATAAAGTATCCAATGAAATAACATTCTTCCTTAGACCCAGTTCATGCTTTACATCACATACGGTTCTTACAATACCATCATACATTTTGATTTTGACATTTCTAATAATAAATATTTTGGAATAAATATTATTTTTCATAAAAATACAATAAATTGACCTGTAGGTGTCAAACCATTTTCTAGGATAAGAGCATTTGATATCTAAGATCCAAGAATCACCCGTGAGGCACTCCGAACCCAATGAAACACATAGCATATCTTTATCACTACAATTTGAATCTTCCTCCACTACACTTGCAGATTTTTGATGAACCCTTAGACATATATCGACATTCATGTTTTCACCAAACTAATGTCGGAGAATCCTTATCCATGATATGATACAACACATCATTAACCATAGAAAATTGAATGGTTGATACTTCTGTTGCTCCCAATTCATTCCAAGTTGTTGCATCCATGCTATCGGATTGAATTCTGTATAAAACTTTCAACATACCTTGCTGCACCAAGAGATCCTTCACCCTTCTTTGCCACAAATTGAAATCTTCGGTTCCATCAAATTTGACAACATCAAATTTCATAGAAGAAGATGTAGAGGTCATTATAACTTCACTTTAATACCAATTTGTTGGGAAAAATGCCCCTCTAACAATGCACAACGGAATATGTATATTATGTAAAGGATAAAAAAAACCAAATGCAATAATATAAATGGTGATAATCCAGAATTATTCCACAACCACAGCAAATTAACAAAGTACTAATAAGAGCAATGATACTAGGAATTACGTGGTTCGGCAAAGTCTACATCCACGGGAGCAATCAGAAAAGGTTTCACTATGAAGATCACAAAATACACAATACAATGAGTTTCAATGATTTCCTTCTCTCATAATATGCCCATAATATCATATTTAATAACCCCATAGAGGCTTCCCTCCAATTACCCAACTGTCCTAACGTTCACATTCAAAATTTGAAATCATACTCACAGCCTCGAAAGCAATCGCTGATGAAAAGGGTCAATTCGTCGATGATTACTGGTCCATTCGTCAACAAGTGATGCCTTTTCATCGACGAATTTTGAATGTTTGAATTTTATTTGCTCTTGGTATCTCCATTCGTCGACGAATGAGGCCCAATCGTCGAGGAATGCTTGCTGAATAGCACCAATGACTTCACACATATGTTTTTCTTTCTTTGCTTATGAACTCCACCAAGTATAAAAGCCATAAAAACACAACACTCATAACTCAATGGCAAGAGATGAGTGTATCTTTGTATTAAAACCAAAGCTAGATACCCACATTAATCCCTTTTGAATCTCTAATCACTCCACTCGATAACTCATTATTATTTTAATTTGGCAAGTTTCTTAAGGAATAATTGAAAGCACATATTATTTTAAAAAAAAAAAACAAAAACAAGACACATAATTTTTCATCAATTATATGTTTTTTATGTCTAAAATTTTATTTATATAAAATAGAGACAAAATAGTTTATAATCTTTTTCATACATAGCATGATGCAATACTCTTTTGCTATAAAATGTACTTGTTTGTTAATGTAAGAAGTGTTAACAATAATTAAAATTTCAAAATTTTATTTTCATTTTTTTTTTTAAAATTTAGGTTGATCAATTTTGTAGAGACCCAAAAATTTATTTAGGAAAAATAATAAAATAAAATGGAAAAGAAATAAGGAAAAAGGAAAAGGATTTTTTTAAAAGGGAGTCAGCGGGGATTCGTTGATGAACCAACTGGTTTCATTGACGAACATCTTTCTTTGACCCGTCGACGAAGACATGTGTCTTGTAACTGCCCGATCCAATAGGTGGGCCCGGAGTTCTACTATTCATACATAGTCTGCACATATCTGATAACATACATAAACTACCCGCCCTGAATAGGGACATATGGGTGTATCATACAAATCGGTGCTTTCATACATTGTGGAAAACATAAACATTCATACTTTATCTATTAGACTTTCATACGTACTTAAAACATAACATGTTCTTACAATTCCCAAAAAAGGACATTCTGAACTAGTCTAGTACATATACAAAATACTTACGTAAGCTAAAAACAATACTAAACTTTGATGCCCCTCTAAAAGCCTAGGACTGATTTCCTAAAGGACCTGAAACAAAGTTGTAAGTTGGGGTGAGACACTTCTCAGTAAGGTGGAAGATATTACATCAGTGTGTGACAACATGTATTTAAACCAATTGCAAGCAGTTACATATATAACATATTCTCAATATTGTAATATAGGAGATATATAGATATAAATCTTGCAATAGATAGTTTAGCATCATAACAAGCGAGGGTTCCCAAGGTTAGGGCAGGATACAGGCCCATACACTGTACAATCCCTTCGCCCAATACTCAGACCTGTGACTTTGCTCATTTTTGTTTTTAAATCATGCATATGTATATTTAGAACACTGTCTAGCTTTGAAACAATAATAATTATACCAACACTATCCCGTGGCGCGGGTTGTAATATAATAAAGCACTGATTGAGCCTTGTTCATGCAGGCATTGTCAGGCATCGTAATTTACTCCAGTCCGTCTTGGCCCTCACCACCTTGGTCCATAATCAACCAGTGGCCCTTCGTACCAAGACGACTGCATAGATACCCACACTGAGAACATAGGTGTGGTTGCACTGTATCTCATAATCTAGCAACGGTGCCGCGCTTACATAATAACATTAAACTTTTCAAGGCTTTCATAATAACATTGATCTTTTTAAGACTCTCTTAGTAACAAGTTGCGATCCTAATATTATGTATACAATTTACAATAAAAATCATTAACCTGTGCAATTCCAGTATTTTCACAATCTCATTTATGCATTCTTTCATACATTCGTTCTTTCATTAAAGTGTGGTATAAACCGGCACACACACACACTCTCAGTTTAACCCTTTCACGTATAGAGCTCATTATCTAACCGAGACCTGTTTTCTGCATTTTCTGATAATCATTTGGGACTTCAGTCCCCATATTTCATATACGTACTTATCTTACTCAATATATTCCATTATCATACCATTTCATATCCTATGCCACACTCATTTGGTCAAAATATACATTTCATATAAACTGGTTCGTAAACTATCATTTATGCTGCCATTAAGGGTTTCAAGCATCTCCTACATTAAGTTTAATACAAATAAAGTAGTTGTGAAACATTTGGAGATCATATGCCAAAACCTGATTATTTACCAAAACCGTAAAACTGATATTTTTAACTGGTGAAATTTTGCAAATAAGCAGTCATATCGTACATATAAACATAAGCTAACTTTTTAGCGGTTTGGTTTTCTAAAAATACTGATGTAAACAAATTCCCTTACCTTTTCCCGAATACTGAAACACAAACTACACGGCTGCAAAACAGCGAACCGAGTTCTCAAAACCTAAAAACCAATGAATAATACTTTAATACAATCCTATTTACTATAGATCTACTGAACCAAAAACGAACTTAGACCCTTACCTCGATTTTGGGATAAAACCCAAAAATCCTCAAAATGAAGATCTGATCTGCTACAATCGTAGAGGTTTTTCCCCTGATCCACATAGTTACGTTGGATCATGGATTCGGGTGACGAACTGCAAAGGATCGAAGAGAGAGAGAGTCTTCTTCGAGTTCTAGAGAGAAAGAGAGAGTGTGTGTTTTGAGTTTTCTTAACCATGAAGTAATGAATAGATATTTATAATTTAGTTGACTCGACCAGACTCATCGACGAAGTGGAGCGCTCGTCGAAGAGCAGAAGAAGGGCGTTCGGCGATGACGTAGTTGGCCTTGTCAATGAGTCATAGAAGGGACTTCGTCGACGAGAGAAGGAGCCTCGTCGACAAATCCTGCTGTCTTCACCTTTTCAAATTCATTCCCCTTTTTCTTATTGGTTAAATCCACATTTCTTCAGTCAGGTCCTTACATGTCTTATCGATGAAGATTTATTGAGAGAGGTTTCAGATAATTCTGAGATTCATCGACGAATTCTCGACTGCGTCGATGAACTTTCATCTTGGGCTCATCGATGAACCCACGTGTCTCGTCGACGAAGCCTTGCCTATAAATAGGATGAATTTCATTTTAAGGGAATATTTCACTCTCCTCACGCCTCCCTCTTTCTACCCTGTGGCTCCCTCACTAGCTCTCTTCGATTTCGGGCCTATTTAAGCCCAGTTTGACAACCAGGAACCGCCACGGAGATCTAGGGACGATTCTCTACAACCTAATCGGGACAGATCGTTGATTTGGGGTTTTGGGGCACCATGCCAAAATCAAGGTAAGTGAGATATTTTAGGGTTTATATGTGTATTTGGAGTATTCTAGCCTAGGAAAGGTAGTAAATGATTTTTATACTAGGTTTGAGTTGATTTTATTGGGGATAATGTAATATCAGGGTTTGGAGTTTTAAACGGCTCGGGTGTGGCTAGAATTTTAGTAGGCTTTTCAGATATTAGGTAAGGGGATTAAGTTAAATCAGGATTTTTATTAAATATGAACTGATTAAGCTATTATATATTTATTTATTTATGAGTTCAAAGATTATTTTGAAAACCAACTGTTAAATAGGGATTTTACAAACTTATGATATATGATATGGTATTTTGAATAATATGAACGGTGGAAAATTTGATTTATTTTACGAACTAAAAATACAGTGTTTCTTTGGTTGTCTTCTAGATCGTGTTTGAATATTGAAAATGTGTGGCATGTGAATGATTTTATGGTTTTTTAATGAAACCGAATTTGGGAATGATTGTGAAATATATTGTAACTGTTTGTGAAACATACTGGAACTGCTTGCGAATAATACAGGGGTTTGACAAGACGGCTGGGGGCTTGGTTTTATATGATGGTCGGGGGCCAAGTTTCATTTGACGACCATGAGCTGGGTTTTATATGATGGCCGGGGGCCAGGTTTTATTTGACGATTGTGAGTTGGGCTTATTTGACGATCAAGGGTTGGGTTTTTATTTAATCGCAGTTTGAAACGAAATGATTTAAACTACAACTTTTAATTGCTTAAGTTGTATGATATGCTTTAGGAACCCTGGGGACCAATTGTGAGCACAGTACCGTTACTAGTGATTGATTATTAGATCATGTGCACCTACACTGTTCTGGATAAAAGTGTAGGGGGTCTTAGCTGACTACTTGCGTGAGGTTGAAGTAAGGGCGCCGGACCTGCAGTTTGGCTATGGATGCCTGCAGACGTACTTGCAGAGGATAATGTTTTTACTTTGTTTTGGGCTAATCACCAATGCTTAATCCGGCCTTCGTGCCCTACAACCCGTGCCATGGGGGAAGTAAATGACGTTAGTCATAGGGAGTTGTCTTATATACATATCTGTGGATTTATATAAATGATGTTAAATATTTATTGAACTGGTTTATACTGTGGAAAGGAAAAAGATATTTTCAACTATATGGAATGACTATATGTTTTTAAATGATATTTTCGATTAAATGAGGAACTAGTTATTTTCTATATACACTAAAATTCATATTAACCACACACTGATTTTAACTTAGTCTTCCTTACTAAGAAGTGTCTCACCCCAATATACAATCATCTTTTTAGGACCATCTTGGGATCGAGCTTAGTGACCTCCGGGGCTAGGCGGTAGCTAGTTTTATTTGTGAAGGTTTGTAAGATGTTTTATGTGTTTTAGTTATGTTTAAAGTTCCCGTTTATGTTTTATGGTTGTTGGGACTGGGTTGACTTTGTATTGTACTATGGTTTGTAATAAGGGTATTGGGAGACTCTTATGTATGTTAGAAGTTTAGAACTTTGGTATTATATTTTGGAGAATGTATTACTTTTTTCGCTGCGATTATATCATGAATATGGTATCAAGTACCCAGACGTTACTTAAGTAGCACCCCGGGCCACATGTGGTGGGTCGGAGCGTTACAAATTTAGTGATAAAAAATAGGCAAAGCTATCTTAAATTTTTCAGGTATAATAGATTATTGCCATGTAATAATTCTAGTAATAATAACTTTATTGGTACTTTAAAGGATAGATTAATGCTGGAATAGTTGAATTAATTTATTTTAATTAGTATAACTACCTAAGATTAAGACAAATATAATAGACTAGCTAAAAATTTATTATATTTCTAATCAACTAACTTTCTAGAAAATATAGTGGAGATTGGATTATCATTAATGATTACTTTTAATAATTAATGGTAAGTCCCATGATAAAAAATAATAATAACAAACACTCGTAATTTTTTTAATAATGTAAGGGAGCCTCTCTATATTTATCCTTAATTTTGACTATTGAACTTTAATTATCACGTATTTGGTGGAAAGAATAGAAGTTTAAAATTATGTGTACACAAAAATTATTATAGATATTCTCATGCTTCATATGAATTTGCACGTTTAATAAAACTTTTTTTGTCAATGATGGTGGGTTTGAATAAAAAGAAAAATGAAGTAAAGAAAGAGAAAAAAAAGTGGATCGTATAATTTGTACGGAAAAGTAGACAAAGATTATATATAAAATCATACAACTTGTAAAATCTCTTTATTACCAATCTTTAAGAATATGGATGAAAAATATTCGGATCAAGTTTTTTCAACTAATATTTCGATTAAAATAAAAATTCTAATACATCGAATAGAAGACTTTTATGATAACATGAGAAGGGGTTTATGAAACTCAAAAGCATGTATGAAAAAGCATATGGATGGAACTTAAATTTGGCACCGAATGCGAGGAGAAATATAATATAGTAATATATTCATGGTCAAATACGGTGGGACGCATTCATCATAGTTAGCAGCTCCCATTTGCTCGTATTTTCCACTTGATATCGGATTTAAGAGTTTTTTTTTTTTTTTTTTATGAATTTTTTCAAAAATATTAATTTTCGAGAGTAAACATTCGGTCGATTCCATATTTAACCGAACTCAAATTCAACTGAACCGAATTTCGGTTAAATCGGTTAACCGATTTTAACCGATTTAATATTTTAATATATATAAAATAAATATTTTTAAAATATATAATATAAATAATACATATAATATATATAAAATTAAAAAATTAGTATAAATATATAATATGTAAACTTTTTTAATATAAGATATATATATATACTTATTTATTATTAATTTATAATATTTAGTTAATTCAGTTAACCGAATTAATCGAACCTAAAAATCAAACTAAAAATCGAAAATTGAAATTTAACAAAAATGAAAACCAAATAAAATTGAATAAATTTTTAAACAAACTGAATGAATCGAATTTATTCAATTAATTCAGTTTTAATCGAATTATATTCACCTTATCAATTGTCCCAGAGATTTTAAAAATTAAAATCTTTACAGATAACAGATAGAATTATTTGGTATAACTTGCATGTACAATGACGTAATAGTTTATAAATAATAATAATAATAATAATAATAATAATAATAAAATTAAGGATGAAGCAAAGGTGATACTACGCATAGACTGCATCACCATATTTAAACCCACGAACGGTATTAAATTCAACATTAAAATATATATTTTCAAAATAATGAATGTCAACAAGAAAATATTAAAAAAGAACTCGAGATTTGCTTATAAGGCCAAGGTACATCAAAACCAACAAGCAACAACCCTTTCATTTTCATCTCTCTGCAGCTATGACAGAGACATAATTCCTACGCTTCATTTTTGACCTGAATCCGCATTTTGGCTAAACCCACCCAGACGTGTTCTACAATATATTTTCCCTTCTTTGCACCCATTACAATAATAGAAACCCAGCAGAGCCCATCTTTAGTTTTGTGTCTGCAGCCTTTCTCTTATGCACTCCGCTTCAGATTGTTCCGTCCGTTCACTCAGTCACTGCAGAGTAACAGAGGCTCCAAAAGATTGAAGATCAAACCTTTTTCAAATATCCGGCGAAACGTCGCCGGCCGGCGATTGTGCTTGACACGCCGCAGATTTTGCCTATTATTATTACGTAGATGTCAACATAAATTGGAGTTTCTACCTCGGTTGACTCGGGACGAGTAAACAAAAAAAAAAACGATTTAAAAAATTTTTCACGCCACGCAGTGTTTACATAGTCTCTTTAAGATTTGAAAAAAGTATATATGTTATCTTCACGTCCGCAACAGTTTATATAATTCCGAAGGAGAAATTGAAGGGGAGAGTCTCTGGACAGAGTGGTTTCTTTTTTCTTTTCTTTTTTTGATTTTTTATTTTCGTCTGTCCCTTTTTGGGTAACTCACAACTAATGGCGGCGGCATTGGTGGGTGATGATCTGGCGAGGTCCGCGAGTAGCCGGAGCTGGGCGTCGGCGAGCGTCCGGGCGGCCTGGGCAGCGTCGCCGGACGTTTTCAGCCGCAGTGAGCGGCGAGAGGAAGACGAGGTGGAGCTCCGGTGGGCGGCCATAGAGCGGCTGCCGACGTACGATCGGCTGAGGAAAGGGATGTTGAGACAAGTTCTTGATAATGGGAGGGTGGTTCATGATGAGGTTGATGTTGCAAAACTTGGGATACACGAAAAGAAGGTATTAATGGACAGCATACTTAAAGTGGTGGAAGAAGACAACGAAAAGTTCCTCAGGAGTTTAAGAGACCGAACTGATATGTCAGTTTATTTAATATTGATCGGTTTATTATTTTATTATTATTTTAAATTTTTGCAAATTATTTTTTAATTTGCGATTTGATAGGGTTTATGAGATTTTGATGTTGATTTTTTAAACGCAGGGTTGGAATTGAGACTCCAAGGATTGAAGTGAGATATGAGCATTTATCAGTGGATGGAGATGTGCATGTTGGGAGGAGAGCTCTTCCCACTTTGTTTAATTCTACCTTGAACACAATCGAGGTACTCTCTCTCCCCGGGGAGGCGAGAATTTCCCTACACCCTTTTTTGGTTGCTGTGAAAATTGAGGAAACGAAAAGAAAATTGCCTATGGCATGGTCATGTTTGAAGTCTTATTAATTTGTTATAGTTAATATCGAAAAAATAAGGAAAGTAAGAAGTCCACTTTCCTGCATTTCTATTTGCAGTTCTATTTTGGGTACCCCGTGGTTTCAAGACATGGAAATTCTAAGATTGAATTTTTTTTTTTAATATTTTTTTAACTAATGGTAAGGTCTCACACAGCTCTGTTGTCCATGTATATAAAGTTACCACCATAGGCATATGGGATAATAATAAAAAATCTTCTTTAGGTTTGTCAGCTTCCTGAAATTCAAAAAACATTTATTGATCTTTATCTTGTTCCTTTGTTCTTTTAGCTGGAAAATAGCTTAGGTGATGAAATTTATTGGAAAAAAAAGTTAGTTACAATAATGAGCTCTTCCTTCTTCTGAAATTTATATTTAAGTTGTGAAATAACAGTAAATGTTTTCTCCAATATTTGTGACAAAGTTTCTCTCTTACTAACGAAATTTCATGGAAGATGCAGCTTGATTCTGCACCTCTAATAATTTGTTGGTGTACAATAGGGAGTTCTTGGATTGGTTGGACTTGCCCCATCTACGAAGCGAAAAATCCACATACTTCGTGATGTTAGTGGGATAGTGAAATCATCAAGGTTATAAATTTTTGAAGTTGTGTTATTTGCACTCATTTATTGATACCATTCTCCATTGCAGCCAATTGTTTATCTTACCCTATGTTTGGGTGGGGTGAGGCTTTGGAATTGTTTGTGTGCATTTAGATAAAATTTAATAAAAAGTTGTATTAAGTTTTGTTCAGATTCAGTCAAATTCAAATTTAAGGTCTAAAATTCATGTTCTCAAACACAGCATTTGACGAATTTGTTTTCTAGCATTGCCTTAATGTAATTTGTATATTTTGGTAATTTTCAGGATGACCCTGCTTCTGGGTCCTCCGTCCTCAGGTAAAACAACATTGCTTCTGGCACTTGCGGGGAAGCTTGATAAGAATCTTAGGGTGTGTTTTCCATTTCTCTTACAGTTCTTTAATTGTTTGTTTGTCTGGGTAGTGAGTTGCATTGGCATTCGGATGTATGTGGATTTTCTTTTATACTTTTCCTTGCTGATAACTCGGTGCTGTGAACAGGTAACAGGGAAGATCACCTACTGTGGTCATGAATTGAGTGAATTTGTCCCTCAGAGGACCTGTGCCTATATCAGTCAACATGATCTTCATTATGGACAAATGACAGTGAGAGAGACATTGGATTTCTCAGGACGCTGTTTGGGGGTTGGCACAAGGTATCATAGGCTAGTAGAACTCTCGAGGCGAGAGAAAGAAGCGGGAATCAAACCAGATCCTGAGATAGATGCGTTCATGAAGGCCACAGCATTGGCAGGCCAAAAAACCAGTTTGGTTACTGATTATGTTCTCAAGGTGAGTCAAGTCTAAAAATTGGTATATGTGTCTTCTTGCATAAAGAGCCAATTTTAAAATATGGTTACATCCTAACTTAACAGATACTAGGATTGGATATTTGTTCTGATACTATGGTTGGTGATGAAATGCGAAGGGGAATATCTGGTGGACAAAAGAAACGTGTGACAACTGGTTCGTTTTCGAGATAAAAATTTCATTTCCTTTTTGCTGGATCATGAGCAGTTAAACCTATTTCGTGCATTCTGATAATTTTGGGTTTAAACTTAAATCTGTGCAGGAGAGATGTTGGTTGGACCAGCAAAGGCTCTTTTTATGGATGAAATATCAAACGGGCTGGACAGTTCCACAACTTTTCAGATTGTCAAATTCATGAGGCAAATGGTTCACATTATGGATGTAACCATGATCATTTCCCTTCTACAGCCTGCACCTGAGACATTTGATCAATTTGATGACATTATCCTTCTTTCGGAAGGTCAAATTGTTTACCATGGTGCACGCGAGGGTGCTCTTGAGTTCTTTGAATACATGGGTTTTAAATGCCCTGAAAGGAAAGGAGTTGCTGACTTCTTGCAAGAAGTAACTTCGAAGAAGGACCAAGAACAATACTGGTTTAGGGGGAATGAGACTTACAGATATATCTCAGTTTCTGAGTTTGTGCAGGCTTTCAATTCTTTCCGCTTGGGCCAGCAGCTTTCATCTGAGCTGCAGGCTCCTTTTGATAAATCCAGAATGCATCCTGCTGCACTAGAGAAACGGAAGTATGGTATCTCCAACCAGGAACTCTTCAGGGCATGCTTCTCAAGGGAATGGCTATTGATGAAGCGAAGCTCTTTTGTATATATATTCAAGATCACCCAGATTACCATCATGGCATTAATTGCCATGACTGTGTTTTTGAGGACAGAAATGCCTCATGGCCATTTAGCAGATGGGGGAAAATATTTTGGAGCTCTGTTCTTTAGTCTCGTCAATGTGATGTTTAATGGGATGGCAGAGCTAGCAATGACTGTTTTCAGGCTTCCAGTCTTCTATAAGCAGAGAGATTTCTTGTTCTATCCTGCATGGGCTTTTGGCTTACCCATTTGGGCTCTCAGGATACCTCTATCATTCATTGAATCGGGGATATGGATCATTTTTACTTATTATACCATAGGGTTTGCTCCTGCTGTTAGCAGGTGAGTGTGGTTCAGCAGTGTTGCTTTATGAGTATTATGTATTTCCAATTTATAACTTCAGATTAAATACAGAAAAATGGATTTTACCTCAATGACATTTGATTTGTTTCTTTTAGGTTTTTCCGACAGTTCTTGGCATTCTTCGGTATTCATCAAATGGCTCTCTCACTTTTTCGGTTCATTGCTGCAGTAGGAAGAACACAGGTAGTTGCAAATACACTTGGAACCTTTACCTTGCAAATGGTGTTTGTACTTGGAGGATTCATTGTTTCTAAAAGTAAGCAGTTGGTCTCTTTATGGGCTTTATTGTATTTAACCAAATCTGTTCATGTACCAATTTATAATTGTTTTATTGAAAAAATTCTTATATATGATAAAAAAAGTTTTGAATTCATTCTTGTGATTGGTAACATTTCTTGGATGATCAAATCAGTATGATAATGCATTTTATTCTGTGTGTACAGATGATATTGAGCCATGGATGATATGGGGCTACTACATTTCTCCTATGATGTATGGACAGAATGCTATAGTCATGAATGAATTTCTTGATAAAAGATGGAGTGCAGTAAGCTGATGACATAGTTTGATTAGTATTTTGAAATCTGTATTCTGTAGTACTTTAAATATTTTTCATTCATTACATGCAGTGTTGCAATTTCAATTGGGCCTTGAAAGTGCTCCTGCACCTCAGCAATCATCTAATTTCATGTTTGCATTTCCTTTTCCAAATGCAGCCTAATACAGATCCAAGATTTAACGAAACAACAGTTGGGAAAGTTCTTCTGAAGTCCAGAGGCTTCTTTGTGGATGACTACTGGTTTTGGATTTGTATTGGAGCACTAGTGGGATTTTCTATTCTTTTCAATGTTTTATTTATTGCTGCATTGACGTACCTGAACCGTAAGTTATCTTGTTTCATTTACTAATCAAGGTTTCTAATTGGAAATAAATTCCAGCACTGAGAGCCCTTTTTCTTCTTTGGAAACTAAATTCAGCTTTGGGTGATTCAAAAGGGGCAGTTATTGAGGAGAATGATGGTAAAAAGAAACAGCCATCCTCTGGTCGGTGCAGACAAGAGACACTTGAAGGTTTGAACCTTTGCCTCTCTTTGGTACTTATTTCCTGTTTCCATTAGTTGTTTTTTAATTGAATCAAATGCCAGTCTAGATGAGATTTGAGTACTACAGCTGTTAAACTTTGTGTAGCAGAACATCAATACCTTGTGATGCAGGACAGTAATAGAATATCAGAAACAGAAAGAGAGACAATGGAAGAAGAGAAGAGGGGAATGGCAGTAATAGAATATCAGAAACAGAAAGCGAGACAGACTTAAGGGAGAGAAGAAGAGAAGCGGGGAATGGCGAGATGAGGAACTGCTGAACCAAACAGAGAGAGAGAGAGAGAGAGAGAGAGAGAGAGAGAGAGAGAGAGAGAGAGAGAGAGAGAGAGAATCTGAACTACAAATATGACTTCAAATTGATTACAGACGACCTTCGAATACAATATATTTAAGCACTTGTACACCCAACAATACAACTAAAACAAAATACAAAATAATCCCAACTAAAACAAGCTATTTCAAAACAGTTCCAAAGTACTTAGAATATACAAAATACCCCTAAATTAACTGAACTTCCGAAATATCTAGATTTACTAATTTAAAACAAAATCCCTAATCTTCAAATGAAATGTGATCACCTAGAATTATCCACCAGCAATCCTCCATCACTTTGTTTTGCAACAACTGTGGCATGTCTGAAGGGGTTAAGCTGCCATTGCCCTCTGGTTTTCTCATAATATAATGTACTATAAATTAAGCTATAATACATGTTTAAAGCAAGAAAACTAGCATTATTTAATGCATGATAGAGTTGGGATGGCCATAGGTTGTCATTAGATTGATTTTTGGGATGAAATTATAAATTAGGGATAATTATTAGTACTTATGAAAACTCAATTCAGCTTTGCTCCATTAAGCCTTTGGCTTCTCATCAGATCATTTAAAGGATAGTAGCAAACATAAGCTAAATATTCAGCTAAAAAAAATCCAAGTCATGCATGATTGGTAGTGGAGAAAGATTAAAGGGTGTTATTAATCAACATAATATATGTATAAACAAAATAATCTGATCCCCACAACTTTGTGAGGAAAAATGTGAAAAAAAATTATACTTGTCTACTTGAAGTCGATTGCAGTGATTATACTTGTCTTTTTATTATCAAGCATTTTGAACATTTATGGTTGGTTGGTTACTGATATGGCAGTGAGAAACTCTTCAGAAATTGTTGAAGTTGAAGATTACGAACCAAGAAGAGGAATGATTTTGCCCTTCCAACCCCTTTCACTAGCATTCAACCATGTTAACTACTATGTGAATATGCCGGCTGTAAGATACTCGTTTCTTAAAATTTCTTATTCTGATATTCACACGTCTTGTTGTCTTTTGAGTGTTCATTTTTCAATTAAAGAAACATGATATAAGTGAGGCATGACTTTTTTATCAACATGATGAACATGTAGAAGGTTGCATCAAGCACTTCCATTCTTCATTTCAGTTTATGCTGATGGTTGAGGAATCTTAAAATATCAGCACAAGTTACTTGTAGAAATTTTTCTCATAAAATGTGAGCAATGAGGTGAAGTTTTGATATTTTGAGCAGGAAATGAAGAGTCAAGGAGTTGAGCAAGATCGTCTCCAATTGCTAAGGGATGTTAGCGGTGCTTTCAGACCAGGGATACTGATGGCCCTAGTGGGTGTTAGTGGTGCTGGAAAGACTACCCTGATGGATGTATTGGCAGGAAGGAAGACTGGCGGGTACACTGAAGGAAGTATCTGCATTTCTGGTTACCCAAAGAACCAAGCAACATTTGCTCGTGTTAGTGGATACTGTGAGCAGAATGACATTCATTCACCACATGTTACTGTTTATGAATCTCTCCTGTTCTCAGCCTGGCTTCGTCTTTCATATGATGTAAAGAAAGAAACACGAAAGGTATGTTGCCTGCCCCCCTTTGGGAATCATATCGATCTGAACCACCATGAAAGTTCATCTTTCAGGACCTCTTATGTTGAACTTCTCTGATTGAGTGAATCTTATTTCTATTTTTTCCCGAAATAGATGTTTGTTGAAGAAGTTATGGAGTTGGTTGAGCTCAAACCACTGAGGGACGCATTGGTTGGACGTCCTGGAGTAGATGGTCTTTCAACAGAACAGAGGAAAAGGCTGACAATAGCTGTAGAGTTGGTTGCAAACCCTTCTATCATCTTCATGGATGAACCGACATCTGGGCTTGATGCTAGAGCCGCAGCCATTGTTATGCGTGCTGTGAGAAATACAGTTAATACAGGGAGAACTGTCGTCTGCACAATTCACCAACCGAGCATAGACATTTTTGAAGCATTTGATGAGGTGCAAATCCATTTACTATATTTATTTTCTGCTAGAAGTTCAATATACATTGTTGGCCCACAACCTAACAGCATATGCTTTTAGGTAAAGTTGTAATCTAACATGGTATTGGAGCTGTTTACCAGGAGGTCCTGGGCTCTAGTTTGTTGCTCGCTTTTACTGTGTGGTGTTTAAAAAGTAATCATTGTATTCATGAAAAGTAATTAGTATTATGTTCTGCTGTGCATTTATGATGTTTTTTCAAATCAGTGACATGTCTGCTGCAGCTATTGTTGATGAAAAGAGGGGGGCAAGTAATTTATGCTGGACCTCTTGGCTGCAACTCGCACAAGCTTGTGGAATATTTTGAAGTGAGATCCCCTCCCCTGGTTCATTAATTCAATTATCCATTGAGAAAAAGGAAAAGAGGTTAAATACAGATGCATATTTTCTTTGTTTCGGATCTCACGCTTTTTTAAGCCTTGACTTGGACTCTCTAGAAGCATAGCTTTACAAGTACATGATTGGAACTACAGTGTGGACTGATATCGATGACCTATTGCAGACTGTCCCAGGGGTTCCTAAGATCAAGGATGGTTATAATCCTGCTACGTGGATGCTTGAGATTAGTACCCCTTCAGTTGAGGCTGAACTGGATGTGGATTTTGCTGAAATATTTGTCAACTCATCCCTTTTTCAGTAAGTTAAATGTGGCATGTAATTTTTTTATGATAACCGTTTCTCAATGCCTCAACTGTCCTTATATCTTGTTGTTGCAACTCAGGAGGAATCAAGAACTCATTAGAGAGCTTAGTAGTGCTGCACCAGGTTCGAAGGACCTCTACTTTCCGACCAAATATTCTCAGCCTTTTAGCGCTCAATGCAGTGCTTGTTTTTGGAAGCAACATTGGTCCTACTGGAGGAACCCACAGTACAACGCCATCCGCTTTTTCATGACTATAGCTATTGGTATTTTGTTTGGGGTCATCTTCTGGAACAAGGGACAGAAGACGTAAGTCTTTAATTTATTTATTTACATCAGAAATTGACTTTAAGTTATCCTTTCCGCGGGTTTAAAATTGGATAATTGCAATCAAAGTCAATCTGAAACTATTCTGTTAACAGAGACAAACAACAAGATTTGATGAACCTCCTGGGAGCTTTGTATTCTGCTGTGCTTTTTCTTGGAGCCACCAATGCTTCTGCAGTGCAACCTATTGTTTCCATTGAGAGAACTGTTTTCTATCGTGAAAGGGCAGCTGGGATGTATTCCGCACTGCCTTACGCATTTGCTCAGGTAACGTAACTTTAGAGAGCGCCCTCTAGGTTTGATACTGCATAAAACCAGCCTGTAGTCGAGATCTTTTGTCATATAACTTCTTCTACAAAATCTTTAGGATAAATTTAAATGCAATATGTCTTAGTCTAATGGGGATTTTTGAACCCTTTTGACCAATTTTGTGCTTGGGTAAGCTCCTGTTTATGATATATATATATGTTGCTGTGCAGGTGTCTGTAGAAGCAATATATGTAGCAGTTCAAACTCTTGTTTACACTCTTCTCCTCTACTCCATGATTGGGTTTGAATGGAAGGCAGCCAAATTCTTGTGGTTCTATTACTACATATTGATGTGCTTCATCTATTTCACATTGTATGGGATGATGGTTGTTGCCCTTACTCCAGGACACCAGATTGCAGCCATTGCCATGTCCTTCTTCCTAAGCTTCTGGAATTTGTTCTCCGGTTTTCTCATTCCTAGACCGGTAAGTAGGGATATCTTAAGAGCCCGTTTGGTGCGTGGTAGTTGCAATTCTTTATTGGTAAAGCTGTTTTCTAGTGTTAACTGCAGTATGGTTTTGGGCAAGGTCTTAAATTTCAATTTTGACTCAAAATTTAAAGGTCCAAAAGTACGGAAATTTCGATTTTGATTAGAAAAAATAACAGAAATCAGTAGCAAAACATGAAATTTTTTGTGAATCTTTAGAAATGGTTAACAAATGTAAGTTTTTTGACTATTATATTACAAGTTAAATACATACATGTTGTATATGAGGTGGAAATGTTGTAATATAGTATGTGTATCAAACATATTTGTAAAATAATGCACATTAAACATATTCAGTTAATACAAATAAAATCCATAAATCATTTAAATATTATTTTTTATACAAATAATGATAATTTAGACATGAATGATTAAATAAAATGTTACTTTAAGTTTATTTTTTCATATAATTTTTTTTCAATAAAAATAAATAAAATAAAGTAAGAGAGAAATTTCACTTCACTCTTAAATCACTCATTTGAATTTCGAGGAAATTTCATTGTACGGTTAAACTTTCGACAAGCTTCGCCTAAAATTTCGAGATTTTGATAAATTTATGAGATTTCAACAGAAATTATGCAAGACGACAGAAATTATGCAAGATAGAAATAGATAGCCATTTCGATTTCGAGGGTGACGGAAACTGGAAATTTCGACACTTTTGTGGAAATTTAAGACCATGGTTTTGGGTCACATTTTCTGGTTTCTATTTCTCCATAAAGCTTACAGCTGATTTTCTGTAATATTTGTTGACTTCAGGATCGTATAGAAGTTACCTAAACATTACGTAAACATATATTTGTTTCTCCATAAAGCTTCCTTGAATGCCTCATTCCATGTAAAACTCAACAGTACATTTTATTGAAACTGTCGCAGCAAATCCCCATTTGGTGGAGGTGGTACTACTGGGCTTCTCCGGTGGCTTGGACACTTTATGGCCTCATAACCTCCCAGGTTGGCGACAAAAGCACCAATCTGGAAATACCCGGAGCAGGAAGCATGCCATTGAAAGTCTTCCTCGAAGAAACCTTTGGTTTTCATTATGACTTCCTTCCAGTAGTTGCTGTAGTTCATGCTGGTTGGGTTCTCCTCTTCTTCTTTGTCTTTGCCTATGGCATCAAGTTCCTCAACTACCAAAAGAGATAACCAGCTTTAGCTCCCAACAGCAACAGGAATGTATTACTTAGCAGATTTTCCCCTGCATTTCTGGTTTCATCAGTTTGAGAATCGTCCAATTTTCTCTATTACTCGTTTTCCATTGTCTATAGTTGCATTAATTTGTTTCATGTTACAGACCACTATGTTGCTTAATGTTATGCCCCCACGCCCGGGATGTCTTGGCCAAAAGTTTGTAAACACTTGACCCTCAATAGGGTAAAGCAAACAACACCTCATCATAGCCGAATTGATACTATTGCCTTTGGTATAGTTCCATTTTGGATTAAAAACTTTATTTTACGGGAAAAGAAAAGAAAAAAAAAAAAAAATAAGGGAATTCATTTTTCATTACATCATTTCTCTAATTGTGTAATTGGATTCGTTATGTTGGGTTTGGCTAGCGAAATAACTATTTCTAAAAATAAGATCTATAATGAAAAATTTAAGAGTAGATATTTCGTCACAATAGTTATTCATGCTATTTCATCCAACATGAAATAAAAAAGAGTACGAATTTACATAATAAAATTTAAAATCGTTACTTCGTTTACTATCTGTTATGAATTTATCAAGAGTTTCACATCATTATTTATTTTCGAGAAATGATATTTTTTTCATAAATTATTAAAATATTTTATTATAAATTATTTTTTTTATTTCTAAAAAATAAGTGTTGCCCTAGCCACATGTAACAAATGAGTTTCTCATTTATTTCTCCAATACTCAAGTCATCACGCACGTGTCACTATACGGCCAGTTGCCAAGCATGCCTCACTAAAGATCTTCCAAGAACAATAACTATGACGAAACCCATCAGTAGGTGAGATCTTCCAAGAACAATAACTATGACGAAACCCATCAGTAGCTACCATACAGCCTGGTGGTTGGATTGGTGGGTATGTGGTATACAGTTTTAATGAAGCTGGAGAGTGTCGAGTGAGAGATGGGCTTCTTTTTTTTCCCTATTTTTTGGGATACCCCAAGAACTCCATATCTTGAAGGAGCCCTTTGAACCCCTAAGTGACACCAAACTTGGAGGACAAGCAAAAGTTAGATAAGCCAAGAATATCTCAGTGTTGGCCAAACAGAATGTATGCTAAAAGTTACAGGGTGAGGGGAAGAGGAAGCGAGGAAACTGATAAAAAAAAACTAAGTTAAAAGATACTAATCTTTTCTAAAGTCTCAAAAATCGACTTTGCTTGAGACTTCCACATTATTATAGACTGCCATTAGCATTTTATTTTTGGAACCCTTATACCCCTTAAAATTTTTTTTTTTTATTTTTTTAACAAAATATAAGGAGATGTTAGTGTATTCTTGAAAAATCTTAAGGGAGGTCTGTAAAATTTTTGAAACTTTAGTAAAGATTCTTCGATTGTTTTGAAATGTAAAGGGAGGGGTTTTCTAATAAAGTTAAGAGGAGTCGCCCTCTTTTACCTAAAAAAAAAAAAAGGGAAGGTCATTATTATTATTTTTTTTTGGCAAACCTAAACAAAGGTTATGATTGATTTCCTAAAACTCAAACTTATGCAATGGAAGATTCTCATGTTTAAGTGTGAGTTAGGCATTTGAAATTATTTATCAGGTAAAGATATCTTTGTCCATTTGGAAGTGGATTTTACTTTAGCATGCTTCTGAGATATTATGTGTTAGTGTATTTTAATATTATTATTTTATTTTAGAAAAGAAGATGTATATTATTATTTTATTTTGGAAAAATGAAAATGTATCTTGGATTAGGTCATGGTCATTTATTCATATCTCTTAAATGCACAAGGTTAATTAGATGAATGTACCTTGAATCTAGGGTTGTATCTACTTAATATATGCATAACTTATTTATTAACTACATGGAAAATGAAAGGTCATTTTGTATCTATAAATAGACCCTTGAGGCATTAGCACAAGAAAAAACCAGTTATCTTCATTCTCATATTATCATTATTCTTTTGAGTCTAGAGAGTTTGACAAGCAAAGAAAAATGTTTTTTTTTTTTTTTTTTAAGTAGAACTTTGGACTTCTTTGTTTGTGCAGAATTGGAGAGAGTCATACGATTCAGATCAGACTGTTTTATCTTGGGGGAAACAAGTTTTGAGGAAATCTGCTGCACCAATTCGTAGGCTAATCCAATAAACCGCAGAGGGCTTGAATATCCTTAAAGAGAGTGAGATATCCATGTCTTAGCCTGTTTGTGAATCGTGATTTATTTTTTTATTTTTTATTTATAAATTTATCATTTTATATTATTAATATTTCTAACAATTTTAAGGAAATTCAAAGTATGTAGCCTATAGTCCTTGAGAAATCGAGTGAAAATGTTGGAGATTGTGACAAGCCTTTTTGGTTTAGAGGAGCCCACTTCAAAGATGGAAAGACAAAAAGGTTTTACATAATAAGTATGACACCAAGGAGGAAAAAGGTAAGATGTAATTCTACAAGAAAATGGTAACACCAATAACAGTAATACCACAAAGGTAAATTTTATTACTTTCGAACATAATACTTTACCCAAAGGTCTTTTTTCCTAAAAAAGCTCAATTAAAGTTTAAGAGGAAAAATATGAAAAATAACAATAGACCTCACAAAATGAATAGAGGCAACCCTAATCAAAAGAATTTCAACCAAAGACCCCCTTACAAGTTAAACAACTCAAATTTACAAATTTCGAAAATGTGGACCTATTCCTCAATCTAATATTATTGAGGAACAATTTGTGGCAATGTTTATTGATATAAATGTGGTCCACAATGTAATGACCTGCTATTTAAATGAGTTTTTTTTTTTTTTTTTATACTATAACATTTAAAATGCTCTGATACCATACTAGATTAAACCCAATCATCAACCTAAGCAGCGAGAAGTAGAAATCAAATAAACATAACCATATATAATTATATACAATACCAGAGTACTAAAATGTTTCCCAAAATATAAAAGCACGTCTGTTCCCCAAAATACCCTCGACTGGCTAGGGCTATATAGAAATACTCCAAAACAAATACTCACTCTCGACTGACAGAGCAGTACCGAAGCCCCTCTACCTACGAGTCTGATCGGCTCGCCTACCTGGATCACCTAAAAAATGTTAAATTAATTAGGATGAGTTAACGCTCAGTAAGACGAAATATACTATTACTAGTGTGTGGCAGATGAGTTACAATACTATGAAAATCTATTACTATATAATCATGTATTAATGAATCTGTAAATACAACACTAGGAATATAAACCATCATCTTTTATCTGTTGCTTAACATTTCCATACTTTAGGCTTCTATTCAAAATACTTCTAATATATATATATATATATATATATATTTTCTGTCTTTGTAAATCTGTATAAATATAGTAATAACTGAAAACTTCCTTGTGGATAAATGTGTGTCATGATTTAACCCCCCATAACAAGGTTGTGCGACCCATAGGCAGGATCTACCCTGGTTGGCCAACCAGGAATAAATCACTATACTTCATAGGTCTGATCAGCCCTTCTCTACCCATATCTGATGGGGAGCCTGTCCACTCATGGGCTCTATGCGATCGACCTTTATACCACGTATTATCTGAATAGGTGGTTGTACTTTATAAACTATATATAGCTACGGTACCGTGCTCTGTAAACTATATGGTCCAACAGGGTCTGATACTATATAAAACATCTCTATATACAACTATCTGTTTTACCATGATTCTGTATTAATTGTATGAACCATGACGTTATGATAAACTATATCTGTATCAATTGTATTTCATCAATGAACTGTAAAACTGTATGTCATGGTACTGTAAACTGTATCTGTATCAACTATATAATCATGGTGTCCTGTGATTACTATAAAATATATCCACTGTTTGTATATTCTGTAAAACATATCTCAGGAAAATACTGTAGAACATATTTATGTACTATATCTATATTCTCAAGCCACACAGTAATTTTAAAACATATTAATCATGCTTGATAAGCTGTATAAATCTCTGCTGTGAAAAATATTCTGATAGAACATTTATAATTTGATATTGAAATCATACTCAAATAAACTAACATAGCATATTTCCCTTACCTGATTTCTTCTAAAACCCTCCTACTGTAATGGGTCCTGCACCTGCAGGGTTCTCCATTCAACACCCTGAAAACCATAAATTTCAGAACAAAACATTACTATTTCTACGTCTATTACATTTCTTATAACTGCTGAAAACCCAAATTTTGAATAAAAGACCTTACCCTAGATTTGGGATGAATTCCGACTTCGTTCCACCAATGATCTGCTCCGGCAGACTTGAAGAGAACTCCGCCAGGAGCGTCGTGGTGGCCTCAGATTGTCGATCTGACAACTGACGTGACTGAAATCAAAGAGATGTAGAAGAGGGGTCGTAGGAGAGAGAGAGAGAGCGGCGCTGCATTTCTGAGTTAATCCGAAGTTTTGCACTATTTATATTGCGGGATTCGTCGACGAGTCACGTCACCTCGTCGACGAGTCATGTAGCAAGTTCATCGACGAACTTGCACCTTCATCGACGAATTTCAGACTTCTAAAAAAATCCTCTCTTGGTATCTTCTCGTCAATGAGATCCTAAAGTACCCTCGTCGACGAAACCCCTGTGTTCGTCAACGAGGCCTGGGAAATTTTCTTGAAAATTTTTACCTCCAAAATGCAATGTCGTCAACGAAGTCAGCTACCTCCTTCTATTACTGTTTCCATTTCTCTCCCTTTTTATTATTTAAATACTATTATTCTTCGGGTCACTATATTCTCCCCTCCTTATAAAATTTCGTCCTTGAAATTTATTGTTCATATAGCTCATCATCCTTTTAAGGACAAAATGGTCTACTTATTTTATTACCTGCCCTCACTTATGGCGGAGGAATACTATGGTTACATGGGTAGTTCTAGGAGATTACAAGTATAAAAGAAAATTCTCTCAAAACCAAAATACTACCTATCTTATATACTATATTAAAATTTCACTATGTTAAACAAAATAAAATTACTATTACTTCAATCATACATCACTGCTGTATTCATTGAACAAGTGGGGATATTTTTGTCTGATCTCATCTTTGAGCTCCCACGAGGCTTCTTCTATCGCATAATTCCTCCATAGGACTTTTCCTAATGGTATCTTCTTGCTGTGCAATTCTTGTTCTTTTCTATCTAAAATTTGTACTGGAACTTCTTCATATGCTAAAGTCTTACTGACTTCCAGTTCTACATGGCTGGTGATATGGGAAGGATCTGAGACGTATTTCCTTAGCATGGAAACATGAAATACATCATGAACTCGAAATAGAGATGGCGATAAAGCTAACTGATAGGCTACTGACCCAATCTTCTCAAGTATCTCAAATGGGCCAATAAACCTAGGGCTCAACTTACCCTTCTTCCCAAATCTCAAGATCCCCTTCAGTAAAGTTATTCTTAGAAATACATGATCACCCACTTCAAATTTCAGTTCTCGGCGATGAGTATCAACGTAACTTTTTTGCCGACTCTGCATTGCACTGATCCTGTCTCGAATAAGTCGAACTTTATTACACGTTTGCTGAATTATCTCTGGACCCAAAGCTCGACTTTCACCTACTTCATCCCAGAAAAGAGGAGATTGGCATCTCTTACCATATAAGGCCTCGTAGGGTGCTATGTCGATGCTAGTATGATAACTGTTAATATAAGCAAATTCAACTAGTGGCAAAAACTGAATCTAACTACCTCCAAAGTCTAGCACACAGGCACAAAGAATATCTTCTAATACCTGGATTGTTCTTTCTATTTGGCCGTCTATCTGACGATGAAAAGTAGTCTTGAATGCTAGTTGAGTCCCTAATGCCTCATGTAAGCTCCTCTAGAACCGTGATGTAAAACGTGGATCATGGTCCGAGACTATGGATACCGGCACTCCATGGGGTTGAACAATCTCTTGTATATAAATCTCTGTTAACCTGTTCATAGGGTAGCTGACTTTAATGGGCAGAAAATGCACTGTCTTCGTCAACCTATCAACCACCACCCAAATGGCATTGTGACCATGCGGCACTGGCGGTAGCCCCGTAACAAAATCCATACGTATGTGGTCTAACTTCCATTTAGGGATGAAAAGTGGCTGCAATTGACCAGTCGGCCTCTGGTGCTCAGCCTTAATCTACTAGCACGTCAAACACTACTGCACAAACTCTATTATCTCCCTCTTCATACCATTCCACCAAAAATACTCCTGCAGATCCCTATACATTTTCATACTGCCAGGATGAATACTGTATAGAGATCTGTGTGCCTCTTCTAGAATCGTCCTTCTGATACTGTCATCTACAGGTACACACAATCTGGTGCGAAATCTCAAAGCCCCATCATTAGAAATACTGAATTCCTCTCCTTGATCATCCTGTATTCTGGAAAACACCTCCACTAACTCTGGATCATCTCTCTAAGCAGCTTTAATTCTCTTATACAGTGTAGGCTGTATCATTAAACTGGCAATAAGCGCCTGAGGATCATCTTCCACTAACTCCACACCGAGTCTTTCTAAGTCCATTTGAATTGGATGCTGAACTACCGCTGCTAGCTGTGTTGTGTCTCCTGATTTACGGCTCAGTGCATCAGCTATGACATTTGCTTTACCTAGGTGATAACTGATGGTGAAGTTGTAATCCTTGATGAGTTCCAACCACCTCCTCTGCCGTATATTCAACTCTTTTTGTGTGAAGAAATACTTTAGACTTTTGTGATCAGAAAATATCTCACACCTCTTACCATATAAATAATGTCTCCAGATCTTTAGTGCATGTACAACCGCAACCAATTCTAGATCGTGAGTAGGGTAGTTCTTTCATATTCTTTCAACTGCCTGGATGCATATGCTATCACCCTACCATGCTGCATCAGTACATAACCGAACCCTTTCAAAGACGCATCACTGTAGATAACATAACCATCACCTCCCGATGGGATCATCAGAATTGGTGCAGTGACGAGCGGCTACTTTAATTCCTGGAAGCTCTGCTCGCACTCTTCATCCCACAAAAATCTGGCATTCTTCCTAGTCAAACGCATGAGAGGTCCTGATAAAGCTGAAAACCCCTCAACGAATCGTCGGCAATAACCTGCTAGTCCCAAAAAACTCCTGACTTCCTGCACATTCCTCTGCTTGGCCTAATTTACCACCGCGTCAATCTTGCTGGGATCCACTGATATACTATCTCCTAAAATCACGTGGCCTAAAAATGCAACCTTTTTAAGCCAGAACTCACACTTACTAAACTTGGCATAAAGCTTCTCCTCCCTAAGTGTCTGCAACACCTGCCTCAAATGCACCTTATGATCCTCAAAACTCATCAAGTACACCAGTATATCATCAATGAAAACTACTACAAATTGATCAAGATACTGGTGAAAAGCTCTATTCATCAAATCCATGAACACGATTGGGGCATTCGTCAAACCAAACGGCATAACGAGGAATTCATAGTGCCCATACCTGGTCCTAAAAGCTATCTTTGCTACATTTTCTGCTTTTACTCTCACTTGATGATACTCGGATCTGAGGTCGATCTTGGAATATACCCGTGTAACCTGGAGCTGATAAAAAAAATCGTCTGTATGGGGTAGAGGATATTTATTATTAATAGTAACATTGTTGATTTCTCTATAATCAATACACATCCTCAAAGACCCGTCTTTGTTTTTTACAAACAACACTGGAGCTCCCCACGGCAATATACTGGGTCGTATAAATCCCTTATTTAGCAAGTCTTGCAATTGATTCATCAATTCTCCCAACTCAACTAGAGCCATACGATTAGGAGCTTTAGAAATCGGTGCCATCCTTGGAGGTAAATCAATGGGAAAATTCACCTTGCGTTTAGGAGGCAACCCTGGTAGCTCTTTTGGGAAAGCATCTGAAAATTCTCGTACAACTGAGGTACTATCAAGTTTCACTTCATTTTCAAATACTTCTTTCACAACTGCTATAAACCCCTGACCTCCGTCTAAGAGTAATCTTCCCACCTGCACTGCTGACACCAACTGCGTTGGAGCACGTACCCGTGAACCAATGAATCTGAATTCCTGCGTACTAGGGGGTCTGAAAATTACCTCTTTCTGACGACAATCAATGTTGACGTGATTGGTAGCCAACCAATCCATACCCAGTATAATATCAAACCCGCACATCTCAATCACAATTAGGTCAGTTGGTAACACTTTCCTTTGAATTTATATCGGATAGCCCTTAAGTACCCTCTGACATCTGATCACTAATCCTAATGGTGTAACTATTGACAGCGCTATATCTAATGACTAGGTCTCACTCTCAGATAATTTAACATACGATGCAGAAACAAATGAATAAGTGACACCTGAATCAAATAAAATAATAACGGAATGTGATAAAACAGTAAAAGTACCTGTCACCACATCCGCGGCAGCCTTAGCATCATTCGGCGTCAACGCGTAAACCCTCATCGGGGCCATATTCCTCTGCTATCCTACACGAGGCGCCTGATATCCTCCCCGATAGGGCCTGGGAGCTAAGACCTAGTCTGGCGGACTTGGGCATGCACGTTCCATGTGGCCGGGTCTCCCACAGTGATAGCATACATCGCTCCCTACCCGGCACTCCCCCGAATGATGTCTCCCGCACGTCTGACGTACCTGGACGATCGGCGCACCCTGATTCCCCCTAGGTCCTGCCATCTGCCTCTGATCTCTTCTATCATGACCTCCTCTCTATGGACCCCTACTGGTGCCAGCCTGAAAGCCCTGAGGCACAGGCCTCTTCCTCTGACTCTGAGTCGCTATACCCCTCTGAATACCACTCTCAATGATTGCAGCTTTGTCTACAATCTCCATAAATGTTTGAGCTCTGAAGCCAATCACCTGCTCAAACAAATTCTACCTCAATCCCTCCTCAAACTTCCTTACCTTTTTCTCTTCATCGGGTGCTAAATGCGGAGCAAAATGCAACAACTCGATAAACCGAGCCGCGTACTGGGATACGGTCATCTCCCCCTATACCAGATGCATAAACTCTGCTGCCTTTGCGCTCCAAACGATAGCAGGGAAATACCACTCGAAAAAGAGTTCCTTGAATCGATCCCACGTCACCGGTGCTGGAACTAGCTTCTGCTCCTCTATCAGTCGCGCTGATCTCCACTAGCTCTTCGCCTCCCTTGTCAACTTAAATGCTGCAAATACTACCTTCTGCTCATCCATACAAGGAAGCATAGACAGTGTCTCTTCAATATCTTGGACCCAATTTTTAGCTATAATTAGGTTATCTTCTCCAGCAAAGGATGGGGGCTTCATCTGCATAAACTGCTCAATCGAACAACCACGCTCCCCTGAGCTCCTAGCCATCTCAGCCATCACCTGCTAAGTGACACTGGGTAACACAACATCTGTATCTCCTCCACCTATGCTGGAAGGTCCTGGCCTATCCTCCCTAGCATTCGTGTCACTACCTCCTGGGTCCATCCTGAAACAAGAAACACACTTAAGCACTTTATCTCCTATACGGACCTACCCTATACCAATTCAAAACTAATTATCTTCCCTGATCTTAACTCAATATCCAGTTCTGTCACCTAGACACACGACCCCGTAATAGTTTACTATGGTCTTCCTGAAATCGTCACTCCAGGAAAAACACAGAAACCACCACCAAAGTCTTGTACCCAGACAATCGAACAACCCTCAAATCCTTTCCTATACTCTAGTATTGCTTCCGCTGAGCTCTAAAGTCTACAGAACCTAGTAACCTAGGCTCTGATACCAAATTGTAACGACCTGCTATTTAAATGGGATTTTTTTTATATACTATAACATTTAAAATGCTCTGATACCATACTGGATTAAACCCAATCATCAACCTAAGCAGCGAGAAGTAGAAATCAAATAAACATAACCATATATAATTATATACAATAGTAGAGTGTTAAAATGTTTCCCAAAATATACAAGCACACATGTTCCCCAAAATACCCTCGACTGTCTAGGGCTATACAGAAATACTCGAAAACAAATATTCACTCTCTACTAACAAGGCAGTACCAAAGACCCTCTACCTGGAGCCCGATCTACTCGCCTACCTGAATCACCTGAAAAATGTTAAATTAATTGGGATGAGCCAACTCTCAGTAAGACGAAATATGTTATTACTAGTGTGTAGCAAAAAAGTTACAATACTATGAAAACCTATTACTATATAATCATGTATTAATGAATCTATAAATACAATACCAAGAATATAAACCATCATCTTTTATCTTTTGCTTAACATTTCCATACTTTAGGCTTCTATTCAAAATACTTCTAATATATATATATTTCTGTCTTTGTAAATTTGTATGAACATAGTAATTATTGAAAACTTCCCTGTGGATAACCGTGTGTCATGATTTAACCCCTCATGACAAGGTTGTGCGGCCCGTAGGCGGGATCTACCCTGGCTGGCTAACCAGGAATAAATCACTATACTCGTTAGGTCTGATCAGCCTTCCTCTACCCATATCTGATGGGGAGCTTGTCCACTCATGGGATGTAATCGACCTTTATACCATGTATTATCTGAATAGGTAGTTGCACTCTATAAATTGTATATAGCTACGGTACCGTATTCTGTAAACTGTATGGTCCAATAGGGTCAGATACTATATAATACATCTCTATATACAACTATCTGTTTTACCATGATTCTGTAATAACTGTATGAACCATGACGCTATGATAAACTATATCTGTATCAACTGTATTTCATAAATGAACTGTAAAACTGTATGTCATGGTACTGTAAATTGTATCTGTATCAACTATATAATCATGGTATCCTGTAATTACTATAAAATATATCCACTGTCGGTATATTCTGTAAAACATATCTTAGGAAAATACTGTAGAACATATTTCTATACTATATCTATATTCTCAAGCCACATAATAATTTTAAAACATATTAATAAGCTGTATAAATCTCTGCTGTGAAAAATATTCTGGTAGAACATTTATAATTTGATACTAAAATCATACTCAAATAACCTAGCATAACATGTTTCCCTTACCTGATCTTCTAAAACCTTCCTACTGTAACGGGTCCTACACCCATAGGGTTCTCCACTCAACACCCTAAAAACCATAAATTTCAGAACAAAACATTATTATTTCTACATCTATTACATTTCTTACAACTGCTGAAACCTAAATTCCTAATAAAAGACCTTACCCTAGATTTGGGATGAATTCCGACTTCGTTCTACCAATGATCCGCTCCGGCAGACTTGAAGAGAACTCCGCTAGGAGCGTCGTGGTGACCATAGATCGTCAATCCAGCAACTTACGTGACCGAAATCGAAGAGAGATAAAAGAGGGGTCATAGGAGAGAGAGAGAGAGAGAGAGAGAGAGAGAGAGAGAGAGAGAGAATGGCGCTGCATTTTTGAGTTAATCTGAAGTTTTGCATTATTTATACTGCGGGATTCGTCGACAAGGCACGTCACCTCGTCGACTATTCCTATAGCAAGTTCGTCGATGAACCTGCACCTTCGTCAACGAATTTCAAACTTCTCAAAAACCCTCTCTCGGTATCTTTTTGTTGATGAGACATGACTTCGTCGACGAGATCTTGAAGTACCCTCGTCGACGAAACCCCTGTGTTCATCGACGAGGTCTAGGAAATTTTCTTGGAAATTTTTACCTCCAAACATTCGTTGACGAAGTCGGCTACCTCCTTCTGTTACTGTTTCCATTTCTTTGACTCTTTATTATTTAAATACTATTATTCTTCAGGGCACTACATACAATATTGAGGGGTGGTGTGCAGACTCAGGTGCTAATAGGCATGTCTGTTATGATAAATCTTGGTTCAACGTGTACACTCCTTTTTGAGGAACCAAAAACTATTCTTAAAAATAATATTTTGAAGATTTAAGTGAGACTAATATTATTTTAGGTATCAAAATTATAAGATCATGTGATGGTATATTTCTTGATCAATCGCATTATATTGACAAAATTTTGAATAAATCTGATTATAATAATTACAAGCATGTTACTACTCCTTTTGATTCAAGTAATCACTTATTTCCGATTAAGAATGAGAATGAAGTGGTTAATCAAGAGGAATGTAATAGTGTTATTTGTAGCCTGAGATATGCATCTGATTTAACTAGACCTGACATTACATATGCAATAAGAATACTTAGTAGATTTTCGAGCAAGCCAGGAAAAGAACATTGGAATGTTCTTGAATGTGTAATGAAATATTTAGTTGGTACGAAAAAATTATGGCTTATCTTTTGCTAAGTATCTTGTTGTACTTGAAGGTTTTTGTGATGCTGATTGGAATACTTTGTTAGGTGATTCTCTCTCTCCCACAAGTTATATTTTTACTTTAGGTGGTGGTGTTATTTGCTGGAAATCTAAAAAACAAACAATAATTTCTAACTCAACTATGGGAGCTGAGCTTATTGCTTTAGCATTAGCTAGTGAAGAAGCAAGTTGGTTAAGAGATATGTTGTATGAAATCCCATTTTGGGAAAAACCAATACCATCTATCCTAATTAATTGTGATAGTACTACTGCAATTGGTAGAGTGAACAACCGTTATTATAATGGTAAATCTAGACCCATAAGAAGAAAACGCAGTACTGTGAGATCATATTTGAGTAGTGACATCATTAATGTGAGTTATATAAAATCTTCTAAAAATCTTGCGGATCCATTAACTAAGGCCTTAGCAAGAGAAATGGTCTGGAATACATCGAGGGGGATAAGATTAAAGTCTATAAAATCATGAACCACATATGAGGATACCTAACCCAAGGACCAGAAATCCTGTAATTGGGTTCAATGGGAAGAACGAATCATATGGTGGTCATAAGAAATGCACTATTATTTTTAAAACTTATCCCTATGGTGTAAGTGCATTTGTCCTGTAATGAAGGAGGTTGATGTTTTTAAAACTCCTAATGATAATTTGTATCTCTTATGAGTGGGGTGTCTGAGTTACAGGAGCACCCTTGACAGATTTCACCTATGTGAGCATGGGAGTGGGGCCACTCTCTATGAGAATTGGGCTCATTCTCAAATATGCTCATGAAACTGGGATAAGCACAAGGCCGAAACGTGTTGGCTATTAAAGCTCGTGTTAACACCCGAGTGGTTATATGTGAGCAGTAATACTTTATTTCCCTTAAGCAGTCATAGTTCAAGTTTGAGACCACTACTGACTCTGGAGTAAAGATTATTGTTCGCTAAGTGAAGGTTCAATGCAGAGTACACCTTCATTATGCATAATTGTTCATCTTTGTTTGCTAAACTCTCTACATGCATGATACATACATAATATTAAAATGAGGGGAGAGTTGTTAGGGTATTTTAATATTATTATTTTATCTTGGAAAAGAAGATGTATATTATTACTTTATCTTGGAAAAATGAAGATGTATCTTGGATTGGGTTATGGTCATTTATTCATGTATCTCTTAAATGCACAAGGTTAATTAGATGAATGTACCTTGAATCTAGGGTTGTATCTACTTAATATATACATAACTTATTTATTAAGTACATCGAAAATGAAAGGTCATTTTGTGCATATAAATAGACCCTTGAGGCATTAGCACAAGAAAAAACCAAGTATCTTCATTCTCATCTTATTATTCTTCTTTTGTGTATAGAGAGATTGACAAGCAAAGAAATGTTTTTTTTTTTTTTTCTTTTTTGTGGAGCTTTGGACTCCTTTGTTTGTGTAGAATTTGAGAGAGTCATATGATTCAGATCGGACTGTTGTATCCATAGGGAGACAAGTCTTGAGGAATCTATTGCACTGGTTCGTGGGCTAAGCCAATAAACCACAGAGAGCTTGAATCTTCTTAAAGAGAGCGAAATATCTGTGCCCCAGCTGTTTGTGAATCGTGATTTATTTTTATTATTTTTTATTTGTAAATTTATCATTTTATATTATTAGTATTTCTAACATTATGCAATAATGAATTTGTGTTATTCATCTCAAAAATGAAAGGTTCAAGATATTTTAACTAGTTATTTTTTCAACCTTTACTTTGAACTAATCAGAGGAATGATGTAGATTATCAGATTCCTTTTTTAGTTCAAAGCTTACATGCTTAAGCCAATAATTTCATATTTAAACCAATCATTATGATATATATGTGTTAAGTTTAGATTGGATATCTTGAATTTTCATATAGGCTTGATTTTCTAAGATTCTTAGTATACAAAAGGTGCATACTAAAAGCATATACTTAGATTTTTCATTTTAAGCACATACCACTTCCCATGCCTTTAATCATCATAGAACCTTCTAATTTAAATACCCAATCCTAAGGTCTAAGGAAGAATTTAAATATTTATGTAATTCCTATTGGAACTTGATCTTCTTTTGGTCCTCATAGGTTTGCCTTCATGATTACCCACATCATTTTTCTATATTTGCCTCTAGTATCTTTAAATAAACATGTGTATCTAATGTGTCATTTCTTTTCACAAAATAAGCAAGTTTTATATGTACGAGAACAATTATGCTTATTTGTTCTACTTCTACTTGATGAGGCATAACTATGAGATTTATAAGATGAACCTTTTTTGAAAGATCTACTTCTTTTAACTCCTAAGGGTTTAACATGATTATTCTTTTCACGTGTGGCCTCAAATGCTATACTAAGATTATCTTCCATGTCTCCCTCCAAACAGGTAACTTTCAAGATCTTTTCAATCTTTTTCTTCTCTAGAGTAGTATGATAATATTTTATTCTTTTAATTGTTTACCTACCCTTTTATTTTTATTCTTCAAAGATAATTTCTTCTTTGACACTTTAGCTAGAAAATTATGCATTTTCAATAAAGCATTTTCTACTTCAATGTAAGAAGACATTCTTTCATCATTACATTTATCACGTGATTCAGCACAAGATTTAATACAAAAATTTTCACATGAATCAGTGCATGCGTTATTAATAGAAACATCACATGAGCTATCAGATGATTCAATGCAAGATATATCACAATATATGACATGAGAATCATCAGTTGAGGTAGGATGAGAATCATATACCTCTTCATCGATTGATGTTATTAGCTCATGATTTACCTCCTCCTGATCATTTGAGCTTGGAGCGTTCAGAGGAGTGGTACCCTTCTCTTTGGTCTCTTCATATTTCTTTTTTAGTTCATTCCATATTTCCCTCGCACATTTACATGTAATGATCTCATGAAAAATATTAGTACTTAAAGCACAATATAATAAATCCATGACATTTGAATTTGCATGTATTAACCTAATATCATTTTCATTTTTTTCAAAAATATTTGTTCAAAAAAGTTAGGGTATGTGCTCAAAAGGATTTTTTGCAATTAAAGCACAATGAGCTTTTCAATATTGCAATAAATGTGCAAAGATTCACAAGTTATAACAAGTTTCCCCAAAAAATGTTTATCAAGGAAAATATATGGGAGAAACTTTCAACCTTACTCTCAAGAAAGATTTTCAAGCTAAAATGAGTGAGAGTAAAAGCTTTTGAATAAAATAAATGCCCAAAATAAAAGCTTCTTTCAACAACCCTCAAATGCAATGATTTGCAAATGAAAGTAGTTAAAGAAGAAATCAACAACTCTCTTTCAAAAAGATTTTTCAAAGGAATAAAATGAGCGAGTGTAAAACTTTTGCTTGCTTAAATAAAATCAAGCCCAAAAATACTTTCAAAGGATTTTCAATATAAGCATTAATTAAGAAATGAGTTATGAGGGGTATATACAGAGTTTTTGAAAATATGACTGTTTGGGGACACATAGGACATTTTAAATTTTTTTAATTAAAATTAAACACGTTTTTAGCGCTGAAAAATAGAGCAACCCGAGAGGGTCAGTCGACTGACGACTTTGTCAATCAGTTGACCAAAGTTAGAAATTCAAATTTCTTAGGGGTTCGGTCGATTAAGGAAATTTTCGATCGGCTGACCTCGGGCAATTTTCCATCCTTCGTAGGTTCGGTTGGCTGACCACAAGAGCCGATCGGCTGAGTGAACAGTGTCGGTCGACTGGGGCTATTTTGTTCTAAAAATGTTGGTCGGCTGAGGAATGCAAAAATGGCCAAGTTATAAGGTCAATCGACTGTGAAAACTTAATTAAAAAATGGTTGGTTGACTGAGCCTTATCAACTTTTGACTTCTTTCCAAATGCATGGTCAGTCGACTAAGGGTTATATAATGTGAACTGGTCGATCGGTCGACCGAGGTCATTGAAAACCTAGTTTTGACCCTGATTTTAACCCTAAAACTATTCCAAAACCTTTGTATGATTTTAGCTTTTATGAAAAAGGTTTTTGATGAAAAGTTAGGTCCCTTAAGATCAGTCTATGGTCTTTTGAGCTTTCATTCACATCATGCAAGAACTACATTATTACAGACCAGAAACCTAAATGCATTACAAATTAAAATACATGTCTTCTCTTCTTTACATTTTCCTATGGAATATACAAGGAGTATGAGCTATGTGATACCTCATGGATGAAAGACTTAAAAGATTAGATGTTACTACCCATATCAACAAGGTGCACCTTTCTTTTCGGGAGTCTTTCTATAAGAACTCCACAGTTAAGCGTGCTTGGCTTGGAGTAATCTTGGGATGAGTGACCTTCTGGGAAGTTTTCTCAGGAAGTATGTGAGTGAGGATAAAATACGCTGAAAAGAACACGTTCTGATTTGTGGTGTCAGTCATTAGTCTGATAAGGCCCACCCCCTTGTTGTCTTGTCCAAGTGGAGGAGGAGAGACATAGTGCTCCTTGGCAGACCCGGGTTGGGGCGTTATAAATGGTATCAGAGCCAACACCCAGCCGGAAGTGTGATGAGATTCACATCGCCTGTGTTTGGAAATGTGGGTTTGCAACGAGGACGTTGCGTTCTATAAGTGGGGGAGAATGTGATATCCCATGAATGAAAGGCTTAAAAGATTAGATGTTACTACCCATATCAACAAAGTGCACCTTTCTTTTTGGGAGCCTTCTCATAAGAACTTCATAGTTAAGCGTGCTTAACTTGGATCAATCTTGGGATGGGTGACCACCTGGGAAGTTTTCTCAGGAAGTGTGTGAGTGAGGACAAAACACACTGAAAAGGATACATTTTAGTTTGTGGGGCCAGTCATTAGTCTGATAAGGCACGCCCCCCTATTGTCTTGTCCAGGTGGAGGAGGAGAGACATAGTGCTCACTGGCAGACCCGAGTTGGGGCGTTATAAGCTATATACATGATAGGATCTAACTTACATTGGTTGCAATTTTTTTTAACAATCAAAATTCAATAAGAAATTATTATAGTGCTAAAACTAAAAATATTTCCATTGTGTTACTCTAACCATCTTAATAGATATACACTAAAATAAGAGGGACAAAACCTTGGCTAAAATCCAAAAAGTTGACAGAGGAAAATCAAATATTCAGGAAAATGTAAATTAGAAAAAAAAAAATTCAATAATAGCAAACATGCAAAAAAAAAAAAAAACAACCAATCCATTCATGGAATCACCACAAACGTTATGACTTATTTTCATGATGAAGACAATAGTAAAAAAATCAATAATATTTAAAAATTGAACCAACACATACAATCAAGAGGCTCGTTGTGTTGACTTCCAACAAACTACATATTTTTTTTTTTTCCATTAAAGCTTATCTTGCCAAATAATCAAACATAGGTCAAAACCACAATGTAAGTTAGATCCTTTTGAAGTGCCCCTTTTTATCACACTAGTAGCATACAACCTCGCTCGTATCTTGTCCTCGTGATTTTGAACGCCATTGTTTACCTCCGAGCTTTCAATCTTTGCTTCTGTTGGGAATAAAGAACAAATTCCCGAAACCTGTGAAAAACAAAATAGAAGAAAAATAACGCCAAAGAAAAATCAATCTCACGCACAAGATAATATTTACGTGGTTCGGAAATTTTTCCTAGGTCCACGGAGTTGCAGGGATTTCAATATTATCAGGAAGATATCACAGAGAGTGTGGCGATACAATGCTCTCCCTCTCGCTCTCTCACAGGTACAACCACACAAACCCTAATCACCCGAAAGCAATCCTTTTTATATGTTGCGCTTTACGGCCCAAGCCTTCGTTCCATGGACTAAGCCTTAAGATAGAAATCTCTAATTAAATAGAGGTCGGGTCGTCATCCAAATTAAAACACAACTAGGCTCCACAAAAGCCCAACATGCTTCTTCCTTGCCTCTCACTATTAACCACCAAAACTTGCTCAAGAGAAGTCACAATCAACTTTTTTTACTTCTCAGAATCTTGAAGTGATGTCATCACATCATCCAACTTCAAGGTATCCTTCCCACAAGCAATGCAGCTACCAGACCATCAAATGAAGCTGGTAGAGACGACAAAAGTAGAAGCGTCTTATCCTCTTCATCAATTTTCATGCTGAGACTCAATAATTGGGTCAAAATCTTATTGTAATCATTTATGTGATCAAAAAGACTACTTCCCTCGTTCATTCGGAGTTGATAAAGTTTCTTCTTCAGAAATAATTTATTGGTAAGGGACTTCGACATATACCCTTGCTCCAATTTCTTCCAAAGCTCCATCAGTGAGGTTTCGTCTAATACCAAATATTTGACTTTATTTGCCAGACACAATCGGACTGTGCTAACCGTATTCATCTCCAATTAGGTCCAAACATCATCTTTGATATCATCTGGCTTCTTCCCAATCAATGGCTTAATCAAGCCTTGTTGAACCAAAATATCTTTCACCATGCTTTGCCACAAGCTGAAGTTGTTTCGCTCATCAAACTTCTTCACCTCAAATTTTTAAGTGCCAACACCTACTATTTTGCTATGAATCTCACAAAACGAACATTGCCAATGGCTCCAAAACGGCCGAAACCTTAAAAATGGTTCAAGCCGTTCAAAAAATCGAACCAAAATGGCTACAAAAAACCGGGTCAAACTTCAGGTCAAATACCAGTCAACTCTCCATCAAACTTAACGGAATATTCCCTCCTTTAAGGGAATATTCATGATGTCATTAATGGTCACTAACACCGTTACTTGACACCATCTGCTGACGTGGCATCGTGGGCCCACCTTTTTGCAAGCCTACCCACTAACGTGGCATTGGGGCCCACCTCTTGTGGGGCCTACCTGCTAACATGTCTTGTGTAGCCCACTGTGGGTCCCAGTTGATGGCGTGGCACAGTCCCAGCTGACGTGGCTCGTTGACTCAGCACTACTGACGCAGCAATTGACGTTAGCATCTTCAATCTCTAGACGCTCGCCGGATGTTCGCCGACGCGTGGGAGCACATGATCCCATTTTCCGATCCCTTGTTGGAGCGTGAGGGCGCGAGCCCACCTTCCGATGAACTGCCAGCGCGTGCGGGCGCATGGTAACGCGGTCTTTCCGTCGAGGACGCGTGCGGCCTCTTCTGAGCTCCGTTCGAGCTCCTGTTACCGTTGTTGGCTTCGTCTCGATTAGAGGAACGTTTTGATGGCCTCAAAACTGAGTTTTGAGCTACTAGGCAGAGGCTCAAATCTGGAAATTTTGCTCCAATCTGGCAATTTTGCTTCAACCTCGCTCTAATAACATTTTTGGAAAGTGGATCTACGAGCAACAATCGCACATGAGGAAAATACACAACCACAATGCAATACTAGATTTATGTGATTCGGTCCACTGTGACCTACGTCCACAGGAGCACACACAATCCACTATAACTGCGAGTATTACATGGAGGAGGAGGAGGAGGCTACTGACCTCAACTCCACTATCTGCATGTCTCTCTCTCTTTCTCTCTCTCTCTCTACAAAGATCCACTCTACCTCACACAACACTCTATTCCTTGAACAGCACATCACACAACTCAGCACATCGCACTCCTCTCTATAAAACACAGCTCTTAGCCCACTACATAACATTGCAACCCACATATATTTATATATAGATTTTGAGGGGAAGGGGGGGAGTCAAATAGAGGTGGCTACAATTCAACATGGTAGGCAGAGTTTGATGGCCTTCGGTTTTCAACGTCAACGATTGCGGTTGGGTGGTGTGACTTCCGACTCCAATATGAGCCACACCCTAACACAATCACGTTAGAGAATCAGAGTTATGAGTTTTTATTGGTTTGTGACCCTTGTGCACTGGGTATTACATTGTTTGTGTGTTTGTGTATTAATTCTTTGTGATTGTATGATTTTAAGAAATATTGCATTGGTCGTCAATTGATTTTAGGAACTAGTCATAACTCCGATAAGGAAGGAGCTGGGCCGCGCGTTTAAGGGGAACCACACTGGTTATGGATGCTTTGGAGGTAATTATATAATTAGCTGGTGCTTGGTAGAGCTCTGAAAGTCAGTATAATATTTTGATTAATATTGGGCAGCACGATTAGCATTCCAAAAATTTCACTGGCATTTCACTTGGTTCTTAATGCATTAAATGACATGGTTCACTCCTTGATTTTACTTCACAAGAGACGAGGAACATATTTGTCATCCCAATACATGAGGAAAAATGTTGGGTGCCAGTAGTTTTTTGTTTGTGCTGTGCTAATAACGCGTCCCTCAATATTAATCTATGATTAACTATCGTGTATTCGTTTTACTTCTTTGTGGTCATTTAAGTCATATTCTCAAATATTAATCATGCTCATACCCACAGGCGATGGGTGAAAAGGAATATGCTCGGAGATTAAAGAAGCTATGGAAACCAAAGGAGAGGTGGAAGTTGATGTCAGTAAGCTTGGAAAATGCGTGGTAATTAAGAAGAACATGGTGACCATCTCAGAGAAAACCAGAATTGTTTCGGAGAGAGAATTCATGCCATGTGTCGCTGGGCTTTCCTTTGGTATAGGGCGGATCATGTATTGCATCTTTGATCATACTTTCCATTTGAGACCAAGCAAAGATGGGAATCGACGCTTGAGTGTGCTCCGTTTCCGCTGCACTGTGGCACCAATCAAATGCACTGTTCCCCTTCTCATTCAAAGAGATCAACAGTTTACAGGCATTGCAAGGCAAATATCCTGGTTGCTGGCTGCTGCTAAAATCCCTCACAAAATTGACCTGACAGGTAATTGATTTGCAGTTACTTTCAATTAATGAACTGATTAATTTTAAGATCTTAAATGTACTCTCTTTTAGACGGACCATTTTGGCAGTTGGTAGGCAGAGCAATTTTTGTCTTGCTAGTACATATATAGGATGAACCGTCAACTAATCTACTGATGATTAATTAATTTGTAATTAGTTATACCCAATCTCTTTCTTAATTGACTTCCATGCGTTTATTACCCAGCTGCATCAATAGGGAAGGAGTTTTTTCCCGTTTTAACTTTTTTTAAAAAAAATATATTAAATAATACCTCATTCTGGGAAGTATTTCCCAGAATGACTCTGACGTAATCTCGCTAGTCCAAGTAGCGATTTTTAACCAAATCTCGCTACTCCAAGTAGCGAGATTTACACGTGTCAGTGGGGTTTATTTTTCGTGAAGAACAAATCTCGCTACTTGGAGTAGCGAGATTTGGTTAAAAATCGCTACTTGGACTAGCGAGATTACCACGTGTCAGTGCAGAATATTATTTGTAAAAGACAAATCTAAATATGTGTTGTAAAAAAATATTATTTAATATATATATTTTAAAAAATAAAAAAAAAAAAAAAAAAAAAAAAAAAACACGGTTCCTTGTGCTGTAGTGTTTTTGGCTCGTTGAATGGATTGTCTCAGGTGGACAGCCCCAAAAATGATAAATAAAGATGCAGTCATCGATTCTCCAGAGAGGCCGTGAGTAAATATTGATGACAAATGACGCATTTTTTATACTAATACTTGAACTTGCTCTACTATTCAGCCCAAGCCTGGCTGAGGAAGAGTTACGAGACGTAAAACAAAAAAAATATGCAGATTGGCCCATGCATACTATATTGAATATAATGATTCCATCATTCATGATAAGATCAATAATAAGATAAATAAGTGTTGGAATATTGCTTCAAGAATTGAACAGTTGGAACTGAAATCCAAAGCTACGCAAGTTAAATTAGAAGAAGAGAAGATTAGCTAATTAGTTAGCCTGATTAGTTAGTTTTCTTTATTCTTGATTCTTGTATTATATAAATACAAACATATACTCTGTATTTGAAGCAGATTATAGAGAAAAATTTTTCAACTTATGTAAAAACTTCACATGGTATCAGAGCACTTGCTTCCCTTCCGCAATTTTTTTTAATTTTCAAGAAACCACGAAAGCTCTGTTTTTAGCCAGACTGCGCCTCAAAATTCTGAGCAGTACGAATATTCAGAAAAATTCGGACGCTGATCAAGAGAAGCTGATAGATTAGTATTCTGTATCGGCATTATTCTAGTATCAAATTGCAAAGCCTCAAGTGAATTGCTTTTATCTTTGGTCTTTACAAAGAAAAATTCGTTGATCTGCAAATTTTTTATATTTCTTCGATAAATTCCATATATGATTTCTGCTGATAATTCTACCAGTTCTCAAAATTGTCATCGTATGATCAATCTTTCTGATGATTCATCCAGTCCATATTACTTACATCCAAGTGATAATCCTGGTGCATTACTGGTTTCTAAAATTTTTAGTGGTGATAATTACATTGCATGGAGTCGGTCAATCACCATTGCTCTAACAGTTAAAAATAAGGTAGCATTCATTGATGGCTCGATTCTTGCTCCTTCTATAAATCAGTGTTCTCACCATACTACATGGCTGCGTGCAAACAATCTAGTTCTTTCATGAATATGTTTTCCATTTCCAAGAAAATAAGAAATAGTCTTCTCTATGTTACATCTGCTGTTGATCTTTGGAATGAGCTGAAAACAAGATACTTACGAAGTGATGGTCGCAGAGTTTTTCATCTTGAAAAATATCTTAGTTGTATTACTCGGGGTTGTTTATCAATTACTGAATATTTTAATTCATTCAAATCATTATGGGATGAATATATTAACTACCGACCATTCCCTACATGTAGCTGTGGTAAAATGGCAACTTGTACCTGCAACCTGTTTGATTTTTTGTTGGTTAGACAGCAATCTGATTATGTGTTGAAATTTTTGATTGGTCTAAATGAATTCTATGCTCCAATTCGAAGTAAATTGCTTATGATTTCGCCATTACCAAGTATGGCGAAAGTATTTTCTTTACTACTTCAAGAGGAAAGTCGAAGACAACTAAATAATGTTGTCAGCAGTGAAACTCATGCTTTGATTGCCAAACAAAAGATTCATCCATCTGGTTTTTTGAACTTCTCAAAGGATAAATAGAAGAGATTTTCTCTATACTGTACACATTTGTTGATACAATGGGCATACAATAGAAAAATGTTTTCATCTTCATGGTTTTCCTCCTAATTAGATTGGACCAAAAGGAAAAAGGAAGCCACCTACTGCACATGCTGCCATGACAACTCCTGAGCTTTCTCTTCAACAGAGTAATGAGGATCCAAAGTTTTCTTTTACTTATGAGGAATTCAATAAATTGCTAGCACTTGCAAATTCTACTTCATCTCCAATATCTCATCAAACATCTTCTCCGGCTGTTAACATTGTTACTTCTCAATTTTCTTGTAACCGTTCAAATTTTTGTTATTTAGTTTCTTCATCTCTGCAGAATGTACATTCATGGATTCTAGATACAGGTGCAACAGATCACATGATATGTTCACCTTCATTATATTCTTCTCCACCTACACCAATCAACACTTCCATAAATTTGCCAAATGGAAACTCTTTTCCAGCTTCACATTGGCAGTATTTGCATTTCAAATATACTGTCTTCACATAATGTGTTGTGTGTTCCCAGTTTTTCATTCAATCTGTTGTTTGTTTCTAAACTAACAAAACAATCTAACATTTGTGTTTCTTTCTTTAACTCATATTGCCTTCTACAGTACCAATTAAGAAAGAAGATGATTGGGACCAATTAACTTATATTGCCTTCTATAACTCATATTGAGAAACATGGACTGTACCATTTATCTCAAGTTCCTTCAAAGGCTGCTACTCACAATCAAGCGAAGTTTCATTCTTCATCTTTGGCTTCAACCATTACCCAAAATCAATTAGATACCTGACACTACAGACTTGGTCATGTTTCCAACTCAAGGTTACCTTATCTTAAACAGCTGGAGTCATCTATATCTTTTAATACCACACATGTTTGTGATGTATGTCATTTAGCAAAAGAAAGAAAACTCTCATTTCCTGTATCTTAGTCTAGTTCAAAGAACAGATTTGATTTGATCCATTGTGATATATGGGGACCATTCAATGTTGTTTCCTATTCTGGTTTCAAGTGTTTTCTTACTATAGTTGATGATCATACTCGTTGTACTTGGGTATACATGCTCAAGATGAAATCTGAACTTTCTTCTATCGTTAAAAATTTTTGCACAATGGTAGTAACCCAATTCAATGTTCCTGTTAAAATAGTGAGATCAGATAATGATCCTGAATTTCTTTTAACTCAATTCTATAATGACCATGGCATTATACATCAAAGATGTTGTGTACAAACTCCACAACAAAATGGTGTCGTGAAAAGAAAACACCAACATTTGTTCAACACTGCCAGGGCCTTATTGTTTCAAGCAAATCTGCCTTTACCTTTCTGGAGTGACTGTCTCTTAACTGCAGCTCACATTATAAACAGAATTCGAACTCGAATTTGATCAACACTTACAACCCATAGACATAAATCGTATTTGGTTGCCTTTGTTTTGCATCAACACTTACAACCCATAGACATAAATTTGATAAAAGATGTACCAAATGTTTATTCTTGGATTATCCTTCTAGCATAAAAGGTTACAAATTAATGGACCTTAATACTAATAAATTTTTCATCTGAAGAAATGTAGTTTTTTCTGAAACTATTTTTCTTTTGAAGGTTTTTTCACCTAATCCTGAATCACATTCTTTGTTATTCCCTCCATCAGCTTCTACATCTGATTTTTTTTTATTCTTCTAATAAAACTCCTCCATCCTCTTCACATTCAACCAACAATCACCTAACATCTTTGAACAATGTTCCCATTCCAGATATTATTTCACCACAACTCAGAAAATCTTCAAGAATTACACGACGACCAAGCTATTTGCATGATTTTTACTGTGGTAGAGCTTCCAAGGTTTCACTTGCAACTTCTTCATCTTATATCGCTAATTGTTTTTCTAATAAAGGTATTATATATCCCATCTCTGATTATCTTTATGAAAAACAATTATCTCCTTCTCATAAAGCTTTTCTAGTCTCCATTTCAGCTTCTAAAGAACCCAAAACGTACAAATTAGCTACTCAAATACCTGAACGGCAAGCTGCAATGCAAAATGAATTAAATGGCTTGGAATTAAATACAACTTGGGAACTTGTAACTCTTCCTCAACATAAATAGACTATTGGTTGTAAGTGGGTATTTCCAATTAAGGCAATGAGCTTTTGGAACTATTGAAAGGTACAAAGCTCGATTAGTAGCTAAAGGTTACACTCAACAAGTAGCCTAATTTTTTTAAAACATTCTTCCAATACAGTTGATACCAGTATGTTCACAACATTACATTCACGAGACTCGTATACATTAAACATATCAAAATAGTATACTAATTTCGGCAGAGTCCTGTTTAAAAATTGAGCATATCCATCCACGCACCTCTGCAAATATAACATTCTTCCAATACAGTTGATACCAGTATGTTCACAACATTACATTCACGAGACTCGTATACATTAAACATACCAAAATAGTATACTAATTTCGGCAGAGTCCTGTTTAAAAATTGAGCATATCCATCCACGCACCTGTGCAAATATAACATTATTCCAATACAGTTCATACCACTATGTTCACAACATTACATTCACGAGACTCGTATACATTAAACATACCAAAATAGTATACTAATTTCGGCAGAGTCCTGTTTAAAAATTGAGCATATCCATCCACGCACCTGTGCAAATATAACATTATTCCAATACAGTTCATACCAGTATGTTCACAACATTACATTCACGAGACTCGTATACATTAAACATACCAAAATAGTATACTAATTTCGGCAGAGTCCTGTTTAAAAATTGAGCATATCCATCCACGCACCTGTGCAAATATAACATTCTTCCAATACAGTTCATACCAGTATGTTCACAACATTACATTCACGAGACTCGTATACATTAAACATACCAAAATAGTATACTAATTTCGGCAGAGTCCTGTTTAAAAATTGAGCATATCCATCCACGCACCTGTGCAAATATAACATTCTTCCAATACAGTTCATACCAGTATGTTCACAACATTACATTCACGAGACTCGTATACATTAAACATACCAAAATAGTACACTAAATTATACCTGCTTGTCACTTTACCTATTGCTGCTCTATAGATTCAGAATTAAGTAAATTACATTATGTACAAATGATACTCCAAACAATTACATTATGTACAAATAGATGCTGTACAAATGAAGTCATTAGTAAATGAATAATGAATAAATACGTTATGTACAAATGAAGCCGTAAACATACATCTGATGTACAAATCAAATTATGAACTAATTCACAACTACATATATCGGCTACTCGGTACGGCATGGAGGTCGTCTCCGGTGTCGGGGTGGCTGCCGTCTGTGTCTGCCCTCACCTGGCTGCTCCTCCGCGTCTGGTGTCCGGTCACGTCGAGCGGCTACATGTCTGTCGTGTCCGCCCACACGTACTGGAGAATCCCTCTCTAGGTGAAGCTGACGAGGAGCTATGTCGTATGTAGTCTCTGGACGACTCCGACCTGGCAAGCCGGGTGCGTCCACCTCCTCTGCATCGAGAGGGTCGTCCAGTAAGTACGACATCGACGGCGTCGCGGCAGAGTCAGATCGATAATCGGCCGGTCTACTGGAGGGTCCCGCAATATCAGCAGCGGATGGCCCAAACACATACTCCTCATGTACAATGGGTGGTGAGAAGGTCGGACTCGATGAACGGCTGGAGGTAGCTGCTCTACCCCCTCGTACTGGAGCTGCTCGACCACCTCGTGGAGCCGGCGTCCGGCGCGGGGTAGGGATCCATCGCCCGTCCTCGCAGACAATCTCCAAACCAACTCTCGCTAAATCGCTCATAACAGGGTCTGATGATAGTGACTCCACCTGGTGTAATACGTCAGCCTGCATCATACGAAAATAGTGTTTAAAACATTGAACTACTAATCAACACGGTAACAAATTAGGTACACGTTTGAGTAAGCGTACGAGGCTCATGTAGACCGCCGCAGTCCTATCTACGAAGCGACGTGTGATCGACCTGTACCACGCATAATATGGATCCTCCGGACGCATCGGGCCATCTGCCCGGACTCCCTCGACAATGTAGTCGCGCCTATGTACCCACATACTCACGTACATGGCGTGCTCCGCTGCCTAATCTGTGTTCCCCCGACTGCGACCATCAATCTCGTGCAAGTCCTCCCCACGTACATCCACCCCTGAGGTACAGAAGCGACCGGGAATGCCCTGTCGAAAGCCAAACTGGCGCATCACTCGGTCTGGGAGATGCCACTCGACAATATGAAAACATATGAGTGGCACTCGGGCAACCCAGAGGTCTGATCCAACTGCATAAGTAGGTGGTAGGTCGGCAACAATGTCATCCGTGTAGGGCGCCTATACGAACTGCGCGTAGACATATAGTAAATGTCAGAGCTGGGACGGGAATATATACAAAGGTTGAAATAGCCGTAAATACACAGAACGAAGACTACCTCGTGCTTCCGGTGCATGTCCAGCTCGAATCTGTACCAGGGCAGCGTGTGTTGCGCAACATTAGGCGCCAACTGATCCCTCCACCTGTACACAATAGAACGTAAGTTAGCAAGGTGTAACCACTACTACGTACGACAACTGAAGCAAATTATTTTTAGTTGAGTTACTAACCTCCACGCGAGTGGAGCTGGGTCAATCGGTAGTCCGTCCTCATCCCTCTGAATAAGATGTCGGACACCGCGGCGCGTAGGAGCTAACGGTGTGAATCTCTCCCACGCCCAAACCTGCAATAAGCGGAGTGCTCCTCCGATCTGTGAGTGCGACACGTTAGCGGCGCGGCACATCTCCCGGTACAGCCAAGCTAACGTCGCAGCACCCCAACTATAATGGCGTATCTCTGCTCGCTCCGCGAGCAGTGGTAAGAACATCAAGTGTGCGTAACTCCCCGATAGGTCGCAGAACAGCGTCCCACATATCAAGCGCAGCATGTGGGCACGTGCGTGACACGCTATAGTCTGATCATCAGCATCAGCCGGAAGCTGGCGAAACATCTCCCCCTCTAGAAACCGCATGCGAATGCGGGCACCAACAAGCTCACTGTCTGGGGGCACCACTCCTAACAATCTCTTGCACATGCGGCGAAGACCTCCCCCCTGGCCGACGCCTCCATCCTGTGCTGGTCCAGCTGTACGACCAGTGATAGGCAACCCATCAATCGGTAGCCCGAACAACACTGCGACATCCTGTAATGTGATAGTCGCCTCCCCGTGCGGCAAGTGGAAAGTGTGTGTCTCTGGCCTCCATCGCTCGACCAACGCGGTCACAAGATGCCAATCCAACTGGATATGGCCAATCTGATATATCCCATAGAAACCCGCCTCACGTATCCAATCAATAATGCGAGGGTCTGCACCTATCCTATCCTGTACGCTCTGACTTCCCCCTCGGCAATATAAGACGTCAGCATGCGAATCGGTCCACGCACGACTGGACCGGTGCCGATCGCCCATAGACAGTACAGTAGTATCGGACGGCCCTGGATCGATCCTGTAAACAAGCCAGAAGATTGAAAGCATGAATATAGAAAGCATAAGAATTGAGTATCTGTCCCCGGTGCTTTGTATGGTGGAAACGAACAAAAATCGCAACGATTATCCTATGTGTGTACAAATTAAAATGTATGACCAAGTTTTCATCTGAACATACACTATTCTCGATTTATGGTCACAGTGACTTAATTGCTCAGAGACAAATTGAGTATGGAGCGTTCGTGTGTTCACCGAGAAATTAAAGTGGTATGAGGATTTCACATTTGGAAACAAACTTTTCATAACGAATTAGCAGGTGAAAACTTGTCGTGACGCGAGGAGTAAGAGTACGCAAATCCCGGACCTATAAGTTATAGGTCAGTGCGAAGGTCCAGCTGCATCCCCAGGTTGGGTCCTTCTCGGACATCTTGTGCGGTTATATCCTTCTTAACGGCATATGCTACATGTGATATGTTTCCGACCTTCCTGAGCATCCATCTCGTTATGTATACGTAAGTTCCTAGGCCGACCTTTATGTCTAGCGTATGCAGGATTTGCCTGCAAGTTTGGCAACGTGCAAGTTGGCCAATATGCCTCATGCATGATTGGATAAAATTCTGCAGCATATGTTGCATAGTGCTCGGCAGTACTCCAATATGGGTCAACAAACTGGCTCACATTTAGTCGTGTCTCGGCACAAGCTGCAAGAAGGTGCGAGCAGGGATAGTGTAAAGATTGCCACTTCCCGCAGGAGCATTCGCGCCTCTGGATGCTCAAAGTTTGGACATTGTTTCCTTTATGGGGTCCCCGCTGCGCGGTCGTGATGCTAAAAGTACCCCTAGATCGGTTGAACGTCGTGACTCGTTGTCCGGTCGCCTTCAACTTCCTTCTTTCCATCGCTAGCAATATATGTGGAGTTAACGAATTTCCTTCAGATATTGCATTACGAGCAGACTCCCGTCGGCTATTAAAGTAATGTGCAACCCGATAAAATGTTAGTTGCACGAGAGCCGTAATGGGAAGGCTACGTGCGCCTTTTAGGACGGCGTTGAAACATTCGACCAGGTTGGTCATCATGTTTCCATACCTCTTTCCACCGTCGTGGCACTGAGTCCACATATGAGGAGGGATCTGATCGAAGAACGACTTGGCTGGCTCTCCACCCTCGTCGAATATCCTCTCCATCTAGGTGTCAAATTTTCTCACTTGATGCTCCCTTCCGGCTCGCTCAGCCATTCGCTTCATATTGACACTCCACACTTTCGTATTGAAGTTGCTTACGACATGACGAAGGCAAAATCGGTGGTGCGCACGTGGTGGTTGCCAATCAGGATTGTGCTGCACCGCAGCGATAATCCCTGGATGTCGATTTGATATGAGGCAAATGTCGTCCCTGTCGGTAATCAAATGCAAAGAACACAGAAACCAATTCCATGTGTCGAGGCTTTCCTCTTGCACAATAGCGAATGCAAGGGGAAATATTTGCCTATTTGCATCGGGGCACGTTGCAATAAGGAGTTTGCCCTTGTACTTACCGTACAAGTGTGTCCCGTCGACACATATAACGGGAGGGCAGTGATGAAAACCCTGAATAGATGTTGCAAATGACCAAAATACAGATATGAAGGTAGCGCTGTTAGTGCTACCTGGAAGCGGAGTTGACCTCCACCTGACTGTAGTCCCAGGATTGTACGCGCGCATCGCTTCCATCCACTTCGGTAACGTTTCATACGATTTATCCCAATCACCGAAGACTTGGGCTATTGCCTTCTGTTTGCCCAACCAAACCTTCTTATAAGATATTGAATACCCGAATCGACGATCAATGAACTCCTTCAATGTAGCGATCGACGTCGACGCATCTCCCCTGATCATACTCACTATCTCCCCTGATCATACTCACTATCTCCCCAGCAATGAAGGCCGACGTGATTTGGTTATGGTCCTGCGATATAAGCTCATTCAGACACGTATGCGGACCACTATATTGGGTGATTTCAAAAAAACGGTGTATCATCCGATACATGGCACGCAATCTCCACGCGCAAGCGTGGTCCTTACACCTAGCAACCCACAACTCAGGAGTAGATCGCACCACATGGAAGTCATGGTGCGTGTGGTGCGTGCGAGCGTGATATATTCGCACTGCGACGATCAGCTGATCCTTCGAACCGAAGAGCATCCCCTTACTCAACTCAGAGGATTCTTCCCAACGAGTGACGTGTATGGGAAGCTCATCGACCGCAGTTAAATCTGCAGCACCTAGGTCAATTTGACCGTACATCGGAAGCTCGCCGATGAATTGCGCGTCAAACGTTGCGTCGCCCGTGTCATGATGAGGTAAGTTCACATCATTGGGAACATCATTTAACCCTTCACCCATTTCCTGCTCGTGCATGTGTTCGTCTTCAATATGAACATCATTTGTAATGTTCATGCCCTCGTCCAATGCGTCGTTCGCAATGGCAAACAACGATGCTGGTACCGCACTCGGCACGTGTTCGCAACCTGCCGGCGAAAACGTGTGAGGAATAGGTGCTTCGTAATCCGACGGCTGGAATGACGATCCCGGATATTCATTAAAATCGACCGTGGACATAGCACGAACCTCCCCACCAACATCGACCTGATGTGTTTGTTCGGTGTCTTCACCGACTTCACCCAATTGCTCCGCCGGCTCATCTGGTTGCCCAACTGCAATTACACCCACTTGAGGAATAGTCTCGACATACAAGTGCATCGTCAAATATGTCTCACCGACACAGTGTGCGTCCAATACAATACGCAACCCATAATCATCTGATATCGGAGCAGCCTCGTAGAACGCTGTATTATTTAACTCGCGCGCAGGGTATCTTGCGGTCACCCGCAATGCATATTGATCTGGATCGATATGCAAATATTTATATATCTTCGTATATAATTTACTTAATTTACACCTACGACCAATTCGAATAAGTCGAACTGGCCGACTACTATACCTAACACCATCTAATGCGGTTATGATGTTCCCCCCTATATATAAAAATACCGTGACTGGATTACTGCTTGAGCTTCCTGCCATTTAGATCGGCGATCGAGAAATAAAACAAACCTTCGCAACACAAAATTGTATGTATAAGTGATGTGTAAATGAAACGAAATAACTAATAACTATAAACCAAATAGAAGTATACAAATTCTAATGAATGAATGAACTTAGAGTTTGGACCTAACTTTCCCCCTCTAGAAAATAAATAGATGAATTCAATGTCTATGAATAAATAACATGAATATGTTTGATTTTCCCCATATGACATATACTTCGGATTTTCGGAAAATTTGTGATTCAACTTAGAATCCAAAGAACTATTAAATGGTGCTTTTAAGAGTAATTTTTTCAAATTGGTACTTCATACTCTGCAGTGCTTTAAAATGTGAACACTACATTTATATCGATATATTGGTGAAAAATACGCTCGAATCAGAGGAAAAAAAACTCATTACTCTCCTATAATAATGTGACCTTTTAGCTATCATCTCTACAGTGTTCCCAGTCAGCGTCATCGACGGTGACTAGTCGAGGCCGTGGCCTCCTCATACCATTGGATCTTTAATGGTGCTCTGTCGACTGTGGCCTCCTCAGGCACCCCCCACCCTAGGATCTTATACATATGGGGTTTTTTTCATGGAATTTTTTATTTCGGTCATGATCCCTAAGGAACCGCATTTTTTAGAACTGCTGCACCCACCAAATAACTCGGGTAATCCAACTAATTGTCTTATGCTACTTTAGGATTGTAATGATGGTAAGCTATTCAAGCACCTTTCTTGTTTGGCATTTTCTGTGCAGTGTAGCAGTTGCCTCTATTTATATATTGGTTGAAGTCATTGTTCTATTACATAGGATGAACTAATGACAGAGGATGAGTGAGATAACCTTTCATAGCTAGAGCTGTGATTATGTGAACATTCCCTCTGTGTATGTGATTTTGGGTGAGTTAGAATTGAGTAGATTGTTGGAAACCAAGTAGTAGGCTTGTGAGTATTGGTGAACAAAATACAAAAGAAATTTAGGCTATGAGCTTGGAGAACTAAGAAAACTTTTCACTCAAATAGAAGTTGTCAAACAATACGAAAACAAGATCATCTGAGTCTAATAGAGGGATAACTCATTGATGTCCATACAGCAAGTCACATTATAGTTGGATTCTTGAGTAGGCAGACAAAGAGGTAATAAATTTTCTTTCATTTTCATAGCCTACACACACACACCCCAAATACTAGTGTCAAAAACACGTTTTAACATTCTTCTCAAGATGGGTTAAAATTGGAGTCTCATGTATGAGAGAGAGATTATTGGAATTATTGTGAAAGGTACTAAAAATCAATTATTAAGTATTTGGAAAGATTAATCCTATAAGTTAACTTTTGAAATTGAGAAGACGTAGCATCCAACAATATATATATATATATATGCATCATTGTGCTGTGCTAGCCCTAATTTTTTTTTTTATTAGTTTCTTGAAGAACTAATTCATAAATCTAGAACTAAAATAAATTATTTAGTTAAAGATTAGAAAAGTGAAAAAGAAAACATATTATATAAATATGTTTCTTTATGTAGTCATTTTTCATTTTTAATTTTCAATTTTTAACTATTTATGAAAAAAATTTAAATAGAATTCAAAGTTATATATCTAAAAAATTATAAAAGCAATAATATAATATTTTTCACAATTTTTCAAATGTCATGTAAAAAAAAGATTTTATTATCAAATAAATTTGGATAGTACAACAATTAATTAAACTAATTATAATAAACTGTATTTTTCTTTTTATAATATTTTTAATATATATTCCGCAAATATTTTATTTTTTAATTATATATTTAAAATATCAATTGATTTAAAAATAATACATAAATATTTTGTAATTACAAAATTTAGGTTATATTAATTTTCATAAATATTAACCAAACAAATTGTCAAATTTTAATTTTTCAAATAGCCTTAAATTAACTGGAAAAAATAAAAAAAATAAAGGGAAGAGAAAAGCCTAACGATGTGTTCAATGTTTAGAAAATAATTCTCAATTTTTAGATTCTTTTTTTATACATTATAAAAATATCACCTCCTTTTTTTTTTGTTCTTCAGCATTAATATAACAGTCGGAATTTTTTTTTTAAATTTTCAACATAATTATTAATAACCCGAAAAATAAGGTATAAGATCCTAAGATCTTATACATATGACAATACAATTTATAATTATAATCTACACTCACATTCATTGAAAGCATCAATTAAAATCATATAATTTACATGTTATGTTCACAACTTTAGTGCATGTGCCAAATTATATTAAAAACAGTACAAGAAAATTTAAGAATTGAATAACAAAATTTCCCATTTTGAACGTAAACCATATGATCTAATTATAATTGCACAATTATTCAAACGAGTAGAAGGAAATTTAACTAATTTTGTGAGTGGATGAAACTTCAAAAATTTCTAAGGCATGAAAAATAATGCATTTTGCAATGAAACAACAATCCAAAATAAATATATAAATATTGAATTACAATTTGAATGGAAAAAATAAAATATTATCAGCAACAAATTTAATTCAAATACCCAAACAAAAAAATATTATCAGCAAAAAATTAAATTTAAATACCAAAATAATGAAATACAAACCTTAAGAGCAGTGTTTGTTCACGATTCTTTTAACACAAATCACAAATTCTCTCTCGGATTATCAAAACTTTCGATGAAATAAAAATAACGTAAAACAAATACTGAAGATGAAAAACATAACTTACCCCATCTCCTTATATAACTTGTAATGTGATGAAGTCCCAACGGTCACCTGCTCTGCTGTCTTCCTTCAACGGTCACTGCTCGGCTCTGCAACAGTCTGTTCGCGCAAGAAAGGAGGAAGAAAGAACTGGCCAAGTTATTCCGAAGCAAATCTCGCTACTCCAAGTAGCGAGATTTGCCACGCATCGACATCCGGCTGGAGGTAATTCAAAAGGGGTTGGCAGAGCATTAATTATCAGAAAGGGAAGCCATACGTTAAAGCAGATGAACTTGGCGTTCCTTTTGTCATCACAGTTGATTCAGCATCGCCGGTCACGATTTGTGAGAGGGATTCCAAAGATCAAGTCCGTGTAAATGTGGAAGAAGTGATACCCACCGTGAGAGGCATGATGGATGGGCAGAGCAGCTGGGCAACAATTTGGGAGAGATTCAAAATCTAAACCATGACATGAATTTATTTGTTCATTTACCGTTTAAATCGATCGTGGGATTATGCAAATATTGGGGAGTTGTTTAGTTTAGAAATGAAGGAATTTTTTTTTCAAGTCTATTTTTTTATTCGTAGATAATTACAAAATTGCCAATTTGTTCAATTTGTTACATTTAAATATTGTTTTTGTTTACTCCATACTCTGTTTTCTTTTCTGCCCCTTCTGCAAATTCATCTCAGCTACAGTTGCCTCCTTGTCTATGGCCTGAAAATTTGGCCCTCAATGGCCCACCACTGAAATCAGACCTAACCTACTTCCATGTTTTCTCTGCTATATGAGAATTGTTTAACAAAAATATTACCTTCTTTTTTTTGGGCATTAGTATTGGAGATTTAAAAAAAAAAAAAATGATAATTTCATCTTTCACATGCCCCCTCATCTTATGTGAACTTTCAAAATTATTTACCAGTCTTAAACAGAGAAAGGGTTCACGCACTAATAACACTTTTGATTCTTAGAACAATTATTCTTAAAGGTAAAGATAGAATACAACGAAAATTTGAGAGCATATATTCTCCATGGTAACACTTATTAAAAGTTTTTATCTAATTCTTTTTATGAATATCTAAAATTTTTATATTATCATTGGCTTCATGGTAAAAACATATAACAACAAAAGCAAACCTTAAAGTCCGACTAAGTAGGGTCGGTTACATTAATTCTTTTCCCTCAATTTATACGATCATAAACCATTTCTTTTAACAAATTTAGGACTACCTTACCCCTTCTACTGCCCCCATAGTAACTAGCTCGCTCTTCCTCACTGACGCATTATGTGGCCTACGTTGCAAGCGTTCAAACCATTTGAGTTGTTCCTTCCTTATTTTATCTTTTATAAGAGTTGCACTCAATTTATCGCGAATATTTTCATTTATTAATTTATCTTTCAATCTTATATCACTCGTCTATTCAAACATTCTTATCTCAACAACTTTTACAATATTCTCATGGTCACTCAAAATTCTAATCCACATAATTGGTTAGTCTTATAGCCATATTATAAAACTTTTATTTTAATTTTAAGGATATTCTATAATCACAAAGTACACTTGAAAATTTTTTTTAAAAAAATTGTATGTTCTTTATATTTTTTCTCTTTATATAAAAAACTATTAAAAATAAAAAATATTTTAATATAATTGAAAATTTAAAATATCAAATATTAATGAGGTATAAAATTAAATTTCTATTTATTAATTTAATATAATTCTACTTTTCCGCCTGACCAGTGACCCCAAATTAGATGGAAGGCCCATTTGATCATGTCGGGAACATTACTTTATCTTTGTTACTCCTTTTAACTGGCGTATCTCCGTCTCGGGCAGAGCTATAAATGGGAGATCAGGAGTGTAGCGCTGGTGCAAGAGCACCAACTCCCACCAAAGAGAGAGTGATATGCTGCCTAGGAGACGTCCATGGATTCATCTCCAAGCTCGAGAATCTCTGGTCCAATCTCGAAACCCTAATCGACCCATATGACTTCCAGACAGCCCTCATCATCTTCTTGGGCGATTATTGCGACCGCGGCCCCCATACTCGAGAAGTCATCGACTTCTTGATCTCCCTCCCCCCCAAATACCCAAATCAAACCCATGTTTTTCTCTCCGGAAACCACGACTTCGCGTTCGCCGCCTTCGTCGGAGTCCTTCCCCCGCCCCCTGACGGATCCGCGTTTTCGGAGACGTGGAAGGAGCATGAGCCGAGTGAGGAGAGAGAAGGGTGGTTTAAGGGCGAGGGATACGAGAATATGCATCTTCAAGGAAGGAGGTGGAGCGGTACCATTAAAGAGAGATTCAATGCTGTGAAGGGGACTGAATATAAGGGTTCAATTTATGATGCCGGGCCGACTTTTGAATCTTATGGGGTTCCCCATGGTTCTGCCGGTATGATTCTTGGTTGATCAATGTTAAGTGCGTTCTTGTGCTTGATCAGTACGATCTATATTCGTTCAATGTTAAATGGGATTTTTTGTGTTTGCTAGGGATGATTCTCTGGTTGTCTATATTTTCACTAGTCTTTGTTTTTTATTTGATGATTTTTGGGCTTTTCTATATTATTGGTTCATCTGATTGACTAGTACGATGAGTTTTTAGTTGTTCAAATTTGAATGGGTTCTTGTATTTACTGATTCTTGATCATTTAAATTTAGATTAGTTTTCTGTTTATTTGATATGATATTTGGGTTATTCAATTCAGCATTTTGCTTTCCATAAAACAAAAATCACCATTATGGCCATTATGCTTTTGTTGTGATACTTTTTGAGTTGAAAGAATACTTGTTTGTCTGCAGATTTAGTTAGGGCAGTTCCTGAAGAGCACAAAAGGTTTCTTGCGGATATGGTTTGGGTCCATGAAGAGGTCAGACTTGCTGAATTGCAGTATTTTATGCTCATGGTTATTTTTCATGACACTGAAAAACATAGTGGTTTACTGATTTGACTCTGTAGAACAAAACTATAAAATTGAAGGCTTGGATGTTTCAATTGATAATGAAACTAAGGAAAGAAATGTTGCCATACTGTTGATAGTGTTGCGGGGGAAAGTACATCTGTGAGATTGTAATGTTGGCAAGGCATAAATATCTTGAGAAATTTGCATTGCATAGAACAATGAGATTGCCCTGTCAACAAAATTTGCATTCCCCATGGGGTGAATGAGACTGTCCTGTCCAGCATGTGTTGGAACTTGGAAGTGGCTTACCAAAATTTAAAAAGGAAGAAACTTATAGTTTTGATCAAGAAGTGGTAGAGAAATTTAGAACGGGAAACAAGTGCTACATTCTTGAGCTGCAAGCGTGCAACCAGAGTGTATACATTTAGGTCCCAAATCCTGAGCTGAGATAAGTTGTTTATGCTTATGTTTTCTAATTTGTTTTCTTAATTACAGTGGATAAGCAGATTAATGTTTCTTTCAGTTTTATTTTTTTATTGCTTGGGGGAAGGAGAAATATAGGGAAGAAAGATATAGTGGGTTTCATGATGTTTGTTATTGCCAGGATGATGTTTGCATAGAGACTGAGGAAGGAGTTAAACACTGTAAATTGATTGCCGTGCATGCTGGTTTAGTGAGAGGTAAAGGGGTTGAAGAACAGCTGAAATTTCTGAAAGCCAGGGACACTCGTGTGCCAAAGGTGGCAAATTTTAGTGGGAGGAAGGATGTATGGGAAATCCCAGAGGTGATTCCTTATTAGGTCCTATATCTCTGATTTGCCTTGATAATTATTTTTATGTCTGATTTGAAGATTTTGGCATGATGATTTAGATGTTTGTTTTTGTTTTTTGTTTTTTGGAAAAAGCACATTGGATTGATTTAAAAGGTTGGTATTTTGTAGGAATTAACTAAGAGCCCAACCATTGTAGTAAGCGGTCACCATGGAAAGCTTCATATTGAAGGGCTTAGACTGATTATTGACGAAGGTGGTGGACTAGAGAATAATCCAGTGGCTGCAATTGTGCTCCCCTCAATGAAGATTGTTCGTGATACTGACGTTTGGGCAAAATAGATTGCATCTCTTTTTTAGGATGCATTGTCATAATGTAGCATCTTTCTGTTTGAAGCAAATAGAAATCAAGTTTGGATGTATTTGCTTGTAATGTTCATTTAGTTGTCACCTTTGCATTTTGTGGGCACTTCTTGTTGATGGCTACCTAGCAGAAGTGGTTATTAAGCCCAAACAGCATCGCTAATGGAAGTGCATAAACAGGCCAAGTTCAAAGTTTGAAGTTTTAAGACATTGCCGTTTCAATCTCAATCTCAAGCAATACCCCAAATTTACTCGTGAAATAGTTGAGCCGAGTGAAATGCAGCCTGCCCTAGCAAGTAGTGAAACAGTTGGAAGCGAAGGCCAGGTACGGTGTAAAACAAAATGGCACAGAAATCATATCCTGCAGCCCTTGTCTAGTCGTCTGTCCCTGAGCCCTCCTAGCATTTTTTAACTGCTGCCCTTTCCATGTTTAACCCTGTTGGCCAATTTGCCATCCTAGTTGCCTTTACACATCGTTATCATTCTTCCGTGTATTCACTCAAAATCATCATATTTCATCTTCAACTTCCTCCTCTCCACCTTTAGAACTATCCCTGTTCCTGCTCAGATCTGTTACAAAATCTTTTCCTTCAAGCTCATCTTCTCGACTTATCCAATCCAAGAGTTGTAGAATAAGCAAAAAGAATTTGGACTGTAATTCCCTAGAGGGCTTGGAATTTGCCCATCACCAACTTCCACCCATTGCTCACTTTTCCAACACTAAAATAGGCAGTAGCCCGTAAGCAGCCGCAGTCTCAAGTAGAGAGAGTCTCATCCACAACAGCATACTTTCAGTACGTCTTCCTTGTGAATACCCCAGCTCAACCAAAACTTTACATAAACAGCAAATTAGGCAGGGTATGTCTATGTATCACTTAACTAGTTAACTTCCTCCACAGGGATTGAGCACACAGCTCCAACTGCAAGTCAGTACCACATGAACTATCTATTGAAACTTGTTATGTCATTGCAGACAGACAAAAATGGTCAAGTCTTTTTAAAATAAAATTGGAGTTTCGCCTGAAACTTAGTTTTAGATTTGTCTGAATTTTAAATAAAATTTTATACATAATTGTGATGAATTGTTTTTAAATTTGTGCAAGTATAGATTTAAGACATAAAATTGTAGTTTCCAAAATACAATCTTAATATTATTCAAAGTTGTTACTGTTAAATGGGATCTTGTGCCTTTTAGAAATGATTCCTAGGTTGTCAAATAGTCAATTTTTATTTGGACTAGTGAATATGTGAGGTGCAAGTGAGAAATATATAAATAATTTAGAATGTGTAAGTTAAATTTGCTTTAAATAAATTGATATTTTAGTACCATAATTGCATTTAAAAAATTAAAATGTAAATATTCAAAATTATTTATAAGAGTTATTATTTTCTTTATGATTATAAAATATGGGCATGACGTACTACAGCACGACAAATGTAAGAGCATGATAAATCTTTTATATAATATTTTAAAAATTATTTTTTCTTTTCCTCAAAAAAAAATTTTTTATTTATTTATAAGAACTTTTATTTTCTTTATGATTATAAAATATTTTCCGAGGTAGACAGTGGATATAAACTACAATAAAACACATAAGTAATATTTCTTTATATATAGAATATGATACTACGTCCTTGAAGGGCGTACTAAATAAAATTATGATATAGTATTTAAATATATTACGTGCCATATTAAATTATATTATTATATGACAACACTCAAAAATCTAATAAATATATATGAATTATCTTCATTCTTTTTAATTTTGTTAATTTTTTTTACATATAATTTCTTCTATTGAAAATATTAGTAATTTATTATAGTTATTATCACAAAGTTATAATGCTATTTTTTTTTTTTTTTTTTTTGTAATTGTCATGAATTTTAAATAAAATATCACAAAATCATATTATAATACAACATTATTTGGACGTGTTCAAGGATGCTCGAAGGGGTAACTTAAGAAGTAATGGAGAAGTTTCAAATATTAAATTAAAATTAGGGTAAAAGACAATGACCTCCCCTAAGGTTTGGGAAAAAGATAATTGTAATGCCCCGATTTTTTATTTTATTTTATTTTATAATATTCATATATCTCTGATACCCTACCCTAACCACAACCCCACGCGAAATGGGGTACCAAGGTGACCTGTCCATCTCTCATGATAAACTAAGCAACAGAAACAAACGTATACATATAATCTCAAACACAATACCAGAGTTCTAATACCATCATAATTACATAAAAATACTATCCAAAAATATTTTTGTATATCCTCTAGACCAAACATATTTGCCTATATACATAATAGTATCTCACTGGTACTTACTTTATAAATAACATCACCTTGATCCCGCCCTAGAGCTCCCTAGGCTTGATTTTTGGTATTTCTTGAAATGTTAAGATTATAGGGGTGAGACACCTCTTAGTAAGATGGAATAAATTATTATCAGTGTGTGGTAACATGAGTTTTAATGTATCATAACACATTCATATAATAATTTATTTAACTGAGAAATCATGAAAACTGTACTTATATATATACATTTGCAATCATATATTTTTCTCAAAAAAATTTTCCTGCTCAATAACTTTCTCTGTGTACAAAACACAACATGTCTATTAATGTAGAATCATCATGTTTGTAATGAGGAACCAACCTGAGTGGACATTCTTATATCACTGTCATGTAATAACCCCACATTATCAGATTATGCAGCCCGAAGGCGGGACTTAACCATGGCTGGCCTACCAGGTTAAGTCAAATTGTACGCGTCTGTAGTACGATTAGCCTACCGCAGCCTAGTCCGGACTCAGGGGCAGTCAACATCTCTCCGCAGGCCCAATCGACTTCCAATACCAACACTCTCCCCGAGTAGTGTGGTTGCACTAACTCATTCATTAGTAATAGTACCTTGCTTTCATGTACATCACTAGTCCATCAGGGTTTTCATTTCCACATCTCAGTATAAAAACTGTCATTTCTGTCATTTCATTTCCCAGTATAATACCGTCATTACATATCTCAGTATCAAAAATATCATGTCTGTATTTCGATATAAAATCGTCATCACATATTCTAATATAAAATCATATTTCATCATTTCACAATATCTGCCGTATTTTCAATATTTCCCATAAATCAGTATAAATCACATTTCATCATAACATACTCACATGTTTATTGTACAGTAACAAAGCCATTTCTCATGTCACACAAATTTTAAGTAATATTTCATAATATAATAATTTCCCAGAAATATATATATGATAATCCAAAACCACTATTTTCATATGTCTGATAAATAAGAAAATCATAAACAATATTTTCATATTCTCATTCTTTAAATTAATTAGTTAATTTCCAAAATGTCTAACATAATTTATTCTCCTTACACTAGGAGTGGTGCCTACGACGTCCCAATGATGAATCCACTCCAATTAAAATGTTGGTGACTGAAATTGGAACCTAGGGATATTTTCTGTTCCTCAATCAGCGTAGGTTTCGCCGAGAAAATTGAGGAAGAGAGAGAGAGAGAGAGAGAGAGAGAGAGAGAGAGAGAGAGGAGGGAGAGAGTGATATTATATTAATTAATTAATTAATTTAAATTTTTATTTTTAAAATTTTTAAAATTTTTTGGAATCATTACATTCTCCCCTCCTTATAAAAGTTTCGTCCTCAAAATTTGCTAATTGTTACCCAGTACAATCTCCTATGAAAATCACTGAATTGATTACCCAACTCTAGAAAGAGTTGGTAGCCACACACAGCAGTTCCGTCCCAAATTTATTAATAACTATCACTTATGGTGGAGAAATACTGTGGTTACATGAATGGTCTCTGGGAGATTACAGTTAGCAAAACAAAACTCCCCCATAAACCAATCATAATTTAAAACTAGAAACAACTGAGTTATAACTAACTATCCTACACTATACAAGCCAATAGCTAAAACAGTTATTTACCATAACTATCACCTTTATCTAGCTAATGCTGAGCCCCACTGAATAAGTATGGGTATCTCTGACGCATTTTCTCCTCTAGTTCCCATGAAACTTCCTCAACTTCGTAGTTACACTAGAGTACTTTTACCAACGGGATCTTTTTGGTGCGTAGTTCTTGTTTCTTCCGGTCCAAAATCTGAACCGGCACTTCTTCATATGACAGGGTATCTTTAACCTCTAGTGTCTCATAACTGATCACATGTGAAGGATCTGGAACGTATTTTCTCAACATAGACACGTGAAAAACGTCATGGATCCTAGACAGAGCCGAAGGTAATGCCACCCTGTCGACAACTGGACCAATTTTTTCCAGTATCTCAAACAGTCCAATATACCTAAGGCTTAACTTACCCTTCCTCCCAAATCTCATCACTCCTTTCATTGGTGCAATTCTTAAGAATACATGATCCTCCACACCAAATTCTAGTTCTCATTGGCGGGTATCAGCTTAACTTTTCTGTTTACTCTCAGCTATTTTGATCCTTTCTCGGATGAGTATGATTTTCTCAGAAGTCTACTGTAGAGATCCAGAAAAATGATAATAATAAAAATAAGTAAGAAAATGAGGAATTTGTTTAGTGCAAGGCCAAACCATCGATGATTTTGGTGGAGCTTAGAAAATCGTCGACAGTTTTGAGTTACCGATAGTTTCCCCTGCTCCATCAAGTCTATATAAAGGGTTTAAGTTCATTTTTGTGTTAGAAAAATTTAACTCTCTCTCTCTCTCTCTCTCTCTCTCTCTCTCTCTCTCTCTTCGATTTCTCTCTAGAAACAAGCCCGATTCAGCTGATAAACATTATTTCAGGATCCTGGCAATGTTTCTCTGCAATTTAATCGGAGCGCTTTCGTAATTCAATCATTCCAGGCACCACTCCAAAAATAGGGTAAGGAAGGTGCTTTTCTAGTTTAGTTAGTTATTAGGAGTATATGGACCTAGGAATGTTAAAATGATTGTTATTATGGGGTTGAGTTGATTTAATTAGGGTTTATGTAGAGACTCAAACCAAGAAAAATAAATAAAAGAAAATAGAAATGAAAAGAAAAGAAGAGGAAAAGAAAATAAGGAAATGGGTTTGAAACAGTCCAAACCGTCGATGGTTTAAGAAGGTCTCAAAAAACCGTCGACGGTTTTAGCTACCAAGAGCTTGTAACAAGAAGGTTTGGCCTGGTAAGAGGCCAAACCGCCGATGGTTTTATGAAAACCGTCGACGGTTTCGTGCGGGCCAACTTACTTATAAATAGAAGCTTGTTCATTTTTTTTTTAGAAACTCTCACTGTCTCTCTCTCTCTCTCTATCTCTCTCTCTCTCTCTCTCTCTCTCCTCTCTCTCTCTCTCTCTCTCTCTCTCATCCCTCATGGGTCTTTCGCACCCCTAAGGCCTTCCAAAGTCTTCTTTTGCTCCTCGATCATCTCTCTCTTCTCTCTCGGCTCATTGGATCATTTCCTGCGGCGGGTTCGAAAAGCTAGGGTTTACATCTCCCGATCGTTTTAGGCATATTTTCAGGATCAGGTAAAGGGAATAAATTATATCAGTTTGTTTTCGAAATTGAACAAATTCAATTGTCGTATATGGACATATGATTACTATGTATGATTTCTAAATGATTTAGGTCTATAGAAACGAGGATTTGGTTTATTATATGTATACCTAGGAAAACTAAAGTTGAGTATAAGTAAAGAAATGAGATTGTATTAGTTATTTTCGAAAGGTGAACCGTTTAAAACTGGGTATCAGATTTCAGAAATACTATACATGATTTTTTGAAAGAATTGGGTATATGAAATAAAGGTCTTGAGTTATTATACATGTATTTACGAAAGATTATAGTGAGTAGGGTTGATTATCTCCATTTTCATTCGATATATATCTTTGTGAATTAAATTGTGGAGATGATCATTCCCGTATTTTCAGCAGAATATACAATTATATTATGATATCCACTTCTCAAGTTTAATTATGAAAGTATGAATTAATATCCAAATCTTGTGGCATGAGATTTATTTATGTTAATAAACAGGTTGTAAATTTTAGAAGAGTGTACAGTAAATGTATGGTATTATATTGAGTTTACTGAAAATGTTAAAAGAATGTATGTATGTGTATATATATATATATACATATAGGGTGAAAGTGTAATGACCCGAGAATTTAAATAATTGGAAAATATGATAAATAAAATGGATTAATCGATAATGAAGGGAAAAGGAAAGAAATTAGAAGGAAAAGTAGGCCTCGTCGACGAATGTCCTATATTCGTCGACGAGTGTCCTTCTAAGCTCCTCGATGAAGTCTGCTTCTCGTTGACGAAGAAATCCCGAGAGAGAATTTTGGAAACCCTGAATTTCGTCGATGAAGGTATCTTCTTGTCGACGAAGACTCTACAGTGCCTCGTTGACGAACCCACGTGTCTCGTCGACGAAGCCCTACGTATAAAAAGGGTTTTTCTTCATTTTCAGCGTGAATCCTCTCTCTCTCTCTCTCTCTCTCTCTCTCTCTCTCTCTCTCTCTATAAAAACGATCCCCCAGCCTTCTCTCTTCAATTTGGGGCCAGATTTGACCTGGTTTGACGATCCAGAACCGTCACGAGGTTCGTAGGATCATTCTCTGCAAGGCTGTAGGAGTTGATCATTAGGTTGTGAGGTTTGAGAAACATCCCAAAATTAGGATAAGTGATTTATTTTGGGATTTTCTTAAGGAATGTTGTTATTTGGAGTTTAGGAAGTAGTAAATAAGTATTTTTCCTTAATGTGTAAGTTAATTGGAATTTATTTTAATTAAGTTAGGATTTTTGAATTCAGGGTTCAAGTGAACGTTGCGGGTATCGATTCGGGGATCCTGCCTACGTAGTTTGAAAGTCAGGTGAGGGAAAATTTATATATTAAATCAGGTTTTCATGAATTAAAATGAATTATGTGCTATTTATGTATATATGTTTATATGTGGGTTTAAAATGTCAACCATGAAATTTATGTTTTTTGAGCCTAGGATTGTTTATATAGTTATGTATATGTGAAAATAAATGAATGAAAGTGAAAAGGTATTTTTCTAAGGAAGTAAGTAAGGAATGAAATGTATTTTTAGGATATAAAGGTTAATTATGGGTTGGCTTATTTTGTAAGGAATGTATATGAATTTACTGTTAAATTGTGTGGCATGAGATTCTGTGTGAATATATGTTAGATATACGAGATGCAGGTTAAGTAAGTAAAACTTTATGAATAAAATATGATATGAACAATGTTACTTGTGTATGTTAAATGCAACTATGTAAATGTAAGACAACTAAAAGATAGTCATGTTAGTAGATTCTAGCGCATTTCTATGTGGAAACTAACTATAGCAGATTTTAGCACATTTCTATGTGGAAACTAACTGATGGTGGCTAAAGACTAGCTGTAGTACGAAGGAATGAAATTAAAATGTTATGCAATGAAATGACAATGGAATGATAATGCAATGAAATGAAATGTGAAACGTGAATGATACAAATGGGAAAGAGTCACCTAAAGTGAAACGAAATGCAAAGTTAAGCTATGAACATGAATGAATGTGTATGAATGAATAATGATAGAAAGAATGATGTATTATGATATTAGAAGTATGCATGTACGTAGAACATGTTATGATTGGGTGAGGCAAACTCTTCGCCTGAGGGCCTGCTAAGTAAGTTGAGTGCACTAGTAGTTTCAGATGTGGCAATAGCTGCATAACGTACTAGGGCAGAGGGAACGTACCTGTATGGGCGGATAGATTTCCTTATCCTTAGGGCCTTTTCTGGTAAACTATTGTTGAATGTGTGAATACGAGATTAATCTAACACTTGAAGGCTTACTAAGTAAGGTGAGTGCCCTGGTATGCTTTAATTGTAACCTTAGGGTTACCTAAGTATCAAAGCAGAGGTGTGCTAATTGTATGGGCAGGTAATCACCCCTATCCTTGGGAATCTTGTGGGTTAAATATTTGCATGTGATTGTGTAGGTTCAGAAAACAATTTCAATGCTATGTGATGATTTGCAAATGTAATTAAAATGATATCTATTTACCTCATGTTAGCCACACGTTGTTTTAATATATGTATTTCTTCCTTTACTAAGATGTGTCTCACCTGAATATGAATGTTTCTTTTTCAGGACATCCTCGAGGTCGGGCTTAGGAGCTCGAGGGTATTTTTTAGCATTTTTGGAGGACTGTATAAAGAAATAGGGCAAAGAAATACACAGCCAAGTCCCTTCGAGCATTTTTGGAGCTCGAGATCATGGGTAGAGTAGTTCTTCTCATATTCTTTCAACTGCCTGGATGCATACGCCACTACCCTGCCATGCTGCATTAATACACAGCCAAGTCCCTTCAAGGACGCATCACTGTTAATGGTATACCCTTCACCCCCACATGGGATGATCAACACTGGTGCTGTGACTAGTCTCTGCTTCAGCTCCTGAAAACTCTGCTCACAATTATCGTCCCACTCAAATCTAACATTCTTCCTCGTCAGTCGTGTCAAGGGCCCTGACAAAGCTGAGAATCCCTCAACAAAACGACGGTAATAGCCTGCTAGCCCCAAGAAACTCCTGATCTCCTGGACATTTATCGGTTTAGCCCAATTCACTACAGCCTCAATCTTGCTAGGATCCACAGAAATACCGCCTCCAGATACAACATGCCCCAAGAACACGACCTTCTCCAGCCAAAATTCACATTTACTGAACTTGGCGTACAACTTCTTTTCCCGAAGTGTCTGCAAAACCTGCCTCAAGTGCGTCTCATGCTCCTCATAGTTCCTAGAATAGACCAGTACATCATCAATAAAAACAACAACAAACTGGTCTAGCTATTGGTGGAAGACTCTATTCATCAAGTCCATAAATACCGCAGGAGCATTCGTCAAACCAAACGGCATCACTAGAAACTCGTAATGCCCATACCTAGTCCTGAAGGCCTTCTTTGAGACGTCTTTTGCTTTCACCTTCACCTGATGGTAGTCAGATCTGAAGTCAATCTTCGAATACACCTGTGTACCCTAGAGCTAGTTAAACAAATCATCGATACGGGGTAGAGGATACCTATTCTTGATTGTCACTTTATTTATCTCCCTATAGTCTATACACATCCTCATAGTCCCGTCTTTCTTTTTCACAAATAAAACTGGAGCTCCCCATGGAGATACACTGGGCCGTATGAAGCCCTTATCTAGCAGATCTTATAACTAATTCTTCAATTCTGCTAACTCCACTGGCGCCATTCGATAAGGTACTTTAGAAATCGGCGCTGTACTGGGAGGTAGATCAATAGAGAAATCCATCTCACGGTCGGTGGCAAGCCTGGTAACTCATCTGGAAAAACATCCACAAACTCCTTCACTACAGGCGTGCTAGCAAGTTTCGACTCATTCTCTGACATCTCTTTCACAACCACTACAAACCCCTGACAACCACTCAGCAGTAGTCTCCTGGCCTGAATAGCTGAAACTAGTTGAGGCGGGGATTGTACATGCGACCCTACAAACTTGAATTCTGCTTCCCCCGGGGGTCTAAATATCACCTCTCGTGCATGACAATCTATGCTGGCAAAATTAGCTGCTAGCCAATCCATGCCAAATATAACGTCAAACCCATGCATGTCTAACACTATCAAATCAGTAGACAATGTTTTCCCCTGAATCTCTACTGGGCAATTGCGGAGTACCCTACCACACCTCACTACCGACCCAGTCGGTGTAGATACCAACAGTTCAACATCTAATGATTGTGTTTCAGCCTCAGATAATTTAATACACTCCAAGGACACAAACGAGTGTGTAGCTCCTGAATCAAATAATGCAATAACTTTAAAAGAAAGCATAATGACCATACCTGTCACCACGTCACCTGATGCCTCAGCCTCACCCGACGTCAGAGTAAACACCCTGGCTAGAGCCGTATTCCTCTGCTGGCCTCCCCGTGGTGCCTGATAACCTCCCCGGTATGGTCTAGGAGCTGGAACTGCATCTGGTGGAGTAGGGCAGTCTCGTACCATGTGCCCCGATCTACCGCAGCGATAGCACACCGGAGCTGCATCTGGCGGGGTAGGACAATCTCGCACTATATGTCCTGATCTACTGCAGTGGTAGCACACTACACCACCAGCTCGACACTCTCCCCAGTGCCTCCTACCACAAGTTTGACAAACTAGAGGACCCTGCCCTGTCTGCACCTCGCGTCCTCCCGTCTCCTATCTCCGCCCTCTACCATGATTATCTCTTCTCCACTGACCCGGCCTGTGACCCTGCTGGTAGCTCATAGATACAGATCTCTTCCTCTGTCCCTGCTCATCCGCATCAAGACGCTCACCAATCTCTGCCAAGGCCGCCCTGTCGACTAACTCAGCGAAGTCCTGGATCCGCAGCACCACCACCTGCCTAAATATACTCCGCCTCAAGCCTCTCTCAAACTGCCTCGCCTTCTTCACCTCATCAGGAACAATGTATGGGGCGAATCGAGAGAGTTCGATAAAACGTGCTACATACTACTGGACAGATAGCTGTCCCTGCTTCAGACTCAGGAACTCTACTACCTTAGCCTCCCTCACAGTAGCTGGAAAATATCTGTCAAAGAACAGATCTTTAAATCGGTCCCGTGTCATAGCTATTGGAGTCACCCTCTGCTGCTCTAATAGTCTCACCGCAGTCCACCACCTCTCAGCCTCTCCTGTCAATTTATAGGTGGCAAAAAGGATCCTCTGTTCCTCAGTACATTGCAGCACAACCAAGATTTTCTTAATCTCCTGCATCCAGTTCTCAGCGGTTATAGGATCAACTCCACCTGAGAACGCCGGAGGATTCATCTTCGTAAATTTCTCTATAGTGCACCCATGGCCTGTAGATGGACCACTCTGCTCCCTCGAGCTCCTAGCAATCTCAGCCATAACTTGCTGAGCCACGCTACGTAATACCGCATCAGAGTCAGTCCTAGCTGCACCTGATGGTCCTGCTCCATCACTGCCACTCGCATGGGCACTATGTCCTTCTGGATCCATCTTGGAAAATAGCAGTTGCAATTTAGTAATCCTATCCTCATAATTTACCCACCTATCCTCACCACTCATCTCAACATTTCTAACTCATTGTTAATCCCCAGTCCTACATTCTAGGAACACAACCCGACAATAGCTTACTATGGTTTTCCTGAAATCGTCACCCCAGGAAAAACACAGAAACTACCACGGAAGTCCAGCCTCTAGACTGTAGAACAAAATCTCAAATCCTTTCCTCACACTGGTATTGTTCCTGCTGCACTCTAAAGTCTACAGAACCTAGCAACCTAGGCTCTGATACCAACTGTAACGACCTGCTCCTTTTTCGCATATATTTTTTTTTATATAAATAAATTATCATCACATCATACATTCCAGCTCAGCAGGTCACAATCCACCTGGGCCCATGGGCACCAGGGATATAACAAAACATACAGCAGAAGCCTACGCAGCAGAAAGTACAAAATCATATACATCTCATCATAATGTGCATAACACATACCAGAGTCACTACAATTACTATCTCACAGTATATACATATCAAAAATGAAATCTAGGGACAATCCCCACAAAACCTAACTGTCCCTACCAAAAACTTACCTTTCCAAAGAGGGCAAACAACTGATCTAGATCAACGGGGCTTTTCCCGCTCTCCTATTAGGGGCTCCTGAAAAATGTATAAGATTTAGGGGTGAGACACCTCTCAGTAAGGGAAATAAACTAATACCAGTGTGTGGCAACATGAGTATTATGTGTTCTACATATACCATACATAGCATATTCAATACTGTTTATCAAATCTGGGAAAACATACATATATATCAACACATAGTAGAATATACTGCATTTTCATAAACATATCTCATCTCATACCATAATAATGATAACATAAAAACAATCCTGGTAGGTTAGCTGGCTGTTGTCATGTATTACCCCCACATGACTGGGTTGTGTGGCCCGAAGGTGGGACCTGACAATGGTTACCGACCACTGCCAAGTCAAACAGTAGTCTGTAGGTCCGATGGGTCTACCCAGACTGGTCCGTACACTAGGGACGATAACAGCACACTTCTTGAAAATAACCACATCGACCATCCAATCTCACACCACTCCGTACAGCGGCGTTAACACAGATATCATGATCACGAGGACCATGGACACATAGCAACGGTACCGTGCAAGTGTTAGCTTAGATCAAGCCAACCAGGTTCTGATATCATATACATATACTAAAACCGTGATACATAAATATCTCATATCATTTATTTTCACATCAATTATATCATTTCACATATATACGTGTATCATGAAAATCATCAGCCCGTACACCGGTATTACACATTTTATCATAGCTCGAGTACGCCGGCAAATCACATAGCACAGCCCGTACGCTGGCAAACCACATAGCACGGCCCATACGCCGGCAAATCACATAGCACAGCCCGTACGCTGGCAAATCACATAGCACGGCCCATATGCCGGCAAATCTCATCCACATAGCACGGCCCATACGCTGGCAAATCACATATACATATAAAAATATCTTGGCCTGTACGCGGTTTTCCATCATAGAAATCCATATCGTCCCCATTCCAAAAAAAACAGTATTTCACAACGTTTTTATACTCATGCCACACTAAACAAATTTTCTACGTATTCAACATATCATCATTTAAACAGTATTTTCCAAATATAAATCATATATATAAATATATTTATTTTTCCTGAAACCAGATGCTATATATATATATACATACATTTTCTCAAAACAAAACTAGCTTAGTTTATCCCCTTACCTGATTCCTGAAAAGCCCCTAAGAAAATCTTCCTCGTACCCACAAGGTTCTCAACTCAACACCCTGAAAATGAAAACTCGCAGAATTAAAGTTTAGTATTTTCGTACGTACAACATTTTCTATAACTACCACTAAGTCAAATTCGACTTAAAAAGTCTTACCTCAACTTAGGGATGATTCCTAACGTTCCCAATCAACACCCTGGAACTGAAAATTTCCATTATTAAAGTTCAGTATTTTTACGCGTATATCACTTTCTTCAACTGTCAAAAATCCAAATATTGAATATAAAGCCTTACCTTGGATTTGGGATGAAATCCAACTTTGTTTCCTTGACGATCCGCTCCGACAGACTTGTAGAGAACTTTGCCAGGAGCGTCGTGGTGGCTTCGGTTTATCGATCCGACGTAAAACTAGCCCGGAATCGAAGAGAGAGAGTCGTAGGAGAGAGAGAGAGAGAGAGAGAGAGAGCACTTCCAAAAAATATCCAAGTAAGCTTCTTGAAGAAGCTTTCCACTTTCTATATCTATATATATATATATACCTTTAACCTTTATATTAAATACATATCATAATAACTTACTTATATATATATATATATATATATATATATATACACACACACACACACAAATATATATATACCAGCTTCTATATATATATATATATATATATATTTTTTCCTTATCATACTATTCATTTTACTTGTTAATTTAATTAATTAATTTTATTTTATTATTTTATTATTATTATATTTTTTTAAAATTAAATTTTATTATTATTATTATTTTTTTCCCGGTTACTACAATCAAAGATAGGTGAGGGTAACACATAACACCTCGGGCCCCACTTGGTGACTTCGGGGCTTTACAAAGTAGTATCAGAGCCTAGGGGTTCTACATACTTTAACAGATTATTTTACCATAGTATAGGTTCGAGTTAGGATAAGGATAGGAAGGGGTAGATTAGGATACTATTAGGAATTTTAAGTTGTGTTTCGTAGCTTGGAAGCAAAAATCCTTTGACGGTCTTCTGTGATTTTCTGAATCAGTCGACGGTTTCAAAAAATCATGATAAATCCATCAACGGTGATGTTTCCGAGTAGAGAGACTGGAACTTGAAATTAGAACTCAAAGGTTAGGTTGGTTGATTTTTTTGTATAAGCCTCTAAAAGAGAATTTTGGTAATTTAGGTAATGTGCCTTGATGATTGAGGTCAATTGGGTGTTTGATGTTTAAATTGAGGATTTGAATGTTAAATTGGTTTCTTTGCTTTATAATTGTACCAGTTATGTTAAGATATGGAAATTCTAAAATCGCCTCTATCCTATCTTCAAGATGGATCCTAGAGGTAAAGATGTGGATGCTGGAGGGGATAATGATTTAGAGGCTTCTAGTGGGGATGAGTTTGAAACCTCCAAACTGCTACAAGGTTTAGTTCGACAAGTTAGGGAAGAGATTAGGCAGGACCCATAGGGATGGAATTACCCATCTATGAACCAGGGTTATTCCATTGAGCAATTTACTTGCCTAAAACCCTCTACTTTTGCTAGAGGTATTGACCTAATCATGGTTGAAAGTTGGGTGTAAGAGATGGAGAAAATACTGACAGTGCTCAATTGCATTGAGAAGCAGAAGGTTCTCTTCGCCACCTACAAGCTAATAGGAGAGGTCAAGCGGTGGTGGTGAGCACTAAAGCTATTGGAGGAGTAGCAGGCAATGCCCATAGTTATGACTTGGGGTCGTTTCAAGGAGGTCTTCTACGACCAATACTTTCCCGCCACCACCAGAGAGGCAAAGGCAGCTATGCAGCAGTACGCTGCCAGGTTCATGGAGCTTTCTCGCTTTGGTCTCGGATGAATACAGAAAGGCGCAAAGTTTTTAGAGGGGCCTGAAACAAAGATCCACGAACAGGTGGCAGTCTTTCCGATACAAAGTTTCTCAAAGCTGGTGGATAAAGCCACCGTAGCAAAGATGAGTCTGTAGAGGGGTACAGAAATACCATATCAGAGGAAGAGATCCATGTCTCCCAGCTTCCATGCAAATGCTAGACAAGGTTCTTGGAGGGAAGATGGCGATACTGTGGACCCAAGGCCAGATAGGGATGATCGAGGGCGTCGGGGCTGTGCTCAATGTAATCAGAGACATTGGGAGAATGTCGGGGCAGGGGTGTTGTGTGCTATAGGTGCAACAAGTACATCTATATAGCCCGATATTGTCAGGGTTTTTCGAACAACGCACCCACTCCTGATCAGAATCGGAGGAACAATCAAGTGCCTCGCGGCTATCCGGCACGTGTTTACACGCTTACCCCGACTGAGGTAGACATTGCTAGAGGTGCAAGTAATGTGTTTATGTTTGGGATAAGCAATAGTTTCATTTGATTCTAAGTGATGCAATTGTTCACACGTTAGAGTAGATTGAAATATGTAAGTGTGGTTCGGTAATAAACTTCTAAGTTTGTGAAAAATGATTGGTTAACAAATTTCAAGGACAAAATTTTTGTAAGGATGGGAGAATGTAATAACCCGAACCTAGAAAATAAAATAAAAATAAATAAAAGAAAAGAGAAATAAATAAAGGAAAGATAAGAAAAGAAAAATGAAGGAAATGGGTTTGGCTAGGACAAAACCGTCGATGGTTATATGGGATTCAGAAAAATTGTTGATGATTTTCCTGTAGGGCAAACTATCGATAGTGTTTAAGTGTCAAACCGTCGACAGTTTCGTCAAGTATAATAAAATTGTCAACGATTTTCTTCAAGGATGAGAATCTATAAACAGACATTAGGTCATTTTTTATTTAGAAAAATCCATTCTCTCTCTCTCTCTCTCTCTCTCTCTCTCTCTCTCTCTCTCTCCTTCTCTCCTCTCTCTCTCTCTCTCTCTCTCTCTCTCTCTCTCTCTCTCTCTCAGCTCCAAAATTCTCTCTCTCTCTCATCCCTCACGTGATTTTCTCTCACTTCTATGCTCACCTGAAGCCACTCTCACTCTCCGATCGTCTTTCTCGAGTTGTCGGATCATTTTTGGCGGCGGTTCCGTAAAGGTAGGGTTTTCATCTCCCATTCGTTTTAGTCAGAACTTCAAGGAACAAGTAAGGGGAATAAATTATACCAACTTTTTATTAAATTTGAACCGGTCAAAATCGAGTATATAAGCCTATGTATATATGTATGATTTTCTGAACGGGTTGGGTATTTGAAAACGATGGTTTTGATTATAATTTATATTTGGGGGAAAACCCATGTGAATAGCGTATATTATTTATTAATAGTATATAACAGTATGGTTGACATCCAAACCATGTGGCATGGGATTAACTCTTTATAATAAACTGGTTATGAGTCACTGTGGTATCTAAGCTTGTGTATTTAGGTGATTACGTGGTTATTCGTGTAATTCACAATATAATGTTGGCAGGCCATGAGGAGGTCGTTATATTGTCCATGATATAAATCACAATATAACGTTGGCAGTACTTAAGGAGGTCGTTACATGGTCATTTATATAAATGGGGTAAATTGTGGCAAGGTAGGAAGTCGTTTTACTAATTTACCATGAATAGGTTAATGTGAAAGTGTAGCATGTCTAAAGTGAAGTATGTGCTGAGAACGATGAGGAGGGAAGGTCAATACATAGAGGGAACGATGGGGAGGTATGCCCTGAGAACCACCGTAAGTGAAATGCATAAGTGAAATATTTGTGTATTGTTTACTGTGGGCGTGAGTACGTGCATATGAATTGAATGTGTTGTGAATATTGATATGTTCTGTTATGATGTCTGATACGTGTATACATGGATTTCTAGGATATGATTGATGCTGAATGTGTATGAGTACATGTGTGTGAAGTTAAAATGCATAAACAAATTACAGCGAGGTAAAACTCTCCACCTGAGGGCTTACTAAGTAAGGTGAGTGCCCTGATAGGTATCAATTGTAACCACATGCAAACCAAATGTGTAAAGTTACAAATGGTATTAGAGTAAAGGGGCGTTACATGTATGGGCCTATAATCTCCCCAATCCTCGGAGCTCTCGCTTATAAATAATGGATGTGTATGTGTGAGAACAATCTGCATGTGTCTTTACGGTTGCTGTTAATTAATAAACGAGTATATTTTGTATACACTGAAACTCATCTGCCACACACTGTTATAATTTATTCCATCGTTACTGAAAAGTGTCTCACCCCAATATACAACTCAATTTTCAGGACCTTTTGACGATCAAGCTTAGCCAACTCCAGGGCAAAGTTTAAAATTTTTTATAATTATGAGTGGTTGTAAGATATAAAGTATTTAAAAGTTAGGTTTAATTCCTGGTTATGTAATATAAAGTGAATGGATACACTTTTTGGGATATATAGTATAGAACTCTAGTATTTTAATTGAGAATGTTTAATTATTTTCTGCTGCGTGAATGGTATTTATGGTATCAAAGATAGAAGAAGGGAACACATAACACCCCGGGCCTCACTTGGCGGATTTGGGGCGTTACAAGGAGTGACTTAGATGATTTGGGCATTTGAAATGTAAGTCAAGTAGAGCGTCAGTAAGAAGGAGTGAGTTAGTTATTGTGTCTGACATGAAAAGGGATAGGGATAAGCCTAAAATAACTTAGAATTAGATAGTAAGAAAATATTTAATAACCCTTAATCTAATAGAGGAAAACACTATTTATCGGATGAATTGACAAAAAGAGATTTATGTATCCCACCCTACTTTGTAGGACTTAAGGCTTGTTATTGTTGTTATTCAAGATAAATTTGACTTCTACTATTCAAGAGGCACTTCTAATACAATTATCTTATTATTTTTAATAATTTATATATGACGTACGTTAAAACTTCATTATTTTTTGGAAATGTTATATTCTACTTTTAAAAGACAAGAATATTTTCATTCTATCCGTTATTCTATAAGAAACATAGATTTAGTTGAGTTCATTACTTTTTAATGCATAAGGTATAAATTATCTTGAAATTTGAAAATATCATAAGCATTATTTTCTAAAATATTTTATTTTTATGTTTTTACGTGTCTCAAAATTATACTTTTGATTTGTTTAATGCCATCGGTATATAAAAAAAGTTTCATTAGTAGAATTAAAATATGAGTATGCGTCCTCTAAAATTATAAAATAATAAGACTATGCTAACAATATTAACCCAAATTATGTGAAAAGATTATTTGTCAAGTTAGCGAATATTAAAAATATTCAAAATGTTCCTTAAAGGACGCCATATTGTTTTGACTTCTGGGGCTTCTACATTATACATTAGAGATTTGAAATTTAGACTTTGAAAAATTTAATATTACAAATTTCTATTTTAAATAGTTTTATAGTTTTTTTTTTTTTTTTTTTTTTTTCTTTTGTTCAAGCATATACACGTTATCCCCACAGACGACAATTTCCGGGCCCGCCATTGTACAAAAGTAAAACTTTTTTAACATGAATAGGTTGTAAAACAAGATCAAAAAACTTTCAAGGCTTGGCTGTTTCCATGGATAATGAAACCAAGAATTGTGGCATGAATGAAACTGTCCTGTCCAGCATGTTTTGGAAGTGCCTTGCCAAACTTTAAAAGGAAGTCATTTCTCACAATTTTGATTAAGTAGAATGAGAATGCTTCATTCTTAAGCTGCAGCCTGCAATCACAATACACGTATGCAAATTTAGGTTCCAAACCCTGAAATGTGAGTAATTAGTTGTTTACATTAACTATTTCTGTTCCCAAATGTGTTTTCTTGAGCACTGATAAGTGGATTAGTTCTTCATTTTGTATTTTGGGAGGAGGAGGAGAACTAAGGGAAAGAAAGATGAAGGTAAGTGGCTTTTCATGATGTTTGTTGTTGCCAGGATGGTGTTTGCATAGAGACTGAGCAAGGAGTTGAACACTGTAAACTAATTGCTGTGCAAGCTGGTTTGGTGAGAGGTGAAAGGGGTTGACGTACAGCTGGAATTTCTGAAAGCCAAGGACACCCGAAGGTGGCAAATCTTAGTGGGAGGTACGACAGAGACTGGAAATCCCAGAGGCGAGGCCTTACTAGCTCCTATTGCTGTTTTACCTGATATTTGTTTTTCATGCCTCATTATTTTAACGTGGTAATTTGGATGGTTGGTTTTATTTCTCTTTGTAAAAAAGTCATCGGTTGATTTAAAGCGTCCTTGAAAGTCCTCATAATATGGAATTCTATGAAAGTATAAGCATAAGTTCGTTGGTATTTTGTAGGAATTAAGAAAGAGTGAAAAACATCATATTGAAGGGCTTAGACTGATTATTGATGAAAGTGATGGACTAGAGAGTAACCCAATGGCTGCAATTGTGCTCCCCTCAATGAAGATTGTTCGAGATAGATGATTTGGCAAAATAGATTACATGCCTTTCCTTCGTTTTGTGCAATTCTTGTTTCCTTAATTTAGTGTCACCCACCGTATTTTATGGGAACTTGTGGTTGAAGGTAGCCAAGCAGAAATGGCAATGCACCCACAAACAGCATCCCTAATGAAAGTGCATAAATATGCAGTTCAAGGTTTGAAGTTCAAGACAAATTCAAGGTTTGAAGTTTAGGACGGATTGCCATTCAATCCAATCTCAATAACCCAATTTAACTCATGAAACAACTGAGTTAGGATGCAGCTGATGCCCTAAACCACAATACTAGCCAGTGCCTTGGCCAGTAAGGTGGGTTTCTTACGTCTTAGCCTGCATGAGGTCAAAATACATCAAGAAGCAACAGCAGCAAAAGAAGTATTGAAACAATCTAGAGAACCAATGTCATGCTTTCCGATTTTAACCAATTTTTATTTAAATTCCAGATTATTCATATGAAGTGAAGGTAAGGTACAGTGGAGGGTTTGGGGCAAGTATAAATTGTTGTTGATGAAGCAAATGCCAGGTATAGTGTAAAACAAAATGACATTGAATTCATATCTTGCAGCCGCCCCCTCCCCAAAAGAAGATGAAACAGAGATCAAAAAATTTAGCTTTTCAGTCTTCCTCAGTGCCTGAACCCTCGGAGCTTGAACTGCTGCCCTTACCATGGGTAACCCCATTGGCCAACTTGCCATCCTTGGTGCCCTTTTCATCATTATCATCTTCGCTGTATTCACTTTCATAATCATCATATTCATCGTCAATTTCCTCCTCTTCCTGCTCAATCCCGTCTTCGACAGCAGGTCCCTCTTCCACCATTTGACCTATCCTTGACCCTGCTCGGCTTCTTTTCAAAACCTTCACCTTCAAGCCTGTCTTCTTGTCACAACCAATCCAAGAGTCGCACAAGCAATATGAAGTCAGATTGTAATTTCCTTCAGCAGGGGCTTGGAACTTTCCCATCACCAACCTCGATCCATTCTTCACCTTCTCAACTGCTTCTTTAACAGCAGCACTAATCTCCTTCAAGCTAGCGCCTGATCCCTCCTTTGACTCTTCAATTGCTTTAGATGCTGCTGTTATAGCAGCAGCCTCATCCACAAAGTTAACCTTCTGGGACAGCCATACATCATTTGAGACAGAATCTGCTAGCAGCAGCCAGAAGTTCTCTTCCTTATGAAAAGGATAATAGGGAGCATGAGGCAGAGCACCAATTAACCCGTTCCGACGCTTAAGGGTCACCCACGCATGCATTGTAACAATATCATCCTCTTGTATTCCCTCTTCACCTTCTGTCCCACACGTGATATCAACTGTTATGGAAGGCATCATTTCAAGAACCATCTCCACATCATGGGTTTCATCTGCTGAGAACCCAGCAACATGAGTAAGCAGCTCAGCACGCTCTTCTGCAGTCATGTCACAAAGCTCTTGTAATGTACGCACTTTCTGCAAATAAAGCAAAGAAATTTAAAAAAAAAAAAATTAGTAACAATAAAGAAACGACAATTAAAGGTGAACATGACTGACAACTGGTTATCAGAACTCCAAAATGCTATGGTGAGCATTCCTAACCCATCTCAAATAGAAATAGAATCAACCCCAATAAGAAACATACTGTAAGAAGATTTATTTTATTAGGGTTTTATGCTATATAAGGTAATTTAACTGATGCAATCAAGTTCAGCTTAAGTTATATTGAAACAAAATTCTTGAAAAAAATACTCAGGATGGGAGAGAGGTACATTGAACGTGCGACTACAGGCCAACAGTTGCTTAGTGTCACGGTCCGCCTTTTTCACACCGTTGTGAAGGGCCGTGCGGCGCTAGCTAAAGCACTCTTGCTTAACTAGCCAGCCTTTTGTTTACCAACATTCATCCACGGAACACTTTCATTAACATTCAATCAGATAGCAGCGGAAATTATAATCAATTCATGAAAGCCGTGGCAACCAAGCAGTAAATATTGAAGCAAACGTAATTCATTAACAAATCCTCCGTTGACATGTTGTACTTAGCGAGGGAGGCAAGTAGGCTAAGCACGTTGACAATTGCTAGTGAGTTTTACAATGATTGATGAACACTCACCCTCCCCTAAAGAGCTTTCTGGGCCATTCTCACTCTGGCACTAGGAAACATCAATGTGACCGAGGAGTCATACTGCCTTATTTGGCTTACAATGAAAGAAATACTAGAAAATAACCTTACACTAGTATTTACATGATGGAAACCCATCCCAAACACACGAGATAAGCGGTCATAGGCAAGCATAATGCCCTGAACAAGCTTAGCCCGTGACATTCTCCCCCACTTATGCGGTCGACGTCCTCGTAGACTTTTGGCGGTAGGTACACTTCAAATTTGTCCACGAATAGTTGAATATCTTCCGCAGAAATCCAGCTGATTTCTTTGTCATTAAGGCATTTCCACTCCACTAGGAACTTCTGCCGCTTCTTCCTTGAGGATATGAACATTCTGTCTGCAAGGATCTCTTCAACATCATGTCTGTCAGGTGGCACTGTCTTCAACTCTACGCTGTTTGACTGACTCCTGCTCAGGTTGTTGGTGTTGGCGTTGAATGGCTTGAGGCAATCGACATGAAATTGCGGTCTTCTCTCCTGTTCTGCCCATTTCTTCATCTGCTTAGAAGCTTTCTCCAGATAGGCTTGGGCAAAGTTTGCATTCTGTCTCCCTTCACTGGTGAAGATGTACGCCTTAGGACTCTTTCGTCTGTACGGCTCACCCACTGTGTGAGGTAACAGCGGCAGCTGGTCTATAACAAGCACAAAAGGGCTCTTGTTGGTCGTGGAGTGCCTTTGGGCGTTGTCACAGAATGGAGCCACATCAAGTAGTTGCACGTCATTCTTCTGGTTGTCGTTGACAAAATGGCACAAGTACTCATCTAGCAGCTCTCTGAATCTCTTCATCTGTTCGTCTGTCTGTCGATGATAACCCGAAGAGATGTCAAGGTGTGACCTGAATATCCTGAAAAATTCTGTTAAGAAGTTGTCAGTGAACATTAAATCTTGGTCACAAATAATAACTTGGGGAAAACCCCAATGTTTCACAACAGTCACAAGGAACAATTGTGTCGTCCCCTCTGCCGAACAGTACTTTGGTGCGGCCATGAAAGTACCATACTTCTTCCGCTCCCCCTTGTCTTGTTGGCAAGTGAGACAAGTTTTGGTATAATCAACCACATCATCCCGCGTGTGCGGCCAATAATACCTTCCCAGTAGTCCTGTCATTGGAGTCATTCTCCACGAATACCCCTTAACGAACTTCCTGCAGTAACCAGTAAGGCCAAGAAAGGAACGCAACTCCTTCACTGTCGTGGGGATCTTCCGTTCTTGAACCATCCTTACCTTCTCCATACCCCTCCGGATACGACCTTGTTCAACGACTTGACCAAGGAATTTGTTGCTCCACCGAGCGAAAGAGAAATTCTCCTTCTTCAAATTCAGACTGTTTCCCTTCAGCCTGTCGAACACCTTCCGTAGATGCTCTTCAGGTTTCCTCTGAAACGACACCGATGCTCCCAACGGTGTTTTGGAAGGGCGAACACATCCCGCTTCCACTTCATCAAGCTGTTTCCCCAACTCTACTATCTCTCGAGGCGCAATCCAACATGGCCTTTTAGCAGGTGGTTTCACTCTTGATAACAACTTGATCTCTTGCTCCACAGTCCGTCGTGAAGGCAAATTTTGAGGCAGCTTATCCGGCAACACCTCCTTATCCTCATCCAATACCGCTTGGATGGTCGTAGGCTCCAGCTCTTGGCCTACTTCTTTGTCTACCACCACCGTGGCTAGACGTGTCTGCTCACCCTGACCCAATCCTTCATTGAGTTGTATGGCTGAAAGGGACATCCCTTCGTCTCCTTTCGTTGCAACGACTTGCACCATGCACGAGTGATCTCCCATCAGACACAGGGAACCAGCCGAAGGCATCAGCACTGCCCTCGTCCCCATTAGGAACTCCATTCCTAGAATCACTGGATAGTCATCCAATGGCACCGCTGTGAAATTCGCATGACCTTCCCACTGTCCAAGCTTCACAGTAACTTGCTTGGCTACTCCCAGAGTAGGCTGGGCTACAGAATTAACTGCTTTCATGCGTCCTGTATCCTTCTCTAAGGATAAGTTGAGTCTTCCTGCTTCCAACTGCGAAACAAAATTATGAGTAGCTCCCGTATCCACCATAGCGCGAGTACTCTTCCCATTTATCCTCAAGTCCACAAACATTAACCCTTTTACTCGTGTAACTTTCGGTGTTTTTGCCTGCTTTTCCAATGCGTTCACTAACCGCACTGAACCCACCCTCGGGGCTTCATCCTCTTCCCCATCGTCTTCCACTGCCTGTTCTACAATGGAAGCCTGTAAGGCATTAAGTGATGCTTTGTGAGGGCACTCAAAAACTCTATGAGGACCTCGACACAAGAAACACTCAATTTTACTCTTCCCCTTTCCATTGGGTGTGTTGAACCCTCGAGACGACGAAGCTTCCTGTGAGGTTGATGAATTGGGGTCGGCTCCCCCACTCTTGGGTTTGCCATTCTTGAAAGACTTTCCACCGTTTCCCTCTCCGCCAAACCGTTTGGACGAAGTGGTCTCATCACCAGCGTAGTCTGTCAAGCGTTCTGCAGCCGCTTGTGCAGTTGACAAGTCTTGAACCCTTTGTCTATGAAGTTCAGTTCTTGCCCACGGTTTCATCCCCTCTAGAAAATAGAACAACTTGTCCTTCTCCGACATATCCCGAATATCCAACATTAAAGCAGAAAATTGTTTCACATAGTCACTGATTGACCCCGTATGCTTGAGATCTCTCAGTTTTCTCCTTGCATTATACTCAACGTTCTCAGGAAAGAATTGGGCCTTGAGCTCTCTCCTCAAGTCTGCCCAACTATCAATCACACAGTTTCCATTTTCAATTTCTCTGTACTTGGTACGCCACCACAGTTTGGCATCACCAACCAAGTACATTGTTGCAGTATCCACCTTTGCCTGTTCTGAGGCCATCCTCACAACACGAAAGTACTGCTCCACATCAAACAAGAAGTTCTCTAACTCCTTGGCATCTCGGGCACCCCCATACGTCCTGGGTTCTGGCACCTTGGTCTTGCTAACTCCCGGAGTGTTGGAGTTCCCCATAGCAAGAACCATCACATTTACCTTTGCATCCAGATCTGCCATCCGGGCTTGCAAAGTTTCCACAGTGTGGCGAAAGTCCTCTGACATGTCGCCTATCAAACCTGCTTGATGTTTTTGTGATCCCCTCACTTCATCAACAAGTTCTCTCATCTGGGCCACCTCCGCGGCCATAGTGTTGGTTGACTCTTCAACCTGTGCTTCCAGCACGCTGATCCTCTCAGCATTGTTTGGTGCCATGGTCACTTACCAAAGCTTTCCAAACCCAACAACGAAGGCAATCGAATTCACGTAGCAACTCAACCTTGGGCTCTCACCAAGTGTCACCGACTTGGGCTCTGATACCAAATGTCACGGTCCGCCTTTTTCACACCGTTGTGAAGGGCCGTGCGGCGCTAGCTAAAGCACTCTTGCTTAACTAGCCAGCCTTTTGTTTACCAACATTCATCCACGGAACACTTTCATTAACATTCAATCAGATAGCAGCGGAAATTATAATCAATTCATGAAAGCCGTGGCAACCAAGCAGTAAATATTGAAGCAAACGTAATTCATTAACAAATCCTCCGTTGACATGTTGTACTTAGCGAGGGAGGCAAGTAGGCTAAGCACGTTGACAATTGCTAGTGAGTTTTACAATGATTGATGAACACTCACCCTCCCCTAAAGAGCTTTCTGGGCCATTCTCACTCTGGCACTAGGAAACATCAATGTGACCGAGGAGTCATACTGCCTTATTTGGCTTACAATGAAAGAAATACTAGAAAATAACCCTACACTAGTATTTACATGATGGAAACCCATCCCAAACACACGAGATAAGCGGTCATAGGCAAGCATAATGCCCTGAACAAGCTTAGCCCGTGACACTTAGCATAGTCACATCTAATAAGCAAAGTACTCACACCTCATGTTTCGAAAAGCTTAATATCACTTCAACTTCCAAATAGAATCCCTTTAAATTATATTTAGATTAATTCCACAAAATCTGAAATGGATGCAGCACCCAAATCAATAACATTTTTTTTAGGGCAAAAGACACTCACCTCTCTTGAGGTTTTAAAAAAAAAACAGAGACCTCCCTTGAGGTTTTAAAAATGCCATAGACTCTCCTAAGGTTTCAGAAATGCCACAAACCTCTCCTAAGGTTTGCTGAAAAGACGCAGACCTTCCTACAAAAAACTTGCCTTTTTGTAAAATACAAGAAGAGGTTTCTTTTTGGCAAATCTCAGGGGAGGTTTCTGGAATTTTTCAAACCTCAGGGGAGGTTCTTGGAATTTTTGAAACCTCATGGAAAGTAATTGTCTTTTTGCCAAATCTCAGGGAAGGTCAGTATCTTTTGCCCTTTTTTTGAATAACAAATCCATGACTTCTGTTACAAACACCATCTCGGGCCAGATCTGATTTTAAAATTTTTGCCTAATCAAAAGAACTGAAGTACTAGGCCCTCCTTTGAAGACAGCCTCGTCACAAACAAAAAAGCATAGACCAATTCAAAGCTCAGAAAATATAAGATGATACTTTATTTTCGCAGGCATAATTGCTGTGCAACATACTAACCAATCACTGGAGAGATAAATTCCAAATGAAATCTTTACTGCAAACTAAAATCCAGAATATCATTGCAGACGAACTAAATGCCTTAAAACGTACAAAAAAATAAAATATAGACAACAGCAAGATTAATCACCTTTCGTGAAATCTTTTTTACCACAGATTCACTGAAATGTGGCAGCTGCAAAAAGGGTGCAATTCCTTCACTAGAACCTCCAGTTGGTTTCTTTGCACTAAGCGGCACTGCCTGCATTGTAATATTGTTCAAAACAGACGGCACTTTTAGTAAGGAATAAAAGCAGAAATATGACTTGGGCTCATTGAATAAGGCAAAGAAAAACTCCTGGAATATTTGATGCCAAATATTAGGAAATAAGACCTAGATTTTCAGCAAAGCTTGAGAAAAGGGAGAAAAAGAGAGGCTGATGTCTAGCCCCAAGTACAACTCAAGAAAGGAAAAGATAAATAAATAAAAGTTGTTTTAGAGCTGAAGATGCATTAAAAAAACCAGGTTATCAATTAGCAAGACACAACAATAATGAATGGTTAAAAATCACAAGTCTTAAAACTATAAACAAGCAAGCACTTGAAAACCACATGCAGCCAAAAGATTCTAAAACTTTCAATAGCATTTCAACACAATATAACCCATAAAATGAGCTATTATCAAATTATAACTGAAAAGACAGGAGAGTAATATAATGTTATTTTCGGATATAATTAAAAAACACACATCTAGGAGCAATTACATCTTCATGTACCACCAAGGCACCACTTAAATTAAAACAAAGTACACATAAAGAGGCATCAATATTTAATTTGTAATTGGTATTGGTTTTTATAGGCTGAAATGGCATGACAACAATGCTATGCCATGACTAGCAAAGAAAAACACACTTATACTAAAATATTAAAACTGGCCCTCAAAAAGATTTCTAATTAATGTGTTAATGGGGAAAAAAAAGAAAGGAAAAACACCTGAATGATGCTTTGAGAAAGCTCAACTACCCCAACTGCAGGCCTCAGCCATCCATGCCCTTTAGGAGTGCGTGGTATTAGTGCCATCTGTAGCCACAGTACATACAACTTATTACAACTTCCAAAGTATGAAAAGATACTATGGTAACAAGCAGCCAAGCACACGAGAGTACAAGTTATGTTTTTAGAAGTGAAACAAAAGGAAAACACCACATCAATCACCCAATTAGAAACTACACATCCAACACTGTTTGTTTTGAATAAGCCAATAAAATCAATCACAAATTCCTTGATATAATGGCCTAGTGTCACAAGGCTTTCCTCTCTCAACAGATGTGTCAGAACTCCTGATAATTAATAATGGTTTGACTGCAGGCTTTTCTCCTTGTGTTCATTAAAAGAAAAATTCATGTAGATGAAATATCATTCCAAAAGCACAATGAAAGGTTGCTACTATTTTTTCAAATAAATTATAAATATATAAAGCATGACGGCACAGATCAGTGGACTTCTTTCATACTTCTCCAGAAATATCATATTAGATGATTAGCAGCTCAAGAAAAGATCATCATCAGGTCTTTACAAGTGCAACAAGTTGAAAATTCTAAGATGGAATTTTTAAATATTTTTTGAAATGACTCAACAGATGATCCTAAATGCTTAACAGTCAAACTTTGGCCAAAGGACAGTTGCATAGAAGAGCAAGTTATCAGTCATCAAATTACAGAATGCAGAAAAAGAGTACAGGAGAAGAGTAAATCAGAATCACCTTCATTAGCTCTTCAAGAAGACGAGGAGCAAGTTCAAGCACACGTCTGAAATCTCCCTGCAAAGCCGGTGATAGAGCTGCTGATTCACGAGTCAACTGTGCCTGAATCAACAACTCTGTCTGAAAGATGAAAAATGCATGAGGCTTGTGAACCAAAATGTTAAGGTAAGAATCAAAAACTCTGATAGCGCTTGAAATGGCCAAGAATATCACCTTTACTAGGGATGGATGCTGCTTCCAAAATTTCGCTTGTTCTTGCTTAATGTTCTTGAGGTCCAGGTTCAACTCACTCCTAACTAGCATAAACAGTCTCTGAAGTGGTTCCCCATCGCTCCTACGAACTGGTATTTCCATGTATTCAGCAGCCTTTATGAAGACATCCATAACCTTGCTGTATCAGTACAGAACCATTAGCAGAAAAGGAATAGAATAGCAGACCACAACATTGGTTGCATTAGACTTATTTCCAAGGCACTAACATGAGCGTCCCATAGTAAGTGGAAAGAATGAATCAATTATCAAATCTTCTTTCATTGTTCTATAGGCGCAGAAGATAATGGAAAAAAAAAAAAAAAGCTTGGTCAGAAAAGAAATATAAAACTCAGACATGGACAAGTAGAGGCATAAATGACAGCTCACAAGCATGAATCTCAGTAACATAATGCACATTTTCCATGTATTAAGCTATTGCTGCACTGACAGATTAAGCACTTAGATCAAATAGTTCTGCCATGGCAAGACAAATAGCAATACAAACATTAAGGGCACAAGGTCAGAAATTAAGATGTATATGCAAAGATAAATGCTCTTATGGACAGACAACGTGAATGCTTCCAAGCAACTAGCAAGAATTTTAACACATGCAGAGGCATATATGGACATTTACAAACCATGCTTCTCAATAACATAATGCATTGTTTGCCATGTATTAAACTATTGTAGCACGATCTAACAGGTTAAGCTTTTTGGATCAAATGGTTGTCAGACATGGTACAACTGCTCAAATCCTAAGACCAGCCCCATCATTTTAGGGGCTGTTTGGCATCACTGTCAAAATTTATAAAATGAAACTAACAATGAAGATTAAAAACCAAAAATAGAAAATAAAATTTTAAAAAGCCAACTTGTTTGATTGATATTCCCAAATCTAAAACAAATAAAATAAAAAATGTAATTGAAAAAGATATTTTCATGGAAAAACAATGTGTGATGGAGTCGCCACTAACCTTTTGGAGTGCGGTTAGAACACTTGATTGCTACCCCCTTAGGGGTAGAATCCGTTTGCGTCACCAGAGTTGGGTTCGGGAGTACGGTTACACGAGGGGAAGGTATTAGCACTCCCCTACATGCCCGTTCGTACTAGATCAAAAATTATCCCAAAATAAATTTAATCAATCTTTCAAAATTACTTCCTTCGAAAAATCAAAGAAAATGCACAAAATAGATACTATATAGGTATTCCCTTAGAACCGGAGCAATCCAATACTCCGAAGAGTCCATGCCCTTTGTTGCAATCATTGGGATGGAAAATTGAGAAAATAGCATACAAAAATACACTCTTGAAGTTTTGAAATCTGTAGGATTTTCTAAATATGAAAATAGTATTCCAAGAGGTTTTCGAACTCCTTCGGGACGAAAACATACCTCAAAAATATTTTTTGTGATTTTTCTAAGACTTTTCTAGATTTTTGTGATTTTTTCAAGTGCAAAGACATTTTTTTGAAATTTTCTTGGTGATTTTTCAATATTTTTCCCGAAGTAATTAAATAACAAAAAGGGAATTAAGGCAAAATCCACGAAAATTGAAAAAAAATGAGAAATAAAATGGATGGCTAAACTGGTTTCATACTAATTCAGAAGACCCAACCTACTCAGGAAAGAACCAATCCAAGAAGGGTCAACCCGTTTTAAGCCCGGTCAAGGCCAAGTCTACACGCGGAGCCTATGGGGCGCGCAAGTTAGCGCATGTTTTAGTGTGTGCATGGAATGTGTGAAAAATGTGTGAGCATGGGGGAGTTGCATGTATGGTTAGCATTTGGTACGTGCATGGGTGTATAATCGTGCTAGTGTTGCATGCATGGTTACATGCATGGGTGGGTACGTGTGAGTTTTAGTGTGTGTGGGTGATTTGCATGCATGCTTAGGATTTGGCAGGTGCATGGGTGAGTGGCTGTGCATGAGTGTGTGTTGCATGCATGAGTGCATACGTGTGAGTTTTAGTGTGTGTGTGGGTGATTTGCATGCATGCTTAGGATTTGGCACGTGCATGGGTGAGTGGTTGTGTAATTTTTATTTTGTGCATAAAAGTGTGAGTGTAGATGGGTGTGTCAGTGTGTGTGCAGGTGTGTGTATGTTAGTGGTGTGTGTTTTGTTGTGTGTAGCAGTGTGTATGAAACAATGTGTGTTTTAGTGTGTGAAATAGGGTGTGTAATAGTGTGCGTGAGTGAAGGGTGTCTTTTAGTGGGTGAAACGGTGTGTGTAGGTGAGTGTGTCAGTGTGTGCGCAGGTTATTGCATGAAGCAGTGTGTTTTAGCGTGTGTAACAGTGTGTGTGCGTGGAACAGTGTGTTTTAGTGAATGTAGCAGTGTGTGCGCGTGGAACAGTGTGTGTGCGTGAATGTTCAGAGAGGACAGGGGACTCAAAGTGCGGTTGCGCAGGCCGTGGGTAGGTTGCTGGTGATGAGGTGGTTGCAGCAGCTGGGACAGTCCGCGAAGAAGAGAGCTCGATGGTGAATCTTCAACACGCCGGAGGGAGAGCAGAGAAGCCGGAGACGATGGCCACCGCAAGACGAGCTACCGGGGTGATGGTTCGACCTTGGTGACGTGGCTGTGAGGTGAGTCCAGGTGAATGCTGCCGCTGCTGTCGCCAGAGCTGCAACCCGAGAAGGAAGGAGGTGCAGCTGGGATCGTGAAGGTTGACGGTACAGCTGCGGCGTCTGAGATGGATGGCCGGATCTGCTGCGGGAATGGTGATTACAGGGGATTCACGGCCGACTGTGCAGGTGTTCAGAGAGTGGTGGCTTGGGTATGGAAGGTGGTGGGAGAGTTGCTGAGAGAGTGAATGGGGGAGAGGATTCCAGTGATGGTATAGATGTAGCAACAAAAAAAAAAAAAATGCAGGAACTAGGGGATTTGGAAGGGCAGCCAGCTGGGGTGGTTTCAGGTGGTGCGTGAGGGCGACTCCCTTATCAGATAAAGGTGATATTGCACGGTAATGGGTTTCGGGGGTGTCTGATTGTGGTGGTAAGGGAGGTGTTGTGGTTTGGTTGGTGGAAGATGGGAGAGGGTGGTGGCTAGTGCTCTCTCTCTCTCTCTCTCTCTCTCTCTCTCTCTCTCTCTCTCTCTCTCTCTCTCTCTAAACATAGAGTGTATATGTCCCTGATGGTTTCAGAAAGTTTGATTCAATGGAGTTGGTAAAATTGTTCACTGAGCGCAGAATATGAGAAAGTGTTCGATGAAGAGAGAGAACTTCTAGAGAGAGGAAGGATAAGACGGAGAGGAGGCAAGAACAGAGGATGATTGTGAATGTGGTTGTGTGTGCTTGGGGTAGCCCTTTTCGGTTACATAAGCTTACATACTAAATAGGCAATCAACTGTTCTTAATGAATTAAAGCCTGCATGTACCGGTACACAGATAATAGACAGATAACTCATTAATTTTTCTGTCTCACCTATGTTGTATTGTCCGGATCAGCGACTGTGGAGATGAGGATCCATGAGCTTACGCCACATTCCTCGCACCTTCCACACGGCGGCGCCACCCAAGCGAGCCACAGACCGTCGGCGAGGTCCAACAACAAAATCTACTCATGAAACAACCACCGAACCAGTACCAGGACGGAAGTGATCTGATCGCACTTCAACGCCAACGAGGACAACAGCTCAACGATTCTGATTGACGAAATGGCAAAAGCCGTGGAGAATGTGGCTACAGTGATGGGCAAAGGTCTGGTAGAGAGGAGCAAAGTGTGGTAGATGGTTATGGACAGGGAGAAAGAGAGGGGACTCGAAGAGTAACTTTGACAACCTGGGTTGATGGCTGGGGATACTGATGGTTTGATGGTAGTCGGTTCGGGTGGTGGCTGCGATGGGAGAACAAGAGAGGATGAGGGGGAGAGCAAGGAGAGAATGAGGGTGAGGATGATGGAAGAGTGAAAAGATGGTGAGGGCAGTGGATCAAAATGGAGACTGGGAGTGAGCGAGAGACTACGGGGAGAGTGAAAGAGAGTGAGCCACGCTTGATGAGAGGGCTACCAAGGTGTCCACTGAATAGTGCCGAGCAGGTGCATTTATAGGGAGCTCAGGTGGAGAGATTTGGCATACAAAAGCAAGCGGGAAGCCAAAAATATCCCAACAGAAATTATTCTCCCCCCAACAGAAAATATTCTCTCCCCCTGCTGCGTGAACAATGCGCACCCGTGAGCAATTTTTCTCTTTTTGCATGTACCCCCGGGTTGCATTGGGTGACCCATTGTAGGAAGTGTACAATTTTTTTCAAAAATAACAACATACATTCCTATCATATATGCCCTATTAATTTATTTTATTATTATTGTTATTTTTTTTTGTTTTTTACTTTTTGTTTGTCCAATATTATTCCCCCCAAAATAAAAATTTAAACTTAATCCCCGGACATTGAAGGACTCGAATTTGACTACTTAAAAAAATACGGGATTCAATTAAAATTCAACGGGACTTAAAAAATCAAAAAATGTCGGGACTCAACTTAAGACACCAGGATTCAACGAAAAATACCAGGACTCGAATAAAAATACCAGGACTCAATTAAAAATACCAGGACTTGAATAAAAATCGCGGGACTCAATTAAAAATACCAGGACTCAAATAAAAATACCGGGACTTGAATAAAAATCCCAGGACTCAAATAATAATGCCGGGACTTGATTAAAGACACCGGGACTCAATTTAAAATACCGGGATTCAAATAAAAATGCCGGAACTCAATTTAAAACATCGGGCTTTTCAAAAAGGGTCCTCCAATTTTCGGGATTCGAAGTCAACTTTTATTACACCGAGTCTCCTCAGGATGGTCTGGCTAAAATTGGGGTGTCGACAAGGCCAAATTCAGAGGACATAGATGTGTTTGAAAGCCCTTCCTCAAGTTAAAAGTTAAAACCCTCTTAGACTCCAGCAATAATGTTAGGAATGTGGACCTGATCACTTAAGTGGCCCAACTGAGAATTAACTAGGCCTCCCTTCCGTAGCCTGGCCCAGGTTCGAAATTCGAACCTACTTCAAATTGATCTTGGGCTTGTTCATAAGATTGGCCAGTCCAATAAATAAGAAAGCTCCCCATCCTTTCCACTATCTAGCCCAAATCCAAAACAATCATTAGCCATCCAGGCTCATACCACCCAGTCTTCATCGCCCCAACTTCCCTGAAAGAAACCACATCTGCCTATGATGCCCTGGCATCCCTACCGAAACCCTAGCTGTCTCAACTAAGAAAGACAAAAGGACAATATTGATTCCAAAGGACAAATGCCCAAAATCCTCCACTTGCATCTTCCCACGACAAGCACAATACTACTTCTCTGCAACGACAACACTATTCCACAAACCATATTGTCAACAACTTCCTTCACCTACATCTTCTTCCTTGACTATTGACACAACCTGGCACCATGAACCATTACGACCCTTCTCCCATCACCTTCACCACCAACGCCAAGAAGAAGAACCCCAACCAACACATAAAACTCTTCCAAAATGACGTCACCTGTAGAACCACCACGAACAAACACCAGAAACCTCTTTCCTTTCCACCCAAGCCCCAACTCCAAAAACCTTCCCACCTTCATTGTATGAATTGCCAACCAATATCTCATACTTCCAACACGAAAGCTTCAAAAACCTCTGCCCAATCTTTCAAAAAACAATAAACCCACCAAAGAACCACATAGGAGCAAGTTAGCAACTAAAGATAATCTCAGCCACCTATTACGGGCCTCATTGTGTTCAAGAATTATAAGAGCGAAAACCTCACCCATTTTTATCTAATCTCAAATCCAAGGAATTCCCTTCAATAAGGATTGAAAGTGATTCATCTCCTACCAAAACCATGGCATTCTGCAAGAGAGAGACAAGAAGAATATTTAAGGTTTCATGCGTGTACGCCAGAGAGAGAGAGGGCGTGTTTTACACCTTACTCTTGGGGCATTTGGTTCAAGTTATCCTAGAGGACTACTAGGAATGTGGTATCTGAGACGATGGAAATCCACAATTAGGACAACAACAACAACTAAGCCTTGAGGCTAACTACATGGGATTAGTGAATCCTCTTTTGCCATTTTGCACAATGTCATGCAGCATCCTCCAACAATGAAAGACCGTTAAATCTTACTTACTTGGTACAAGTTATTCCTCCTCCCCATCCCCCTCCCCCTCCTACTACCATTAACATTAAATAGCTCATTCCTCAATCGCTCATTATTTAGCCTATCTCACAAGTATTTAGCCTATCTCACAAGTGCCCAAACCATCTTAACCACCTTCCCTTTATCTTCTATACATGGTAAGCCTAACTTACTATGAATGTGTTCATTACTTATACCACTCATCCACCTTCACATTCTCATTTTGGTAACTCTTACTTTTTTGGTATTTTCTTAGTTGTCCAACACTGGGATTCACATAGCATGGTTGAGATAAAAGGTATTCTACAATCAGACATACATAAACCACTTATCCATATTACCTAACCTACTTTAAATCTTAGTATTACACATCTTTCCCTTTTTTTTCTTCTGTTTTTTCCTTTTCTCACTCTAATGATCTCTTATCCTCTCCAAGGTCGTAATTTTTCTCTTTTCTTTCATAATATATTTCTTTTGCTACGAAAAATAATAATAACTTCTTGATCATCATTAATCTTTTTTTTATTAAAAAAAAAATCATTAACAGGGAAAGAATTTACAAGCAGGGAGAATAAGATATCTCTCGAAGAAAATCTGGTACAAACCAGGGAAAAAAAACACTCAACAAAAATGAAGCCAACTTCCTTCAATCCCTATTTAAATATTGAAAACTAGCTTCCCTAAAAATTCCAAACCCAACACACCATAAAGAAGCCACATACTGAATATTTTCCCACACCAATGATCAATTTAACTTCTTCCTAGAAAAAAATCCACACATTACATTCCAGCCATAAACCCCACAAAACTGCAAACTTGCCACACTTCAAAAGCCAATGAATGAGATAACTCACAGGTTTCCCACTGAATAAGCGCAAACCCAACTCTGTTCCATAATACCAGGCAGTTTGTTCCATATCCTCAATGCAAAATCACAATGCAAGGGATGCTGTTTCGGAATTCCTATAACAGAGCACAGAAACATCTAGAGAGAGAGCCTTCAAAGGTCCCCTAATCTGCAGCAAGCTATTGGTACTAACTTTGTTAAGCACAACCAAGTAAAAGCTTTTATTTTGGGGGGAACTTTAACCTTCCAAATAATAGGATACACAGGAAAAGGAGAGTTGGAATAGATCAAGAATTCATACAATGATTTACAAGTAAACACTCCTAATTGATCCAGAGAGCAAGAACAAACATCCCTACCCAAATAAAGGTTATAATTATTCAATACAGACAGCAATGAAGACAATTCCACCATCTCCCTATTGTTTTGAGATTTCTAGAGATGGAGATTCAAAGAGACAAAAGAGCAACTCCAATTGTCAAAAAAATAAAAAGAAAAAACTCTATTCGACTTAGAGCACAATCTAAAAAAACAAGGAAAAGAAGTGGAAAAATAAACATTCCCAAGCCATTTGTCTTTCCAAAAACGAATCTGAAACCCCTCCCCACCTCAAATTTAGTGTGAGGGGTGAAAAGATAGACCATCATTAAACTTTTCTCTACTATCCCCACTAAAATGACTAAAATTGCATTTTATGTATTCTTTATAATCCCTATTTATTCTAAAACCTCTAGATTCTAAAGCTTCTCTCCATAATCAACCTCTAATTTCACGAATCAAGACCCACCTACATTTTTGGATTTATTTCATCTATTCCATGATTGGAATGGGGGATACACGTTACACCACGATTTTGAATCAAAAGAAAGATTTCAAGAAATGGCAAATCTATTCATTCTATCAATAACCGAGCCAAAAAACAGCCTACATCATGAAATCTCATCTTTGTATTTCTAGAAGGTTTAACCATCAACCCATTACTAATGCAAAAAAGATAGGACTCAAAGTAAACTATTGAGGTAATATTGTGATTGGAAATGCCCTCAATTCTACACCTATATTTCTAAAGCTAGTCATTACTTTATCAACATTTCCTCTATGACATCTATATACCCAACTAAATACTCTCTTTATTTCTAGAACCCATAACATTTTCATAGAACTTTCATAGGTAGCCCAACATAGGCCTTCTATAGGACAATAAAAAAAAATGTGCAAGTCCCTCTTCTTTTCTCTAAATTGTTCCATTACACTTGTTAATAGATATATAGCTTTTGTGGTTGATCTCTCAGGCATACCAAATTGATTTTCTAAAACCATCATTTCCAACCTAGATCTTTGTTCAATCACCTTCCCCAAAGTTTCATTGTATTACTCATAACTCATAAGTTTAGTTCCATGATAGTTACTAATATTTTAAAGACTATCTTTATTTTTATATATAGGTACTAAATTGCTTTTCCTCCATTCATTTAGCATTTTCTTAGTTCAGATAATTGTGTGAAATAAATTAGTCAACCACATTATTTCATTATCACCTATCAACTTCGATTAGGATATCATTCAAGCATGTAGCTTTTATTTATCATCTTTTTAATGCATATTTAACTTCATTAACTCTATTTAAGTTCATTCAAACAAGCTACTTGATATATAGCTTTTGTAGTTCATCTCTCAAGCATAAAACCAAATTGATTTTCTAAAACCATCGTTTCTAGCCTAGATCTTTGTTCAATCACCCTTCCCAAAAGTTTCATTGTATTACTCATAACTCATAAGTTTAGTTCCATGATACTAATATTTTGAAGATTACCTTTATTTTTGTATATAAGTACTAAATTGCTTTTTTAATGCATAGTTAACTTCATTAACTCTATTTTTTGCAAATAAACCTCAATTTTTTAGTCACATTTGACAATTATAAGTTCAAGCCTTCTACTTAGTTTTCATTAAATATCTTATTAAAAAAAGTTTGATAAGAAATTTTTTTTCATCAAAGATGTGACAAAAATACAAACTATGGAGACAAGACATCCTCCAACAATCAACTAAAAGCAAATTGCAAAAGTGCAACTCTCCAGTATACAATCCTTTTGAAGGTCAGAAAATGAAATCCTACAAAAAAATACCCGAATAATGTCCCCTAAAAGATGCAAGGAGAACTCTATCCCATAAAAAGAGTAAAGATATTGCCTTGGCACTAAAAACCCAAGCATTTTTTTAAGCCACAGAATCCAAAGAATAACATGTACTAGACAACTCCATAAAGTTCTCCCCTTTTTTACTTTTCCCAAACCACAACAACAACAAATCATTCATACTTTGTGAATTTATTAAAATAAGTTTACCATATTTTTATATCTTCCTCTTTAGCTAAAACACTGCCATCCTCATTTTTCACACATTTGATATTCACCTAAGCCTCTACTCTTTCTTCCTCTAGCTCTAACAAGTTTAAATATGTTCTCCCTCATTTTAAGCATCTAGTATAGTATATAAATTTTTATATGCTTCGTCTCTATGTTTAGCATCAGCAACAGCCTTTTTGCATCTTTTTTCCCTCTATATACTTTTAAAAGAATTCCATATTTCTACATTTTTGCGATGTCTTAAACCACCTTTTTTTTTTTTTTTGCCCAACAACTTTTTGGACCTCTTAATGCTCTCTTTACAAGTCATGCATCTTCATCTATGTTATCATTTATATTCTTCCTCTTCCATTTGTTAATGTAGATATCTAACAACAATACTCTATGTTGTGTATTTTGAGTAGTTGAACTTTCATCAGCACTAACTTTACAATCCTTACATGATAGACAATTTACTCTCCCAGTTTAAAGAAGAATCTATTTGAATTTTATTTTGTTCACTCTTGAATGTTATTAAATGTTCTTCTCTCTTCTCCTTTTTCCTTTAATAGAAAGAAGCAAAAATTTATTGCTTACACCCCCAATGATGCCAAATACTGTTTTCTATCTCTAAGCATAGAGGAAGACATATTTTCTCCATGAAAATACAAGCATTCCCCTCCAACCAAAGACCCCACAAGACAGCGGAAAATCCACACCTCCACAAGGCTAATCGATCTCTACTCCTTCCAAAATATCTAAAAGAGATCTTTCAAAAACCCTCTATCGACTGTGGATGCTCTCCTCTCTTATTAAAGCATTCCTACATTGTTATAAGATCATATACACAGTAAAGTCTAAGATCATATCACTGGATTCTGTTTATTTTCATATCCATGTCCCCCATGCATCCTTTCCCAAGTTTTGTTGTAGTTTCCAATGTGACCATTCAAATCCACTCCTATGAATATTTTCTCACTCCCTGATATCCCTTGTATGGTATTATCCATATCTTCCCAAAAGAGTCTTTTAAAGTCTTCCCCTAAGCCTATTTGAAAGCAATAATGACATCTATTATTTCTTGTCCCAATACCATATTGATTGCTATGATTCTATCCCTGCTATTTTAATGTCTAAAACACCATCTTTTTGGGTCTGTCCACAATGATGCCTGCCTCATTCTTTCTTATGTTCTTCTGCAGTGTACCAAAGTTTAAATCCTAATTCTTCAATTTCCCTAGCTTTTTCCCTACCCACTTGTTTCTTGAAGGCAAATTACTTTAAATGTCTTCTAATCATAGAATCAACTACCTAATAGTAAGAGTCCACACATTCCAAGTTAATCGCATAACCCTAGTCTTTTAAACCAACTTCTTTACCCACCCACGTCCAAACTGATGCGGGAGCCCTCACATATTTGACACTATAGCCAAGGCACCAACACAGTGTGCCGTTTTATAGCAACGAATCGTCCATCCCTACTCATTTTTCACCACATCCACATGGTAATATGTCTCTCACAGGGGATGCAACCAACTAATAGTCTGTAAGAATTTATTTTATAAAAATTTGGCAAGGTTTATGTTGGCTATCAACTACCTAATTCAACCCTCCTCCTTTGCCCAGGTTTGAGACCAGCTTCATGTGGAATGTGGATATCTACATGTAGGAACACACGGAAATTATACATGGCAAGATCTTGAATTTAGTAGGATTTCAAGATCTCAAGATCACTCCAAAACACAAGAAAACAAAACCCACTGCCTTAGATTATCTTGAATTCCTATGGGAATTGAAAGTAGAAAGCCATCTTCATGGTTATGTGTAAAAATGGCACTACAAGAATGATAATATTATCATCATTACACATTTGAGAGTATTATAATGATCTTATCAAAATAAGAGCAGAATACATGTGCTATGCCAAACACTGTAACATGGTATTTTCAAGAATCCTGATGAAACAAATATATTGTGGCAAGATATTAAAATAGCCAAGAAAGTCATTCCATGGGAGTATTTACTATAACCCAACGCCCCCTTAATCTATTATATCTAGTGATTTTCAAACACCACATCATTCCATGACAAAGTTATCTTTACAAACGAAAGAAAGCAAGTTTTTCATTTTTCATAGGAGTTGAACAATGATAATATGCAAACATAACAAAGCACTCCAGAAAATGACAAACCTGGGAGCCAGAGAAGGTTTCATGAAGTAGTAATATGTGGACAACGTCTGATGCATCACGTAATTTCCTGTATACTTTGATGACCTTGAGAGATATATAACAGCCATCATCAAGGGCAAAAGAATACAAACTCCTACAATCCCAAGTAGAAGGATTCCACCAGATGCTCCATCAATGTTTAACAGAAACTGAGGAAGCGCTATACCCATTTGAAGCCCCTGCACACCAAAAAAAACAATAACTCACTCAGATTCAAAACAACTTTTTTTCTCCTGATGAACCTTTTTAACTAAAGTGTGCAACTTAGCAAGGAGAGGGGTGGGCTTCCCTCTAAGTAAATAATATTCTACCTGCCGACCATCCGGATGACCATATTTTTCAAAATTCTCACGGGATATTGGATCTGTCAGAGCCTGGTACGCCTTCGATATAAATTCTACAAAATATTTGTGGGCCTCTGCAAGAAAAAAAAAAAAAAGCAAAAAAAATTAATAATTTTGTGCCACTCCAAATGAGAATCAGAATTCTTGTCATGCAGAAGTTATAAATAAACAAACAAAAGATGAGGATATAGAACACCTTCAACCTGGATCTGGATTTTTATCAGGATGGTATTGAATGGAAAGTCTCCTATAAGCTTTCTTTATTTCTGAATCAGAAGCTCCTGCTTCAAGTCCAAGAATACTGAATGGCTCAAACACTTGGACCTGGGAAATTAGGAACAGGTACCAGAATAAGTTCTTTGCAACAAGCAGCCTCAGCATTTACAAAATATAGATACTGGAATGTATAATATGTTTATGAAATGAAAATTTTGATATTTTTAGTGCCTCTGGTATTCAGATCCTAGTAAGACTTTTAGTGTAGAAAGCCAAAACATGTGTCAAACCATTTTTTCAATATCAGAAAACAAACTCAACAAAGTAATTAGGAGCGTCAATGCATAAGAGCACACAAAAAAAATGAATGTCATAAATGTATTAAACATACATATATAAAACAGTTCTAACTCTTCTATTTGCCTTCAGCAACAAAGAGATGCAAAGGAAATGACAAAGGCAAGGAAGTAATTGAAAACTAAAATGTAAAAATTATAAATAAAATTACAGTTACTTTAATCATAATGACACAAGTATCACTGATATTTTAGAACAGCATGCATTTATATATATATATATATAGATTTCTCAATTTGTGAGGATAATGTCCAGATTTCATGATGGCTCCCCATCTCAAGATAGAAGAGATGAGACAGCAAATTACTTAGTATGGCTGCAACTGACATGAAGACAAACTGTGGCAGGAAATAAGAATAATACAAGGAAAAGTTGGCACAAACTGACACAAACATGACGACGACAACAACAACAACAACAACAACCAGCCCTTCACCCTATAATCAAACCGGATAACAGAACGCAAAAGCAATGAAGGCAAAAAATTACCTCACGATCAATATGTTTGATGTAATAAACCAGGCCCGCCATGATGATCCAAAGCAGCACAAGGGTTAGGTTACTACATGTAGAAAGGTTTGATATCTGAAAAGAGAGACCAAAATAGTTAAAATAAAGCATAAGGAAGTCATTCATGACGTTCTAAAAGCCTACAACTCATATTTAGAAAGTATGCGTGTATATGGGAGAGTTTACCCGCTTAAATATGGATTTGCGGTACTTCCCTGAACGAGAGCAAACATGACACTGGCAATGGATGCTCTTTGCTTTTTTGGAGGCTGCACGGCACAACTTGAGTATTGTGTAGGGAACTAAAGGCAGAGCCATTATAGTCAAGATGAAAATAGGAAACAGTGCACTGTTCTCTTCTGACGCAGCCATTTGTTCTTTCTATGGTTCAATATAAGAGAAGTTTCAAATAGCCAGTAGTTTATGCACCTGAAGAAGTGACACAATACAGGATCAACATCCATGCTTCAAACATCCCCAGATGCATATCATGTGCAAAACTATCTAAAAGTATTACTGCAAAGTAAAAAAATATGCCTAAAATCACAAAGAAGAGGAATCATCAGTCATTTTATATTCTGTAAAAATCTGTGCTGACTGAAAGTAAAACCTCAACAAACAAAAGTAGCAGAATTTAAACTTGAACAGACACATGCTTGCACTGGCACATCTTTCGTTTGTTTAAGAATCTTAATGATGGGGAAGCAGAGGAGTTAACTTAGCCGCTCACTTCATTGGATTCAGTTCAGCCGTCTACAAGGTGGAATTGTAGGGTTTCGACATTGGATAGTTCTTTCTTGCAAATCCTTTGATGCTCATTTTGATCATTTTCTACACCTTATCCTCTAGCAAAGTACAAAGTGCCATCAGTTGCTAGAGTTTTTGTTAGGTTAGTGGTCCTTAAGAGACTTAGCACCAACAATCTATTGCACGTAAGAAGGCCTAATAAAGCTTTATCTCCTGATAGGCCTCATTTTTTCACACTGCTTTGTGGAATAAGTTATTTGGTTTGCTTAAATAAAATTGGGTTTGTCCAAATGCTTTCCATGTCTTCCACTTATCTTTTAGGAGACTTCAGTGGGACTGTAGGAGGAAGGAAGCTAGGCTGTTGTTGAGGAGGATGGTTTTTAGCACGATAGGGGTATTTGGTCGGAAAGCAGTGCAAAGGTTTTTAGAGGTCAAATCCCACTGTAGTTGCTTTGGAACAATTTGTTTTTATTGCTTCTTTGTTGACTCATGCTTCCAAAACATTTTAGGAAGTTTGTTCACCCTGACCTTCAGTAGCATAGTTGGTTAGCCTTTTTTAGATGATATTTTGTTGTTCTAGTTTCTAGGTTGTTTTCATTTTTTGTTGTTTAAAAGGACATGCCCCCTTTACTGTATCTTTCCCTCTCTCAATGATTTTTCTTTTATAGATACCGTATTAAAAATAAGATGCCTCCAATATTGGAGAGCATTTTCCAGCATTGAAAATGCATGCTGGCGCATGTACAATAATTTTCAGGCTCTTCATGGTAAATTTATCCCATAAACACAGCGACCATGTATCAAATTTCATAAAGATTACCAGTGAGTGAGCAATTTTTCTCCCAAAATTTTCATGCTGAAGAGGGTGAAAAATAATAGGACAAAAATTTTTTTAACGAATAAACCACGTTGAAGAGGGTTAAAAAGAAGAGCTACAGATGCTGGAGGACGCACTTATCATACGGTCAATACATAAAAGCTCTCACAAGCTGACACTAATAGATACCAAACATCAGAGAAAATTTAAACCCAGCTTTCAGGAAAGTAACCTATAATCAGATGGAAAATTAGCTAAAAGGTTCATTTGCAATAACATGAACATAAATTGACCACATATTCATCAATTACCAATACACAATTGCCGAATATTTCTGGAAAGCATGCAAATTTTGAAAGACACACAAATTCATACTTGTATATATACATCAACCTAAGCACCATTTCCGTTATAAGAGGTAATTCTATTGATGAATTAAAACAAAGGAAGAGTCGGGAGTTTCACTACACGGTTGATCCAGAATCAGCGAAAACTCAGATGAAGGAAAGGCGAGAAGAAGATGAAGACGGGAGACTTGCCTTGAAGAGATCTGGCCGCGACGTTAGACTGGGAAGCACGAAAACCAGTTGAATTGCGCAGGTGAACTACGGCTAAGAGGAGACCCCGCGTTAAGCCTCTTTATTGGTCACGAAAGGAGGACCAAGGACGAGCCCTAGAGCCTCATAAAAAGCCGCGAAGTCCAGGCAGACTGGGAATGCGTGCGGTGTTCATAAGAATGGACGGGCCCGTAATTGAGAGTTTTTTCACATTTTATTATTATTTTATAATAATATATTAAGTAATACTCTTTTCAAAAAAATTATTTCCAGAATGACGCTCACATAATCTCGATACTTGGTCAAACGAGATTTAATCAAATTTCGCTGGACCAAGCAGTGAGATTTGAACAACGAGAGGCATTGCCTAACACCCAAATCTCGCTAGATGGTGTAGCGAGATTTGCATGGACGTGTTTTACTTCTCCCTGGCAATGTGTTTTTCATCCTTTCGTTCTGCTTTTCTTCTTCCTTCAGTGCCAATGCCGAACAAAGTGCTCTCCAGCTTTTCTTTTTCTTCTTTGCATTTTAATTTTCTTTCCTTAATTCTTTCTGGATCAATCAAATCTTTCATATATTCTTTAAAAATTCAATATATAGTTATACACAAACTATATATGTATAGCATTTTTATATTTTTGGGGTGAAACTATGAACAGGGGATGGAGGATCCCATGTTGTCCAGCCATCAATGTGAAGCAGCTGGGTGTTTTGATGAAGATCAACTAGAAATTAAAAATAAAAAATAAACCAGAGTAAGAACACGCCAGCACAAAATTTAGCAATCACACACACAAATACACAATGACACTAGCAGAATATCCACACAAGCTGAAAATGAACAAAAAATAGACTATAAGAACCCGAACCGTAATATATGAATTTACATAATTAAAAGAAGGGTAAAATTGGAATTTGAGCAGGCTTCGTCAACGAAGCCAGATTTCGTCGACGAAGGCCTTGTGCTGCTTGTTGACGAAGTACAGAGGAGCGTCGATGAGAAGAAATCGAGGGGTTTTGGGGAAATCCAGAATCTCAGGCTCGTCGACGAGGTCACCGTCTTGTCGACGAGGTCGCCATTTCGTCGACGAGGATGGCCAAGTCAAAGATGCTATAAAAGATATTTGGGGTTGCTTAGTTGCTAAGTTAGCAACTTTTCTCTCTCTCTCTCTCTCTCTAGAACTCGAAGGGCACTCTCTCTCTCTTTAGGTTTCTTCGTCGTTCATCGTTTGATTTCGATAATCCGACGTTACCATGAGGATCAGGGAAGGATTCTCTACAAAACTTACAAATCGGAAACTCGTTCCGGGCATTTTTAGGTTTTGACGTAAAATCAAGGTAAGGCTCGGTTTTCTTTTCTGATCCAGTAGTTCGGTAAAGAACGGAGTCGTGAGTATTTTCTGTACTCTGTTTCGTAGGTTTTGAGAACTCGGTTCGCTATTTAGGAGTCGTGGAGTTCAGGACTGGTCTTTGGGGGAAAGGTAAGGGGATTCAATTTATATCGGTTATTTTTAAAATCAGACTCGGTAGAACTGTGGTTCGCGGTCCTGTGTGCATTTTGATTACTTATTTGGGGGGATCTGACAGCTAAAATTATGAGTTTTTCATGTTACAGTTTTGGGAAAAAAGAGTTACTGGGTTACATCCCTGGTTTTCTTGGAAAACCATATGTATATGGTGATTTATACTGTGTAATAGGGATGGTCGTGTTTTGACTTTATTTAAACTGTATTTGTTTGGAAAATCATGATTTTTGGATTACCAAATGGGTGTGGTTTGTTTGGTTACATGAGCATGCATAGTTGTGTTTTGTTGAAATGCAATAGGAACTGGGTTCTGAGTTGTTCCAAGTACTGAAAGAGTGTCCGACTCTATATCTGTGGGTGTATGAAATCCCTAGGTCATGTTTGGCAAGAGTATTCGGCTCTATATCCGAGGGCGTGAGCTTTACTAACTGATCACGCAAGGGTGTGGATCCACCAGTTTGCGCCGGTACGATGCCATGGGAGCCTGGGGCTATGCCATGTGCCGATGGCGCCATGTATCGTGGGCCTGCTACGGGCCGACGCCGAATATCGCGAATCTGCTATAGGGCGAGGGGTGTGACGACACCAGGTAGATCATGGGTGTGCGTATGCGTGTGTGTGCGTGTATGCACTGTACTAGAATTGTATTGTGAAAATACTAGAATTGCATTTAACTGTGTATGTTTTGCTATCATGATAACACTCAAATGACACACACCGATATAACCTATATCTGCCTTACTGAGATGTGTCTCACTCCTGCTGTACATACATATTTTATAGGTCATTTGAGTAACCGGAACTAGCGTCCTGGTGCAGGGAGCGCAGTGGCCAGTGTACTGCGGGTAGCACTTGGGTAAGTGTTAGAACTTTTGTTTCGCGGGTTGTCGTTTTGGGGTATGTTTGGCACCCGAATGTACTGTTTTGTATGTATGGAGCCTGGACTCCGTTTTTGTATAGACTTTGGTATGGTACTGTATATGTATAGAAAGACCTTTTCTCCGCTGTGTACCTGGTTGTATGTGGATACGTATAAGGTGCCTAGGAACCCCACGGGGTCAGACCCTCATTCATTGTACTGTATCATTGATATTTGTATGATACAGGGACGTGTTAGATTACTATGTCACCCCGAGGTCCCATTTTCAGGTTCGGGGCGTGACATAAACCTTTTTGTATTAGGTCAAGAAACTAACCTCCATTATCTCAAATCCAATTGAGTTAGGAAGATGAACAGTCAACAAATCAGGCAGTGGTTTAATAAGACCCAAAGATCTGAATCATTTTTTTGAACTTTTTTTTTTCAATTTCTCATAATGATCGATTGGTTTGCTTTCCAGAAACAACAGTAATCTCTCTCTCTCTCTCTCATGGTCTGCAAAATTTCTATGCCAGACCCAAACATATACATTGATGAAATCATTTGTTTTTTTTTTTTTTTGCTCTGTTTTTAGTTGCAGAGTTTAGACATTGTGGTGGGGTGGTGGCAGAGGGATGTTGTTGACGACCTCCAGATCGATCGAAGAGCTCTTCTTCATCTTCTTCCATGTCCGCTCCTCGGATTGGTGCTGGGCAATCCACGATGGGAGAAGTCATGAAGACTACGATGATTACTTGGGTCTCCGATGTTGGTGGCCTGCGTTGCCATCAGTGCTGCCCTGTCGCTTCTGGTTTTAGTGAATTATCGAAGACCATCTTCGCCGGGGGAGTCACCATCGCCGAGGAAGTCACCTTCGACGTTGCGTTCTTCTTCCCCGTGTTACCCTATTTCTGGGAATTGGCCCGACTTTGGCAAATAGCCTGAAGCTTCGTGTCGACGAAGGAATGGTGGTGGGCGTGCTCGACATTGGAATTTGGCCTAAAAACCAAATTAAGCTTCAATGACGCAAGCATGGGGGCTGTCCCCGCCCGCTGGAAGGGAGCATGCGAGATCGGCCGAGCCTTCACTAAACAACACTACAACAGAAAAATTGTGGGTGCTAGGATACGAGTCCGTCAACGGCCCATGACAGAAAAAAACAGTGACTAGGAGGAGAGGAAAAATACGTCGCCGGCACGCCTATGCAAATTTCGCTAGATGGTCTAGCGAGATTTGCTTAAATCTTGCTAGACCAAGTAGCGAGATTACGTAAGCGTCATTCTGAGAATAATTTTCCCAAACAGAATATTATTTAATATATTATTATAAAAAAATAATAATATGGGAAAAAAACTCCGTAATTTCATGTATGGTGGGGTACAATTGGTGGCGAAAAGGCCAAGGGTCCTTTACCATCGTTAAAGGTTTGGGTTGCCAATTATGGGCACTTGGGCATATCATGGAATTGGAATTCCAATTAGGTAGGTTTATTAGGAAATATTGGCTTGGGTTTGAATTTTGAGAAGACGAAAAGGAGTTGTACTTCTAGGCCTAAAACGATGTTAAATGTAATTTGATACTAAACTATAATGTGCATCTTTTTGGATTAGCAAGTGAAAGTTTAGAACATAAAAAAAGTGATGAAAATTGAAAGTTCATCAAGGAAACGGGATCCTTAGTCATATACTCATAAATGAGAAAATTAATAAAAAAAATAATGAGAGAAAATTATACACACACAGATGAGAGAGAGAGAGAGAGAGAGAGAGAGAGAGAGACAAAAGCAAAACTAAAAGAAGGAAATAAGAAAGATATTAAATAGTTAAAACTAAATTAAGATGTTACTAAACCATTAATGGATTTAGCTCAAGATAATCCCCGCACCCCCCACTCCCCCCAAAATAAAATAATGATAAATTAAGATGTCATTAAACTAGTACTAAAATTGGTCAGAGATAACTCCCTTCCTACCCCACACCCCCCGCCCAAAAAGAATCCTTATTTATGTACTATTGAATTATTAATTATGTCAATTTTGCATTTGAACGCTAGTGATGAACAAATAGAGAATCTAATAATCATTTGAGACGTATTTTATTCCCTTAAATGGTGGGTTCTACCTCTTGGATACAAGCTCAGTGTAGAAGGTTGGTAGGAATAATCCTCTCAAGATATAACTCTCCTCGCAAATTGCATAAGTTGTGCAAAAATAATATAAACAACTTGGACATTATATTAATCCACAACTAAATCAACACGTATAAAAAGAAAAAAAGAGTACAACATTATGGCAACTAGGTTAGAAGTCTATGTTGCATGACAATTTCAACTTTCCTCTTAGGAAGAGAATATAAAAGAATAATAGGAAAATAAATTCTTTGGTTATAGAAATTTGTGAAGGAACAATTGAATTGTTGATATAACCAAAAGCATCACGGAGGAAGAAATTTTTTCTAAAATTAATTTATCATTTAGAAAAAATAAAATAGTAAAAATGAACTAAAATTGACCCCATTGGAAAGGCCTAAAACTGAAATTTTGCATGCTATGACCATCTACATTTCGCCAAGTTAATACACTTTCATATCCAACAACCACTCGAAATATATGTATTGAGCATCATCTAATATGCGTGTGGAGGACTTTTGGTGCTTGTTCATTGACAAGGGCTATGTATGTGGCGACCCAAAAATTTCACTGCTCTGATACCACCTGTAGTAAATATTATCATACAGCGGAAGACCCCCAATACACATTATCAGAGTACTAATTATCTCAATATAACAATATCATTTCCAACATCACAATTAACACCCCTAAAATTCTAAATACATAAAAAAACATAATTTAATAAAGATCTATTCTAAATAAAACCTTCTATCTCACCCACGCTTCCACTGCGTTACTCTGATTACTGTTATGCTCCTCATGTCATCTGAAAAATATTAGTGTTGACTCTATGAGTCCTTCTCATTTTGATTATGACAAATCCAATGGTTCTTACCTGTGCACAGAGTTCTTTGAACAGGATCATCCTTTGCATGCACTAAGGGTAGGAACACAAGGAGGCCATAAGGAACTCAAAGACCACATCACATATGGCATTAGAAGAGCAAAGAGGTAGAAGAACCAAAAGAATGAAGACCATTTGTTTATTGTAATTGCATTTTATTTTGGGTTTGTAATATTATTATGGTCTATAATAATGCATCTGCATGGATGATAGGGTTTTAATGCTCAATGACCATAGATTGACTTTAGGTCCCCATAAACACTTCATGGAAAAATCCCCTATAACTTAAGAATTATACCATTATTAACAGAGGTGAATTCTAATAAAAATCATGACATAAAATGAACTTTAAAAGGGCTTCAGCCAACCGAACATAGGGCGTTAAAAATGTATCAGTCGACCGAACTGGTAAAAAGTCAATATTTGACTTGGCTCAGGCAATCGGTTGAGATTTGAACAAAACTTCCACGGTCAACTGAACCTTAATGTTGACACTTTTTACCAGCCTCGGTTGTGCGAACTTATAGCTCAAAATTACCTCGGGCAACTGAATTGTTAAGCACAGCAAATCGAACCAATGAACCGAGCACCTGAACCTACAAAGGTTGGGAAATCGCCTTGAAGCCAACCGGACTCACCCACAGTTATCCGAACCCAATATGAGTTTTGTGTCTGTTCGGGCGACCGATCCTATGAACCGCGCGACTGAACCTCTTTGGTTCATGAAAATTAGTTGCGATAATTGGGGTTAAAATTTTAATTAAACTTTTTCAAAATACCTAATGTGTCCCCAACAACTATTTTTTTAAAAGGTATTCTATATATACCCTTCATTTGTTTTGATTAGTATAAAATTAACAAATAGATTAACGACAGCTCTCTCAAATTTATATACTCCTATTTGCTCATACTCCATAATTTTTCCAAGCCTACGTGTTCATACTCTCTCAAACTCTTATTTGCAAAAATCATTTTGGAATACAGAGTAACATTTTCTTGTTCTCCTCACTTGCAAATTAATTGCAAGTTTGAAAGGAGATTGATTGAGCTTCATTGTGTGCTTCAAATTCTTGTTTACAAAATCCATACTCTCACATTTTCATTATTTTAAAATCCCTTTTGAGAGTATTATTTTAAAGTTCTTCCCATATTACTTGATTACTACATCTTTATCTTTGGGAAAAATTTTTAGAGCTTGGGTATCTTTGCAAATTTATTGCAAGACTCAAGAGCTTCTTTGGTGATTATTGAAAAATATTTTTGAAGCAAATCTCTATTACTACCTATACTTGATTGTAGAAATACATTTGTGGTAGACATAATATTGTGCATTGATAAATATTTGAAGTGCATTATATCTTGAATCAAGGAACTCATTCATTAGCATCTCTCATATTATCATATACCTTATTTGATTGAGAGATATATTTGACATACTCACTTGAGCATTAATTCTCTATCATACTTGAGTGCATTGATCATATTGTGCTTATTGCTGGTACATATTTGCTTAGTTGAGAAGCATTTGAATTGTATGCAAATTTTATATTCATTGTTGTATTCCAGGCGTGGCCTGAGGGGGTGTTGATCTAACCCATAAAGATTGGTTGTAAAGGTTGGGGTCAGCCCTGTTAATTTGGCCTGGGGTTTTCCTCACCCAGTGAGGAGAGAAGGTTGTAACCGGTATCGCTCCACCCGGTAAGCGAGCATTAGTAGAATCCTCTTACTCGTGAGTTTGAGGCAGGGATGTAGACAATATTGGCCGAACCCCGATATCATATCGTGTGTTCCCTTATTTTCTACACTTCAATTTTCGTACATGTATGCTATTATTTATTGTCTTGATTATTTTACATACATGGTTTGAATGGTTGGGAAATACTGAGATTGGTTTATTTATTTAAATAGTTGCCCAGTTGTTTTTCTGTGATATTGGGAAAAGCTTAGATTCACCCTAGGTTGTGTATTACTACTGCTGACTTAGCTAAACCTAAGAAGAATTTTTAAATTTCCAATTCACCTCCCCCCCTCTTGGGATTACACCAAAGTCAACAATTAGATAATGATGGCGTGAAACACCTCTCAGTAAGACGGAATACAATATTATCAGTGTGTGACTACATGAGTTTTAGTGTAGTAAAAACACATCCATAAATTAAATTAACTTTAATTGAGAAATCATGTAAAACTGTACTCACACCTATATATTTGAAAATACATACCTTTTTCTAAAAAACAAGCTTTGACTTAATAAGTTTTTCTACGCACGTAAATCATCATCATCACATATATATATATATATATATATATATATATATATATATATATATATATACATAAAAGAACCTCCCTAAATGGACAATCATATAACATCATGTATTAACCCCACATGATCGGGTTGTGCGGTTTGAAGACTAAACTTAACCATGACTAGCCCACCACCAAGCTAAGTCAAACATGTTCGTTTGTAAGTACGATTGGCCTACCCTATGCTGGCCCGTATACTGGGAGGGTACTCTACTCTTCTCTGTTCCAATCAACTATCCATCCACCAACACTCTTAAAATAGTGTGGTTGCACTGACATATCATACTAGCTATGATACCGTGCTCTTAACATAATTGGTCTATCAAGGTTCTTATACCATATATGTAACGACCTGCTTAATTTCCACAGATTTTTTTTCATAATATAATAAAAACATAATCCACCTAAACCCGTGGGTACTAGGGGTATAACAGAAATACAAAACAGAAGCCTACACAACAGGAAACATAAAATCACAATATCAAATACACAAAACCATCCATCTCAATACCAGAGTTACTACATCCATTGTTATTATATTTACAACCCAAAAGGAAGCCTAGGGTTATTTCCACAAAAATCATCTGATCTTATCACAAAATACATACCCTTCAGAAAGGGCAGGTCAACCGTATCTACCTCAGTGGAGCTTTATCCGCTCTTCTATCAGGGGCTCCTGAAAAGTTCATGAAATTTCGGGGTGAGACACCTCTCAGTAAGGGAAATAAACTAATACCAATGTGTGGCAACATGAGCATTTCTGTGATATATATATATATATATATATATATATAATCATGAACATAACAAGTAAAACTGTATATATATTTCTGGGAAAAACATGTATAATCATAACATGACAGAACATACTGTATTCTCATAGCATAACTCATCTCATATAATAATAATACAAAAACCATCTCGGTAGGTTAGCTGGTTGTTGTCATGTATTACCCCCACATGACTGGGTTGTGTGGCCCGAAGGCGAGACCTGACAATGATTGGTCGACCACTGCCAAGTCAAAAGTACAGTCTGTAAGTCCGATGGGTCTGCCAGACCTGGTCTATACACCAGAGGTGCTCACACTTCTTAAAACCACATCAACCATCCAACCTCATACCACTCCGTACAACAGCGTTAACACAAATATCATGATAAATCATGAACACATAGCATCGGTACCGTGCAAGTGCTAGCTTAAACCAAGCCAACCAGGTTCTAATAGCATATAACATATAATGAAACTGTGATACATGGATATTTCATACTATTAGTTGCCAAATCAATATCATCATGTCGTTTTGCATATATAAGTACATCATGAAAATCATCGGCCCGTACGCCGGTATTTTACATTTTACCATAGTTCGGCCCGTACCCCGGCAGACATATCCATAGCTCAGCTCGTACGCTGGCAAACATATCCATAGCTCGGCCCGTACGCCGGCAAACATATCCATAGCTCGGCCCGTACACCAAAAAATAATATAAAAATCTCGGCCCGTATGCCGATTTTTCATTATAAAAATCCATATCTTTATCATATTCTTAGAAAACAGTATTTCATTATAAATTCTATTCATGCTACACGAAACGAGTTTTATACATATTTAAACATATCATCTTTTACAGCAGTATTTCCCAACACATAAAGCATATATATATATATATAATATATTTATTTTCCTGAAATCAGATGTTGTAATAACATATATATACCTTCATAAAATAACTAGCTTAGTTTATCCCCTTACCTGATTCCTGAAAAGCCCCTAAGAGAAACACTCCTGCACCCGTTGGGTTCCCCACTCAACACCCTAAAAATGATATTCCCTAGAACTAAACTTTAGTATTTCTATGCGTACTACGCTTTCTACAACTGACAAGAAGTCAAATATTGAGTAAAAAGTCTTACCCTAGATCTGGGATGAATTCTAAACTCCACCCACCGACAATCCACTCCAGCAGATATGTAAAGAACTTCCCCACGAGTGTTGTGGTGGCTTCGAATCATTGATCCGGTGAAGAATGGACCCAGAAAACTAGAGAGAAGGTTGGGGAACTGAAGGGAGAGAGAAGGGAGGATTCTACCCCGAAATTCTATCAAAAAATTGCGTTTAGAACTATTTATACTGCGGCCTTCGTCGACGAGCCACGTCACCTCGTCGACGAGGTCATAAAGGAAGTTCGTCGACGAACTCTATTTCTCGTCAATGAAATTTAGGAGTGAGAGGATTGCTCTTTGGTATTTTCTCGTCGACGAAATGTACACTCATCGACAAGTCCAATTGTAACTTTGTCGACGAACGCAAGGCCTGCTGCCTCTTTCTTTATCCCTTCTAATTTCTATTTCCTCCCTCTCTAATATTTTTTAAATATTATAATTATTTGGGTCACTACAATATAATACCATTTATAAATAAAACAGTAACATGATCTCATTTCACAATTCAATATAAAAATATCCTAACATATCTCGGTATAAAACCGTCATAACATATCTCAATATAAACTGTCATATCATATCTTGGTATAACACCGTCATATCACAATTCCACAATATTCATAACATTTCCTGAGATCAGTATAAAATCATATTTTGTTGTATATCATCATAAAATATTCTAACATGCTTATTTATGCAGTAACATAATTATTCTCATGCCACACAATTTGAGTGATAATTCATAATATAATTAACTATCCGGAGAAAGTATATTTTGCCGAAAATAAGGGTAAGATCATCTCCATAATTTTTATTGAACTCATAATCTAGGTTTTATAGGAAAACTGAGATAATTACCCTACTCACTTAGTTTTTTCCCAAATACACATATATATAATAAACCAAAATCATCATTTTCATATGCCTGATTATTCTAAAAATCATATATAATATTTATGTATACAAATACTATAGTTTAATCAGTTCATATTTCAAAACAATTGACATAAAGACCAAACCATTTTTACCGCGTTTTTACATTAACAACCCTTGATAATTTAAAACCGTTGATGGTTTCATCTGGGGTAGCAGCCTATAAATTAAACTTAACTCATTTTTTTTAGGAAAAAATTACTCTCTCTCTCTCTCTCTCTCTCTCTCTCTCTCTAGGGTTGTGGATTATCACTTTATCTCTCTTCAACTTCTCCCCAAAACTCGGTCAAATTAAAGGATAAACACTGTTTCAGGGTCCTATCTTCAATCCTCAGCGTTTTAACCGATACAGATTCATTGTTTGGGCATCGTAGGCATCACTCTATGAATAAGGTAAGGAGAATAGATTATGTCAGTTGTTTTGAAATATGAACCGATTAAACTATAGTATTTGTATACAGGAATATTATATATGTTTTTCTGAATAATCAGGCATATGAAAATGACGATTTTGGTTTATTATATATATATATATATATGTGTGTGTGTGTGTGTGTGTGTGTGTGTGTGTGTGTGTGTGTGTGTGTGTGTGTGTGTGTGTGTGTGTGTGTGTATTTGGAAAAAACTAAGTGAGTAGGGTAATTATCTCAGTTTTCCTATAAAGCCTAGATTATGAGTTAAATAAAAATTATGGAGTTGATCATACCCTTATTTTTAGCAAAATATACTTTCTGGGGCAGTTAATTATATTATGAATTATCACTCAAATTGTGTGGCATGAGAATAATCATGTTACTACATAAATAAGCATGTTAAAATATTTTATGATGATATACAATAAAGTATGATTTTATATTGATCTCAAGAAATGTAATGAATATTGTGAAATTATGATATGATGGTGTTATACTGAGATATGATATGACAATTTATATTGAGATATGTTGTGACGGTTTTATACCGAGATATGTTATGGCAGTTTTATGCTGAATTGTGAAATGAGATCATGTTACTATTATATTTATAAATGGTATTATATGGTATAAGAGCCCTGATGGACCAATTATGTTAAGAACACGATATCATAGCTAGTATGATATGTTAGTGCAACCATACTATTCTAAGAGTATTGGTAGATGGTTAGTCGATTGGACCTGAGAAGAGTAGAGTACCCTCCCGTTATACGGACCAGCATGGGGTAGGCCAATCGTACTTACAGACGAACATGTTTGACTTAGCCTGGTGGTGGGCCAGCCATGGCTAAGTCCAGTCTTCGAACCACACAACCTGATCATGTGGGGTTAATGCATGATGTTATATGATTGTCCATTCAGGGAGGTTCTTTTATGTGTGTGTATATATATATATATATATATATAATGATTTACATACACAGAAAAACTTATTAAGTCAAAGCTTGTTTTTTAGAAAAAGGTATGTATTTTCAAATATATAGACGTGTAGTGACCTGAAGAATAATAGTATTTAAATAATAATGAGGGAGAGAAATGGAAACATAAATAGAAGGAGGCAGTAGGCTTCGTTGATGACATTGCATTTTGGAGATAATAATTTCAAGGAATTTCCAGGCTTCATCGACGAATATAGGGATTCGTCAATGAAGGTCTTCAAGACCTCGTCAACAAGGTCCTGTCTCGTCGACGAGAAAATACCGAGAGAAGGATTTTGGCTACTTTGAATTTCGTCGAGGAAGGGTAAGGTTCGTCGACGAATTTACTGAAGGACTCATCGACGAGGTGACGTGTCTCATCGACGAATCTGGCCCTATAAATAGTGAAAACTCAGATTTTTATCCTATTTCAGTGCAAATTACTCTCTCCTCTCTCTCTCCTATGGCCCCTCCCACTTCTCTCTTTGATTTCGGCCCCGTCAGTCGCTGGATCGACGATCTGAGGCCACCACGACGCTCCTGGCGAAGTTCTCTGCATGTCTGTAGGAGCGGATCGTTGGTGAAACGAAGTTGGAATTCATCCCAAATCCAGGGTAAGGTCTTTTATTCAGTTTTTGGCCTTTTGACAGTTGTAGGAAATGATGTAGGTTAAGAAATATTGATGTTTTGTTCGGGGATTTATGATTTTCAGGGTGTTGAGTGGAGAACCCTGTGGGTGTTGAGTGGAGAACCCTGTGGGTGTTGGACCCATTATAGTAGGAGATTTTTAGCAGGAAATAGGTAAGGGAAATATGCTATACTAGGCAATTTTACCATGTTTCAGTATAAATTATACGTTTTTATCAAATGATTATTCACGATAGAAATTTATACAGTTTATTATTTATGTATAATATGTTTAAAACTTCTGTGTGGCTTGAGGATATGTGTATAGTAAAGAAATATGTTTTATAGTATTTTTAGGATATGATTTACAGGATATATAGCCAGTGGTTATTATACAGTTTACAGTACCATGATTATACAGTATTCAGTACCATGATTATACAGTTCAGTTCAGAAATACAATTGACACAGTTACAGTTTATTTCATTGTCATGGTAAATACAGTTATTTTAAAATCATGGTAAATCAGATAGTTGTATATAGAAATATATTATATAGTATCAGACCCTTTTGGATCATACAGTTACAAAACACGATACCGTAGCTACATACAGTCTACAGAGTGCAACCACCTATTTAGATAATATGTGGTAGTAGGTCAATCGTATAGTGCCCTAGACGTGGATAGGCTCCCCATCAGATATGGGTTAAGGAGCGCAGATCAGATCGAGGGAGTATAGTGGTTTACCCTGGTCGGCCAGTCAGGGTAGATCCCGCCTATGAGCCGTACAACCCTATCATGAAAGGTTAAATCATGACACACAGTTATCCACAGGGAAAGTTTTTAGTTATTATTATGTATATACAGATTTACAAAGACAAAGAATATACCTATGTACATTAGAAGTATTTTGAATAGTAACCTACAATACTAATATGTTAAGCAACACGGAAATGGTGGTGGTTTTTATTACTTGTACTGTATTTACATGATCATATAGAAACAGATTTTCATAATATTGTAACTCATTTGCTACACATTAGTAATAGCATATTTCGTCTTACTGAGTGTTGGCTCATCCCAATTACTTTAACATTTTTCAGGTGATCCAGGTAGGCGAGCAGATCAGACTCGCAGATAGAGGGGCCTTGGTTTGCCCTGATATTAGACTGAGTATTTTTGGGAGTATTTTTGTGTAGTTCTAGCCAGTTGAGGATATTTCTGGGGAACAGTTATGTATGTATATTTGGGGAAACCTGTTAGCACTCTGGTATTGTATATAATTACATATGGTTATGTTTATTTGATTTCTACTTCTCGCTGCTTAGGTTGATGATTGAGTGTAATCCAGTATGGTATCAGAGCATGTTAAATGTCATAGTATATATTTAAAAAAAAAAAACCCATTTAAATAGCAGGTCATTACAAGACGTGAGTACAGTTTTACATAATTTCTCAATTAAGGTTAATTTAATTAGTGAATGTGTTTTTACTACACTAAAACTAATTTTGCCACACACTGATAATAATATATTCCGTCTACTGAGAGGTGTCTCACCCCATCATTATCTAATATTTTTCAGATGTCATGAGGAGCATAACAGTAATCAGAGTAGCGCAGTCGAAGCGTGGGTGGGATAAAAGATTTTATTTAGAATAGATCTTTATTAAATTATGTTTTTGATGTATTTAGAATTTTAGGGGTGTTAATTGTATATTGAAAATGATATTGTTATATTGGGATAATTAGTACTCTAGTAATGTGTATTTGAGGTCTTCCGTTATATGAAAATATTTACTACAGGTGGTATCAGAGCAATGAAATTTTTGGGTCACCACAATGTAATGCTCCCAAGCAATATTGAACAAGTGGGAAAATGAATAAATTAAGACAAAAGAAATAAGACATGAAGGATAAGATAAATCAACAAAGGACAAGAAGAGATTTTATAAGCGTTTGAAATATAAAAAAATCACTAGATTTACAACAAGCCTTCACGTATTTCCAAAAAAATAAATCAAAGAAACAAGGAATAAAGCAAAGTTATCCTATTGGAATCTAATGTTTTGCATATGGTGCCTTTGGGAACCTGAATTTGACCTAGAATGTATAAGTCAAGACTTATAGAAATTTAGTGAACCACAATGTCACTAGGCTAATAGACTAATAATCCTTGTCAATTTTTAAAGTTTAAATTTACTCATTTGGAATCTAGGTTCTTCAACTTCATTTTATTTTTATTTACTTTTTTATTTATTATTTTATTATTTTCCCTCTTTTTTTTTTCCCTTCCAACATTTCTGAAGTCTCATAGATTTAATACTGTAAACTTTGATCAATTTTCTCATTAAGTGAAGACACCGAATAAATCAGATTGATTTTTTGTTCAAAAAGTATTATGTGAAATCTTTGATTTTTCCTCTTCATCTATCCCTAACCCAAATACATAAATTATGTTGTCCTACTCAAGTTGGCTTAAACAAGCCTTGTTCCATGTCATAATGCTCATAAATGTTCTAGAGATCTTGCTCATGATACTACAAAGCATTCGCTAAATACGCATTGTGATCATGTACACTTATCATAAGGATATAGAGTTCATTAAGAATGAAGCCTAGCTAACCACACAAACTTTAATTTAAGCGCTATTATACATAATAAGAAGGCGCATACGCGCACAAGACAATATTGCATGCTTAAGTCAATTAGTAATTTGTATTTATGTCACCCTACTTTATAGGATATCCAATCACATACTTTATATCACAATCACTATTGACCTTGACGTAGGCATAAGTCTCATTTTTCTCTTTGTCAAGTATAAGTTTTCTATACAAATGTTTAGTCAAATGATTTTTGCTAAGTTCATTTTGACTTCAAATGATTATTGGAGATTACAATATACATAGACAAGAATAATATCATCCATGTAGGGGTGTTTGTTAAAAAGTCTCTTGGTGTTTATAGTTTACTTCAAAAGCCTAAATTCCCTTTGGCTTTGTTCACTTGCAGAGAGCAATTTTATAATTTGTCTCAGTAGCCACTTTTTCAATGAAAAGTCAAAATCCAATTTCAGAATGAGAACTGAGCAACTAAACCCTGGTTTTTTTTTTTTTCTATGTTTATATAGGGTTTTGCAACTCCTTTTGAGCCAATTTTGACAATCCCATGTCTTGGGATCCAAAATGGGTAGGACTAACCCAAGAAAATTTTAGGGTTTTTGCATGAAAAGTCGAGAAGACCCTATCTTGTGGATTTTCTCATTTTTCCTACAATTTAATACTTTTTTTTAGATTTTTCTAGAATTTAATGGACCATTTTTTTTCTTGGATCTTGTCTATGATTTATTCAATTTATTTTTTAAAAATGATTAAAAAATACTTAGTCAGTGGGACCCCAAGTGTAATGCCTCAAAAATAATTGTTATAGGAAAATGTAGTGATTTAAAAAAAAATTAATTAATTAATTAAATTATATAGTATAATATATTAATATAATATAATATAATATATTATTATTATATATGTTAAAGGTTATTATTATTATTATTATTATTATTATATATACATATATTAAAGTAAGTTTCAGGATGGTTCTGTGTGAATTCCAATTTCTGAAGAAGTCCAGCGCCCCCTTCTAGCCTCTCTAGCTCTCTCACGTTCTCTCGATCTCCTTTGTTCTCTCTCCCACTCTCTTCAATTTCTTAACTAATATTCACTCGATTAAAAATCAAAAAATACCACTCAACTCCATTTTTCGCCGTCGTCATTTCTACCATAGTGGATTTGTCGTAGGAGCAGCGTAGGCATATCTCTTAGGATAAGCTAAATTCTCACTTTTACCTCAATTTTGTGTAAATCTTAAGCCTAATTGATGATCGGACACCACTCCGAGAATTTACGGATGATTCTCTACAAGTCTAGCGAAGCGGATTTCTCGTGGGGTTGTCGTAAGTATAACCCAAATTTAGGATAAGGGGGTTATTAAGGGGCTAATTATTATTTAATTAATGTAGATTTAGAAATATTAGAATATTGGGCATTCTGAGGTTGAACTAGGGTTATTGAATTCAGAGTACAGGTAAATGCCGCAGGTATAATTTCGAGACCCTGCAGGCATAGTTCAGGAAACCAGGTAAGGGTATTAAATATTAGTTTAAATGTTAATTTGGAGTATATGGAGCCTAGGGAAGGTTATATGAGTATTATTTTGGGAAATGAGTTAATTAATTAAGAAAAAATGCGAATTGCAGGATTTGAGTTTCGGGCACCGGGGGCGCAAGATCTAGGTTTTAACGAGATTCTCAGTAAGTCAAGTAAGGGGAATAAATTATAGCAGTATTTTTGATATTATTGATTGAATGAATATGTGAAAAATGAAGCTATGATATTTTTCCCTGTGAAATTAGTATATAATAAATATTAGATGAAAATTGTATGGCTTATGATCTATATTGAAAAATGTGAAATTTGATGATGAGTATTTCATAAGAAAATGATGAAATGAGAATTATCGATATGTTTGCTAGAAATGATGAAAATGATATATAAATATGTGTATAGAAATGATTGTTGACCTTATAGGTCATACCCGGTTTTGATAATGACAAATACTCTTGGTATTTGATAACTTTCAAGTTTGTGTGCAGGATCATACTAAGCTCGATCATGTTGATGGCACGTGGCAACTTGAAGAAGAATGAAGACCCCAACGTGTTTATCTGTTGTAATTTATATTTATTTTCTTTCGGGTCTGTAATATCTATTTAAGCCAAGATCTATAATAATTTATACATATCAAGCATATAGGAACCATAAGCTCAAATGACCTTAGACATGACTTTGGTCGACTGACGCCAGGTTTTTTGGACTAACTCAAAGACCTTAGAAAAACCCTAGGTCCCTAAACTTTAATAGCACATGAAATCAGGACCTTAGCCCAAAAACCATGAGGTTTCGGGCGACTGAACTTGGCAAAGCTTATTTGCCTCGGTCGATTGAACCGTGGAAAGTCAACATTGTTGACCTAACTTCGGACGACCGAACTAAAATGAGCGTATCTTCCTCGGTCGACCGAACTCATTTATGACTTTTCCCCAATTGTTTGGGCGCCCTAACCTTCACGTGTAAAATACCCTCAAGTGACCGAAGTTTGTTGTTTGGGCTACCAAAATTATATACAGGCGGCCGAACCTCGAACGATTGGAAAATCGCTTAGTTCAGCCAACCGAACCTTGAACCGGGCGCTCGAACTTCAAAAATCACCTTTTTTCGTTGAGTCTATTCGGGCGACCAAACCGTGGTTCAGCCACCCACAACCCTCGAGTAAGAAAATTTTTAACCGAGGTAATTTGGGTTAAATGGAGTTAATTTTCTTAAACATAATTAAAACAAATTTTAAAATTACCCTTGAGTCCCCAACGGTCATAATTTTCCCCTTCTCTATATATATGCCTTCATTTGCACAAGTTAATGAGGATTAGCAAATAGGATTAAGCCAAAACTCTCTCAAATTTTCAAATCCTATTTTGTTCATACTACTCTCATACACCTATTTCTTTGATCATCGAAGCCTTGTGAGAGTGCCTTGAGTGTTTATACTCCATTTCATTTTGCTTAATACTCTCATTTGTATTGTTTGTTGATTGATTTTGATATTGAGAGTTAAGCATAAGTTTTCTCACTGATTTAATTTAATAAATCTTGTGTGGGGAAAACTTTGAGGCTTGTGGGGTTTTGCATTCATATTGCAAGACACCTAAGACTTTTATTTTGTGGTGCAAAAATATTTTTTACAAGTTTTTTCAAACATCTATTGTGCTAAGTATTTTGAGAAAATATTTTTGAGATTGTTTGATTACTCTTGCTAACATCTTTGAAACCCTAAGTTGATATTAAGATATATTATTTATACAAAGTTTCAAAGAAAAACTTGTTGATACACTCTTGTGCATGATTGAGCATAGAAATTATATTGAGCGTTGATTGCACACATATACATCACTGAGCTTATAGTTCCTACATTATTGGTGTGCATTGATTATATTGTGCATAGTGGTACATATCTGGTTGTGCAAGAAGCATTTCCGTATACGTAAATTTTCATATATTTTGTATTCTAGACGTAAGCCTGAAGAGGGAGACTAGCCCTGTTGAATAGTTCCAGAATTGCTTAGATCCGGTTAGGAAAGCTAAGTGCACCATCCTGATAAGGTGTAGGCTAAGATTAACCCAACTAATTGACCTAGTTATAACCGGTGTTGGTCCACCCATTAAGTGAGCATTAGTGGAATCTTTGGGCTTGCGAGTTAGAGGCGGGGACGTAGAAATAGTTGGTCAAACTCCGATAACATATTGTGTGTGCACTTTACTTTTCCGTAATTTATTTTTTGCACGTGTATGTTATTTTATGAATGTTGTACATGATTTAATTTTCGCATATTATCTGCGCATTTGGGTTTATGTGTATATAGAAAGATCTTGGGTTGTGAAATACTATTGTTGGATTAGCTAAACTTAAGACAAAATTTTAAATACCCAATTCACCCCCTCTCTTGGGAATACACCAAGGCTAACAATTGGTATCAGAACCTCGTAGCATTGACTTAAACGTTTTTGCTAAAGATCGAGATGACTCACATTGGTGTATCCCCATTCAGAGAGGGATAATAACCTTCCAGTCCTCCATTATTTTGTGGTGTTGATTACACCACTTGGAAACTTATAATTAGCGTATTTATAAAATTAAGGGACTGGAGGGCCTGACAGGTGATTGTCAAAGGAATTTGTATGTCAATAGAAAATGATAATAGTTTAACGTATGCAAATTCACATGCCATGGACTTACTGTATTTTGCTTTAGAGTCTAATATTCTACTTGAAATTATGGCATGTTCTAGTGCAAAAGGAATCTGAGATGAGTTAGAAAAGAAATATGGAGAGCGCAAAGAGAAGGAGATCACTCCTCCGAATGCTCCAAGCTCATATGATCAGAATGAGATAAATCATGAGCTAGTAATTAGCGATGAGGTATATGATTCTCACTCTAGCTCGATAGATGATTCTTATACTAAATGTTGTGTTGTGTCACATGCTGAATCATTTGTTGATAATATTGTTAATGATGTATGCGATGATTCTTATGAAAAGTATTGCAACATATCGTATGATGAATCATCTGATAATCTTTGTGATAGTCCTGTTGAATAAGAATGCAGTGATTCATATAATTTGTGTGATATATCTTATGATAAATCATGTGATGAATTAAATGTTAAAAGCATGCCCTCGTATGGAGAACTAGAAAAGGCTTGATTTAAATTTAATAAGTTTATAGTTAGATTATCTAAGCAGGAAATTGTGGTGAAGAAGGAAAATAAAAGATTGGCAAAACAATTAGGAGATTTGAAAAATTATCATGCCATCTTAGAAAATAAAAAGTTTGTGAAAGTGTTGAAAATCATCTGCTTAGAAAGAAAAACTAAAGACTATTCTGAAATGATTTTCAAACCCTCTTGTGAAAAGAATAACAGTGATAAACCCTTGGAAGTTAAAAAGAAAAATATTTTCATAAAGGGTTTATGTTCTGTTTATCAAACCCATAGTCATGTCTCATTTGGTAAAAACAAAATAAATAAGCATATCCCTTCACGAAAATCCAAAGCCTACTTATTTCGAAAAATGAAATGGCACATCCAATCTACTTGTCCATCTAGAAGTGGCCGAGGCTTAGATAGGAAGATGAAGTGGGTAATTATGAAAGCGAACCCCGTAGGACCTTTGGAAAAATGGATCTAAATTAATATTATATAATCATTTAATCCATCCCTAGTTCATTGATTTAGGGGTAGTGATGATCAAAAGGCTAGGAAATGTTTTATGCTTAAAATGATAAATCTTAGTATGTGCATTCATTATACACTTTCACTATATGCTAAGAACATTAGAAAATCTAGCTATTATGCAATCTCAGATAAAATATCCAATCTGAACTCAACATGAATAAATATCATAATGGTTGGATAAAATGTGAAACCATTGGCTATAACATAATTGAATGAAATCCACTTCCAGATGGACAAAGCATTATTTGCTTGGTAAATAAGTCAAATTCCTTAACTCACACTTAAACATGATCATCTAAAGTTAAGCATACTCTGTCCATTACACAAGTTTGAGTTTTAGGAAAAGAATCCTTTTAGTTAAACATTTTATCCTAAACTCATCTTGAAAGCCTAAAATGTCTGATAAAATGTTCAGCCATCACTCTAGGCTTGAAGCACTATTGATTATAAATGACTAATATATAATGAGTGCTCATCATAAGACATCCCTTCTAGTTGTTTCTTTGCTTCATATCATAATTATATCTAAAGGATAAATTCCTATCTCCAAAGAGCTATAGTCAAAATTCATATACTTTATAATTCTCTTTGCCAAAATGGTCAAGACATAATCTTTAGCTTGCCTATATTAAATAATGTCCTGCTTTTCAAAAATACTCTCCTAAACTTAATAGAAATTTAACTGTTAAGAGTATTTATTCTTTACTTCGCCTCATAAACTCTCAAAATGTCAAGTCATATCCTTTAGAGCTTCATATCCTTAGAAATAAGATAAATGGCTAATATGATGGTCATAGGTTTCAACATATATGAAAATGCAATAACTAAGAAACCTATGCATGAATGAAAGAAAGAAAAGCCATTTGAACTTGGGCCTCTATCATATATTGAAATTCATAAGTAAAGAGGCATACATTGGCTTATGACCCTGAAGAAGTATTATATGTGAATCTTTGGTCCTCTAAGACTAAGCATGTTTAGCCAAGATTAAATCACGAAAAATCTAAACACTTGGCTAAGTAATTAGAAAATGAAAAAAGCCTAAATTGGATTAGTGCATAACTCAGGGGGAGCTTTTCACTTTCATGGACATAACAAATTAAATGCTCTTGTAATTATATTTTGTGTCTACATGCCTTATGAGATTTGAACTGTGGCCAACTATCCATTGTCATTTATTGTTTATGTTATCTTAATGGATGGTATATACTTTATATGTATTGTTGATTGTACTACTGGATTGCATGCTTGTGTTGAAAGTCTCCTACCTGGCGAATGCAGTTGATGTGTATTGCATGCTGGTAGTGGTTTTAGGTTCTCGTGTGCCTTGAACTGAATTAAAAATTGCTTATTTGAACCTATAAAGTACAGGTTTTATGGAAAAATGTTCGATTTACAGACGACATGCTGCCAAAATTTCGACAGGATTTTCCCCAAAAGTAAAACCTTGTACATAGATGATTATGATAAAATTAATGTTAAAATATTTTTTAAAATGATTAGTGAAAATCAATTGAATAATTAAATTTCATCCTTGCATAATCATCGATAATATTTAGATGAGCTCAGCTCCATCCCTATAGAAAAGGCTCAAAGAACTCATATGCATCAATTCGCTTATCAAAATATTGAGGCTCTTCTGATATGCTTGAACATTATATCCTACACTTGAAGTTCTATGATTTGATATGGATTGTTCTTGGGTCATGAATATTATTGCGTGTCTTAATATATACTCTCTGATGCATTTATGGTCTATAGGGACAACTATACTAATCAAATGACAAATGTAATTGACAAATACTTAGTATAGTTGACTTTAAAGATTTGGATTGATGGCTTATGCTACTAGGCATAATGAAATAATTCTCTATCTAGTATAAGCAGCTTATTGTATCTAAGCGTGAATTCAAATCAATAGGGGGGAACATCCAAAATTAAATCCCATTCTGTTATGTTCTCCAATATCTTTAGCTTAGATTTGGCTTGAACTCTTTGTGCATGCACTTAATTGTTAGGATTTTATTGAATATTAAAATGAAAATATATTGATTTGCCACAAGTTGTTTGTGTTTGCCAGTGATCATGCATTTAAATTGTTTGAAATTTTTAGGATCTATATGGTTGTCATATTTTGGTTATCTTATGAAATTATGCCTAAATGCTAAACCAGAACATTGATGCTTGCTTGTGTCTTATTTTAAATTATCTCTTTTCAGCAAGCAATCCCCAGTACCTTTTTGCAAACATCATAAGGGGGATATATATTTATTATATACATATATATTTTTTCAAAAAAAATTGCATAATTGGTTCTGTAATTTCATATGAAAATGCATGCGAACTTGTTAGACTGTTTTTATGATCAAACCAACTATTTGCTATCATATGTCGTGTGCTTTAAACTTAAATCTTCCACGAGTCTTATGATATGTTTCAATTGCAATGATTTGAGTATATTTATGGTCTACCCTTGTTTTCATGTCATTTAAATTATTTAAATGACCAGTTTTATTGTTTGTGTGCTTAATTACAATATTTCATACTTTGTCATTTATTATGCATTGTATGATTATATTATCTTTTTGGATGTTGAAAGTAATAATTCTTGACCATACTGAACTGTTTGAGTTAAGTAATTGTGGATAAATTATTAATATTAAAACTTAACCAGGTCATTTCTATACATGTATTTTTGGGAAATGTTCTATTTTTCAAACGACATATTGCCGAATTTTCTTAAAATTTTCCCAAACTATCTTATATATAAATGATATTTTCCTCTAATTTTCCTATATATACTTAAATATATATCAAGGCACTTTTTGTTGTGGCCAAAAGGGGGAGAAGTAGGCAAGTATTTGTCATCATCAAAAAGGGGGAGATTGTTGACCTTATAGGTCATACCCAGTTTTGATAATAACAAATACTATTGGTATTTGATGACTTTTAAGTTTGTGTGAAGGATTATACTAAACTCGATCATGTTGATGGCATGCGGCAACTTGAAGAAGAATGAAGACCCCAGCGTGTTTATCTGTTGTAATTTATATTTATATTCTTTCGGGTCTGTAATATCTATTTAAGCCAATGTCTGTAATAATTGATGCATATTATGCATATAGGAACCAAAAGCTCAAATGACCTTAGACAAGACTTTGGTCGACCAACGCTAGGTTTTTGGGACTAACTCAAAAACCTTAGAAGGACCCTAGGTCCCTACACTTTAATAGCACATGAAATCGGGACCTTAGCCCAAAAACCATGAGGTTTTGGGCGACCGAACTTGGAAAAGCTTATTTACTTCGGTCGATCGAACCGTGGAAAGTCAGCATCGTGACTTTTCCCCAATTGTTCGGGCGCCCTAACCTTCACGTGTAAAATACCCTCGGGCGACCGAAGGTTGTTCGAGCTACCGAAATTATGTACAGGCGACTGAACCTCGAACGATTGGAAAATTGCCTAGTTCAACCAACCGAACCTTGACCTGGGCACTCGAACTTCGAAAATCACCTTTTTCTGTTGAGTTTGTTCGGGTGACCGAACCGTGGTTCTGTAACGACCTCAAAATTCTTATCATTTTATATATATACAGTAAACATTCCTATGCAGCGGAAACATATATCATTAAACCATTTATATATAAACTATACAATACCAGATTCTAGAATATACAGACCATACAAAATGCCACTCCAGTATCATCTATCCCAAAAACATACACAACTCTGCCAAAAACTCACCCTATAACCAGGGTGACCAAACACTCTCTCTATCCGTGAGCCTGATCTGCTCGCCTATCTGGCTCACCTGAAAAATGTTAGAATAAAGGGGTGAGTCGATGCTCAGTAAGTGGAAATATGCTATCACTAGTGTGTGACAACTAAGTTAAGGATACTTTTAAAATAATAACTGAACTGCAATGTAATAAATCATCTGTAAAACATATCTTTCTTTCACAATTTAAAACGTATTGTATCATTTGTTTTTCTACTTTTCATACTGGTAATATCATACTATACTGTAAAACTGTAAACATATAAATATCTGTACTTTATCCCTGAGACTCTGTACGTCATGATTTGACCCCTCATGATAGGGTTGTGCGGCTTGTAGGCGGGACTCTATCTGGTCGGCCCTCTAGATAGGTCATCATACTCTACACTACCTCAGCCCGGCCAAACTGCATCCTCTCCTAAGCTTGGGATTGGCTACTACCTCGTCAAACCGGCCCCCTCAACCTAGTGTACTAGGGAGCTGCATACTCTCCGAGCACGGCTGACGGTACCCACATACTATTTGAGCTATGTGGTTGCACTCTATCTGTATCTAGCAACGGTACCGTGCTCTGTAATCTGTATCTGTCTGTGTAACTTTCCTCAGGGATCTGATACTATATACATATATACATATATATACTCTTTTACTGTTTTCATCGTGTTTCCAAAATTACCATAACTCTATCTTTCTGTACTGTAAACACTATATCTGTAGCATCTTGATGCTACCTCTGTATATCTATCTGTGTATTCTATATATATACTCTGTCTGTGTTCTGTATGTTATGGTAATAGGAAAAACATGGCATGTAATAACACTGTCTATATATATATATATATATATATATATTGTTCTGTAATAAACTGTAATATAAAATATTGATCTGTGTATCTGTATACATGTATATGGATATATGTATATAATTGTTTCATGAAGCCATCCATATAGAATCTGTATATGCATGTACATTTCTTTGTGAATATAAATCTATATCTGTATAATCTCATATGCTGGAAAACTATATCAAATATATATACTATCTATATCTTTGTATCTAGTATAGTATGATGTTTCATAACAACTGTATAAATTCATTCTTTACATGAAAGTCTACTTAGGCCACACAAACATTTATGCTCATTTCCTATAAAAGCTGTATAATAAACTAGCATAAAAATATGTTTATAAAATCTCTATTAATTCTATAAAAACTCATAGCATAGCATATTTCCCTTACCTCAACTTTGAAAAACCCCTATAAAAATCTGGCTGTATACCCGCAGGATTCCTAACCCGACATCCTGAAAACGCAATCCCCCAGAACAAAACATCAGTATTTCCTAGTCTACATCATTTTCTATAACTGTTAGGAAGTCAAAAACTCAATAAAAGACCTTACCCAGAATTTGGGATGAAATCCAACTTCGTTTTCTCGACGATCCGCTCCAGCAAACTTGTAGGGAATTCCACCAGGAGCGTCGTGGTAGTCTCGGATCGTCGATTCGGCAACTAGTGGGGCCGAAAACGAAGAGTGAAGGGAGAGAGAGTCGTAGAGAGAGAGAGAGAGAGAGATTGGAGGAAAATGATAAAAATCCCGGATTTCAACTATTTATAGAACAGGGGATTTCGTCGACGAGTCCTTCACAAATTTCTTCGACGAGGCCCTGTATTCGTCGACGAAATTCAGGCTGCCTCAGAACCCCTCTCGGTATTTTCTCGTTGACGAAGCCCTGTGTTCGTCGACGAAATTTCTTAACCACTCGTCGACGAATCCCTGTATTCGTCGACGAGTCCTTGTAATTTCTTAAATATATTTTATTCTCCAAAATGCAATGTCGTCGACGACCTCCTTCTGTTTCCGTATCTATTTTCCTCTCTCTTTAATATTTGAATATGAATATTTTCTGGGTCGTTACAGGTTCAGCCACCCGAAACTCTCGAGTTTTTAAATTTTTAACCGAGGTAATTTGAGGTTAAATGGGGTTAATTTTCTTTAACGTAATTTAAACAAATTTTAAAATTATCCTTGAGTCCCCAACGGTCATAATTTTCCCCTTCTCTATATATATGCCTTCATTTGCACAAATTAGTGGGGATTAGCAAATAGGATTAAGCCAAAACTCTCTCAAATTTTCAAATCCTATTTTATTCATACTACTCTTATATACTCTCATACACCTATTTCTTTGATCATCCAAGCCTTGTGAGAGTGCCTTGAGTTTTTATACTCCATTTCATTTTGCTTAATACTCTCATTTGTATTGTTTGTTGATTGATTTTGATATTGAGAGTTAAGCATAAGTTTTCCCATTGATTTAATCTAATAAATCTTGTGAGGGGAAAACTTGAGCCTTGTAGGGTTTTGCATTCATATTGCAAGGCACCTAAGACTTTTATTTTGTGGTGCAAGAATATTTTTTACAAGCTTCTTCAAACATCTCTTGTGCTAAGTATTTTGAGAAAATATTTTTGAGATTGTTTGATTACTCTTGCTAACATCTTTGAAACCCTAAGTTGATATTGAGATATATTGTTTATACAAAGTTTCAAAGAAAAGCTTGTTGATACACTCTTGTGCATGATTGAGCATAGAAATTATATTGAGTGTTGATTGTACACATATACATCACTGAGCTTATAGTTCCTACATTATTGGTGTGCATTGATTATATTGCGCATAGTGATACACATCTGCTTGTGTAAGAAGCATTTTCGTGCACGTAAATTTTTATATATTTTGTATTTCAGACGTGGGCCTGAAGAGGGAGACTAGCCCTGTTGAATAGTCCCAGATTGGATTAGACTCAGTTAGGAATACTAGGTGCACCATCCTGGTAAGGTATAAGTTGAGATCAGCCCTGCTAATTGACCTGGTTGTAACCGGTGCCGCTCCACCCGTTAAGTGAACATTTGTGGAATCCTCAGGCTTGCGAGCTATAGACGTGGACGTAGGCACAATTGGCCGAACTCCAATAACATATCGTGTGTGCACTTTACTTTTCCGTAATTTATTTTCTGCACGTGTATGCTATTTTATGAATGTTGCGCATGATTTAATTTGCGCGTATTATCTGCGCATTTGGGTTTATGTATATATATAAAGACCCTAAGTTGTGAAATAATGTTCTTGGATTGGCTAAACCTAGGACAAAATTTTAAATACCCAATTCACCCACATCTTGAAAATACACCAAGGCTAACAATGATTTTTATGAAAATGGGAAAGTATAAATACTGATTTGAGTATGTTGAGAAGTATTGAAAGATGTGAAATGAGTTATATGCTAACATGAGAATGAAATGAATGTGAAAAGATATATATATATATATATATATATATATGTATTACTATGAAATGAATTTTGAAATGTGGGAATATTGCAATGTAAATTCTGCAATATGAACATTGAAATGTGGGAGTTGAAATATGAACATTAAAATGTAAATATTGAAATAAGTATATTGGGAAATGTGAACATTGCAAAGTGCGAGAGCTATAATGGGATCATTGAAAATATGATTGATGAAATGACAATATCGCATAATGATTGTGGGTATGTGATAATGATAACCCTGATGGATGGATATGGAAACCCTAATGATGGGTTGTGATATTAAGCACGGTACCATTGCTAGTAGTGTTAGTGCAACCACACGGACTCGTGGAGCGTGTGGCGTGACAGCCGACTGAGCTGTATAGTAGAGTGGTTGTGCCCTTTGAATCCAGATCAGGACTATAGGTCGGCCAGTCGTACTACGGATACGGGATATGTGATATGATATTTTGATCTAACCGAGTCGACTAATTGCGGTTAGATCCAGCCTTTGGGCCGCACAACCCTGACCATGGGGGGAAGCATGGCGTAGTGAATATCCTCAGGGCAGCCATGAGTTACAGACACGAGTATATTGGTTATCAGGGACACTCATGAGCTAGATGAAAATGGAAATGAAATTAAAATGGAAATGCAATGAAAGAAAATGAGGGAAGAAATAGTGTGAGTTAATAATATAAATAAATGAGGCGAAGTAAAACTCTCCGTCTGAGGGCTTACTGAGTAAGGTGAGTGCCCTAATAATTATCAATTGCAGCTGAACCCGAGTAATCGGGTAAGGTTGCAAACGATATCAGGGTAGAGGGAAACTCCTTGTATGGGCGAGTAAGCTTCTCTATTCTCAAGAACTTCGCTGGTAAACATAAGTTGTGTACGAATGATTTTGGAAACGAAATTAATAGCTTTTAAAAGCTTGTGATGTATATTTATACGAGTATGAAAATGAATTTGTATACTTTCCCAGATGGAAATTATTTTAATGGGTATTTTGATATAACTCGTATTGAGGTCATATTGTCACACACTGTAAATAATTTATTCCTTCTTGCTGAGATGTGTCTCACCCAAATTATCTAAACTTTTCAAGGAACAAAGACAGACTAGGTGATAGGGCTTCGAGATAGTATGGAGCGAATACCCTGATATAACTCTGGGTATTGTATTCTGAATAGTTTGTATTTTATGACTTCCGTTGTTAGGTTAATATAAATGAAATGCATGTTTACCCAGTGTCCAATGCGGGTCGGGTCATGTGAGTGGTATCAGAGGTTTTGACATGGCCGATGTGATGTGTATGATTTAATTTTTATTGATGATATAAAAAAATTGGTACGAAAATTGAGGCATCACAGTTTGGTATCAGTGCCTAGGTTGCTAGGTTCTGCAGACTTTAGTAAACATCGGAATATAATACCAGAGTGTAGGAATGGATTTTTAGGAAACTATGAGATGGGTAGGTTGAAAGGTGAGTTAGTGATTGTTAGAAGATGAGGTGAGAATTTAGGGTTCTATCTTGCGGCCTAGAGACAGGAGTTCAAGGGTTGTTTTGTGCTTTTCCGAAGTATAGGAATGGATACTATCGTTGGGTCTTGTTTCTGAGTGGCAGGACTGAATCTTAAATAGGGATTGAGGATGTGGGGATAAATGGTCGTATGAGAGTAATTTATGAGTCACAGTAGTGTGTTGGTTGAGTGATAGTAATTGTATGTTGAGACTAGTTGTTCCCTTTGCAAGATGGATCCGGGGAATAGTAACACGAGTGCGGTAGGTGATGGAGCAGGACCTTCCAATATGGGTGGCGGAGACCCTGATGCGGTATTGCGTAGCGTCACCCAACATGTGATGGTTGAGATGGCCAGGAGCTCGGGGAAGCGGAGCTACACGATCAAGCAGTTGACGCGAACGCGACCCCCATCTTTTTCTAAAGGAGCGGACCCACTAGTAGCTGAGAATTGGGTCTAAGACGTAGAAGACATATTGGCAGTCCTCTTATGTACAGACGAGCAGAGGGTGTTATTTGCTACATTTAAATTGACTAGGAAAGCAAAGCACCAGTGGAGGTTGGTGAGATTATTGGAGGAGCAGAGGCCTGACCCTGTGGCTATGACGTGGAGTCGCTTCTAGGAGATATTCTTCGAGTGATACTTCCCTGCTACTGTTAGGAGTGCGAAGGCATCAAAGTTTCTGTATCTAACGTAAGGGCCTTTAACAATGCAGCAGTATGCAGCAAGATTCATTGAGATGTCCTGATTCGCCCCGTATCTGGTGCCAGATGAGGAAAGGAAGGTGAGGAAGTTTGAGGAGGGCCTGAGGCAAAAAATGTATGAGTAGGTGGTATGCTTTCGGGCTCAGACCTTCTCAGAGATAGTAGACAGAGTTATAGTGATTGAGAGCGACTTACAGAGAGGCGCAGCAGCACAAAACCAGGGAAAGAGACTCGTGCTTCCCGATTTTCAGGTAGGGTCAAGTCGAGGATCATGGAGGAGATATGATAGTAGAAGGGGATGATGACAGGGAGGATGTACAGACCCAAACCTATAAATAAGGAAAATAAATAAGAAAAGGGTAAAAAAGGGATTTCAGCAGGGTTCGTCGATGAGGGCAGTATGTTCGTCGATGAAGTCTCGTCGATGAAGTCCCTTTAATTCTTCATCACCAAAATTCAGAGCGTCGTCAATGAAGAAATACCGAGCGAACCAAGAAAAATATTCGGATGGGGTTCGTCGACGAAGGTAGAGTTTCGTCCATAAACTGAGTGGCTGGTCCGTCGACAAAGGCGCTGCTTCACTGATGAATTTGACTCAATCAAAGGCTCTATAAATGTTATCTTTGGTTGCTTAAGGGGTAATAAAACCCAAAAGCTCTCTCTCTCTCTCTCTCTCTCTAGAACCAGCAAGTTATCCTTCTCTCTCTACAATCCTTCGCCGTTCGTCGTCTGTTTCTACGATAAGAAGTTTATGCGTGGATCAGAAGGAGAATCTCTTCAGTTATAATGGATTAGATCATCGTTTTGAAGATTTGCGGGTTTTCCCTAAAATTGAGGTAAGGATCTGATTTCGTTTTCGTTTCGGTACATTTGTAGTAGATTGAATAATACTGAAGTATTGTTCTTCAGGTTTTAGGTTTTAAAGATCCCGTGTCGTAGTTTTGGATCAATAAGCTCGTGTTTCAGTTTTCGGGAAAAAGGTAAGAGGCTTTGTTTACATCAGTATTTTTAGAAAAAAAAAAACCACAGGATATGTAGCTTATATTTATATGTATTTATTGACTGCTTAGTTGCAAAGTTTTACCGAGTATAAATGTCGATTCTTACAGTTTTCACAATTTTACGGTTTTGGCAAAAATGGGGTTTTTGGCATATGATCTCCAAATTTCTTAAACTACTTTATTTGCATTAAAACTAAAGCAGGAGATGCTTGAAACTCTTAATAGCAGCAGAAATGATATTTTACGAACCAGTTAATATGAAATGTATATATATGATCAAATAAGTGTGACGTATGATATGAATTGATTCTATACTAAGTTGAGATGCATGTATATGAACTATGGGGAATAAGGTTCCAAGTGGTTATTAGAAATTGCATAAAACAGGTGCCGGTTAGATACTGTGCCAAGTATGAGAAAATGGTAAAACCAAGAGGTTACGAGTCGGTTTTTACCACATTATGAATGAAAGTATGCATGAATGAGATTGTGAAAATACTAGAATTGCATAGGTTATTATGTTTTAATGTAAATTGTATCTATGATATTGGGACCGCGACTTGTCTCAATAGTATATGAAGCTTTTAAAAGCTTATATTATGTAGGCTCAATACCGTTGCCAAAACAGAGGTACAGTGCAACCACACGTAATTATTGTTCAGTGTGGGTACCTAGTAGTAGGCTTGGTAAGAAAGGTCGATGGTCAAAAGGGATCAAGGTGGTGATGGCCAAGTTGGACTGTAGTATGTTATGATGCCTGACGATGCCTATATGTACAAGGCTCCATCAGCGTTTTCTTATCGCACAACCCTTGCCATAGGGAGTTGCTGGCATAGTTATAATAGTTTCGAGCTGGACAGTGTTCTAAATATTGATATACATGATTTAAAAGCTTTACTGAGTAGAGTCACAGGTATTAGTACCGGGCGGAAGGATTGTACAGTGTATGGACCTGTACCCTACCCTAACCTCAGGAACTCTCACTTGTAATGATGCTGAGTTATCTATTATCAGGAATATATATATATATATATATATATATATATATATATATATATATATATACACATACATACATACATACATATATAATACAGTATTTAGAATGTGCAATCTACATAACTGTTTTCAAATAAGGATATAACTGTACAGTCACACACTGATGTAATATCTTCCTCCTTACTGAGAAGTGTCTCACCCCAACCTTACAACCTTGTTTTCAGGAGCTACAAGAAATCAATCCTAGTCGCCTAGAAAGGCTGTGGAGCGTAGGGTCCTGTTAGTTAGTGTAAGTATCTGTATGAGTACTAGGTTGTTAGCCTGGTTGGTTTTTCGGAATGTAATATAGTTGATGTTTTATGTATGGTTGAATATATGTAAGGAACATTTAGATCCTTTGGTATGTCTATTAGAATTCATATGAATGTTCATGTTTTCCACAATATATGTGAGTACAGATCATCATGAAATACTCGTATGTCCCTGTTTAGGGTGGGTAGTTATGTATTTCACAGGGTTTGTACAGGATATATATGTATAGTAGCACTCTGGGGCCGTACTAAGGGTCGAGGCATTACAGTTTGGTATCAGAGCCCATAACCAGCCAGAAGTATGATGTGAATTGCACTGCCTGGTTATGGATATGCTCAGAGCTTAGGTTCCTAGGTTTTGTAGATTAGACTATACCAGAGTTTAGAATGTGGGTATGATTTTCGAGTTTAACTTAATATACCTGAGGACAGAAATCCATTGACAGACTTCTGTGCTTTTTTGGATCATTCGAAGGGTTCAGAAAGTCACGATAATCTATTGGCAATTTTGTTTCTAAGTGGAAGGGCGGAACTCGAGTTAGAATGATAATGTGAGTCATTAGAGTACGTTGGTACTAGGAAAGTTATTATGAGAAGTGAGTTTATAGTATTGTTGTATTAGTTGGTTAAGCTTCTAATTAATTACCTTAAGTGCTTTTCAGGATGGAATCTAGGGATATTACTACCAACATTGGAGGCAGTAGTAGTGAGGGTGCTGGCCATAAGGTTGGCAGTGACTCTACTAGTGTGCTACGGGACTTCGCTTAGCAGCTTATAGCTGAGGTTGTCCAGACAAATAAAGGTCAGGATTATCCCCTTGCTGAGTTGGGATGCTCCATTGACCAATTCACACGACTGAAACCTCCTGACTTCGTGGGGAGTGCGGCTCCGATTCGAGCTGAGAATTGGATCGGGGAGATTGAGAAGATTCTAGACGTCGTGAACTGCACTAAGAAGCAGAAGGTAGCCTTTACGACGTTTAAGCTAACGGGTGAAGCAAAGAGGAAGTGGAAGTCAATTAAGATGCTTGAAGAGCATCGACTTACTCCTATGGTTCTGACATGGGCTCGGTTTAAAGATTTATTCTTTGAACAGTATTTTCCAGCCATGGTCAGAAATGCCAAGATGGAGGAATTCATGAGTTTGGAGCAGGGGCAGCTATCGATTCAGTAGTATGCTACCAGATTTCAGGAGCTATCTCGATTTGCTCCATTCATGACTCCAAATGAGGCAAAGAAGGCCTGAAAGTTTCAGAGGGGCCTGAAGAAGGAGATCAAGAAGTAAACTGTGATCTGGCAGATGTAGGACTATGTTACTCTAGTTGACAAAGCCACCGTAGTAGAGGAGAGTTTGTAGGAGGACCTTGAGGTTTAGGTTCCGAAGAAGGGACCTGCGCCTTCTAATTCTTATGGAGGGGCAAAGTAGGGCAATTGGAAGAAGAACAGTGGTGGTATTTCTCAGAGTACCGCAACTACTCCGGCTTGTTCCAAGTGTGGGAGAACTCACTCAAGGAAGTGTTTGTCAAGTTCTGGAGCTTGTTTTCGTTGTGGTAGGATGGGACATCAGAAGAAGGATTGTCGCATGCCGATGAACAGTGGAGCTCCACAACAGTCATATGGAGGAGGTGTTCAGGCACAGCGGGGTGATCAGCATGGGAGGACAGCCCAGGCTAGGGTGTACTCCATGACTCTTGGTGACATAGAGAATGCAAAAGATGTTGTCATAGGTACCATTTACATGCTTTCTAATAAAGTTGTTATACTATTCGACTTGGGGGCAACGCATTCATTTATCTCCCTAAGATTTGTTAAATTGTGTGGCATTGAGACTCAACAGTTAGATTATAAACTGGTGGTGGCTACGCCTTCAAGGTCGGTAGTCATATGCAGTAGGGTAATCCATGACTTTTTAGTAGAAATTCATGAGAGATTACTACCAATTAGTCTCATTATGTTTAATATGCATGGCTTCGATATTATTTTAGGTATAGACTGGTTGTCTGCCAGTTATGCCAGTGTCGATTGCCACAGGAGAGAAGTGGTGTTTAGACCTCCAGGGAAGCAGGACTTTAGATTCTTTGGGTCGTGTGTGCACTCCGCTCCACTGATCCTCTCAGCTTTGCAGGTTAGGAGATTACTTTTGGAGGGATGCCAAGGGTATCTGACATTTATGAAAGACACGCCAACAAAGGAACGTGAACTGGAGGAGATTCCTGTTGTGTGCGAGTTCCCAGATGTTTTCCTAGAGGACTTATCGGGATTACCTCCAGATCGTGAAGTGGAGTTTGGTATAGAGTTGGCTCCTGGTACAACGCCAATATCAAAAGCTCTGTATCGTATGACTCCATCTGAACTAAGAGAATTAAAAGAATAGTTTCAGGAGTTGCTAGATAAGGGGTACATTCGACCAAGTGTTTCTCCCTTGGGAGCACCTGTGTTGTTTGTAAAGAAGAAGGACGGGTCAATGAGGATGTGCATCGACTATAGACAACTTAATAAGGTGACGATAAAGAACAAATACCCATTACCCAGGATTAGTGATCTGTTTTACCAGCTTCAGGGCATGCAGATATTTTCTAAGATCAATTTACGGTCTAGGTATCACCAGCTGAAGGTGAAAATGGAGGATGTTTCTACAATAGCTTTTCAAATTTGGTACGGCCATTACGAATTCATGGTTATGCCATTCGGTCTGAAAAATGCACCTATAGTATTTATGGATCTGATAAACCAGGTTTTCCACGAATACTTAGATCAGTTCGTCATGGTATTCATTGATGACATCCTAGTATATTCTAGGAGTGCTGTAGAGCATGAAGTTCATCTGAGACTGGTACTGCAAGTGCTCAGGGAGAAGAGGTTATATGCTAAATTGAAGAAGTACGAGTTCTTACTAGAACAAATTTCGTTTCTAGAGCATGTAGTGTCCAAAGGAGGAGTAGCAGTGGATTCGAGTAAAGTAGCAGCGGTAGACTGGACGAGACCAAAGAATGTTCAGGAGGTCAGAAGTTTTCTAGGTCTTGTAGGTTACTACCATCGTTTTGTAGAACGGTTCTCCAGTTTAGCAAGTCCATTGACGAGGCTTACGAGGAAGAACCTGAGGTATGATTGGACTGATAAGTGTGAGTTGAGTTTCCAAGATCTGAAACGGTGACTGGTTATTGCTGCAGTCCTGACCATTCCATCTGGGGATAGTGGATTTGTTATCTACAGTAACGCCTCTAAGAAGGGTCTTGGCTGTGTTCTAATGCGACAGGGTAGTGTGGTTGCTTACGCTTCTCGTCAACTCAAAGAGTACGAGAAGAACTACCCGACACATGATATAGAATTGGCAGCTGTAGTGTTTGCATTGAAAATCTGGAGACACTACCTGTATGGTGAAAGGTGCGAGATTTTTACTAACCACAAAAGTCTTAAGTACATTTTCACCCAGAAAGAGCTAAACATGAGACAGTGTAGGTGGCTTGAGTTGATAAAGGACTACGACTGTACCATTAGCTATCACCCAGGAAAAGCAAATGTGGTAGCTAATGCTCTGAGTTGGAAGTCAGTTGATGTGTCGATCTCTGTAGTGGGAGTTCAGCATCAGATCTGTTTGGACCTAGAAAGGTTGTACTTAGAAGTGGTGGAAAGAAATCATCAGGCTATTCTTGCTAGCTTGGTGGTACATCCAACCTTATAGGAGAGGATTCAAGCAGCGCAGAAGGAGGTTCCAGAGCTTGTTGAAGTTATGGAAGGAATCCAGTGTAGGTTAAAGCCGAATTTCAATATCTCCGGTGATGGGATTTTGAGATTCCATAATAGGGTATATGTACCAGATGACATTGGAATTAAACAGGTCATTCTAGAGGAGGTACACCGTTTGCTCTACACCATACATCCTAGCAGTATGAAGATGTACCAGAATCTGAGAGAATCATTCTGGTGGTCCAACATGAAAAGAGAGATCGTCCAATTCGTAGAGCAGTTCCTGATATGTCAGTAGGTCAAAACAGAGCACCAGAGGCTAGCAGGACCATTTCAGCCACTTGACATCCCCAAGTGGAAGTGGGAGCACATCTTGATGGATTTCATGACGGAGTTACCTACGGAGGTGTGTGGGTAGAATGCTATATGGGTTGTAGTTGATTGACTAACAAAGACTGCACATTTCATTCCAATCAGAGTCGGCTATTCTTTGAATTGGATGGCTGAGTTGTATGTGCAGGAGATTGTACGACTCCATGGTATCCCTGTTTCTATTGTTTCAGATCGAGATCCACGTTTTATGTCTCGTTTCTAGAAAATATATAGAATGCCTTGGGATCACAACTAACATTCAGTACGTCTTTCCACCCGCAAATGGATGGGCAGTCTGAGAGGACTATTTAGACGCTAGAGGATATGTTTCGGGCTAGTCTATTGGACCTTGGTGATAGTTGGATACAATATCTACCACTTGTTGAGTTTGCGCATAACAAAAGTTACTAGGCTAGCATAGAGATGGCACCTTACAAGGCATTGTATGGTCGTCGGTGTCGATCTTCATTGTACTGGGATCAAGTAGGTGAGCGACAGATACTAGGTCCAGAATTGATATAGCAGGCCTCTGCAAAGGTCGAACGGATTAGGGAGAGAATCAGGATGGCTCAGAGTCGGCAGAAGAGTTATGTTAATACTCGCTGACAAGAGTTGGAGTTCGAGGTAGGAAGTATGGTATTCCTAAAGATCGCTCCGATGAAAGGGGTGATGAGATTCGGGAAGAAAGGAAGCTAAGTCCTTGGTATATTGGGCCTTTTCAAGATCTTAGAAAGGATAGGTTCGATTGCTAATCGAGCGGCTTTACCCCCAGCACTATCCAGAGTCCATGACGTATTCCACGTGTCAGTGCTGAGAAAATACGTGTCAGATCTATCACACGTGTTGAGTTACGAACCTATAGAGATCAGTGATGCTTTATCATATGAGGAGGTACCGATACAGATATTAGATCTGAAAGTTCAGCAGTTACAAACTAGGGAAATACCGCTAGTGAAAGTATTATGGCGTAACCATGCAATGGAGGAAGTTTCATGGGAGTTAGAGTAAGAGATACGCCAAAAGTACCCACAGTTATTTTATGGTACGTAAGTATGTATAGTAATATAGGTGGTTCAAATTAAATAGTATGGTCTTCAGGAGAGTTTTGTATGTGTATGTAATCTCCCGAAACATCATGTTGTAATCACGATATTCCTCCGCCATATGTGAGGGTATGTAATAAACTTGGGTCGGAGCTGCTATGTGGGTGGCTGCCAACTCTTCGGTAGGACTGAGTCGTAAGTGTAGAATATGCATAGTATCAATTTGCAAATTTTGAGGATAAATTCTTATAAGAAGGGGAGATTGTAGAGACCCAAACTTGTAACTAAGAAAAATAAATAAGAAAAGGGTAAAAAGGGGATTTCAGTAGGGTTCATTGACGAAGGCAGTATGTTCGTCGATGAAGTCCCTTCAGTTCTTTGTCACCAAAACTCAAAGCGTCGTCAATGAAGAAGTACCGAGCGAAGCAAGAAAAATATCCGTATGGGGTTCGTTTACGAAGGTAGAGCTTCTTCCATGAACTGAGTGGCTGGTTCGTCGATGAAGGCGCCGCTTCGTTGATGAATTTGACTCAGTCAAAGGCTCTATAAAAATCATCTTTGGTTGCTTAAGGGATAAGAAAACCCAAAAGCTTTCTTACTCTCTCTCTAGAACTAGCGAGTTCTCCCTCTCTTTTTATGATCCTTCGTCGTTCGTCGTTTGTTTCTACGATCAGAAGTTTATGTGTGGATCAGAAGGAGAATCTCTTTAGTTATAGCGGATCAAATTATTGTTTTGAAGATTTGCGTGTTTTTTCCTAAAATCGAGGTAAGGATCTGATTTCATTTTTGTTTCAGTAGATCTATAGTTGATTGAATAATGCTGAAGTATTGTTCTTCAGTTTTTAGGTTTTGATGATCCCATGTTGTAGTTTTTGATCAATAAGCTCGTGTTTCAATTTTCGGGAAAAAGGTAAGGGGTTTTGTTTACATCATTATTTTCAGAAAAAGAAACCACAGGATATGTAGCTGATATTTATATGTATTTATTGACTGCTTAGTTGCAAAGTTTTATCGGGTATAAATGTCGATTCTTATGATTTTCACGATTTTACGGTTTTGACAAAAATGAGGTTTTTTGCATATGATCTCCAAATTTCTTAAACTACTTTATTTGCACTAAAACTAAAGTAGGAGATACTTGAAACTCTTAATAGTAGCAGAAATGATATTTTACGAACCAATTTATATGAAATGTATATATATGATCAAATAAGTGTGCTGTGAATTAATTCTATACTGAGTTGAGATGCATGTATATGAACTATGGGGACTAAGGTTCCAAGTGGTTATCATAAATTACAGAAAACAGGTGCCGGTTAGATATCGTGCCAAGTATGAGAAAAGGGTAAAACCTAGAGGTTACAAACCGATTTTTACCATAGTATGAATGAAAGTATGCATGAATGAGATTGTGAAAGTACTGGAATTGCACAAGTTATTATATTTTAATGCAAATTGTATATATGATATTGGGACCGTAGCTTGTCTCAATAGTATATGAAGCCTTAAAAAGCTTATATTAGGTAGGTTCGATACCGTTGCCAAAATAGAGGTACAGTGCAACCACGCGTAGTTATTGTTCGGTGTGGGTACCTAATAGTAGGCTTGGTAAGAAGAGCCACTTGTCAAAAGGGATCAGGGTGGTGATTGTAACGGCTTGCTTAATTTACTACATAATTACTCACATTCATTACTCTGATACCAATAACTAAGGATATAACGAAGTCGACCCGAACCCATGGGTAACAGGGACACACCTGTCATACACAGCGGACACCTAAGTAGTAGTAAATATAAATTTCATCCACCCAACCATAAAATACAATACCAGAGTTACTTACATTCCACCATATTTCTGTAGATGTATGTATACAATCCTCAAAAACATCAAAAGATAAAACTAGGGTCTCACATAAAAAACCTACTGACCCTAGTTCAAAACTCACCCTTCTAACAGGGTAGAACAACTGCCTCAACAACGTGGAGCTCGGTCCGCCCATCTTTCTGGGTTCCCTGAAATAGTTTAAAGGTAGGGTGAGACCCCTCCCAGTAATGGAAATAAACTAAATACAGTTGTGTGGCAATATGAATATTTGCGTGCTATAATAAATATATAATGCATATTACATACCTGAAAACACTGGTAATATCATAACTGAATAAACATGCAATTTCATAGTTATACTAAATCATATTGTACCTCACTGTTCATAAAATCATCTGCTATAACTAGTAGTACTGAAATATACCCAAAATGAGTAGCTAGCTAGTGTCATGTCTTACCCCCCATGACAGGTTGTGCAGCTCAAAGGCAGGACTCGACAATGGTTGGCTGACCACTGCTAAGTAAAAAATGTCGGTAAGTACGATGGGCCTACCACACCCTAGTCCGGACTGTCAGGTGGACGTCTATAACTCTACATTGAAAGTCACATTGACTATCCATCTCCCACCCCCTTTACTGGCAGGGGTAGTTGGTACAAGTATGAACTGAACTGAATTGTATAGCTACGGTACCATGCTCCTAAAAACTAATATGAACTATCATCTGGGTTCTAATAATATATAGCACATAATCATATAATGTTTTAACATAAATAGATTGATAGCATTTTCTGAATTCTGTCATAACATAAATAATCACGGCCTTGCGCCAGATAACATGCATAACTGCGGTCTTGCGCCGGCTATCAATCATGGCCTTGCGTCGAACATATCTTAGACACTGAACTGAGCATATGAACTGTTTATCATATATTCTGAAACCATAATTTCCTATATTATCCATGTTATTCTTGAAAATGGCTGTAAACATGTCTTTTTTGTAAATCTGACTTAACATAATACAATATACGTGAAATAATATTCATGCCATACAAACTGAATAAAAACATGAAATCTATTCAAGAATTACATTTTCTGACATTTTACACTAAAAACATATTCTTGTGTAATAGCAGTATTTTCTCAAATATGTCTTTTTCCAAATATGCTTATACATAATACATGCTTTCTGAAAATTAATCTGCTATTTAATAATAATAATTTTCATGAAAAATTACTGTTTTAGTTTACTCTCATACTAGACTACTGGAAAGCCCCCAAAACGACTAGTCCTGCACCCGCATGGTTTCTCGCTCAACACCCTGAAAACAACATTACCCCAAACAAAACTTCAGTATTTCTTCAAATGCTACCTTTTCTACAATTGTAGAAATGCCAAATACTCAATAAAAAGCCTTACCATGAACCTGGGATGGAGTTCAAGTTAGCCCCACCAACGATCTACTCCAGCAGACTTGAAGAGAACTTCTCCAAGAGTAGCGTGGCGGCTTCAGATCGTTGATCTGGCAAAGAACGGACCCAAAATCTTAGAGAGAAGGAAGGAGAATCAAAGAGGAGAGAGAGAGAGAGAAGTTCTTCGCATGAATTCTGTGGTGAAAATCGAGTTCAAGCTATTTATACACCTGCATTTATCGACGAGACACATCACCTCATCAACGAGGCCACGTAGGGAGTTCGTCGACGAATGCTTATTCCTCGTTGATGAAATTCAGAATTGAAAATAGCCCCTCGGTAACTTCTTATCGACGAGATGCGTGTCCATGTCGATGATCCCATCAAGTTGCATTCGTCGACGAGACCATGTTGAATTCCAAATTTACAATTTCCTTTTCTCTCCTCCTCCTATTATTTAATTGCTTAATCCTTGGGTATCTACAGTGATGGCCAAGTTGGAATGCAATATGTTATGATGCCTGACGATGCCTGTATGTACAGGACTCGATCAGTGTTTTCTTATCGCACAACCCTTGCCACGGGGAGTTACTGGCATAGTTATGATAGTTTCGAGTTGGACGGTGTTCTAAATATGCATATACATAATTTAAAAGCTTTACTGAGCAGAGTCACAGGTTCGAGTACCAAGCGAAGGGATTGTACATGATATGGGCATGTACCCTACCCTAACCTCGAGAACTCTCACTTGTAATGATATTGAGTTATCTATTATTAGGAATATATATATATATATATACATATATATTACAGTATTGAGAATGTACAATCTACGTAACTATTTTCAAACAAGAATATAACTGTACAGTCACACACTGATGTAATATCTTCCTCCTTACTGAGAAGTGTCTCACCCCAAGCTTACAACCTTGTTTTCAGGAGCTGCAGGAAATCGGTCCTAGTCATCTAGAGAGGTTGTGAAGTGTAGGGTCCTGTTAGTTAGCGTTAGTTTCTGTATGAATACTGGGTTGTTAGCCTGGTTGGTTTTTAGGAATGTAATATAGTTTATGTTTTCCATACGGTTGAATATATGTAAGGAACATTTAGATACTCAGGTATGTCTATTAGAATCCATATGAATGTTTATGTTTTTCGTAATATATGTTAGTACAGATCATTATGAAATACTCGTATGTCCCTGTTTAGGGCGGGTAGTTATGTATGTCACAGGATTTGTACAAGATATGTATGTATAGTAGCACTCTAGGGTCGTTCTAAAGGTCGGAGCATTACAGAGGAGGAGAACGAGCAGTACAGGGTAGACAAATGCCCCCTCCTTGTCCTTGATGCCACAAGAGACACCTGGGAGAGTGCCAAGTGAGGGTGGTTATCTGTTATCAGTGTTATCAGCCTGGGTATATAGCGAGAAATTGTCAAGCATTACCAGCGATAGCGGCTATTCCTCGACCATATAGAGGAGGCTATCAGGCACCTAGAGGCAGAAAACAAAGGAATATTGCTCTGGTGCGAGTTTATGCACTGAGGTTGGGCGATGCAGAGGCGGCAGGAGATGTGGTGACAGGTACTGTTTCAATACTGTCATTTAAAGCTACTGCCTTATTTGATTCAGGGGCGACTCATTATTTTATCACCTGGAAATATGCTGACTTGTGTGGGTTTGAACCTCAGCAGTTAGATATAAGTCTGTCTTTTGTTACATTGATTGGGGCTGTTGGGATATGCAGAAAGGTACTTAGGGACTGTCCAATGGGTATTCAGGGGAGGTATTTGTCAACTAATCTGATGGTTTTAGATATGCATGGATTTGAAGCAATCTTGGGGATGGACTGGCTAGTTGCCCACTATGCCAGCACTGACTATCATCAGAGAGAGGTAGTGTTCAGACCTCCAAACGGACAGGAGTACAAATTCGTGGGATCATGTGTGCACACCCCACCTCAGTTACTATCCGCCATTCAGGCAAGGAGATTGCTGCTAGAAGGCTGTTAGGGATTTTTGGCCTATGTGAAGACAGTATCAGAAGGGGAGTTGAGAGTAGAGGATATCCAGTGGTGAGGGATTTTCCTGATGTATTCCCCAAGGATTTTTCGGGATTACCTCCTAATCGCGAGGTAGAGTTTATTACTGATCTTGTTCTAGGAACAGTGCCTATTTCGAAGGCGTCGTAGAGAATGACACCGGTAGAGCTAAAAGAATTGAAGGACAGTTGCAGGAACTATTAGAGAAGGGGTTTATTTGGCCTAGTGTGTCGCCCTGGGGAGCATCGGTTTTGTTTGAGAGGAAGAAGGATGGGTCGATGAGGTTGTGCATCGAGTACAGGGAAATAGATAAAGTAACTATCAAGAATAAATATCCACTCCCTCGTATTGATGATTTTTTTTATCAATTATAGGGGACGCAAATATTCTTAAAGATAAAATTACGCTCTGAGTACCATCAAGTAAAAGTCAAGGCAGAAGATGTTTCGAAGACAACATTTAGAACACGGTATGACCACTATGAATTTCTGGTTATGTCGTTTGATTTGACAAATGCTCCTGCAGTGTTTATGGATTTGATGAACAAGGTCTTTCACCAGTATTTGGATCAATTTGTGGTAATATTTATTAATGATATACTGGTGTATTCAAAGAGCCTAAAGGAGCATGAGGAACATCTGAGGATAGTGCTTCAGGTGCTGAGAGAAAAGAAGTTGTATGCGAAGCTCAAGAAGTGCGAGTTTTGGTTGGAACAGGTTACCTTCCTTGGACACGTTATATCCAAGGGTGGTATTTCTGTTGATCCGAGTAAGATTGAGGCAGTAGTAGACTGGGTACAACCGAAGAATGTGCACGAGATTAGGATTTTCCTGTGATTGGTTAGGTACTACCGCAGGTTTGTTGAGGGCTTCGTTAAACTGTCAGGCCCCTTGACCAGATTGACCAGGAAGGGAGTGAAGTTTGAGTGGTCTGATGAATGTGAACAGAGCTTCCAGGAGTTGAAGCAGTGATTCATCAATGTGCCTGTGTTGACGATTCCTTCAAGAGAAGAGGGATTCGTAATTTACAGTGATGCATCTCATAAAGGGCTCAAATGCGTGTTGATGCAGAGAAGAGAGTGACAGTCTATGCCTCACGACAACTGAAGGAATATGAGAAGAACTGCGCTACCCATGATCTAGAGTTAGCAGCAGTTGTCTATGCATTGAATATTTGGAGACACTATCTTTATGGGGGTAGGTGTGAGATTTTCACTAACCATAAGAGTTTAAAATACCTTTTCATGCAGAAAGAGTTAAATATGAGGTAGAGGAGATGGCTGGAGTTGATAAAGGATTACAACTGCACTATCAGCTACCATCCAGAAAGGCTAATGTGGTCCTGATGCTTTGAGCAGAAAATCAGTGGATTCATCTATATCTGCAGTGAAGATTCAGCATCTGATTTAGATGGGTCTAGAAAGGCTCGGTGTGGAGTTGGTAGAGGGCGATCACTAGACATTTATTGCTAACCTGGTTTTGTAGCCAACTCTACAGAAAAGAATTAAAGCAACTCATAGGAATGATGCGGAACTAGTAGAACTTATGGATAAGGTACAAAATGGTCAAGAGACGGAGTTCAACATCTCATATAATGAAGCCTTAAGACTCCGTACCAGATTGTGCGTTCCTGCTGACCCTGAGATCAAGAGGATTATTCTAGAGGAAGCACATCGGTCCATGTATACTGTACATCCGGGTAGCACCAAAATGTACAGGGATCTTCGAGAATCTTTCTGGTGGAGCAATATGAAGAGAGAGATAGCCCAGTATGTGGATTAGTGTTTGACATGCTAGTAGGTGAAAGCTAAGCATCAAAGACCGGTGGGATCATTGCAGCCACTTCACATTCCTGAGTGGAAGTGGGATCATATAGCGATGGATTTTGTCACAGGATTACCACTAGCGTTGCATGGATAGGACACTATTTGGGTAGTTATGGATCGACTGACGAAGACTGCCCCATTTTTGCCAATCAGAGTTAACTACTCCATGGACAGATTGGTTGAGTTATATGTCCAGGAGATAATTAGGCTCCATGGCGTCCCAGTGTCCATAGTTTCAGACAGAGACCCATGATTCACATCTTGTTTTTGGAGGAGTTTGCAAGGGACCATGGGTTCTCAATTATCGTTTAACACAACTTTTCATCCTCACACAGATGGGCAGACGGAGAGGATGATACAGATTCTGGAGGATATGCTGCGAGCATGTATGCTGGACTTTGGAGGTCATTGGATGTAGTATTTGCCACTAGTCGAGTTTGCGTATAACAACAGCTACCAGATCAGCATTGGGATGGCACCATATGAGGCATTATATGGCAGGAGGTTCCGATCCCTGTTATACTGGGAAGAGATTCGTGAGAGACAGATTTTGGGGCAAGAGCTGATATAGCAGACTCAGGGTAAAGTCTGACTCATCAGAGACAGGATCAATGCAGCACAAAACCGACAGAAGAGTTATGCAAATACTCGCCAGCGAGAGGTGGGGTTTGACACGGGAAATCATGTTTTTCTGAAAGTGGCTCCGTTGAAGGGAATCATGAGATTTGGGAGGAGGGTAAGCTGAGCCCTAGGTATATTGGACCATTCAAGATTCTTGAATGGATGGGTCCAGTTGCCTATAGGTTGGCATTGCCACCAGTCCTATCTCGGATCCACGACGTATTCCACATTTCTATGCTAAGGAAATACGTCCCACAACCCTCTTCATAACCATGATGTTCCTCCGCCATAAGCGAGAGTAGTTAATAAAATTGAAAGTGTTTTCTCAAAGGATGAAAAGGTGATGAGTAGAAAATTTTGAAGACAAAATTTTATAAGGAGGGGAGAATGCAACGCTCCAAAAATAATTGTTACATGAGAATGCAGTGATTTCAAAAAAATAAAAATAAATAAATAATAAATAAATAATTATTATTATTAATTAAATTATATAATATAATATATTAATATATTAACATAATATAATATACTATTATTATATATGATAAAAGTTATTATTATTATTATTATGAAGCATCCTAAATTCCAATTTTTGAAGAAGTCCAACGCCCTCCTTCTGGCCTCTCCACCTCTCTCATGTTCTCTCAGTCTCCTTCGTTCTCTCTCCCACTCTCTTCAATTTCTCGGCTAATATTTGCCCAATCAAAAATCAAAAAATACCGTTGGACTCCATTTTTTGCCTTCGTCATTTCTACCGAAAAAGATTGTCATAGGAGCAGCATAGGCATATCTCCAAGGGTAAGCTAAATTCTCACTCATACCTTAATTTTGTGCAAATCTTAAGTTTAATTGATGATCGGACACCACCACGAGAATCTAGGGATGATTCTCTACAAATCTAGTGAAGCAGATTTCTCGTGGGGTCGTCGTAGACATAAACCTAAAATTAGGATAAAGGGGTTATTAAGGGACTAATTATTATTTAATTAATGTAGATTTATAAATTTTAAAATATTGGGGATTCTGAGGTTGAACTAGGGTTATTGAATTCAGGGTTCGGGTAAGCGTCGCAGGTGTAATTTTGGGACCCTGCAGCCATAGTTCAAGAAACCAGGTAAGGGTGTTAAATATTAGTTTAAATGTTAATTTGGAGTATATGGAGCATAGGGAAGGTTATCTGGGTATTATTTTGGGAAATAAGTTAATTAATTTCAAACAAACGCGAATTGCAGGATTTGAGTTTCAGGCGCCGGGGGCGTAGGATCTGGTTTTTAACGAGACTCTCAGTAAGTCAAGTAAGGAGAATAAATTATAGCAGTACTTTTGATATTATTGATTGAATGAATATGTGAAAAATGAAGTTATGATATTTTTCCCTGTGAAATTAATATATTATAAATATTAGATGAAAATTGTGTGGCTTATGATGTTTATTGAAAAATGTGAGATTTGATGATGAGTATTTTCTGAGAAAATGATGAAACGAGAACTATCGATATGTTTGCTGGAAATGATTAAAATGATATATAAATACGTGTATAGAATTGATTTCTATGAAAATGAGAAAGTATGAATATTGATTTGAGTATGTTGAGAAGTATTGAAAAACGTGAAATGAGTTATATGCTAACATAAGAATGAAATGAATGTGAAAAGAGATATATATGTATTACTATGAAATGAATTTTGAAATGTGGGAATATTGCAATGTAAATTCTGCAATATGAACATTGAAATGTGGGAGTTGAAATATGAATATTGAAATGAGTATACAGGGATGCGAACATTGCATAGTGCGAGAGCTGCAATGGGATCATTGAAAATATGATTGATGAAATGCCAATACCGCATAACAATTGCGGGCATGTGATAATGATAACCCTGATGGATGGATATGGAAACCCTAATGATGGGTTGTGATATTGAGCATGGCACTGTTGCTAGTGGAGTTAGTGCAACCACACGAACTCATGGAGCGTGTGGCGTGACAATCGACTGACCTGTATAGTAGAGCTGTTATTCCCCCTCAGTCTGGATCAAGGCTATACACTGTAAATAATTTATTCTGTCTTACTAAGATGTGTCTCACGCAAATTATCTAAACTTTTCAGGCAACAGAGACAGACCAGTTGATAAGGCTCCGAGATAGTGTGGAGCAGATACCCTGATATACAGGGTGAGCGTTGGACTAGGGAGGTGTAATTCCCTTAGGGTTGTGTTGTTTTGGGTATGATAGAAATGTATATGTTTATGTATAATGATACTCTGGGTATTGTATTCTAAATAGTGTGTATTTTATGACTTTCACTATTAGGTTAATATAAATTAAATGCCTATTTAGTCGGTGCCCAATGCGGGTCAGGTCATGTGAGTGGTATCAGAGGTGTTGACGTGGCTGAAGTGATGTGTATGATTTAATTTTTATTGATGATATACAAAAAATTGGTATGAAAATCGAGGCGTCACACCAAGGGCCATCAACCAATCTTGTATTTGTGTCCAAGCATGTTCATGCATTTCATGTGCTATGATTATCTTCAACCTCCAAACCAATCGATTAGTTTCCTAACCCCGATTGACGTGATTGGTGTGAGCCTAAAAAAATACATATTTTTTGTGCATTTTTTGGTATTGTCATGTGTCCAACTACAAACTTCTTTTCCATGTTCTCTAACCTCCAAAACAATGTTCTTAAACATTTTAATTTTTTTTGAATTTTAAATTTCTTCTCTCTCTCTCTCTCTCTCTCTCTCTCTCTCTCTCTCTCTCTCCTTCCTACTGACCTACAGTAACTTAATACTATCAAATTAGTCTCTTCTACCTTACATTTTCATTTTTGTGGACTGTGTGCTTAAATGCTTGTTAATTTGTAGGTATATATTATGATTATGTTAGTATATAGTGTGAGTTATGCATGAATATGTGTATATGCATGTGTATGTGCATATAAAAGAGATGTTATATGTCTACATAATAACATTATCTGTGTCAAAATGAGTTTATGTAAGTAGATTTTCCTTGTATATAACATGTATATATGTGTTTTCATTCTCTTCCATAAACATCACTTTTCTCATTATCGTCTTTATCAATTTCTCTCTCCCCCCTCCCGGTCTTCATATTGTCTCCTTTCTATTGACCTACAATAATTTAATACTCATAGGTCTATCTCATTCACCTCCCATTTTCATTTTTTTTTAAATATTAGCATGTCTATTTAAATCAAGGTCGGCTCACTGTATAGATCATTGAATATCTTGCCTAGGATCCCAAAATTTTGGGAGCCCCATAATCATATATATTTTATATTAAGTAGGTTTGGATTATTTAATATATTTTATAAATCTTAAAAGATATCAAATCTCTTAGTTATTTAATTTTCAAAAAGCATCTAACAAAAACCTCACATTCTCACGGTAGCTTACAAATTTCTCTCTCATATTTAATTCCCAACGCACCCAACCTATGCCCTCTTTATTCTCTCCTATTCCCCATGCATTTTCTTTCTTCTCTCTTTGACTCTTTCTCATTACTCTCTTCAATTTCCAATTATGTAATGGCATTTCTCACCTCTCTCTCTCTCTCTCTCTCAAATGCAATAAAAATCTCAATAATTCCCACCGCATCTCACTTTCTCTACCTCTCCATCTCTCAAAAAATCTCTCCATCTCTCATGCTCTCTCTCACTCTCATCTCTCGGTCTCTCTGTGATTTTTGCTCCGGCTCTTGTGTTCATCATCTCCGGCCTCCGACTCTCTGTAATTTTCATCAACCCTAATTTTGATTTCAGTGTTTGCATTATTTTTGTATTGTTTTCACTCTGAATTTTTTTTTTCTTGGAAGCTTTGAGGCTAAAGCGTTATATCCGGCAAGAATCCGATATCTCTAAAGCCTCGCTCACTGATCGATTTGGAATAATAATAATAATAATAATAATAATAATAATTATTATTATTATTATCATTATTATTATTATTATTATTATTATTATTATTATCAGGTTATATTATTTCAATATATTATTTTTATAGATTTATTAAATTTATTTTTATTTGTTTACATAATTTGTCAATTTATAGTTAGTGTTAATTTTGAAATTTAATTATGTCAACGAGAAAATATGAATCCACATATAAAAAACAAAGAAAAAAAGAAAATAGAAGAATTAGTGTCATCTCAAAAGGGAACTCTTGATAAATTTATTACTAGTACTAAACAAAATATAAATGAGCAATATGAAAATCCTCCAAGAGACGAGCAATCAATTCCAAAGATGAAATTAGAATCTAATATGATGATAGAAAAATAATAATAATAATAATAATAATAATAATAATAATAATAATAATAATAATAATAATAATAATAACATTGATATACAAGAAATGCTAACTAATGATGTTTCTTTTGAAAGACATTTTAAAAATATAGAAGAAGAAAAAATAAATAATGATGATAATATTGATGATAATATTTATCATCCAAAATATTGGGAAAGTATAGATACCAAATTACAAAATTTATTAGTTGAAAAAGGTCCTATTAGGGATAATGATTTAATTTTTCCAAAAAATAAAAATTCAAGACATTTTGCAAATATATATTATATTCAAAAATTATCAAATGGAGAGAAACATGATGGAAAATGACTTATATATTCTAAAGATTTAGATAGAGTATTTTGTTTTTGTTGTAAGTTATTTGGCCAAAAATTAAATAACCAACAACTAACTAATGAAGGGTGTAAAGATTGAAAAAATATTGGTATTAAACTTAAAAGTCACGAAATTAGTGAATAATATATTTTCAATATGAGTAAATGGGCTTATTTAAAGTTAAGATTGTTAAAAAATACAACAATTGATAAAAATATGGAAGAACAAATTTACAAAGAAAAAGAACATTGGAAAAAAGTATTATTGAGAATTATTTTTGTTGTGAAAACTCTTGCTAAAAATAATTTGGCATTTCGTGGGAAAAATGAACGAATTTATCGAGAGAATAATGGGATTTTTTTAAGTTTTATTGAAATGATAGCACAATTTGATCCAATAATGAAAGAACATATTCGACGTTTTCAACAAAGTGAAATTCATAATCATTATCTTGGTCATAATATGTAAAATGAATTGATAAATTTGTCAACTCTTAATATTGAAAAGAAAATTACAAAGCAAATCAATGAAGCAAAATATTATTCAATCATACTCTATTGCACTATGAATGTAAGTCATCAAGAACAAATGTCTTTAATAATACAATATTTGAATCTTTCTACAAGTCCAATTAAAATAAAAGAACATTTTATAGAATTTCTAAAACTAGATGATACGTCAGGAGAAGGACTTCTTAATGAATTAATAAATGTCATACAAAAATTTGAACTTGGTAATGAGAATATAAGATGGCAAGGATATGATAATAGATTTAATATGAAATGAAAACAACAAGATGTATAAAACAGACTATTAGATATAAATCCTAGAGCATTTTACACTCTGTGTGGTTGTCATAGTCTTAATCTAGTACTTTGTGATATGGCTAATTGTTGTTCTAAAGCTATAATTTTTTTTGAAGTAGTACAACGAATATATACATTGTTTTCTTCTTCTATGAAACAATAGAAAATTTTAACTGAATATGTACTAAATTTAACTGTAAAATCATTATCACAAACACCTTAGGAAAGTCAAATAGAGAGTGTTAAGGTAATAAGGTTTCAAACTTCTCAAATTAGAGATTGTTGGCCTGGTTGAGCGTCTAGAGGGGGGGTGAATAGATGTTTCTCGCGGATATGCTAATTTTCTACAAACACAAAAATCTTGCCAAGAACAAGTGCATAATATCACAATATAAAAGTGCAGCAAATGGTAATGAATGAGCAGTATAAAAGAGAGAAGAGAGAAGAGAAACTTAACACGACAATATTAACGTGGTTCAGCACCCAGCCTACGTCCACGCCTTGAGACCAACTCAAAGATTCCCAAAATCCACTATACGATCCTCCTTCAGGCGGAGAAGCTAATACACACAACTACTCACAAAGAGCTTCAACAAGGTACTCACTTAGAGATACCCTACAATGGCTCACAAAGGGCCTTTCTTTACAAGTACGTGATAAGAGGTGAATACAATATTAAATGCTCCCTTTGAGCTAAGTATCACCACAATATCCTCACACTATGTCCTCTTTTCAATGGAGTAAAACAAAAGCAAGAGTAGCAAGAAGAGGGCAAGTGAGTATAAGGGAAACCCTAGAATGAAAGTACAATAAATGATCTTGATAAGTAAATGAGCTTTCTTAGTGAGAAGTAAATGCAATAACCCTTATTTAAACATGAAATGGGCGAGCTGGGTGCTGGAGAGCCATTGGACATTTATTGATGCAAGATAAGGCTAAAACTAGCCATTATGCTGCATTTAATGAACCCTGTAGCCCGACATTCATCGATGAGATCTGTACTTCGTTGACGAGCTCTTCAGTGTATTCGTCGACGAAGCCCTGTGTTCGTCGACGAGTTGCTGGTTCTGAATTCAGACAAGTCTCGATTTCTTTTCATCGACGAGCTCTTCAATATATTCGTCGACGAAGCCCTGTGTTCGTTGACGAGTTACAGGTTATGAATTCAAACAAGTCTTGGTTTCTTTTCGTTGACAAGAACCTTGTGTTCGTCGATGAGGGTATGTGTTATACTCGTCGACGAAGCCCTGTGTTCGTTGACGAGTCCTTTCTTATTTCTTTAGAAAAAAAAAATCCTTTTAAGTCCTAAGAAAGGTCCTTGTCTGTTTTAAGGGTTTTTAGACACCTTAAGTAGCTTTACTTGTTTTTGTTGGGTGTATGTGATATACTCATTTCTTGCTCTTTATTTGAGTCACTCCATATACAAGGGATTTACAAAATAATCTCTCTCTCACTTTCACACTCAATCTTTAGAACACTTGCATATGATGTAGAGTCCATGAGTGCTTTGAGTGACTGAACTTTTGGTCATGTCACGAGTTGCTTCTGGCTTATTTGAAACTTATTTGCTTTGGTGCCATTCTGTGCAGCTGAACACGACTAAAGAAAAAGGTTAGCAGCCTTAAAGAATTGCTAATGGGTTGTTGTCATCAAAACATAGTTGGAATGAAAGACCTTTAACCACTTAGTCTAACATTCTCCCCCTTTTTGATGATGGCAATCCATTAGTGTTCTTTTTGAAAGATATATGCTTCCCCTTACTAAATGTATAGGTTTAGAATTTAAATAAATTCTCCCCCTTAATGTTTGCATTATATGAATGAAGATTTTATTTAAATTTTTGGTAGCATGTCGTCTATAAGTAAGACATTTCCCAAGTAATCCTGCATAAAATCAAGATGTAACAGTCCAGTGTATCAGTCATTGTAGTATTTAAGCATGTTGGTACAAAGATAGTGCATTTATGTTCAACAATTTCAATACTTGCTAAGTACAATAATTTCAGTGAAATACTAAATTACTACATTACTCGCAACGACTACTAAGCTACTACACCAACTGGAAATACATCTAAATAAAAGCCTATATCTTTCCCCCTTTGCCATTATCAAAATTGGGGGAAAGCAGAAACCGAGGGCTACTCGTGCGGGTGACCAAGGCATTTGAAGAGGGCAACAAAGGAAGCGTCAATGGTGTCAAAACGAGCGCGGTTGGTGTTTTCTTGTCGGGCAAGGGACACATCTAGGGAATCAAAATGGTTGCGGTGACATATTTTAGACTGCGTCATGGCGTGCTGAAGGCCGTCTAGGCGCTCCAGGATAGGGCCATAGGAAGTACCCTCATCCTCGCCTTCTTCTTCTTCTTCCTCCATGGCAGCCTCAATTTCATCGACTGAAACATGACCCTGCTCGTGGGTTTTGACCCACGTGTTGGTTGCTTCGTCCTTTTCAAAATGCATGCGAAGAAGGGTCGCCTCGGTGTATATATCCTCGGGCGCAGGACGAATGCAAGCCAAGCTAACACGAATGAGCTCAAAATGATTGAAAAAGGTCGTGAGGAGACGACCATAGGGAAGGCAACCCCACTGCCGTTTGAGGCTGTCTTCCATATTCTGAACAATGATGGAGGGCAAGTAAATACCATGCCCAACCCAGAGGCAATACATGCTAAAAATATCGCCCAATGTGACCCAATCCCGTCCACCAGTGCGAGGGCAAAGATTGTATGTGATCATGTGGTGGAGGACCCTAAATTCAATGGTGAGGTCCTTGGATTTAGGGCGGGCAATGGAGGGAATGCGAGGATTACTAGTAATGAGCTTAAGTGCGGTGTGCGAGTCGAACCAGTCAAACCGCGTGGGCCAAGAAGCCTTGGGGAGGCCTCGGAGTGGATAATTGGCGCAACCAAGCATGGCGGAGAATGTGTCCTCGGAGAGTTGAATGACGGTCTCACGAACTTTGGAGTAGGCGGCAATGCCACGATGTGAGGGGACAAAATTGGCGTAGAATTCGCGAACCAGGTCCTCATTGACAAGCTCATCTAGGTCGAAGAGAGCATCCCACCCGAGAGCTTTGATTTTGGAGAGGAGAGTGGGAAAATGGAGCTGAAGGAATTCAGAGGGGACAATCTTCCCGTAAACGATGTGCCACTTTAAAATGTTATTCTAATAGCGATAGGCGGCCTCGGGAAAGACCAAACGGGGGTCGGAGTTTGTGAGGGCAGGCGGAGAAGGGCTGGTGGTAGGACGATGAGAGGAGCCTTCACCGGCCTCGATTTGAAGGTTATGGCGCTTTGGTCTGGGAGCCATTAAAGGATGAAGGGGAAGGAGAGAGCTGGAGAAATGGAAGAGATGGTAGGTGATGAGAGGAGAGCCAAGGAGAGGGTAGGCTGCGGACAGCGTGTGTAGTGGTGAGAGAGAGAGAGAGAGAGGTGGAGTGAGGTAGAGGGTCGAGAGGGTGCGTCAGACAAGATGGGTTGAGAGAAGGAGCGGAGAGAGTGACCGATCATCGAGAGGAAGGAGAGGAATCGAAAGATGATGGCTAGGGTTTTAAAAAAGAAGGGGTTATGCGAGCGAGAATATGAAGTGTCCCGACAGATTTCGTTGACGAGGCCCTGTGTTCATCGAAGAAATTAAGCCAAATTCTACGACGAGACCCCTGTGTTTGTCGATGAATATGATAGGCTTCTCGGTGACGAATACCCTGTTTTCATCGACGAGAGCAGAAAGAGAGAGAAAAAATTGAGTTAAGCATAGGATGAGCTAATGTATGGAGTAAGAACCAATATAAGGATTCTATGATATATATGAAGGAGTACACATGCCTAGGGCATGCCTGATTTTATGGAATCTTTCTTCATTGAGTGGCTTAGTTAGAATGTCGGCGAGTTGATTTTCAGTAGGAACATAAACCAACTCAACGTCTCCCTTTTGAACATGGTCTCGAATAAAGTGGTGCTTAATTTCAATATGCTTAGTCCTATAATGGAGGCACGGGTTTTTTGAAATGTTGATGGTACTAGTATTGTCACAATGGATTGGAGTACCCTTAACTAAGATTCAGAAGTCCTCAAGTTGTTGTTTCATGTATAAGGCTTGAGCACAGCAGCTGTTGGCTACAATATACTTAGCCTCGGTGGTTGAGAGAGCTACGGAGGTTTGTTTTTTGCAAAACCAGGACACAAGAGAGTGTCCTAGGAAATGACATGTTCCACTAGTGCTTTTTCTATCAATTTTGCAACCACCGTAGTCAGCATCAGAGTAGCATGTGAGGTCAAAGGGAGCATTCTTAGGATAGAAGAGTCCTAAGTCATGGGTGTCTGCTAAGTATCTAAAGATTCTTTTGACTACATGAATATGAGATTCTTTGGGACAAGATTGGAATCTAGCACATAGGCAAACACTGAACATTATATCGGGCCTGCTAGAAGTGAGGTACAACAAACTACCGATCATTCCACGGTAGAGTTTTTGGTCAATATTTTTTCATTTTTCATCAGCGTCAAGCTTTGTTGTGATGCTCATAGGGGTTACCTTAGACTTACCCATTTCAAGACTGAATTTCTTTAACATGTCCTTAACATATTTGGCTTGATTTATAAAGATTCCATGTTTCATTTTTTTAATTTGTAATCCTAGGAAGAATGTTAGTTCACCCATCATACTCATCTCAAATGTTTCCTACATAGTTTGAGCAAAATCTTGACATAAAGTTTCATTGGTGGCACCGAAAATGATATCATCAACATAAATTTGTATGACTAGCATATCATTCTCCTTATGTTTTAAGAAAAGAGTAGTGTCGAGTTTTCCTCTTATGAACCCATTGTCTAGTAGAAATTTACTTAAACGCTCATACCATGCTCTTGGTGCTTGCTTGAGTCCGTAAAGGGCTTTTGAGGGTTTGTATACGTAATCGGGATGAGTGTGGCTCTCAAATCCTGGAGGTTGCTTGACATATACTTCTTCATTTATGTATCCATTTAAAAATGCGCTTTTTACATCCATTTGAAATAACTTAAAGTTTTTGTAGCAAGCAAAGGCAAGTAGCATTCTAATAGCTTCTAGTCTTGCCACAGGGGCATAAGTTTCATCATAGTCAATACCCTCTTGTTGGTTATACCCTTGGGCTACCAATCGAACTTTGTTTCTAACAATGTTCCCATCTTCATCTTTCTTATTCCTAAACACCCATTTGGTGCCAATTATTGTAGTGTTTTTGGGTTTAGGAACTAAGTGTCATACTTTGTTTCTTTCAAATTGATCTAGTTCTTCTTGCATGACAGTTATCCAGTTTTCATCATTTTCAGCTTCCTCAAAGCTTTTTGGTTCTAAATGATATACGAAAGCGATATGATTACATCCACTTCTTAGGTGAGATCTAGTGCTAACTCCTTGGGATGGACTACCTATGATAAGATCAGTTGGGTGATTTTTTACAAACTTCCAAGCTCTAGGTAGTTCATGATTCTCTTCTCTTGGTTGATTAGGCTTTTGAGGAGATGATTCTAGATGATCAATGTTTATATCTTGACAGTTTGTATCTTGATCATTATTTAACTTAAGTTGTTCTAATTCTTTTTCAATTCTAAAGGTGGTGATTTGATTATCTTCATCTATCTCAACAGGTGTTTTGGATGCGTGAGGGTTTGTTTCATCAAACACAACATGGATTGATTCTTGAACAATTTGAATTCTTTTGTTGAATACCCTATATGCTTTGCTATTCATGGCATATCCTATAAAAATTCCCTCATCAGATTTTGAATCAAATTTCGCCAAATGGTCCCTATCATTTAATATGAAACATTTACATCCAAAAACCTTAAAGTGTGAAATGTTAGGTTTCCTACCCTTCCATATCTCGTATGGGGTTTTCCCTAACTTGGATCTAATGATGACGCGGTTACTAACATAGCAAGTTGTGCTAACGGCTTCTGCCTAGAATTATTTTGGCAAGTTATGTTCATTAAGCATTGTCCTAGCCATTTCTTGGAGTGTTCGATTTTTTCTTTCAACTACTCCGTTTTGTTGTGGAGTTTTTGGTGCAGAAAAATTGTGTGAATAGTCATTTTCGTTGCAAAAGTCTTCTAGTTCTTTGTTTCTAAATTCTCTCCCTCTATCACCCCTAATGTGTACAATTGACAATCCCTTTTCATTTTGGATTTTTCCACAAAAATGAATGAATGCATTACAAGTGTCACTTTTGTTTGCAAGAAAAATTACCCATGAAAATCTTGAGAAGTCATCAACTATAACAAATGCATACAACTTTTCACTAATACTAGCTATGTCATTAGGGCCAAATAAATCAAGATGTATTAACTCTAAGGTAGATATCATTTTCTTGGTTTTGAAAGAGGTTTTAACTTGTTTTCCATATTGACATGCATCACAAATTTTGTCTTTCAGATAATTGTCTTTTGGTAGGCCATTTACTAGATCTTTGGATGAAAGTTTATTGAGTAGATCCATGCTTGCATGACCTAGTCTCCTATGCCATAACCAACAGTTTTCATTAGTAACTGCTAAACATTTAACGTTACAAGTTTTGATGTCATCAAACTCAATTGTGTATATGTTGGATTCACATTTTCCTACGAGGATGGTTTTTCCATTTAAATCATTTACTAAACATTTGGTGGATTGAAAAGTAATGTTTAACCCTTTATCACACAATTAACTAACACTTAACAAGTTGCGTTTGAGAGTATCTACAAGAGCAACATTTTCAATAGCCAAGGATGAATTACCTATTTTACCTTTACCGATGATTCTTCTTTTGGCATTGTCTCCAAATGTGACTAGTCCTTCTCTTTTCTAGGTGAGAGAGAGAAATTTGCTTGCATCTCCCGTCATGTGTCTTGAACATCCACTATTGAGAAACCATTTGTTTCTTATGGAGTCGGTCTTCAAGTATACCTGCACGCAGCATTAAGTGACTTGTTTTGGTACCCACATTTTCTTGGGTCCTATGGGGTTAGTGTTCTTAATCACCCATTTGTAATTCATGTTTTTTCCTCTATTTCCCCTGAAGGGACAAGTAAATCGTACATGACCTATTCTTTCACAATATAGGCAAACTTTATTAGCATGTGAGGGGTTTGGTTTAGGTGCAGGGTTATTCTTTGATGCGGAGCTCCTTTTAGCATAAAGATTTGCAAATCCTATTGATTCTGAAGACGATAGGCCATATCCTAATCCTTCTTTGAAAATTCCAAACCTTTGAGCTCCAAGTAACTTATCGAAATTTTCTTTACCATTTGTAAATTTATAAATAGTTTTGTTTTGATCTTCCACCTTCTTTTTCAATGTAGAGTTTTCTTGAAGAATTTTGATTATTTGTCTTTTCAAGCTTCCAACTTCCTTTTGAGAAGACTCTTTGCAATTTATGTATTCCTTAGTGAGCTTTTCATTTTCAAGAGTAAGAGATGCATTTTCTTCTTTCAAAGTGTCACATGAGCAAATTTGTTTTTGTTTGCATCTTGAATGATTTTCTTCTAAGAGTTTGAGTTTCTTTTTAGATGCTTTTAATTCAATATAGAGTTTTCTACAATTTTCTTCTAGTTCTTCATAAGAAGGGAGATATTCGTCATCAGAGTTTACCTCACTTTGTTCGTCCGCCATAAGACAGAAATGAGCAGTTTCTTCCTGGATTTCTTCATCGGTTGAGGTCCCATCTAGTTCATACCATTCGGTTGCGTTCATTGCCTTGAACTTCTTTTTGTCTCGCTGTTGATTGTTGCCTTTGTTTTTGAAGAGAGGACAATCAGCCATATAGTGTCTGATCTTTTTGCAATTGTAGCATTTTATGCTCGATTCTCCTTTCTCCTTTTGTTTTCCATTTCGTTTGTTCTTCAGAAAATTCCTAAATCTTCTTGTAAGGAGGGCGACTTCATCATCATCATCATTTTCTTCCTCTTCTACGAGCTATTTTTGCTTTCTGGCTTTTAGAGCAATTCAGGTAGCCTTCTTGGGTACTTCAGCTTCTACGGCTGCATTTTTCTTCTTGATCTCATAGGTCATAAGAGACCCGATTAGTTCGTCAAGGGTGACCTTTGAGAGGTCCATTGCTTCTTTAATTGCTGTGGACTTGGCGTGCCAAGATGCCGGTAATGAGTGAAGGACTTTTTGCACATTGTCTTCCATAAAGTACTCTCTACCGAGAGCTTTTAGTCTATTTGTGATGTGTGTGAATCGAGTAAACATGGCAGTAATTGTCTCATCTTCTTCCATTTTAAACATCTCATATTCTTTTACCAACATATAAATTTTTGACCTTTTTACCTGGGTTGTACCTTCGTATGTCACCTGAAGCTTTTCCCACATTCCTTGGCCGTGTTGCATTCGCATATTCAATTGTACTCTTCATCATTTACAGTGCAATAGAGGAAGTTCTTGGCCTTGAAGTTCAGTTGTGCTAGCTTTGCATCCGCCTCGAGGAGTTTTCCAATAGGTATGTCATCGCCTTCTTCGTTCTTGAAGGCGTAGTCTCCTTCAATGATAACGTTCCACATTCGGTAGTCATAGGCCTAGATGAAGATTGACATTTGATCTTTCCATGTCGGGTAGTTAGCTCCACAAAATTTGGGGGGACGGTCCACGAATTGACCTTGGGCAAACATATTCGCCATATTGATCTTTTCACCTGGGAGTTACTCCGAAATTCAGCGACTGGTGCTCTGATACCACTTGTTGACCTGGTTGAGCATCTAGAGGGGGGGGTGAATAGACGTTTCTCGCGGATATGCAAATTTTCTACAAACACAAAAATCTTGCTAAGAACAAGTGCATAATATCACAATATAAAAGTGTAGCAAATGGTAATGAATAAGCAGTATAAAAGAGAGAGGAGAGAAGAGAAACTTAACACAGCCATATTAATGTGGTTCGGCACCCAACCTATGTCCCTGCCTTGAGACCAACTCAAGGATTCCAAAAATCCACTATACGATCCTCCTTCAGGCGGAGAAGCCAATACACACAACTGCTCACAAAGAGCTTCAACAAGGTACTCACTTAGAGATACACTACAATGACTCACAAAAGGCCTTTTCTTTACAAGTAGTTGATAAGAGGTGAATACAATATTAAATGTTCCCTTTGAGCTGAGTATCACCACAATATCCTCACACTATGTCCTCTTTTCAATGGAGTAAAACAAAAGCAAGAGCAGCAATAAGAGGGCAAGTAAGTATAAGGGAAACCCTAGAATGAAAGCACAATAAATGATCTTGATAAGTAAATGAGCTTTCTTAGTGAGAAGTAAATGCAATAACCCTTATTTAAACACCAAATGGGCGAGCTGGGTGCTGGAGAGCCGTTGGACATTTATTGATGCAAGACAAGGGTAAAACTAGCCGTTCTGCTACATTTAATGAACCCTGCAGCCTGACATTCATCGACGAGATCTGTACTTCGTTGACGAGCTCTTCAGTGTATTCATTGATGAATCCCTGTGTTCGTCGACAAGTTGCTGGTTCTGAATTCAGATAAGTCTCGGTTTCTTTTCGTTGACAAGAACCCGTGTTCGTCGACGAGGGTATGTGTTATACTCGTCGACGAAGCCTTGTGTTCGTCGACGAGTCCCTTCTTACTTCTTTAGAAAAAAAAAATCCTTTTAAGTTCTAAGAAAGGTCTTTGTCTTTTTTAAGTGTTTTTAGACACCTTAAGTAGCTTTACTTGTTTTTGTTGTGTGTGTGTGATATGCCCATTTCTTGCTCTTTATTTGAGTCACTCCATATACAAGGGTTTTACAAAATAATCTCTCTCTCACTTTCACACTCAATCTTTAGAACACTTGCATATGATGTAGAGACCATGAGTGCTTTGAGTGACTGAACTTTTGGTCATGTCACGAATTGCTTCTGGCTTATTTGAAACTTATTTGCTTTGGTGCCATTCTGTGCAGCTGAACACCACTAGAGAAAAAGGCTAGTAGCCTTAAAGAATTGCTAATGGGTTGTTGTCATCAAAACATAATTAGAATGAAAGACCCTTAACCACTTGGTCTAACAGAGATGCTTTAATTCAAGTAAAAAAAACTAGCGATGATCAAAAAACAAAGAGTGAATCGTATTGTATAGCAACTTATGAGATCAAAAATTTTGAATTCTTACTAGGAATGATTATTTGGTATGACATACTATTTGTTGTTAATTGTGTTAGTAAAAATTCACAATCAAAAGATATGCGTATTGATGTCGTCATTAATCAATTAAAAGATTTTATTGTTTTTCTAAAAAATTATAGGGAGAATGGATTTATATCTTCTATGATTTCAGTAAAAGATATTGCACTTGAAATGAATATTGAACCAGTATCATTAAAAAAAACGTGTAATTAGTAGGAAAAAATAATTTGATGAGAATACTAATGATGATACAACACACACTCAACTGAAGAATCTTTTAGGATTAATTTTTTCTTATACATAATAGATTAAACTATTATTTCACTTGAGAGTAGATTTGAATAATTTCAAACATATGAGAATATTTTTGGTTTTTTATATGATTTAAACATATTAAAATCATTAGATGAAAATAATTTGAAACAAAAATGTTTGACACTTGAGAATATTTCAAAATGTGGAACACATTCAAATATTAATGGTTTTGATTTATTTTCAGAATTGAGAATTTTAAAAGAAAGTTCGGAAGAAATGAATACACCAATGGAAACATTGAACTTTATAAAAAAGATAGATTATTTTCAAAATGCATTTATTGCTTATAGAATTGTATTAACGATATAGGTGACAGTAGCTTCTGCAAATAGAAGTTTTTCAAAACTTAAACTTATAAAAAATTATTTGAGATCAACTATGTCACAAGAAAGATTAAATGGATTAACTATATTATCAATAGAAAAAGAAATACTTGAAAATCTTCAATATAAAACTTTAATTAGTGATTTTGCGTCTCAAAAAGTTAGAAAATTAATTTTAAATAAAAATAAAAATTAAACAAAATATTAAGAACTCCTAATTAAACCATCTGCCTAGGGCTCCGTATTGTGAAGAGTCATCCCTGATTTAAATATTTGTTAGTTTGTATTTATATGTTATCATGTGCAAATATGTATGTATGTGTATGATTTCATGTGATTTATGCACATCATGTGAGTTAGATATAATTCACACATATTATGACATAAATTAATTAATGTAAAAACATATGCACAAATTACATGTTTTACATAGGCAACCGTATTGACCAAGATTGGCAGTAGACCGAAGGAATTGCCATCTAGTGGCTAGTCAACTAACCTAGGCAAAAAGGAGTTTTTTATGAAAATATTAAAAATAAAAAGCATAAAAATATAGAAAATGTGAAAAATTTACAAAATATATATTCAACCGACTTTCTAAAAGTCAATTTGGCTTTAAAACATTAAAAAAAAAAAATGTCAGCATCTCTGTCAGCCCTACGGGAACCGAAGAGAGAGGAGAAAGGGGAGAGAGGAGAGAGACGGGGAAGGGTATTAATGGGTGTTTGGGGAATTAAAAGAAAAAAAACCGGGGGGGGGGGGGGGGGGGGGGGGCGCTGGGGGACACACTGCTCAGCAACCGAAGAGAGGGGAGAGGGGAGAATGGTAGGAGGGAAATAAAAAATTAAAAAAAAAAAGTTGCATACATGCAAAAATTAAAAATTAAATTATAATAATTAATAAATTTAATTATCGTTATTATTTTGTTTATATAAAATTAATTATTGTTTTATTCAAAATTCGTAATACATAAATTTTCTTTTAATTTGTATTGGTAGTTTTAATTTATTCAAAATTTGTAATACCCCGTTTTTTTTTTTTTTATAATTCCCCTAACACCCATTAATGCCCTTCCCCCTCTCTCTCCTCTCTTCCCTCTCTCCTCTCTCCCCAGTTCCTGTGCGGCTAACAGAGGTGCTGACATTTTTCTTTAATATTTTATTTTAAAGCACAAACCGACTTTTGGAAAGTCGGTTTGGGTATATTTTTGTAAATTTTTCACATTTTCTATATTTTTGTGTTTTTTTGTTTTTAATATTTTGGTAAAAAACTCAAAAAAAAAAAAAAAAAAAAGGGAACCTAATCCCTTTCTCCTTTCTTTAAATGGTCACACCTTAGTATATGTATTTGTGTGTATTTCTATGAATATTGTATATATATATCTATTTGTGATCTTATGTAGATAACATGTGAATAAATGTGTCATTCTAAGTTTGTGCATGCTTATGCTTCCAAAAATATATGCATGTATACATGTGATTTTATGTAATTAGTATGTTAGTGTGGACTTATTATTTATATATAGTTTTACATATATTTGACTAATTGTGAATACTTATTTACCATTTATAAGGATTATTTTCAAAAATTCAAGAACATTTTATAAAAAATAAAATAAAATAAAATTCAAAATAATATTTTAAAATAAAAATTAATCTTTTTATTTTTCCAATTTCAAGCATTATTTCTTAAAAAAAAAATTCAATTTTTTTTCTAACTGAAATTAACCCTTTTTGGATTTCCCAAAATATTGGCTTTCCAATTTATAAGGATTATTTTCAGGGGTTCGGGAAATATTTTCCAAAAAATTTAGGAAATATTTTCTATAATTATTTAAGAAATGGAAATATAAAAAAAACAATTATTTGACAACCAAACAAGCCCTTAGTATCTTTGTTTTCTTTGTCATGCCCTTTGTGCCTCATTTAGCTCTTTACTTCAACAGGTCCAATATTGCTTGAAAAGCATTTCTTGCATTTCCTTACATAAGGATGCACTTTGTCAAGCCCAATTTTCTAAATTTTTTTTTCAAATCATTCTAGAGAGTGTCTTTTTTCCCCAAGTATAGTAATTATTTGTCGTCATTGATTTGATGTTATTGTCTAATTTACTCTACGAATTAACAAATCACTCTACTTATTAGCAATTACTCAATTATTGTAATTAATCGGTCTTTTTGATTGTGTTTGGTCATAGTTTTTATATTCCTTGAATGTGTAACCTATGCCAATTATGTCTTCAAGTAGAAAATTCCAAAATATCTTATCCTACTAGTGTGTAGGGGAATGAAAAAAAAAAAAAAGTGTTTTATTCATTTTAGGAAAGTTCAAAGCTCTTCTCAGACTCGTGTTTAGAAATTTATTCTCTATTTATATGTTCCATATTCTTGGTTCCTAGAGCGAGGTCATGTAAAGGTTTCTTTTGAGTCTAACAAATTTGTCATATCTAAGAATAATGCATTCAAGGGGAAATGGACATTATAGTCAAGGTTTATCACTTTGTTGTTTTTGACCGTTGAGATTGTGAATGAGATTATTCTTCTTATTTTTTTGATTGATTACATTTATGTACAAGATAAAAACTAGATATGATATTAATTTGACTAGATATATTAATTTGATGAAATGGGTGATGAATCTTACGAAAAATCAATTTGATGATTTACAAAAAGTGAATATATTCAATTTTTGATCTGTTTGGATGAAATCTGCCAATTTAAGAGTTCGAGGTTACCGTCAAATGGGTTGATGGTAAATCTTCCAGATGATCAATTTCCAATTTACGGAGGTTGGGTTTGCTTGATCTTAAATTAATTTAATAAGATTTGTTGATTTGATGAAGTTAACAATTCATTGGAGAATGGATCATGATCTAATTTTTGTTTACGTAAGCCTAATCACAATCAATAGATACTTGGAAGAAAAATCGATCGGCTGAAATTGAACATAATTCGAGTATTCTTCAATTGCTAAAGTTACCAAGGAGTGAATATTCTTGATTTTGTGTTTGCCTATTGCTTTTCTTCAAGTTAAATTCTCTCCTCCTTCTTTACTTTTTTTTTTTTTTTTTCTCTTGGAGGTCCTCTTTTAAGAAGCCAACCAAGGTTTTTATAGGCAAAACTAAGGTTAGGTTAAATTCTAATAGTTCGCATGCCTTACCATGTGTCTTTGTTGTATGGGAGTTTGGGCTAATTGACCATTTCATCATATTTTAATTGGCTAAACTCATGTTCCTTAGTTAAGCCCCACATTCATGAGGCCCAATATATATATATATATATATATATATATATAAAATAGCCAAATGTTTATATTTTTTAATTTGACTAATTAAACTATTTTTTAAAATTTGCATTGCATTTTTTTTTTATTGTTTACAATGATTTTTCTAAATTATAACTATTACTTTACCTATTGGAGTATTGGCTCCTCAATGGATTTTCTTACCGGGGTTACCAATGCATCTTTATCGAACGGATTTTCTTCAAATTATAGCGACTCGTTTTGGTCATTATCTTGGAACTGATAATGCAACAATTAATCGTACGAGAGCGTCGGGGGCACGTATTTGCGTGGAAGTTGACCTAACAATGGAGCCGGTAAAGGGATTTCCTCTTGTCTTATCTTCGAAACAATGTATTTGGCAAGAGGCCAAATATGAAAATATGGGTTTTTTCTGCTATAAATGTTGCCGGCAAGGACATACCTTGATTGTTTGCAGGGTGGGAGAGAAGCGAAGGGAGGAAGAAAAATATAAAGAAAAAAAGATATGGAAACCAAAGACTAATGACGGTGTAATAGAAACCAATTCCAACGTGGATAAAAGAGCAAAGAAGGTGGTGCAAGAAGCAGGATCCAGTAATGTGCATATGACGAAGCAGATTAATAATAGGGGTCCTGAAATAGTGCAAACTCCTGTAGTTCAAGAAAATGGGGATCATGTAAGGTAAAACTCTGATATACCACAGAAAGCATTAGAAAATAATGGGAATGAAGATTCAATAGAGAGGAATGAAGGGGAGTGTGAAGAAGTCAGATGTGATGATGATCCTCGAGTTTCAAACGATGAACCTCTATCTCAAGAGGAAGTGGATCACGTGGATAGTTCTAAACTGACTGAAGGTCGGGACCAAGATTTGCAACAGGAGGATTTGGCTCGGGGTTATTCGTCTGAGAGGGAGGAAGGCGAAATAATAGTTTTAAAGGGCAAGGAAAAAATGTATGAGTCTGATACAGGGCAAGGATGGATTTCCGTAAAAAAATTCGGTGAGGAAATCTCAGAGGGTTCTCATCCGACCGCATAAATTAAATTTATGACGAATGCAATTCTTTTCTGGAATATTAGGGGGTTGGACAGGTCTAGAGGCAGGTTAAAGGTGCTAATTAAAAAGTTTAATGTTGGGTTGTTTGCTATTTCAAAACCGTTTGCGGCTAAGGAGGGGATGGTAATGCTAGGTAATTTTTTGAATTATCATCATTTTATATTTAATGAAAATCAGGGTGGTAAATTGTGGCTATTTTGGAAGGATATAGATGCCTTTGAGGTGATTTCAATCACGACTCAGAAGATTTCTGGGTGGTTTTTTAAGGATGGACAAAGAATTTTGTTGAGTTTTGTCTATGTCAAATGTTCTTATGTTGAAAGAAGAGAGTTATGGCAGCAACTGGAGGAGTGCCAATCAGATTTTCCTTGGTTGGTCATGGGTGATTTTAATGTGATTCGAACGGACACTAAAAGAATTGGGGGAAATCCAAAACCACTGCTACCTATGATGGAGTTTAATGACTGCTTACATCATTGTGGTCTCTTTGATTTATCAAACACAGGCTCATGAATGTCGTGGTGCAATGGCCATGAAGGGGTGGCTCATTGTTGGGCTAAGCTTGATCGTGTTCTTATTAATAATGGTTTTTCCAACCTATATGGTTCGGCTCAATTCAAATATCTAAGTCGGAAATCATTAGATCATAGCCCTATGGTAGTGTATACAAATACGTCTTTCTCCCAGTATAGCCCTACCCTATTTCGTTTCTTAAATATGTGAAGCTCGCATGAAATGCTTTTGTCATACATTAAAGATGTCTGGATCAGGAATGACTCAGCCTCGGGTCTTCTGAAACTTGCTATTCGCCTTAAGAGAACTAAAATTGTTTTACGTGCATGGAATAAAAATGCCTTTGGGAGAGTGGAAGAAAATTTAAAAGCGCTTGAGGAAAGGATGGAATATATAGAAATCAACTACAAGCATGTTTTTCTGAGGACGTCGAAGTTGATTACTTGACTACTAAGGTGGAGATTCAGGTGTGGGAGAAGAGGGAAGCATCTCGCTTAGGGCAAATGGAGAAGAAAAAAATGGTTGACTGAGGGGGATCAAAATTCTAAATTCTTTCATTCAGTAATCAATCAAAAGTGGAATAAAAGTCATGTAGATCGTATGGTTCTGAACGATGGAAGGATATTGGAGGATGCGGAAGCAATTCATAATGAGGCAACTGTTTTTTTTTAGAATTTTCTTTCAGAGTCTTTAGTGGTTGAACCATGCGATCTCTCCGAGTTAATTCAAAGGCAAATTTCAGATGTTGATAATAATTTACTCTGCGCTGATCCAACAAAAGAAGAAGTTAAAAGAGCGGTGTTCTCTATTCTCAAAGAAAGCAGTCCAGGACTGGATGGATTTGGATATGAATTTTATAAATCTTGCTAGGATATTGTAAAAAAAGATCTCTTGGATGCGGCAATGGATTTTTTTCAGGGCACTACTCTTTCCAAGTTTTTTTCATTTTCATTTATTGTTTTAATTCCGAAGGTGGATAATCCTTCTAGTTTTGATAAATTCCAGCCTATTAGTTTATATTCTGTGGCTTATAAAATTTTTTCCAAGATTCTTGTTTTTAGACTAACCGAGTTTGTTGATAATTTGGTCTCGCATAAACAAGGCGCTTTTATTCCCGGGCGAAGTATTTTTGAAAATATTACACTGGCTCAAGAAATGGTTCAGTCTTTGCACAAAAAAATAGCTAGCGGCAATGTGATGATAAAACTAGATATGGCTAAGGCTTACGATAGAGTGAATTGGAATTTTCTTCTGGAAGTACTGAAGGCTTTTGGCTTCTCTGAGAGGTTTTGCAAGCTCATAAAAAATTGTGTGGAGTCTCCATGGTTTTTTGTTTTGATGAACGGAACCTTTAAGGGGTTTTTTCAATCTACGAGAGGCTTACGGCAAGGGGATCTACTATCTCCTTATTTATTCATCATAATGGAAGAGGTTTTGACAAGGTTGCTTAGGAAAAACTATGAGACTGGTCGGATTGGTAAATTTAGTCATCCGATTGGGACCTCATTGGTCTCACATTTGTTATATGCGGATGATATTCTTATTTTTGCGAATGGTGGGAAGAGGTCTATGAAAGATTTAGTTTACGTTCTGGAAAGGTATGAGAAGTGGTCGGGTCAAAAAATCAGTAAGACTAAGTCAGCGTTATTCCTTTCAAAATACATCACTCCCGCTAGGAAGCGTGGTTTATTGAGAATCACGGGTTTCATGGAAGGTAAATTCCCTGTTTCTTATTTGGGTGTGCCTTTGGTGTCTGGAAAATTGTCTTCCAGGACATTGGAGTCTCTTGTGGAGAAGATTAGAAAGAAAACTGCAGGATGGAAATCTAAGTTGCTCTCGCAAGGTGGAAGATTGGTTTAATGAAGACATGTGTTGTCTAGCATGCCTATTCATTTAATGTCTGTTATTAAGATTTCGCAGGTCACATGTTCTCGCATTAACTCTCTTCTTTCAAATTTTTTATGGGGAGAGGTGAAAGATAAAAGGAAGATACATTGGCACTCTTCGGGGAAAATTTGTAAATTTACCTCGGAAGGGGGTCTGGGCTTGAGAGATCTTAAGGAAGTTCAGAAATCTCTTCTTATGAAATTTGCCTTCAGATTGCTCACTTCTAATAATATGTGGGCAGATTTTTTCAGAGCTAAATATTGTAGAAATGATCATCTACTAATAAGGAAGGGGAGACCAAATGACTCTCGGTTTTGGAAATCAATTATGGCCACCATTCCAGAAGTTATGGATATTGTTAAAATTTTAGTGAGAGGTGGGAACTCTTCTTTTTGGTTCGGCAGGTGGCTGTCATCAGGCCCGTTATCTGTGGGCACTGAGAATATTTTGAATAAGAAACTGTGTATTAAGGATTGCTAGTTAAATAATAATTGGAATTCTAATTTAGTACGGGAATTGGTTGGTGCTGATAAAACAAGGGAAATTTTGCATCAGGTGCCGGCGGGTAAAAGTGGGTAGGATATTTTTGTCTGGAAGCCTGCCCCGGATGGTAATTTTTCTATGAAAATGGCTTGGGAGGCAATGAGGAGCAAAAGCGATAATTTTTTGTGGAATGACTGGTTTTGGCATTCTTTATTGCCTAGAAGAATCTCAATGTGTTTATGGAAAGCTTGGTTTAGATGCTTGGTTGTAGATCAGAATTCAAACCAAAGGAATATCGATGGCTTCGGCTTGTGATTGCTGCGTTCAGAGAAGTCAGGAAAACATTGATCATATTCTTTCTTTAGGAGAGGTGGCTTCAGAGGTTTGGCGTCGGGCTAGTGTGGCTTTGGGGATTCCTTTCCAACGATCTCTTCCTTGGAAAAATAAAATGGCAAATTGGTTCCACTATGCAAAAAAAATCGTCTATTAAAGGTATTTTAATCGGGCTGATTCCATGTTTGATTACGTGGTATCTCTGGAATCGAAAATGTAAAGCGAGAATGGAAGGAGTTTATCAAAGTGCAGATCAGTGGAGAAGTGTTCGATTCTGGGTTAGTTTTATTGCTGAGAGCAACATTTCTTTTCAAAAATTGAAGAAGTTGGACATTAAGATTTTGAATGAGTTTCAAATTAAGCATCAGGGAGTTTGCGAGAGGCCTGAAAAAATTATTTCATGGGTTAAACCTCCAGTAGGGTGGATAAAACTTAATTGTGATGGGAGTTGTAGGGGCAATCTGGGTACTTTAGGAGGTGGAGGAATTATTCTAGATTGCCATGGCATGGTAAAAGCGGTTTTTTCAAGTTATTTTGGCAATGATATGAATAATAGTGCGAAATTAAAAACAATCAGGGAAGGAATTCGTTTGTGTAAATGTTTGTATTATGTTAATGTGATTATTGAAAGTGACTCGCGAATTGTAGTTGATTGGCTTCGGAAAGGTAGATGTACTTTGTGGTATCTTTGGGATTTTTGGGAGGAGTTCGTGGCAGAGTTAGAAGGAGTGAATGTCATGGTGATGCATCAATATAGGGAAGGCAACAGTGTTGCTGATTTTCTTACTAAAGAAGGAGAAAGGGGAAACAATGTAATCTACGAACAACAACACCTTCTACCACATTATCTGAAAGGTATCATTCGGATGGATAGGTGGAGTCTTGTTTTCGTTCGTCGTTAGGTCATCTCTAGAGTTTCGTTTGGTGTATTTCGTTTTGTTTTTTGGTTGTTTTTATGTTTTTTTTTCTTTTGTTAGTTATGTTTAATTTTGTTTGTCTTAGTTTGGTTGGTTAGTGTTAACTTGTAACCACGGTATTCCTCCGCCAAAAGTGAGAGTTTATTAATAAATAAATGGAGGTACCGCCCTTTTTTACTGGAAAAAAAAAAAAAACACTCTTGAACTTTAATGTGTATGATTTATATATAGAATTTCTTCTAAATCTAAAGAAATCTAAATTTAAGCCTCAAAATCTAGTATTCTAAATATGACCTTATATTTATATACAAGTGCATTTTGGTTTTGAGTTCACCTTTCACGACTTATAATATATATTGTGTGACTTTATTTTAAATTCCATGCAATTCTTTGGGCATGTGAGGGTCTTAATACTATGTTTGGTGGACTAGCTAAGAAATTTCTTTTGGAATTCATAATGCTAAGATTGATCACTTTTGGTCTGTACTTTTTAACTACTAGTAATGTACCTTAATTTATTGGACATAATGTTTCCTCTTACAAATTTCATTTGTCAAATTGTTTATATTGAATTTGTGTAGAAAATGAGCCACTTAATATTATATATATATATTCGTATATATTAGGTCCACTTGAAGAATTGAGCATGTCTGCGAGAGGGGAGGGATGGTTTCCTCTCATTGACTTGCTTGAGACTCGCAAGTCAGGAATTGTTACAAATTTCACTTGTGATAATTGTTCCACATTTAAGAAATTAAGTAGAAAATGAGTAGCTTATATACAATGTTTATATTTTAATAAATTTAACATGGAATTTAATTAAAATGAGATTCATGTATTAAGCTAAACTATAAAATTTAGAATAATTTAACTATGCAATTTAATAAATTTATATTAAGTTACCATTCAAGTTAATGATAAAATAAAATAAAATAAATAAAATATTTGATTGTGAAATGTTTGTAAAAATCTTATCGGGGAAGGATTTCTACAAAATATGAAAAGTCTATTCCCTTCTCCACCATAAGTATCATGAGGATTTATTCTTCAAGAGTCTTAACTCTAGGACTAAATTATCCCCACTATTTTGACGCGTGGATACTAGTGCCCACCATCATTTTTTTTTTTAATATATATGAAGATTCTAACATTGAACAATTTACTATGTAAATAACTTGTGTACATCTAGAAATATTGCAAAGCCAACCAGATAAATATATATCAATAAGGCATATATATCATTTCCATGAATGTCAATTTATGAAAATTGTAGACACCCCATTTTGTCCAGGGCTTATATAACAAAGGTTAGGTAAAATTTTTATTCCATAAAAAGAGAAAACATAGGAAAATAAAAAGAATACAAGGAAAATTGAATTTTTACATTGAAAAAAAAATGAAAAAGGAAAAATTAAAAAATCAATAAAAAGTATCAAATTCTCCATGGTTGCACCTACATGCACACACACAAAGAAGGAGCATCGGGGGTTCAATTCTAGATAGATACACTCATAGAATATGCGGTACCTGTGGATTGTGAGAATTTATTCTGTGAGCCAGCGGGGACCGTGGATGGTGAGAGTTTGCTCTATGAGCCAGCGAGGACCGTGGATGGTGAGAGTTCTCTATGAGCCAGCGGGGATCGTGGATGGTAATAGAAATGTGTCCCAGAGGTCGGGTTAGCCGAACATCCAACTGATGCACCAAAGCTGTGTCAACATTCCGGATTTTACTTGATCAGCGAGACCTAGGGGGAGGATGCTGATTCGTAGGTTTGGTGCCGCACCAGGGGGTCCAAAGGGCTTGTTGGTGGCTGAAGTTCCTATGTAATCAAAATATATATATATATATATATATATATATATATTAGTTTTACCTTTAGAAAACACCAATTTGGCTTTAATATTTAAAATTTAAGAATCTAGCTTTCCACATTTATTGGTTTTCAGATTCTATGTATTTTTATGATCGCCACATCAATCATGATTAATTGTTAACTATAAAATTTCTCCAATCATGCATATAAATATAATTATCCTTCTTAACTTTTTGATACTTATGGGTGGAAGGTTTTCATAGAAAAAGATATCCCACAGTAGCTAGAGGTATGGCACCAGTTGGCCGCATTAAATTATTAAGAAGATGAGAAAGAGGGAAACAACACCACCAGATGAGGCTCCACCACACCCACATATAAAACTTTTGGGCCGATGAAATTGGGGTCATTTATTTGGGCCTTAGCCTTGAAATTTTTAAGTTTTAAATGATGAATGATTGAAATTTCAATTATTACTTTACCCATTTGGCCTTAAGACAATTACAAGTTTGAACAAAAATTATGTTATTTGTTTTTTACCACATTCAATGTTGGTCCAAATATTGAAAATCAATGTAAAAATTGAACAAAATTGTGAACTGACTTTTTTTTCTTGAATTATTGAATTTTAGTTAAGGTCAATATAGGATGTATTATACTTGCACTATTTGTTAGGAAATTGAATGGGTAGAAACAGTATCATACAGCTAAAATAAGAAATGAGAAAATAGGAATTGACACCAAGATTTACGTGAAAAACTCTCAAACAAATCGAGGAAAAAACTACGGGCAATAGTAGAAGGAATCCACTATGAAAAATAATGATACAACTTCTCTCAAATTAGGAGAAATTAGAAACACAGACTACAACAGAGATACTTTATAGGAAAGTACTTGATTTCTCTCTCTAAAGGTGGAGTTGGAGATGCTTGAGATGGTTATCTTCCTTCACCACCACTTCCCTATTTATAAGGGTTTTGTAAGCCTCATTTTCAAAGCCGTCAAATGAATAATGTAGCCACCTTTGTAGACTTGTGCAACCACCAAATGAATAGTGCAGCCACCTTTGTAGACTTGTGCAGCCACCATATAAATAGTACAACCATCATATGAATAATACAACCCCTATGTTAGACTTTGAATGCTAGAAATGACTTTACAATTTAACATTCTCCCACTTAAAGTCATTTTCAAACCCCGTTTTTTTTTTTCTTTTTTTTTTCTTTCATCCTTTCTAGTCTTGCTAGTTTCATGTCACTTAGGTTTTTGTTAGGCCATAAGAGATTACACCATTAGAAAACTTGTCAGGTTGATTGGTTTTGTAAACATTTGCAAGGTCCACAATTCTTTCTTCCAAATTCTCAAACGAAATGATATGTAATTCAATGTGGTTTGTCCTAAAATGAAAAGCTAGATTCCTTGCAAATATGTAAGGCACTATGACGTCACAATAATTATAGAGAAAGTTTCTTTGATTGTGCCCGAGTTCTTTAATAGTCTTTTAATCCATATTGCCTCATTGCAAGCTGTGCGTTAGCTGTATTCAGCTTCAGTCGTAGATAATGCCACAACAGTCTGCAACTTTGATACCCAGCTTACTGCTCCTGCAAGAGTAAACACATAACCTGTTGTGGATTTTTTTTTTTTTTTTGTCAAGATCACCTACAAAATCTGAATCAACCTATCCCTTGACAATAAATTTTGATCTTTCATAGCATAATGCAGCATCTGAGGTCCCTTTAATGTATCTTAGGACCCTCTTCACAACATTCCAATGCTCTCTACCAGGATTCGCCATGAAGCGACTGACCATACCAATTGCTTGAGCAATATCTGGTCTTGTACAAATCCTAGCGTACATGAGGCTTCCCACTGCTGGTGCATACGGCACTCGAGACAATTTCATCGTCTCTACTTCATTGCTAGGATACATGCTTGAGGATAATTTATAATTGACAAGAAGTGGGGTAGAAATTGGCTTACAATCTTGCATGTTGATGAAGCGTAGTCAAAGACTTTATTAAATAATTCTTTGAGAAAGCCAAATTCTTTTGTCTTTTTGTCTAGGTTTAATTTGCATCCCTAAAATTTGTTTGTTGTCCAAATCCTTCATATCAATACTAGCCAATTGTGCTTCAATTCTGGACTCTTTCGTTGTTGGGGACATACTTAATCTTTCTCACATTCATACACATACAACATAAAAATAATGAAAATCATAGATTACCAAACTCTTGTAGTACGGACAATGGTTTGCATTGAGTCATTGTATCTGAGGATAATTATGAAGAATCAAAGCTCTTTTGTTTACCAACATATTGGCGCTATGCTTAAGCTCGTACAAAGCATTTGGTGAACATGCAACTAAGTTTTTCTTTTTTGTTTCTTCAAAACCTTTCGGTTGGAGCAGTTAATCTCTTCTTCAGTTCTCCATGAAGAAAACTGTTTTCACCATCATAATACTCTACATATAATCAAACACAGCCCACAGCTAATACAGTTCTGTTCTGATTGTAGTAAGTCTAACAAATGGAGAAAAATCTAATAGAAAAATCAATACTTCTTCTGAGCATACCCTTTCACTACCAGTCTTGCATGATATCGTTCCACCTATCATTAATCTCGTTTGATTCTGTAGACCAATTTATTTTCCAATGGATTTACGTCCGTGTGGTAATGGAACAAGCTCCCATTTTATCTCTGTTACAATGCTTCAATTTCTTCCTGCATTGCTTGTCATCCACAAAATAAATCAGTCTGCCTACTAATAGCCTAATGGAAAGTGATGGCTCTGTATCTTTGTAGAGACAATAGCAAGTATGCTTGCCATGAAATAATCTAAGTGTCATGATGGTTTCCTTGTTTACGTACTGAACGTCGAACTTCGGTATCATTGACCTCATTTGGTTTATTCTATGCTCTAGTGCGGGCTTCAAAAGAATCTTTATTCCTTCTATCTGAACAGTGTCGTTTCCAAAATTTGTGTTCTCTTTATTTTGAATTTCATTTTCTACAAAATTTCACATCCATGAACTACGACCGTGCGAGTAGTGGGATCCCTAGGCGATACACCCTTGAACTCCATTAGGCAACCCAAGAATAGCATTTCTGGACTTTGGGTCCAGTTTAGTTCTTTCCGGGATTTATACAGTCCCTCTGCAGGAATCCAAATATGTGAAGAGAAGAATATTGGCTGGCTTACCAATCCATCTCCATCGGTTTGTCTTCAAACCAAATTTCTGTGGATCGGTGATGATTATCTCATAACAAGCATGTTTTTGTTGTGTTTAACTGCTTTAGGCCCAGAATGACTTGGCTAGAACTGCAATCTTCAAACAGGCTCTTGGTCTCTTGTTGTGCCAAATCTCGTTTGTTCATTCGACGGCTACGCCATTTTGTTGACGTGTATGCACAATAGTGAACTGCCTTTGAATACCCTCTTGCTTGCAAAATGAAATAAAATTGCCGTCTTTATATTCTCCTCCATTATCTGTCCTTAAGCGCTTGATTCTTTTTCCAGATTCAAGTTCCACCTACGCTTTGAATTCTTTAAGCACTAGAAACACATCTGACTTCCTCTTGATTGGATACACCCATAATCTCTTGGTGTAGTCATCAATAAATGATACAAAATAATGCGCTCCTCCTAGGGATGGAACTGGTGATTCCCATACATCAGAATGAATCAAGTCTAGAATGTATTTGCTTCTGGCAGTAGATCTTTCAAATTTTAATCTATGTTGTTTACTTGTAACACAATGCTCACAGGAAGGTAGACTTACTGATTCAAGTCTGGGAAGAAGATTACGTTCTGAAAGAATCTTCAGACCACGTTCAGACATGTGGCCAAGTTTACGATGCCACATTATCATTGATTCTTCCTGGGTTGATGCAATTGATGCGTCTCCCTATTGTATAGTATTTCCCAGCAGTGTGTATAGATTTTCCACGATCCTTTTTGCCTTCATCAATACAAGCGCGCCTTTGACAACCTTCAAGACCCCATTTTCAATAAGGTTCTTACAGTTAAGGTCATCTAACTGTCCAAGAGACAGTAAATTTTTCTTCAAGCCCTTCACATATCATACCCCTTGAATAGTGCGAATCGTGTCATCGTACATCTTTAGTTTAATATTATCGACACCAGCGATCTCTAAGGCATGATCATTACCCATGAATGCAGATCCGCTTGAAACAGGTTCATAAGAGTGGAAACAGTCTCGGCGAGAGGTCATGTGCCAGGTTGCTCCTAAATCCATGATCCATACATCAGTAAGTTTCTTACCACCTTTAGAGATAGTTTCCGCTTCGCTGTATAGGATTTTGCCATCACTGGAAGTACTTGCAGTGCATCCTTAAGAAGTGTTCTCCTCAGAAGCTTTCGCTGCATTCTTCTTCTTATGCCAACAATCCTTTGAGATGTGCCCCCTTTTGCCACAGTTGTAGCATTTAAAATTCTTCTTACTCCTTGACTTTGATCTACCATGATTGTGACTCCCACTAGGGCCACGTTCTGTTGATCTTCTTCTCATCATCGGTAATGCCTCAACTTGTTGAGAACTAGACGACCTGTCTTCCTTGTTTTTGCGCCTGGATTCCTCTTCCAGAACAGCCGCCGCAACATCATCGAAGATTAGATTATCTGACTGAATATTATTTGTAATGTTGATGATGAGTTGATCCTACGAATTTGGCAGACTTTGGAGTAGAAGCTCCGCTCGGTTGGCTGAATCTTATGGCCTAACGTTATCAATTGGGAGAACAACGTATTAAGATTGTTGATGTGGTTCATAACCGATGTGGACTCACTCATTCGAAGAGTGTAGAGTCGCCTCTTTAAGAAGATCTTATTGTGAAGTGACTTTACCTCATAGAGCTTTGTCAGCGCATCCCAAATTTCTTTTGCTGACTTCTTCTTCGCAATGCTTGATAACACCGAATTTGCTATGCTAGATGAAGATTAGCCACATCATTGTCGTCCATCTCATTTCATTTTTCATTAGTTATCCCTATTGGTCTATCTCCAATTGACGCTAAGCAATTGTCCTTTCTCAGGACTGCCTTCATCTTCAATTTCCAAAGGAAGAAATTACCCCCATTGAACTTCTCAATTTCGTACCGTATACATGAACAGTATCGTAAATGAATGGAACTGTATACTTTGAACAAATCTCGCATACGTTCACAATACTGTAAAAGTATCCGATGACACGTGTGAATAGTAACCGTGAATAGTAACCCCAACCCAAAGGTCGTAACCCAAGGCTCTGATACCACTGTTAGGAAATTGAATGGGTAGGAACAGTATCACACAGCTAAAATAAGAAATGAGAAAATAGGAATTGACACCAAGATTTATGTGGAAAACCCCCAAACAAATTGAGGGAAAAACCACGGGTAAGAGTAGAAGGAATCCACTATGAAAAATAATGATACAACTTCTCTCAAATTAGGAGAAACTAGAAACAGAGGCTACAACAGAGATATTTTGTAGGAGAGTACTTTATTTCTCCCTCTAAAGGTGGAGTTGGAGATGCTTGGGATGGATATCTTCCTTCACCACCACTTCCCTATTTATAGGAGTTTTGTAAGCCTCCTTTTCAAAACTGTCAAATGAATAGTGCAGCCACCTTTGTAGACTTGTGCAACCACCAAATGAATAGTGCAGTCACCTTTGTAAACTTGTGCAGCCACCAAATGAATAATGTAGCCACCATATAAATAATACAACCACCATATGAATAGTATAGCCCCTATGTTAGACTTTGAATGCTAGAAATGACTTTACAATTTAACACTATTTTCTCTCTCTCTCTCTCTCTCTCTCTCTCTCTCTCTATATATATATATATATATATATATATATATATATATATAGACACACACACACACACATATATATATGTCATAGCATTAGTTTTTAAATTTTCAAAATATAAAATATATTTTAAGACACCATGGTTTAGATAGTATACAGAAATTTTTGTAGTTTATAGGGTAAATGTTGTTTTGTTTCTAGTTTAATTCAACAAAATATGCGTAATGATTATATTAATTGAATAAAGAATGTATATAGATAATGGCAATAAACAAACTGATCAAATAAAATGGTCTTGCTTTCAATTTTCTCAAATTTAAGTGATACATGTAACAACCCCGACCCGCCACGTGGGCCCGGAATGCTACTTTAGTGACGTCAGTGCACTTGATACCTTATTCATCAAATATAAAACACATATACGCAATGAAAATAAAATATAAAATTCTCAAATTATATTACCAGAGTTCTAACTATCTTTATACACAAATATATCCATTTTCACATAATTACATCCCACAAAACTAAACAAAAATAAAATCTCTATCTACACACTACCTACGTAAAATTTATACCACTAGCCCGACTCCTCTAGCCTGCTAGACCCGATTTTTAGGATTTCCTGAAAAAATAATTTGTAAAGTAGGGGTGAGGCACAACTTAGTAAGGGAAAGATTAAGTTAATATCAGTGTGTGGCCAGCATGCATTTAGTGTACAAAAAAATAACCAGTTCACTAAGTAGATAATTACATTTATGAAAACATTCTTATTTTACACTCACACACACAATTAGCAGAGGATAGGGAAGATTACCCGCCCATACAAGTAACTTTCCTCTGCTCTAGTACCATTACTGCTACGAGGGCACTCACCTTTCTCAGTAAGCCCTCGAAGTTATCTTATTAATTAATCGTATTCACATAAATGAACAGATATGCATATAAGACACTCGCTGCGACAAACACCCCATTTACATCCCCATGGCACGGGTTGTGCGGCCCGAAGGCTGGACTAAGTTTGGGTGATCAGCCCAAACAAAGTCAAAAACAACATCCTCTGCAAACACATCTGTAGGCATCCACAGTAAAGCTACAAGTCCAATGCCCTTACTTCAACCTCACGTAGGCAGTCGGCTGGACCCCCTACACTTCTATCCAGACAGTGTGGGTGCATATGGTCTAACTAGCAACGATACCGTTCTCACATTACACTGGTCCCCAGGATTCCTAAAGCATATCATGCAATTTAGATAATAGAAATCACCATTTAAAACATTAATTCACATATATTTCCTGTTATTCCAAAAACCTGGCCCCCGGCCACAAAATACAATTCAACATATAGCCATCAAATAAAACTTGGCCCTCGGCCATCAAATAATAATCTTGACCCTTGGCCAATCAAACAATACCCGGCCACTGGCCGTTAGTTCAAACTCCTGCATTTCATAAACAGTTCTAATATTTTCACAAGCATTTCTAGTATTTCTCAAACAATTCAATATTTCACAATCTCAAATCCAGATATACAATAATCCATACAAATTAAATCATCTACCACACGATTTTCCACATTTTAATATATACATATAAACAGACAAATTTGCCATCGTTCATTTTATTAAAAAATACCATACCATATATCTTTGATTTGTAAAATCCATTTCGAACGGTTGGTTTTCAAAATAGCCTTTAAATTCCCAAATGAATAAGTAAGTAAATAAATAAATATATTTATATAAACATAACAATTAAACTGATTCAAATTTCATAAAATTGCTGACTTAACTTAATCCCCTTACCTGATTCCTGAAAAAGCCCGATAACACCCCAGCCTACGCCCCAGGTGTTCAAAAATCCCTAGGCCCTAAAATTTAAATTTCACGATATCATTCGTCACAATCCTTAGAGTAATTTTTCCTAAAATTCCACTAAGTTCTGAATACCCTAAATAGCCTAATAAAAGCCTAAATTATCAAACTTACCCTCGATTTAGGATTGGTACTCCGGAGCTCCAATTCAAAAACCCGCTCCGCCTAAATTGTAGAGAAACTCCCCATGAGTCTCCTGGCTATTTCCGTCCGTTAATGAGGCTTATAATTTAAGAGAAATTGAGGTAAATTTGAAATTTGGTCTTACTCCAGGAGATATGCCTACGCTGCTCCCAAGACAGATCCGTTCTAGTAAAAATGTCGGTGGCGGTGAGCAGAGCCCAACGGTATTTTCAGATTTTTGATAGACCGAATATCAGAGACAAGATGGAGGAGAGTGGGAGAGAGGAGACGAGGAGACGAAGCTGTGCCCTTCCTCTGCATACGCTCTATTCTCAGGAAGATGATGAATTCTTCCTGAGAAGTATACTTATCCTAATATATAATATAAGATATTATATTAATATATTATATTATATAATTTAATTAATAATAATTATTATTTAATTAATTTAATTTAATTTTTGTAATAATTAATTTTTTTAATTTTTAATTTTAATTTTTACTTTAGTTTTAATTTTAATTTTAATTTCTTATTTTATTTTATTTTATTTTACTTTTTTATTTTTAAAATTTTTTTATTTTGGATCACTACAATGCAATACTTGTTTTTTGGTTTAAACTACATTCAATGTTTAAGAATAATCTATAGAAGGATTGTAGACAAGACACATGAAGACTTTGGATAGGCAGAGAGAAGAATAAGTGATGAGATCGGAGAAATTTTAGATATCTTTTATAAGGAGTTTTGTAGTAACCTAAAAAAAATTTAAGATTTATTATTAATTAATTAATTATTATTAAATTAAATTAAGTAATATGATGGTAATATATATGTATAAATATATATAAGGATAAATGATATATATAAGTGTAGTAACAAAAAAAATAATAATAATTGGAATAAAGGTATACACACACACACACACACACACACATATATATATATATATATATATATATATATATGTAAAGAAGCTTATCCTACAAGCTATTGAAATTGGAAACAAGAAAAAAAAAGATATAGAGAGCTTTTGCAGCTTCGCCTGTCTCTCTCCTCTGTCTCTCCTCCTCTCTTTCCTCATTTTCTCGGCATATATTCGGCTGATTGGAAAACGGAAGATACTGCTGGGTTCCTATCTCTGCCACCGACATTCCTATTGAAGTGGATTTGTCATAGGAGCAACGTAGACGCCACTCTTTGGGTAAGGTATACTCCCTCTCTTTCCTCAATTTCTCCTTAAATCTTTAGTTAAATCGACAATCGAGCACCACCACGGAGTCCTACTCTCGATCGTCGTCATTTTATCCGAAGCAAAATTTCAATTTGGGGGTTCTAGGAACCACTCCAAAGTGAGGGTGAGATTTAGGGAATTAAGAAAATTAGTTATTTTTAGAAGTTTAATTGTTTATTTGGAATTTATGAGCCTAGAAAATGTTAAAATAGTATTTTATTTATGATTGATTTGATTGAACTAGGGTTATTGAATCAGGGCTCGGGTGAGCACCGTAGGCATCGTTTCGAGGTCCTTGCGGTTGTAATTCAAGAAACCAGGTAATGGGAATAGATTAAGCCAGCAGTTTTATAAATTTCACCGGTTAAAATGAAAATTATTTGTATATTTATATGATTATCCTGCGAGTATTGAAAGCCAATCATTTAAATTGAGATTTTTGAGCTTAGGGCTGTGTTATTAGTTATTATTTTCAAAAATGGAATAGTTAAAGTAATGGATTTTTTGGATCAATTGTGGAGATAATTTAACTTGTATTTTCAGTAAAGCAGATGATGAACATAAGTTGGCTTATTATTTTAGTAGTTATATAGATATGTGTATTATTCAAATCGTGTGGCATGAGTAAAGTGAATATAATGTGTTGAATTATGATATATTTATGAAATGTTGGAAATACTGAAATGCGTTGAGAATATATATTGTGTGTGATTGTTTAAAACAGAGTTAAATGTAAATGTTAAATTGCAAGTTATGGTTTGAGAACTCCAGTGCACCATAGTAGGCACACTATTGTTGTGCGTGATTTTTGGTAGAGATTGGTGCACCCACACGTCTCGTGGAGAGTGTGGAGACGAGCTGGTCAATTGTGCTGTGTAGGGTAAAGATTCCCGCTGGAGTCTAGACCAGTGTGGGAAAGCCAATCTGACTTACAGACTAAAGAGGTTGTTTCCTAATTTAACTCTGGTGGGCCGATCGAGGTTAAGTCCAACCTTCAGACCGCACAACTCGTCATAAGGGGAAGCATGACAGTGATTATCCATCTGGTAGTGAGCTCTAAATGCATAATTGTTTAATTTAACTAGTGAATAATATGAGAACAGAACATGTGAATGCAAATATGAATACATAGTAACATGAAGTCAGAGTAATGCAAAATGTGAATGTGAAATGTGGAAGTGAGATTCACGTGTATGAAATCAGAGTAATGCGAAATGTGAAAGCGAATTGTGTAATGTGAAATATTGAGAACATGAAAAGATGAGTAATACAAAGATAACAAATACAGAGTAAAGTAAATATGTATTATATATTGTAGTATTATATTTATTTGGGGCGAAGTATACACTCTGCCTGAGGGCTTGTTGAGAAAGGCGAGTGCCCTGATTAATATCAGATGTAGTCATACTAGGCTATATAACGTATTAGGGCAGAGGGAAACTACTTGTATGGGCGGGTAATCTTCCCTATTCTAGGGAACTTCTGCTAGTAAACTTTTGTTTAAATGTGTGTATGAGTACGAGATAAACTATCCACCTGAGGGCTTACTGAGTAAGGTAAGTGCCCTAATATGCTTCAGTTGTAGCCATAGGTTGCATAAGGTATTAGAGTAGAGGGGTGCTGCTTGTATGGGTGGGTAATTACCCCAATCTTGTTAGGCTTTTGTGGAGCCTAGTTGCGTTAAATTTGGATGATGACCTTGACTTTTCTTTAATGTGAGATTTATATCCTAAGACTTAGTCCATGAGTGTTGCGGATTGGGTTGTAATTATTGGCTCGTTTTGTAGCCCATTTGGAATCTAGTGCGAAGCATATAAAATAATTATTTTTGGGTGATTAGGGTTATGCGGTCACACTTTGTGAGAGAGCGAGAGGGAGAGCATTGTACCGCCACACTCTCTGTATTTTCTTCCTGATAATAGTGAAATCCATGTAACTCCGTGGACGTAGGCAAAATTTCCGAACCACGTAAATACTGTCTTGTGCATGTGATTTTTTTTTTGGCGTGTATTCTTTCTCTATTTTGTTTCTCATAGGTTTCAGGAATTTGTTCTTAATTCACAACAAATCTTTGGAAAACTCTCGTTAATAAAATACGCTGCATGTGTGTGAGTAGGGACATAGAATAATTTCATAATTGTGGATTAATTTGTAAATGATGATTATATTATGTACACAAACCTCATGATGGCCACACACTGGTATTAATCTATTCCATCTTACTGAGATATATCTCACTCGATATGAATTTTATCTTTTTCAGGACCTCTGCGTGATCGAGCTTAGCGAGCTCGGGGTTGGGCTTGTTAACATAGTATTTTTGTGAGAGGAGATAGATTTTGATTGTATTTTTGGTTTATGTTTTTAGTTTTTCTGATATATATATATATATATATATATATATATATATGGATATTGGATGTTGGGAAATACTATTTTTATGTTTTTAGTTTTTCTGATATATATATATATATATATGGATATTGGATGTTGGGAAATACTATTTTGGGATGTTTATATAGTACTCTAGTATATTATTAAGGATGTTTATTTATTTTTCCGCTACGTGATTAAGGTTATGGTATTAGACACAAGTGATTGGATCACATCACACCCCAAGCCCCACTTAGTGGGTTCAGGGCGTGACAATAAGTATATAATATAATAGTATTTTAATGGTTAAAGTACATATAATAATATAATAGAAAGCTTCCTGAAGAAGCTTTGTGCAATCCAAATTGAATTGGATTTCACTCTCCAGTGCTCGCCTGCTCTTGTCTCTCTCCTCCACCTTCCCTCTCTCTCTCTCTCTCTCTCTCTCTCTCTCTCTCTCTCTCCTTATTTTCTCGGCAAATACTTGGTCGATCAGAAAATGAAAAATACCACTGAGTGTCATTCTCCTTCATCGTCAATTTAACAAGAGTGGATTTTTCATAGAAGTGTTGTAGCACCACTCATGGGGTAAGATAAACCCACACTCTCTCCTCATTTTCTTTCAAATCTTTAGCCTAATTGACGATCAGACACCATTTCTAGGGCCTAGCGTTAATCCTCATCAATTTGATCAGAGCGAAATTTTGAATTGGTCTTCCTAGGCACCACTTTTAGGCTAAGGTGATGACTACAAATTATGTGAGTTGTTTTAAAATTCAACCGATTAAATTGTGGTATTTAATTATATCATATTTTTGGGAGTGTTTTGGGAATAAGTTAAATTGCAGGGAATTGATTGAATTAGATTTTTGGAAATATTCATAGGAATAAATTAAGCTGCAGGAATTTGATTAAATAGAAATTTTGGGAAACATTTTGGAATTAAGTTAAATTGCAGGGATTGGATAAATTAGAATTCTAGAAATATTTTGGAATTAGACTAAATTGCGGGGATTTTATCATATTGGAATTTTTTTTAATATGTTGGAGATTAAATTTAAATATGGGAAGTGGATCATACCCTCGTTTTTAGAATTTAACTGGTTAACGGGAGTGTGTGAGCCTAGGGATATTAAAATAATTATTATTTCAAAACTTAACTGATTATATTGAAAAATGTGGTTATAGGGTTTGTGCTCTGAACGCCATAGGCGTCGGTTTAGGAATTTTATGTCACGCCCCGAACTCCGAAATGGGACCCAGAGGTGAGAATGTAACCTAACCTGTCCCTGTATTATACAAATCATTACAGATACAATACAAAGGATGAGGGTCTGACCCTGTGGGGGTTCCCAGGCACCCTAAACACATCCAAACACAATCACGTACACAGCAGAAAAAGGTCATCTATATACACATATGCAATACCATACCAGAGCCTAAATAAGAGCAGAACATGGCTCTATCAAAACGTACAAACAAGTGCCCAAATACATCTCAAAATGGCAACCCACCAAAAATACAGTCCTAACACTCACCCAAACGCTAACGTAGTACACCGGCCACTATGCTCCCTACACCAAGACGCTAGTTCCGGTTACTCGAAGGACTTAAAAAAATGTACGTACAATAGGAGTAAGACACCTCTCAATAAAGAAGAACACAGGTTATATTGGTGTGTGACATTTGAGTGTTATTATGATGCAACATACACGCAGTTAAATGCAGTCTAGTACTAGTTTACACAGTGCATGCACGCACACATACACATACACATAATCATCAATCCTGGTGTCGTCACACCCTTCGGCCCGAAGCCGATCCACAACAATCCGGTGTTGGCCCGTAGCCAACCTGCGAAGCACGGCGCCACTGGCACATGGCTAGTCCTCGACTTCCATGGCATCGTACCGGCGCTAGCTGGTGGATCCACACCCTTCGGCCTAATCTACCGGAATAGGCTCACGCCCTCGGATATAGAGTCGGACACTCTTGCCTACATGGCAGGCGATAAACACACGCCCTCGGATATAGTGCCGGACACTCTTGCCTACGCGGCAGCCGATAAAACACACGCCCTCGGATATAGAGCCGGACAGTCTTGCCTACGTGGCAGGCGATAAACACATGCCCTCGAATATAGATCTGGACACTCTCAGTACCTAGAACAATTTGGAACCGCTTCCTACTAGCATTTCAACATATCACACACACATCAATGCTCATATAACCAAACAAACCACACCCATTTGGTAATCTAAATCATGGTTTTTCAAACAAATAGAGTTCACACAAGTTAAGGCACGACCATCCCATTATCATAGTATAAATCACACATATACTCGATTTTCAACAAAACTAGGGATGCAACCCGTCGCCCCCTTTTTCCCAAAACTGTAATAATGAAAAATCCATAGTTTTCCCCCATTAGATCCCCCCAAATAAGTAGCCAAAACACATATAGGACCGTGAACCACAGTTTCACCGAATCCGATTTCAAAAATAATCAATATAAACATAGTTCCCCTTACCTTTTCCCTGAATAGCAAATCCCGAACTCCAATGCTCCTAAACAGTGAACCGAGTTCCAAAACCTACAAATCACAGTACAAAATATGCTCATAGGACAGTTACCTACAAAACTACCGGATCTGAATTGAAAACAGAGTCTTACCTTGATTTTACGCCAAAACCCGAAAATCTCTGAATCGAGATTCCGATCCGTAGAAGATGTAGAGAATCCTTCCACGATCTTCGTGGTAACTTCATATTTTTGATTCCATCAACGATTGGTGAAGAAATCTAGAGAGAGAGAGAGAGAGTAGGGAGAGTTCTAGTGAAAGAGAAAGAGAAAGAGATAGGATTGAAGTTTTCTTAGTGAGGAAGTAAAGGAATTTCTATTTTTAGCCCTTTGACCTAGCCCAATTCGTCGACGAAATGGCACACTCGTCGACGAAACTTTCATTACCTTTGTCGATGAATCGGTAGCCTCGTCGACGAGTCTGTGATCTCCGATTTTTTTTTAGACTCCTCGGCTTCTTCTCGTCGATGAGAAGAACAAAGGCTTCGTCGACGAAATCTGGCTTCGTCGACAAAACATGCCAAATTCCCATTTTTCCCCTCTTTTGTTTATTTAAACCCAGTTATCACGGTTTGGGTTCTTACATTTTACATGCACAGTCTTCGTAAATGAGGTAAGGAAAATAGATTAAGCCAGTAATTTTGTAATTCAACCGGTTAAAATGAAATTATATGTGTATTATATATATATATGATTGTTGACTCTATGAGTCCAATCCTATTTTGATAATGACAAATCATTCGTATTCGATTTGTGCATTGAGATTATGAACACGAACAATATTTAGCATACGCAAGGCTAGAAAGTCATGGAAGTCATGAAGATTAAAGTATATACATCTTGGCACAATCCATTGAACTAAAAGAGTAGAAGAATGAAGATGCAAGCGACAAGTTCAAGATCGTCATGGGAATGGGTATTTAGAACTGAATGTATTCACATATTTTATATGATTTAATTCAAAGTTCAAAATATATCCTAGACTGACCTTAGGACTCATGCATCTCATGAACATCTTTAGGGGATATTTATAGACTAAGAGATTTTTTAAAATCTCAAAAAATATTTTATAAAAAAGCAAAGAAAGAGAGCAAAATAGATTTTTGAAACTAAAAAGAAAAATCCAGAAAATGTACTATTCAGAAGACCGAAGTGCCTACCCAGAAGACTTTAGTGTACGCTCAGTCCTCTGAAGATTCAACTTCAGAAGACCGAAGTTTAAGCTTAGTCGTCTGAAGAATTTCTTCAGAAGACTGAAGATTAAGTTCAGTCATCTGAAGAATTATTGGAGAAACATAGAAATAGGCAGAAGCACCCCAGAAGACTGAACCCTGACTTCGGTCGTCTAAACTCGTAACTTCAGAAGTCTGAACCCAAACTTCAGACGTCTGACCGTATGTCCAGGTTAATTTTTTGAAGCTCTAAGGAACTTCAGTCGTCTCAGCTCTATACCTCAGTCGTCTGAACCTATGGAAAGATTAAAAATTTAATCTTTACTGAGAGAATACGCAAGTTATTTTTACATCAAGTTGATCCAACGGTTAGAAATCATCCTAATGGCAAGGTTACCTATATAACCAACATCTAAACCCTAGTGCCCCAAAAGAGAAAGAACCTTTGGCATACAATTGAGTATATTGAACGTTTAGTACAACTTGGGAGAGCATTGAACACCCTGCTAAAATTCTGGCTTGGGATTTCAAAGCTTATACGTCAAATCTGAGCTAAGACTACATTGATCTTCAAAATGGCATTCTAACAATTGTTGTGCATTCAACTTAGTATTGAGGTTTGGTAAATCGATTTGTTTGTTAATACTTATTCTCACAGAATTTTTCATCTCAAAATTTATTATTGCATATTATTTAAGAGATTGATCCTGGGTGTATTTATTTACATATTAGATTGTTTTGACAAAATCACTACTTGAAAAAAGTTTTATCCATTGGTTAAATATTTTTGACTCAAGTGTGTATTCATTTAAAGACTCGATATTTTCGATAGTACAAAACCACTTAATTAAATATCCTTAGAGTCCATATCTATATATATTTTTTGTGGGATATTTTCTGAAAAATATTATATTAGGTGTTTGATCTTTGGAACTTATATTATATATATACATATTCATATACAAAGATCATATTATGTTTTGGATATTTGGAAGAAAACGTATTGATATAGATCTTTATAATATTCAATACAAATTTTTTTTAGTAAGGATTACATTTTATATTCGTGCATCTAGAAAGTTGAACTAGAACCCTAAGTTCTCCAAAGCATTTACTTATATAATTATTTTGGGAGATTTGATAAAAGGGAAATTTGGTGAAACATATCATTCATATAATGATTATATTATTACATACATACTGAACTTCAAGTTTTATCATATGGATATGTGTTAGGTTTTTCATTGTACTCACTAGCTTTGTTAGAAGCAATATTGAGTTATTTAGCAGATTTGAAATTCTATATTGTAATCACGGTTCGGGTTGTGAACCGGGTGAGGAGGAAGTTGTGCCTCTTGTAAGCAGCGGATGTAAGGGAAGCTCCGTCCTGGTTATATTAAAGGTTTTTAAACATACCCAATTCACCCCCCCCTCTTGGGATTACACATGAATTAACAATGATTATCATGTGAGTTTTAAAAAGCCAACCTTTTGAATTGTGATTTTGAGCCGAGGCTGTGTTATTAGTTATTATTTGCGAAAATGAAATGATTAAAGTAATGAATTTTATGGATAAATTGTGGAGATAATTTAACGTGTATTTTTAGTAAAACAGATGATGAACATGGGTTGGCTTATTATTTTAAATGATATAATTACGCGTATTGTTCAAATCGTGTGGCATGAGTAAAGTGAATATACTGTATTGAATTATGATATATTTATGAGATATTGGAAATACTGAAATGCTTTGAGAATATATATTGTGTGTGTTTTTTTAAAGCAGAGCTAAATGTGAAAGTTCAAATTGTAAGTTATGGTTTGAGAACTCCAGTGGACCATAGTTGGCACAATACTATTGCGCATGATTTCTGAAGAGGTAGTGCACGCACACATCTTAGAGGGAGTGTGGAAACGGGATGGTCAATTGTGCTGAGAAAGGTAAAGTCCCCCTGGAGTCTAGACCACTATGGGAACAACCAATTTGACTTATATGTGAAAGCAGATTATGATGTGGAATGTGAATACAAATTATGTGATGTGAGTTGTGGGAACATATTATGCGATACGAGATATTATGTGATGCAACATATTATGTGATGTGAAATACTGAGAAATGTGAAAACTGAGATTATGAAGAGATAAGTATTAAAGAGATAACAGGACACGGAGTAATGTAACAAAGTAATAAGTGTATTACATATTGTAGTATTATATGTATTTGGGGTGAGGTAAACTTTTCGTCCGAGGGCTTACTGAGAAAGGTGAGTGCCCTGATAGGTATCAGATGTAGCCATACCGGATTGTATAACGTATTAGGGTAGAGGGAAGCTACTTGTATGGGCAGGTAATCTTCCCTATCATCGAGAATCTTCGCTGATAAATAATTATGTGAATGTGTGTGAAGACGAGACAAACTATCCACCCGAGGGTTTACTGAGTAAGGTAAGTGTCTTGATGAGCATCGGTTGTAGCCATACCCGGTTGCATAAGGTATCAGAGTAAAGCAGTGCTACTTGTATGGGCAGGTAATCACCCCAATCCTTGGGAAACTCTCATTAATAAAATGCGCTCATGTGTGTGAGAAGGGACGGAGAATGATTTCATAATTGTGGATTAATTTGTAAATGGTGATTATATTTTGTACACAAACCTCATGATAGTCACACACTAGTATTAATATATTCCGTTTTACTAAGATGTGTCTCACCCGTTATACAATTCATCTTTTTCGGGACCTCTGCATTATCGAGCTTAGCGAGCTCGGGGCTAGGTTTGTTGGCATAGCATTTTTGTGAGAGGGTACAGATCTTGGATGCATTTTTGGGTTTATATTTTTTGTTTTCTGAGATACATATATATATATATATATATATATATGGGGATACTGGATGTTGGGAAACTTTTTGGAGTTTTATATAAAACTCTAGTATATTATTGAAGATGTTTATTTATTTTTTTTCTGTGTGATTGAGGTTATGGTACCAGACACAGGTAATTGGATCACATCAGACCCCGAGCCCCACTTAGCGGGTTCGGGGCGTGACATAGTGGTATCAGAGCATTAGGTTGTTAGGTTCTGTAGACTTTAGGAGGATTAACGCTAGAGTATAGGTTCGAGTTAGGACGGGGATAGGAATGGGTAGATTAGGACATTGTTAGGACTTTTGAGTTTTTATTTCGTAAGCTTGGAGGTAGAAATTCTTTGATGGTCTTCTGTGTTTTTCTGAAGAAGTAGCTAGTTTCAGAAAACCACGGTAAATCCATCGACAGTGATATTTCTGAGTAAAGAGACTAGAACTTGAAATTAGAACTTGAAGGTTAGGTTGGTTGATTTGTGGAGAAAAGGCATTGAAGGAGAATGTTGGTGATTAGGTGTTGTGATTTGATGACTTGTGGTCAAGTTGGATGTTTGATGTTTCTAATTGAGGATTTGAATATTAAGTAACGTATTTATGCATACCTGTGGAGAATATTTGAAATTGTGGTATGAGGATGGTCAGTTAAAAGGATTGATTAACGAATTCGACGACGAAATTCTTTTAAGAAGGAGAAAATGTAATAACCCGGGAAAAAATTAAAATTAATTATTAATTAATTAATTAGAAATTATTAAATTAAATTAATTAAATTAAGTAATATGATGGTTATATATATGTATAAATATATATAAGGATAAATGATATATATATATATATATATAAGTATATAATATAATAATATTTTAATGGTTAAAGTATATATAATAATATAATAGAAAGCTTCTTCCTACAATCCAAATTGAATTGGATTTCACTCTCTAGTGCTATCCTACTTTCGTCTCTCCCCTTCACCTTCTCTCTCTCTCTCCTCATTTTCTCGGCAAATACTCGGCTGATCGAAAAATAAAAAATACCGCTGGGTTTCATTTTCCGCCATCATCAATTTAATCATAGTGGATTTTTTGTAAGATCGTTGTAGGCACCACTCTTGGGGTAAGGTAAACCCACTCTCTCTCTTTAATTTATTTCAAATCTTCAGCCTAATTGATGATCTGACGTCATTTCAAAGGCCTAGCATTGATCCTCGTCAAATTGATCGGAGCGGAATTTTGAATTAGACTTTCTAGGCACCACTCCGAGACTAAGATGAGGAGTACAAATTATGTGGATTGTTTTAAAAATTTAACTGATTAAATTTTAATATTTAATTATTAAATTGTAGTATTTAATTATATCAGATTTTTTAGAGTGTTTTGGGAGTAAGTTAAATTGTAGGGAATTGATTAAATTAGATTTTTGGAAATATTCCTAGGATTAAATTAAACCGCAGGATTAGATTATATTGGATTTTTTGGAGATATTCTTGGGATGAAATTAAATTGCAGGAATTTGATTAAATAAAATTTTTGGGGAATATTTTGGAAATAAGTTAAATTATAGGGATTGGATTAAATTAGAATTCTGGGAATATTCTAGAATTATATTAAACTGCGGGGATTTGATCATATTGGTTTTTTTTTAAATATGTTAGAGTTTAAATTTAAATATGGGAAATGAATCATACCCCTATTTTTAGAATTTAATTGGTTAACGGGAGTGTGTGAGCTTAGGGATATTAAAATAATTATTATTCCTGGATTTAACTGATTATACTGAAAAATGTGGTTACAGGGTTTGTGCTCTGAACGCCGTAGGCGTCAGTTTAAGAATCTTACAATTACAATCTCCGTGAATAAGGTAAAGGGAATAGATTAAGTCAGTAATTTTGTAATTTAACCAGTTCAAATGGAAATTATATGTGTATACATACATATATATATATATATATATATATATATGATTATCACGTGGGTTTTGAAAAGTCAGCCGTTTGAACTGTGATTTTGAGCCTAGAGTTGTGTTATTAGTTATTATTTGCAAAAATAGAATGATTAAAGTAATGAATTTTTTGGATAAATTGTGAGGATAATTTAACGTGTATTTCAGTAAAACAAATGATTAACATGGATTAACTTATTATTTCAGATGATATAATTATGCGTATTGTTCAAATCGTGACATGAGTAAAGTGAATCTGTCTTGGATTATGATATATTTATGCGTTAAGAATATGTATTATGTGTGATTGTTTAAAGTAGAGCTAAATGTGAAAGTTAAAATTTATATTAAAGTATTTTGGCCACAAATTGACGAAACAAATTAAAATCATAAAATATGATTTCAAATTTTTTCTAAAAAAAGTAGTTAAAAATTTGAAGACAGAATTTAAAAAAAAAAAAGTTAATATAGACAAACGCATGTTGTAAGTTGCTTCTTAACTATACATAAATGAAAAAAAAAAAAACAAAATAATACAAAATTAACTTCTATTCTCAAACCAATTACCATTGATAAGAAAATGAATTATAGCAAGTTTAGCAACTATCTTTTCTAATGATATTAAGACTTGAGTTGCAAATAAATTATAGGATTCCATGAGGATAAATAGTAATAAAAATAATATAAAATTCAAAAGTTAGTTTTGAAAATAGGTTAAAATTTCATAAAAGGGTATTTACACAAAATAGATCCAAAAACTAGATGGGGTGTCCAAAAAACCTTGAGCAAATGCCGGTCAAATGTCATGCTCTTAAAAAGACCTATTTTAGGGATTCGGCATTTACTTGCCCGTTATGGAAACTACACTTTTTAAAATAAAAATAATTTACTAAAGAACAATGATTTCAAAATTTTAAAAAATAGTTAAAAACTAAAAAAAAAAAAAACGATAATATAGACAAATGCATTATCATAATTTGCTTCTTACCTATTCATAAATGAAAACAACGAATAAAAAACAAAAGAATACAAAAACAAGTTTCTATTCTTGAACAAATTACTATAGACAAGAAAATGAATTATAGCAAGTTTAGCAAATTTTCTAATGATAAATAAATCATAGGAATGATGCCATGAGGATAAAAAGCAATAAAATAATATAAACTTCCAAAGCTAAGTATCAAAATAGGTTACAATTTCATAAAATGGTATTTACACAAAAAGAAAAGGAAGATCCAAAAGCTACATAGAGTGGACAAAAAACCAAAGGTAAATGCATCCGAGTCAAATGCTATGATCTTAGAAGGGTCTATTTTGGATTCGACATTTACTTATCCATTACGAACACTGCCTTTTTTTCTTGTAAAGAATAATGTACTAAATAAAAAGAGTGCATTTGTCAAATTATAGGTAAAAATTTCATCGAAAGTAAAAAAAAATTGCATATTTAAAGTGTGAAAGTATGATTTTGATATTTGATAAAAAAAAAAAAGTTGAGTATTTTTTTTGGTCAATTAAAAATTTATATTGGGCTGTTAGAATTCAAACTCGATTGGTTGTTTTCAAGATTTGATCATCGAGATATCTCTTTTAAAATAAAATTAATTATATTGCACAAATTCAGACTTATTTGAAATTTGAATACGTTTGAAATGTAAAAGAGTAGCCAAGATGCAAATATAATAAAGTAAATAATATAATGACCATATCTCAGTCTCATTGAGCAACATGATTCCTTTTATTTTTAAAGCAAATAATCACACCAAAATACCTAAATATCTAAATAAAGTTTAGATTATCTAAGTATACAAGTTATATTTTTCAAAAAATTATAATATTACATTTGAGAGCATGGATTTTGGACTGTAGATTTGGATTTGGATGAATTTGAACAAATTATAATACAATTTTGTATTACATTTTATCCAAAATTTAAGGTATTTCTAAATACAGGGTAAATAAATTTCCAACTAAAAAAATATTATCTTCGTCTTTGTTCTACAAAAATAAAAAAAATTCACTTCTCGATCACATGAAGTTGTGCACAATTTTTTTAATGATCCAGGTATGTATTTTGTTATAACTGTTGAGAATTCCACTTATAAGCTTGTCCCACATTAGAAAATTAAAGTGGATAATGGGTACTTATATACATGGATGGACCCAAGATCTAATTAGCTTGAGCTTTTGGGTCAAATTGGTGTTCACCCATGTGTATCAAGCCCACCCATGGGCTCTTCCGGTTCTAACAAGTGGTATCAGAGCCGACGATTCGTAACTCTGGGTGAGTGACATCGTAAAATTCGAGACGGGAAGCTAATTCTCCTAACGTGCTGACAGTTGGAGGACCAAGTGTGTGGTTGAGGCCAATAAGGATCATCTAGGTTGTGGATGGATCCGAATAGGGTCAAGACGTGGGAGTAGGATTGGTTTGGAGGCACGTGGAATGCAATCTGAGGCACGTAAGACGCCAGTGGTAAGGCCCGCTTGAGCAACTGTTGGAGAATTGTCCCAGAAGGGAGATGGTTTCCGTTCAAGGGGGAGTAGGAACTCACAAGTGAGGGGGAGATTGTTGAGAATTCCACTTATGAGCTTGTCCCACAGTGGAAAATTAAAGTGGATAATGGGTGCTTATATACATGGATGGACCCAAGACCCAATTAGCTTGAGCTTTTGGGTCAAATTGGTGTTCACCCATGTGTATCAAGCCCACCCATGGCTCCTCCGGTCCTAACAAGTGGTATCAGAGTCCTATTGGAGCAGAAAAACCAGAACGGAAGTGATCCCAAAATTCAGAGCTCTGTCCAATAGATCAAAACTATGTTTTGAGGCCACCATCGCATTCAGCTCGCTAAGACGAAGAGAAGCATGTCTGCCGGAGCTCGAACGGAGTTCAGACAAGCCCGCACGCGCCTCCACACGTTTTGTTGGAGCAAGACGCCTCTCCACACGCCGCATGCGTCTTCCTCGCCCGACCGCCTTGACTCAACCCGGTTATCTACCTGGCCCGACTCGGAAAAACTCTCAGCTCCGGGTGAACCCAAGATTCGATCCACGAACCGGATCCGACCCGCTGTTCAGAACCGGCTACGTTAGTTGACACAACAGTGAGAGCTACGTCAGCGAGCGCCACGTCAGTAGGCCACGGCCATGTCATCAAGTGGGACCCACTAACACGTCAGCGCCACGTCAGCATGTGCCATGTCAGCAGTTTGACTAGGTTTGACTGAAAACTTTAATTGAGCTATTCAGGGTCGTTTTGGGTTCGTTTTTTGAGTGACTTGAACCATTTCTAGGATTTTTGATGGTTCTGGATCCAACTGTGCTATCCATTTGAGCTAATTCCATCTCTAGATTAGCAAATCGAGATTTTGAATGAAAAGAGCTCAAAAATCGAAATGTTCAACGAGAATAATTTCGGTTTCTGGAAGATGTAGATAGAAGACTATTTGTTTGGGAAGGAATTGCACTTACCATTGAAGGGTAAGCCAACATCCATAAACGAGGACGAGTGGGAGTTGCTTGATCGAAAAGCCCTCGGAGCCATCAGAATGACGCTGTCGAAATCTGTGGCGTTCAATATCAAGCATATAACATCCACCAAGTCTCTGATGGATGCGCTCTCTAATATGTACGAGCAGCCTTCAGCCGCAAACAAGGTACGTCTCATGAAAGGACTATTTATGATGAATATGTCTGCAGGTGAGAGTTTCAGCAGACATCTGAATAACTTCAATGAGTTGTCTGATCAACTTGCCTCAGTTGGGATAACGTTTGACAATGAGATTCGGGCTCTACTGATTCTCAGTCAATTGCCTGAAAATTGGAATGGTGTCATCACTGCCATCAGTAGCTCCGTAGGAAAATTGAAGCTTGTATACGATAAGGTTGTTACCATGATTTTGACGGAGGAAATAAGAACGCAGCCAAACCATAGCTCCAATTTGAGTTCAGCCTTGAACATGGAGAATCGAGGCAGAGGAAACAGGCATGGACGATCAAACAACCGCGACAAATCTAGGCCCAAGCGGTCTCAATCCGGAAATCCCAGAGGTACTCAGGACACAGGTTCCCAGAGCACTAAAGTTATTGAGTGCTGGAACTGTGGAAAGACTGGTCATTACAGGAACTAGTGCATGAGTCAGAAGAAAGAATTCGATACGAGGGCACAGACAGAAGCAAATATTGCTTCTGAGAATGATGAGATGTTGATCTGCTCTTTGGAGAGCAAGCAGGAGTCTTGGGTTATAGACTCTGGAGCTTCATTCCATGCCACTTGCAGTAGAGATTGCCTAGAGGGATATACATCAGGTAATTTCGGTAAAGTTTGTCTGGGCAATGATCAACCGTGCGATATTGCCGGTAAGGGGACAGTAAATATCAAAATGAATGGGTCAGTATGGATAAGAGAGATGTCAGGTATATTCCAGACCTGAGGAAGAATTTGATCTCAGTTAGTCAATTGGAAGATGAAGGCTATAACACATCTTTCATGGGCGATGAATGGAAGATTTCGAAGGGTGCATTGACAATTGCTCGAGGTAAGAAAAGTGACACTCTTTATATAACTCCTTATACATGTTTTTCTATTACAGTTGCTACAGGAAATGATGATAGCAACTTATGGCATCAACGACTCGGACACATAAGCGAGAAGGGACTCAGGGTGATGCACTCAAAGGAAAAATTGAGTGGTCTACAGTTAGTGCAGGTTGACATGTGTGAGGATTGTATAGTCAGGAAATAGAAAAGGGTTAGTTTCTAGATGAACACCCATGAATGTGTTGGGACACATCAGCAGAATACCGAAAATCCTCAGGTGGAGGAACCAGTTGAGTAGATTGTCGCACCACCGTCTCCTACTCCAGCTCCGAAGCTTAGGAGATCTATTCGGTCCCATATACCAGATAGAAGGTATATTGATTACTTACTTCCTACAGATGGAGGAGAGCCCGAATGCTATGATGAAGCATGTCAGGTGGCAGATACGAGCAAGTGGGAGCTTGCGATGAAGGATGAGATGAAGTCCCTCACCTCCAACAGAATGTGGAAGTTGCCCAAAAGCCTTCAAAACAAGTGGATGTACAGAATCGAAGAGGAGCATGATGGCCCCAGAAGGTACAAGCCTCAGTTGGTAGTCAAAGGCTTTGAGCAGAAGGAAGGGATTGACTACACCGGCATTTTTACACCAGTTGTGAAGATGACAGCCAACAGATTAGTTCGCAGAAATCAAGCAGACAGGAAGGTGGCGACTACAGAGGAACTGAAGTTGTGTTCAACTTCAGTTGGTCTTCATGCTTGAAGACACATATTATGAGCACATCATTTATTCATGATACTCTAGTTGAGGAGGTGTCTCTGTCTCCAAGTGGGAGATTGTTAGAGATGGAGCCAGAAACACAGCTGGAGACACGTTGAGCTGAGTCAGAAAATGTGTGAATTTATTCTCCATTTATCTCTTGATTATAAACTTCCAATTTGTGATTAATTTGTATTGATTCACATTTAATTATAATGTAAAATCCAAGCCGATATAAAGAGGTTGTGGAAAGTGATATAGCACAACAGCACAGCACAGTGCAGAGAGAGCACAGAGAGTGCAGAGAGAGCTGAGGGGAAGAAGGGAGGAAGAGAGAGAGAGAGAGAGAGAGAGAGAGATAGAGAGAGAGAGAGAGAGAGAGAGAGAGAGAGAGAGAGAGAGTTGTAACATTTTCCGGCAAGTTAGTGAATAGTTGGTGTATGCTCCGTGGATGTAGGTCGTTTTTGACCGAACCACGTAAATTTCTTGGTGTCACTTTCTTCTGGATGCTCACAAAGTCCTAACAATAACTTCACTCTTCTATTTCCAATTGACATTCAACATAAACTTTCGAAACAGATTAATCATTTTCTACTTCCAGCATGAGAACCATGAGCTTGTCTATTCCAATCACCAAGTATTGAGTTGAGCACTTGATATATGAGAATAGAATAGAGAAAATGGAATGAAATTAGATTTATCACTGCTAATCCTTTGTCTTTTGTGTTTTTCAATGTTTAAATTGTCTTATAATTTGCACTTTTTAATTGGAATTGTTAAAATTTTTTAACACTCCTCATATTTATAATTAACTACTTTCTTTTCTCTTTGTAATTAATGGAGCCCAGGTTCATTAATTTTTAGATCTAACTAATTCATGGGGCATATAGGGCCGACTCTTCACAATATGGAGCCCTAGGCGAATAATTTAATTAGGAACCCTTAATATTTTGTTGAATTTTTATTTTTATTTAAAATTAATTTTTCTAATTTTTGGAGATGCAAAATAACTAATTAAAGTTCTATATTCAAGATTTTCAAGTATTTTTTTTTTCTATTGATAACATAACCAATCCAGTGACATAGTTGATTGCAAATAATTTTTTATAAGCTTAAGTTTTGAAAAAAAATTTCTGCAGAAGCTACTATCACAGGTATTATTAATAAAATTCTATAAGCAATAAATGCATTTGGAAAATAATCTATTTTTTTATAAATACATTGAGACTTGAAAAAGAAAGAATTAAATTGCATCTACTTTACATTTTAAAGTATAATTTCATTTACTTAATAGTGGGAAAGTCAATGTATGGGAAGATGACATCATAAATAATGTTAATATTATTACATTAAAATTTTTTTTTTGGGCTCTAGGCAAACATCTCAACCACCTTAAGGTCAGACTCGCACCGGGGGCATAAGGGCCTCTCTTTACTTCCTTTAATCTAATTTTTTCTTAATTATTTACATTATTTTATAAGTAAGAAAGTTAATTAAACATTTTAAATTTTGCATTTAATAATAATATACTTGCATGACTTCTTAATGTAAATAAAGCAATATATGAATTCTTTTATTAGATATGTTGTGAAAATTAAATGTACAATGGAAACAAATGATCTTACCACGCAACAATCAACAATAAAATATACAGAATCACAATCAAACAGAGTATAATGAAAGTAATAAAACAATGACATGAAGAATTACGTGGTTCAACAATGCATATATTCACGAGAGCAATCGACAATGAATTTTACTATCTTGTGTCCAAAAGATATTGAGTTACATCATACAACATGTATATATAACTTTCGTGGAAGCTTTTCCTCCAAAACCCGATCTCTCAAACCTCCCAATTCAAAATTTGAAAACCAATATTGAGTAATTGAGTCAAACCGTCAACGATTTTAGACATACCGTCAATGGTTTAATACCGAGAATAAATAGTCGATGTAACAGGACAAAACAGTCGACTGTTTCCTGCAACTTAAATGATACATCAAACCTAATCATATAGTTGGAGGAAACCTACACTTCACATCTCATATCTCTTCTTATCCCTACTAGGATCTTAACTTGAAACTTGTAACACAAAAGTTGACACATGCTTAATCTGCTAATATATTTTCTAGAAGACCCAAACTTTTACATTTAGAATAATAATAATAATAATAATAATAATAATAATAATAATAAACACAAACTATTTTTAATTTTTTAATAGTTTATTTCAAGTCTCTTAAGATCATTATCATTAAGCATTACTTTGACTTTTTGTGCATGCCAAACACATTGTGTATTCATATTTATTCTAAAAAACAAAAGTGAAAGCAAACACTAAGGCTAATCTTTCTTACTCTTTAATCATTTTCATGACATTGCTTGAAGTATTATAATTGTCAAAATTGCTTAACGACAACGCATGCTTATCTGCAACGAATAAAAATTTGACTACCCATAGATCATACTCTCTTAGTGTCCCTTCAACAAGGGATCAAATTAATCTATGGATTTCTTTTTGCCCATCCCTTATCATTTGTGTTCTTAAATTTGTAAACTACCCTATAATATGCACTTTTTAAGTTGAAAAACGTTACAAATTTCTAGCACCTTCTCTTATTCACTAATTTATAATCAAATATTTTCTTTTCCTCTTCATAATTAATGATATCTATATCAATAACTGAGAAATTCATGAGACAAAAGATCCTCCCTTACTTCCCTTATTAATCCAATTATTTCTTATTTACACAATTTTATAAGTAAGAACCTTAAGTAAAAATTCTAAATTTTGCAATTCTAATAATAAAAACTAGTAATAATAATAATGATAATATATATGCATGATTCCTTTTTTAAAAAATAAGAATCAATTTGACTAAAAAAATTCAATGTGGCAAATTGCTTAAATGATACATTTGTACATATAGGATCTTCACTGATGGTGATGCTTATGCCTTGTGCTTATCCATTTTTGACATTGCTTAAAGTATTATAATTGCCCATACTTAAATCCAACGCATGCTTATCTCTTGGCGAATGAAATTTAATTGCTTATATGTCATTTTTCTATGGCTGTTATTTTGTGTTGTGTGTCATTTCAACTAGGATATCAACCAATGGTTTTTTTTTTTTCGCCAATCTCTTGTCTTTTTATTAAATTATACAAAATAAGAATTAATTTAATTATAAATTTTCACATATGGCAAACTATTTAAGGATACACCATTCATATAAGATTTTGATCATAATAGTGATGATGCTTATGTCTCTCATATTTTATTTTAATTATTTTTGACCGATTGCAAACTTACATTATGCCTTACTTAAATGACAAGAGGATCGATTTCCCGATCGCATACCCCTTCCCCCTCGTAGGATTAAAAAAATAGATTAACATAAAAAGTTTCAATCTCAACCTATTTTTCAAGTGATCGCCTAACCTTTTTATTTTAGAAAAAAAGAGATATTAAATAATGAAAAGCAAGCATACACTATTTTTAATCATTTAAAACTTTATTAAATTTTCTCGATACCACACATTACTTCAAGTTTTGTGATTACACGTCAAATCCATAATAAATTTTTATTTTCTTATTTTTTAAAAATAAAAGTGAAATCAAAGAGAACATTTGAAAAAATTTTATTTATAAGCATTGATATTTTTATTTAAAAAAATTCATTTATAACTATCTTTTTTTTTTCACTCTTTAATTATTCTAATCATATTACCTTAAACATTATTCAAAAAATGTTGCGCACAATTGTCAAACATTACTTAAGTGTCTTACAACACATGCTTATCTCCTAATTGAATTTTTTTTAAAAGAATTATATAAAGTAAAAAAAAAAAGGTATTTAAAAATCATGAACTTTTGACCTTGTAAAGATAAACTCCCCCCCCCCCCCCCTTTTTCTTTTTACTTTTGGTGGAGTTTTTGTTTTGTTTTGTTTATTTAATTTTATTTTGAGGACAAGGAATTTGGTAATTTGAATATAACATTAATGGGGTAACAGAGCGACACCATCGGTCCATCGGATTCCAGAAAAGGATGGGATGTTACTGTGACGCAAACAGCCTAATATTACCAAACAACTGCCTGGGACCCACTGGACATGTGGCGCCACCAGTCCCCGTGATCTCCCCTCCAAAAAAAAAAAAAAAAAAAAAAAAAAGGGAAAAAAAAGGGACGGCATATTCCATTCGAATGTGCAAGTTTATTATATCAGGGTGGTTGCATCAACACCGCCAGCTTGGCGCTGAAGTCACCACACTGTTCATCGGAGGGTCCACATCCCATCACGACACTTAATTACGTTTAATCGGAAAACGACGTTTCTAGGTGTGATTACGGATTAATGGTGGTGCTTAATGCGAATCTCGCATCACGGCTCAGGAATTGAATGGTGAGTTCGGCAAGGATGCGGGGGTAAAATTGGATTTTCAACTGTTGACGTGACACCATTTCATTCATAACCGTAGGGTGTCACAAGTGGAAAAGGAAAAGGACTTTTGCCCGGCTGGGAAAGGGCAGGTGGAGAGCGGATCTCCGGCGAGCAGCACACGTTCGTGGCCTTTCGTTTCTGATCTCACATGATGGGGCCACGTGTGGGGCCAGGATTTGCCGATCTGTGGAATCAGAGAAATGGACGGACGGAGGAGGTGGAGCCGAAGGGAAAGGTGGGTCCACTTGCCTATTCCCCATGCAAGTCAGCACTGCACACGTAGCAATCCCACGCCTATGTGTGAGTGAGAGAGAGAGAGAGATAGCGCTCCGTCGCCCGAATCAGCACTAATACAAATATCGTCAGTTGGTTTGTACGGGTGTGTCACTCATTGCTCGCTCTTCCTCGGCGTCTCAGAGCTGGCAATCTCTCTCTCCGCTTCGCGTCCGTGCTTTATCTCTCTAAAACCCTAGAAAATGGTGTACACTGTCTCTGGTGTTCGCCTACCTTGTTTGCCGGCAGTGTGCAACTCGTCCCGTTCAACCTTCCGTTGCGATCGAAGGATTCAGCATCGCTCTCTGTGGTTGCGGAACAACTCTTTTTCGAGTAACATATTTTTTTCTCTCTCTCTTCTGTGTGTGTGTTTGTTCTTTTGTTCTGTTTTGATTTGGTTGTTGCGACATTTGAGACATGTAGCTTGAAGTTTTGTTTGTCGATGTTTCTGGTCTTTGATCAGACTATGTATTGTGTATTTTTTTTTTTTTTTTTGTGCGTGTTCCGCATTGTTTTATTTTATTTTCGTTTTTTGAAATTAACAATTGAATTTTCAAGTTGTGTTGGTGATTTTTGATTTATTTTTATTTTTTATTTTTATGGAAAAACCTTTGAAATGCTCAACAATGGCTTATCAGCTTCATTTTATGCGATCGGTGTCAGTTTTAGTTTTTGCGACGTACACAGTTTTGAAGTCGGCTAATAACTTTGTTAGCCACGGCTTGCTTCTTTCTTCTTCTTCTTCTTCTTTTTTTTTTTCAACTGGTTGGAGTTAAGAGTCTCTGTAGAACTTTTTTGATTCTTAGGAGAGCTATAGTGGCATTTGATCCAATAATTACCCACTATAACCACGAAAGAAAGAGAATTTTTTACATTTTCACTAACGAAGTTCCATTTTTTATCGGGCCTTTACAGTTTTGATTTTGCTACTCCGCCAATTGTGGAGCAAATTGCAATTTTGTTGTCATAAGAAACTAAAAAAGTGATGTTTCAAAGTTCATTTGTTTTCAAGTGGGGGAGACTTTCCTTTAACAATTATAAATTAATGTTGCATGATAATTCTGAAATGCATGGAAACAATTGCAAAATATAGCTGCTGCAAGTATATTTTCAATTTACAACGATAAATATAACCCGTTGCTTCTAAATACGTTCTGTTTCAACTGGTGGTATGAAAAACTGATTCTACGGTTTCACATCAGATTTACTGTAAATACATTGATCTTTGGCTGGTTCCTCTAGGTTGGAGGCTTTGCGGGATAATCTGAATTTCTCGTTTGGGTCACATGATAGAGTTTGCAGTGCTGCCAGTAATTCAGGGATTGATTGGCTTAAATTTATTCATACTGAAATGTCTTCTTTTTTCTTTTAACAGTAATGCACTTAGTTTTTTCTCCATCCTTTTTTCCCCCAATATTACTTTATTTCTATTCTAATGGTAACTTTTATTAGTTATGAATCTTATGATTTGCATAATTGTCTTGTTCTTGTAATGCTAATATGATGCTTGCTTGTAGGGAAGATTTTTGCTGGAAAATCTTCTTACGATTCTGAATCCTCATCTACAACGGTTGCTGCATCTGAGAAAATCCTCGTTCCAGGGAGCCAAAATGATGGCTCTTCATCCTTGACAGATCGAGTGGATGTAGCTTCTGAAGATTTGCAGGCATGTGAATGTGCATGCCATACTCAGGAACATCTGCATGATTATTCAATTTGAGCATAACTTTTGATGCTTATTTTTATATGATTTGGAGGAAATGAGTGAGCACTTGTTACTGATATACTGTTCCAAAATTCATGATCCTCTAATCAGATTGTATTACAATTCAACCAAGACTCGCAAAATAACAAAAGGGATGAGCAGAGCACAACAATAATCTACTATAGATTCAAATTTAGGGTGAATTCTTCGTCTGGAAATAAAAAATATTAGGTGTTTTGACAGAATTTTCAAAAAGGCCAATAGTAAAAACAATAACAATTTCATATCAGTTCATCAGCGTAGACTCTTTGATACTGCATCATAATAATCTGAAACTTGGTGATTGTGTAGTTAAGTAAAAACAATAACAATTTCATATCAGTTCATCAGCGTAGACTCTTTGATACTGCATCATAATAAAAAAATTGTTATTTTTAATTATTCATTTCCTCAATAGATGAAAGGAGCCTTATAAGTTAATTATGCTTATTGCTGGCCAAATGAATGTTTTATCACTCATAGGTTTTATCTTTATAGTTTAGCAAATTGCTGTTTCCTCTACTTGGTTTGTGAGATTGATAACACTGAAATTGGTCCTCATCAACTCATTTTTCCATTATAAGCTTGTAAGCAGAAAACTCATGGTACATTAGCAGTGGAGGATAGGTCTCATAAAATGTGAAGAACAATAATTAACATATAACAAATTGCAAGTTGTGCGTCCATAGATATCTGAAAAGTGAATTACGCTGGTCTAATATAAAATGTATAGCTTGCTAGAGAATCACTGATTGTTTTGCTCGCTTTGACTTTGGATTTAGCAGAAGCTACAAATTGAAGCTAAGATCAAATGGTTGCGCATTATAAAATACACCCAGTGCTGGATTTGGTTTACCAAAGAAGCTACAATACTGAATATGAGTGTGAGAAGCTTGTATTTGGTGAAATTTCCCGCCGTTGCAATTTTTGTATGGTGGACATGGTTCATCTGTGATATCTGCATAAACTGCTAGTGCCTAATTTTTGTAGGATTTCCATGTTTCAAGAATTGTTATGAATTCTTGGCGACACCACATAAGAAGAGATTATTGCCTTCCAAAAATTGTCCTTAATTTTGTGTAAATGGGTATCATTAGATGGGCTCTTTGATGAATAAAAAGTGGATTGAGACATTTTCATATAATTATTTTAGTTTTTATACTTAGCTTATTCTTATTCAATATTTATTCTACACCAAGCATAAGTAATTTTGCCCTAGAGCTTCCAAAATCCATAGAAACCTCATTTTGTAATAATCATCTTAGTAGCAATTCTACCTTACCCCCAAGGTGCAATAAATGAAGTCATCTGACCAGATCTGCTGAGGATATAATCATCTAGGAGGTTGCACTTATGTTGAGGAAGTACAAGAAAGATTACTTTGAAGTTGCTAAATTTTTTTCTTGCTGAATTCTGGTGTTGCCTTTTTTTTTTTTTTTTGTTCTTTCTTTTATTGGTTGATTGGCACATTGCTGCATGGACAGTACTTATTTACATGGTTCTTGTCCTTTGCTCTTGATTCAAACAAGCTAAGCAGTGAACAACATAGAAGAACAATCCGCTGCATTCAAGAACACATGCATTGCTCTGACACATTGTACCCTTCTCCATCTTAATAAATTTTCTTTGTTTGTCCCAGAAGAAAAGAAAAACATTGCTTAGGATATTGAAAGGCTTGGGAGAGTAAATATTTCCGTTTATTGAGGGAAAAAAGTTATGTTACTTTGGAATCATTGGATTTGTGATAGAAATTCAAATTTTAAATTACTCCATCCTGGAACTCATGAATTAGCATGACAGCAGCAGTGAATTCGGGAGAATTTGTGTGGATTAAAATTTGCAGTAAGGTATCTTGAGGGGAATTTCGTTTCCCATGGGTATCCAAAAATGTAATAACCATCCTAATCTTATGGCCTACCTTATGTGTCCATAGATTATTAAATGTTGCTGACTCTAGATTTCTTTTTTGCTTAAATTATTATTGTTTAAATATGATTACAAACGAAATTGGATGTTTTGTTATGTATGTGTATATTTGCATTTGAGCCCTTTATATTTAATCGATTCAATATTTGCACCCAAAAAAAAGTAAATTCACATGCTCACCTGAGTCAGTTCTAATCTCTTCTTGATCTGTTGATTTCTTGTGCTTTCGTGAATTTTTGTGTAGGTATTTCATAATGTGGGTGATGGTCTAATAATGGAAAGTGATAGTAAGACAAAGGAAGAAGAAGCTTTCTCAGAACCTACCAATGTTCGCAGTAAACCTGATGATGAGCAAGATATAGTTCCTCCTTTGCTTGGAGGTGCAAATGATGGAGTTCGAGATGAAGAAACCTCTGTTCCTTCAGGTGGGACTGGTAATGTTAAGAATGATGGTGAAGCTAAACAGAAGTCTATTCCTCCACCTGGAACAGGGCAGAGAATTTATGAAATAGATCCACTTTTGAGCGGCTATTGTGAGCATCTTGATTACCGGTGCGTTGCTTTTTCTTCTTTCCCGATTACAAGCAAAAGTAATTAACTGGTTGAGGATGTTATAAAATGGTGTGGGGAAGCACATTATGTGCTTTAGGGGTGCTGTGATAATCTTCTTCGATTTTATATGAGCCTTCTCATCTTTGTGTGGCAGAGGCATTTGGGATATCTGTGTTCACATGGATTTTTATGGGTTTAGGGTTTTTGGGGAGAGGGTGTGTGTGTGGAGGGCATAAGACTAGGATTCCATAATTTTGTAGTTTTCTTGCATTTAAATTTATTAAATTGGCTGTTATTTACAGCTAAGCTATAAAACTTTGTAGTAAAAATTTTCAGATTTTGAATTTTAACATAAGTTAAATTTTTTATGGTAAAGAAAAAGAAAAAGCTGAGTATAATTGCAATTGCTATAAAACTCATACATAATAAAAAAAATATTACATTATAGAATATTGTTTTAATCATGGAGAGTAAGCAGAGTAACAGAGGCAGCATATGTCGCACCTCCCTTTGAGATTGAGGCACATTTGAATTGGGGGGGGGGGGGGGGTGGAGTGCTGCAATCAAGTTGGGTGTAGAGAGATGTAGAAGAGTTGAAGGGTAGGAGCATTTGAGAAGCATCTATGTAAATTATATGCAATATAGGCAAAATATATGTAAAATTATAAAATACGAACTAAATTGTTAGATTATCACTTTATCTAAAAGCTTAAGCTGTTAAGTTGTGGACCAATGATGTATATGAATCTTTAACACTAACAAATAATGTTTTCCGAGAAATATGTGCAACTCCAGCATGCAAACTAACATAATTATTTAAAGACAATACTTTAACATAACAATGCGTGTGAAACTGCAAAACTATATTGTAACTTCATCATTATTCATGTGAAAATGGCCTACTGAAAATATTTTGAGGTTTATAATGAAGGCAGTGACGTTCTTTTGTCATTGGAGTGAGATCCTTTCTATGTTCTGTGGAATTTTTTCTTGGAGGTGAAGTGATTTATTACATAAATATAAAAATTATTTGCCTAATACAAATTTCGAAGAGGGGCAAGGTAAAATATCATAATTTTGGTGGGGGGGGGGGGGGTGGATTAGAAACTTATGTTATTAAAAAATTTAAGGGTCCCAAGTGTAATTTTCAAAATTAAGGCTCCCCTCCATCTTCCAATTGGAAGCATCACTTAGTTAAGTTCTTGTGACAGATTTTTTTTTTTTTCTAAATTTTAAAGCCAATTTGTCAAATCCTATTATTTTGAAAAAATGGAAAATAATTAACTATTTGATTAATGTATTTTGTCAATCAACCACCAATGAATTGAAGTGGCTAATCAGTGCTTCATTGAAACTCATGCAACCTCTTTATACTGTGTTGAGAGTATGTAGAGGAGAAGTTGAGTCAAGACGCTGTGTTTTTGACGGATGGGGCAGGGTTGAGGTTGTAATATTCAATGCAGAGATAAAAGCTATGGATACATTGTACTACTTTTAAAAAGCGTAAAACTATGCTTTTATAGTATAACATAGTAGAAGTCTAGAAGACAAGTTGGAAAGGGGAGGATGGGCAATAGTATAATATTAGTAAAGAAATTTTGATATCATAATAGTATATTAAAAATTTATTTGGAAGCTTGGTCTAGCCCCTGTGCCTCATATCTGCCTTTGCATGTGGTGTAATTGGATTTGCTAGGAGATTGCTTCTCAGATAATTCTTATCCTAAATTTTTCTGTGGAATCTTTTTTAGTCATAATCTTGTTTCGAGGTGTTCAGGGGACTTAGAGCATTTTAACGTAAGTACTGCATTCAGTCTATTTTAAGGTTTCGAATGTTTTAGGATTGATGATTTCCCCTTGGTTTTTTTCTCCCATATCTCTTTGATAAGTATTTATAATTTGGATGGCCATTCAGACAATATCAATTTGTTAGAGATTTATTTGTAGACCTTGGGAAAGGGGTGGGGGCAATGTTATTTAATCTTATGCTATCCTAGCAACTTTGGGTCTTTTTTTCTTGCTTGAAAGGATAAAAGAAAAAGGCGTACCTGTCACAAGGCTTCCCGCTTTGCGAGAGTAGGTGTCTGCAGCCTTACCCTTGCTTTTATGCTGAGAGAGACTGTTTCCTTGGACTCGAACCAGTGAGCAATCAGTCACAATCCAAGGCCCGCCCTCCCTCACTTGAAAGGATGCTATAATTTTTAAATGACAATTGCATATCATTAGACCATAAGGACCTCTAGAAATTGTTCTTTTTATCCTTGGTTTGGGGGCATTTAAAGGCATTGATGGTATATCCACATGAGTATCAACATAAATGATTTAACACTTTTAGCTCTCCCTGGGTTGTTGCTTTGGTTCTTTCAACCATTGGAGGCTACCTACTTTGCGTAGAATCAAATTCAATTTTGAATCTATTATTTATTATTATTATTTATATTTTTTTGGAGAATCTTTCCATTAAAGAAAGATTGTTCAGTCTTCTCTGGAACTGCTGGGTTGGAACTGCACATAATGCAGAGTTTTGGCCCTTTCAGAAGGCATCCATGCAACCTTCTCATGGAAGCGCAACATCTTCTTGACGGAGGGAGATTATTCTTTGGTTGTTAGTTTGTTTAGATCTTGATGCTAAGATTCTTGGCATTATGGTCACTTTAACTGGGGGATTATTGATATTTTCTATTAGCCAGGCTGGAGTTTAGATGGGGGAAGGAAATCTGGAATGATAAGCTTCACTGCTTAGTCAAGGAATGGGGCTGCAATTCTCTAGCATTTCACAGTCTATGGTCGTTCTCTTCAGTGGAAGGAAATGGGAGTGTTATGCATTCTCTTTTTTACTCTTGTTTAGATGCACCTGTTGTTTTATTGTCTTGCATACCTTCATTGTTTTGTGCTATAGACCATAAAGTGCTTTTTTCTCATCAAAAGAAAAATCAAGGGAATCTTTATTCAAATATTGTTGTTTCTTTTTTATTTGAATTTTTAAATCTTTCTTGCCTCACAATCTTTGCGAGCATTTCCCACCTAAATTCATATTAGTAGCAAAAAATGGTTGGCTAGGATTGGTAATGGTGGCTCTTGGCTACTGATAGCCCTCATTTTCTCTAAGTTGCCTGTAATTGTTTGACAGTTGAGTAAATTTTACTTATATGATAATAAATTATTATAATATTGAAAATAGGAAGTCATATCATTATCATTGTGTTATAATAATGTAATATTACTACATTATATTATGATCAATTGTATTATTGATTATATATTTTTTGCAATAATAAGATACAATTATTACATTGTCTGTGATTTTTCTTGTGTTCTAATTAAGTTTTCTTTTCTATAAAAAATTATAGTATATTGTTATCTATTGTATTATTTATTATATGATTTTTGCTACTATATTCATGAAATGATATAATAATATACATATAAAGAAATATTATATTATGTTCTAATAACATGATACTATTATATTAAAATAAGAAAAACATAACTGATTGCAATATCATAACATTATAGTACTATAATATTATAATGCAATAGCATGATATTAATTATCTTTATGTAATATGAAGATATGACCATTCTGTGTATATATTGTCATATAGATAGGATAAGGGGTATTCTGACTATGTTACTGAAATGCCTTGCAGGCATTTCCCATGGGTACTTTGTGTGCATTTCTAGGAATTCTATAATGTGAATAATCCAAAATCCCAGGAATAAGTTCCTGTGTGTGGGAGGCATCTGATGTTATATGAACAAAACACCCCCTTAAGCTTCTGTTTTATTTAGAACTTATAAGCTAGACCATAACATAGTAGGTAGATTATTTTCTGTTTGTTTTTTCCTAATTGGCAAAGGGATGAAAAGATGCTGAAGAAGTTATCTTCAAAGAATAAAAGAAACTAAATACATGCTTACATCAATTAACCCCACCCTTCATTACTATAGACCATCAACAAAATTTACAAAATTTATAAAGTGAGGTCAACTCAAAAGACTTTTTTTTTCCCGAAATTAAAATGTAATGATCCATATCTCTTTAAGGGCTTGGAAGGATGTTTCTTTCGTAAATCATAATTTAAGCTCTTAGATTCCTTTCCTTTTCCTCCAAACAAAAAGCAATA